>NC_085136.1:94505676-95705676 GCF_035046485.1 Aedes albopictus
GATTTTCCTCCGGAATCCGGAATAATAAAACGCACTGTTGTTTGAAGCTTGCTTCTTGAGATTTGTGCGTCTGAAGTTCTGATGCACTGTTCAAGCGGGATTTCAAGACGTTTACCCTTAGGCAGATTCCTATTCGGCCCCCAACCAGTGATCTTATAAATAGGAGTCTCGACTGTTCTTAAAATAAAGAATAATTCCCACAATACACGACCAGCTTCCTTCTCTCTAACAACGTGCGTTTCGTGTCCTCAATTCCCGCAAGTGACGACCCGATTCCATCGACCTCAAGTACCGGCCAGTGCCAGTCCGTGTAGGTAACACCGGCCGCCTGGGTCCAGATGTCAACAATGATTGCCACAAATCCACCACCCAATGAAGCCACAAAGTATCGCCACAACTTTTTACCACACACTCACAGCTTGGCGATATGGATGGTGGTGGCTGGCGAGATATGTACTCTTCAGCTTCTGTCATCCACCCCTCTGGGGAAAGGGGAAAAACAAGCGAGAAAACTGCCACCATTATTCGGGGGTGTCCCAGCAATGTGGTCAACCAGCAGCCAGCGAACGCACTCTCCGTTTGGTGGGCCTTATCGCAGTCAGTGCATCGGCATCACTACTATATTTGCACACACTACTGTGAGAAAAGCTGAACCGCCATGTGCCACACCATCATCGTGTTGCAGCGCAATGGGATAGCTCAGGCCAACCCAGAGAGGGATGGAAATGGATTTATTTCCAGTAGACATAAAAATGTTACGACCTTTTTGCGGGCGTCCGTCACTCCTCGATGGAGCCCGTCTACTAGCAGCGGCGAATGCCATTCCCAAAATGGCTTAATCTCGTGAAGTTCGTTCATAGCGACGGACGACACAGTGCCAATGATGGTGACGATTCCGTCATAACTACAGACGACACAGTCTCGGTCGTTTGAAAATCGATTCCCTCGGAAAAGCCTTCACCGATGATATGATGCTGATGGTCACTAGGCAATTTCCCTTTTGTCGTCGCCAAGTTCAACTCACTTGATCATTTGACTTGATAGGGCTGTCGTCGTCGTTATGTGCGATGAACTTCGTTCGACCCAAAGTCAATCCGCACTCTGCAAATTTTATAGGAACATACCGTCTTCGTCGTCTTCCTCGTAGACATCGTCTTGTTTCGGCGCGTTATCTGCCTGGAAGGCATCTTTATGCTGCTGCTGGTTTCGGGTGGAGCGAGTCGGAACAGTTTATTACGAGTAACTTCGCGCCGTTAAGAGGTTCGTACCTTATCGCGGAAGGATCCTAGCATTAGCGGCGTGTGAAGGAAAGTGAAGTTAAATTGCAGCACGTACTTGCGTTACCTTAGTGAGTTGCCTGTGTGTTGGAGGTATGGGGGACGGAAGAGGCATAACATGGAAAGTGGATGCAATTACGGTTCAGTTTACTGGTCGTTTCCTAAATGTAGTCATAAGGAGTGTATCGTAAAGTAGTTGAAAATGTTTACAATAGCCTCAAAAATAGTTTAATACAACTTTTAAGTAATTTTATTTTTGGAGATACTGTATACATCCTTGAAAAAAGAAATGGCTTTTATGATTTTCTATAAATGTTCTTTTGACTGGGTTTTTAACCTAGATTACTGAACGTATGTTTTTAAATTTTTGCACACCTTCTAAAAAATTGAAATTGCGGAAAAAATTCGATAATGTTCGGAAATTGTTAACGTTTTTGTGCAAATATAATAAGCTCCAGAATCCTCATGATATAGGCAAATTATTTTTTTCAAGAAAAATCTCTACTGTATTTAAGCGCAATTCTTAAAAATGAAAAAAGGCCATTTTTGAGAAACCCCTTTTTTCCATGCTCCTCCAAATCATGTTTACGCAAATAAAAAATTCATGAAATGAAAAATTCGCATGTTTTTAAATAGGGTATGTTTTTAAATTTATGGACGAGTAAGTTAGAGCAAAAAACAGAATTTTATAACCTTTTGAGATATTAAAAGCAGAACTTCAAAGTTTGACCAAAAAATATACGTGTTTTGGAGTGGACCATTTTGCAGATATTGGATATTTTTCTATTGAAAATATGAATTTTGAAAGTCGGTGTTGAATGATATGTTATGTGTACATAACTGTTAATAAGCATCAATATTTTCAGATTTTTTATCGTACAAATTTTATTCGCTACAGATTTTTGAAATGTTGAAAAATCCTAACAAAATTACATTTTGTGCAGATTTTTCTTTTGTGAGGTGTTTTCATTTAACCATATTTTCAATAATACCAAACATTTTCCAAATTTTTCCAAGCTGTTCTAAACTTAACTATATTGTGAAGATTTCATAGAAGAACCGAAATGAAAAGACCAACCCAGCTTCGAGATAGAGCATCCTGAACATTTTCAACTACTTTCCGATACACTCCTTATACGCTTTATATCACACCAGTTCTATGAAACGCTGTGCACATGTCGATAATGAGCGATTATGAAGCCATTAAAAACGTTTGGGGTTCTTCAAAAAACTTTTACAGAAACAGCTTGTTTCAGAAATTTCTCAAGCAATTTCATTGTGGATTGGGCTACAGGTTCTTCCTAGAATATCTCCACGAAACTCTTCTAGAATTTCTCCACGGCTAGCGCTACGAATTGCTCTTGAGGTTCAGCCAAGAATTATTCGGATTCCATTGTGAAGCCCTCAAGGAACAATAGCCGGAATCCCGCTGGGATTGCTTCACAAATTTTTTCAAGCGGTTCATTTGAAAATTGCTCAGGAGATTTCCTTAATCATTTTCCTGCCATTACTCCAAAGATTAACCAAGAAATCCATGCGAAAAATTCATAACCCATTAACGGCCGGATAGCTTATCGGACAGCTCTTGTGATCCTGATCAACTTTACCGAAGTCGAGATTCTTCTATGTGGTCCGATTCTCGAGATACAGCAGTTTGAAATTTCTAAAATTTACTAGCGCTACCTAGTGGATAAATCTAGTATCAATTAGTTAATTATCTGATAGCTAATGATGTCCAGATCATCTATCCCGAAGACTAAATACTTCTATGTGGTTCGGTTCTCGAGATACAGCAATTTAAAATTTCTAGGACTTACTAGCGCCACCTTGCGGATAAACCTATAATCAACTAGTTCATCATTGGACAGTTCTTGATGTCCTGATCAACTTTGTCGAAGACGGAATTATTCTAAGAGCTCTGGTTCTCGTGAAACAGCAGTTTAGATTTTCTTGGACTCACTAGCGCCACCTAGTGGATGAAACTAGAATCAACTAGTTCACCATCGGACATCTCTTGATGTCCTGATCAACTTTGTTGATTACGAAATTCTTTCATGTGGTTCTTACGATACAGCAGTTTAGAATTTCTTAGACTCACTAGCGCCACCTAGTGAATGAAACTAGAATCAACTAGTTCACTATCGGACAGCTCTTGATGTGCTGATCAAGCTTGCCAAAAACGAAATTCATCTAAGTGGTCTGGTTCTCGAAATACAGCAGTTAAGATTTTCTTAGATTCACTAGCGCATCCTTGCGGATAAACCTAGAATTATCTAGTCAACTCTCGGATAGTTCTTGATGTCCTGATCAACTTTTCCTTCAACGAAATTATTCTGAGTAAAGACACTATAGATTCCATAGACTCGCGGAGACATGGTTGAGCAATATGATTTTAGTGTGTTTTGGCGAGAATTTAGAGTGTACAGAGTAAATATGACGTCATGCAATCCATTGCCACTATCGAACTCGTGGCGTCATGCTCGTTTGGCTGCAGTTGTTTTTGCCTCCGCGAGTCTATGGAATCTATAGTGCCTATAATTCTGAGAGGTCTGGTAATCGAGATACAGTAGCTTAGATTCTTAAACTCACTAGCGCCAACTAGCGGATGAACCTAGAATCAACTAGTTCACTATCAGACAGGTCTTGATGTTCTGATCAACTTTGTCAAAGACGAAATTCTTCTAAGTGGTCTGGTTCTCGAGATACCGCAGTTAAGATTTTTATACTCACTAGCGCCACCTTACCGATAAACCTAGAATCAACTATAAGTTACTATCGGATAGTTCTTGATGTCCTGTCAACTTTGCCGAAGACGAAATTCTTCTAAGTGGCCTGGTTCTCTAAATACAGCAGTTTAGAATTTCTAAGGCTCACTAGCTCCATCCAACGGATAAACATATAATCAATTAGCACACTATCGGATAGTGCTTGATGTCCTGATCAACTTTGTCGAAGACGAAATTCTTCAAAGTGGTCTGGTTCTTGAGGTACAGCAGTTTAGAATTTTCAAGACTCACTAGCACCACCTAGCGGATATACCTAGAATCAGCAAGTTAACTATCAGATAGTTCTTGATGTCTTGATCAACTTTACCGGAGATTCCGCACTCAACTCAAGAATGGTAAGCCTAACAAAACAAGAAGTTTCATGATCACTAGCGTCGCCTATTGGAACAAACATGTACTGAAATACGTACTATCGTAGAGTTCCTGACCTCCTCAACAACTTTACTGAAGGCATTAGTCTTCCAACAAGCTTCATATCTCTACGGTAATCGCTAAAGTTACTGATCTATAAATAGATCATTTTGGCGTAAATGGGTTAAATAACTTCACAGAAATTGTCTCAAGGATATATCAGGAATGCTTCAAAGAAGACTTTCACATACTAACCCTGAGATTCTCCCTGGGTTTCTTACAGGGCTTCCTCAAGAATTTCACAGGAGAATTCACCAGGAATTTACCCGGTGGTTCACCTGCATCTTGCCGATCTGTTTCCTGTGTAGTACCTGTTCAGTTTCCTACTGACAGTCCTCTTCCTGACCAACTTTCTGCTCAGTTCCCTCTTTAGTGAACTGTTCAGTTAATTATTTAACTTTCTGTTAAACTTATAGATTTCCTTTTAGCTGCCATGTCTTGTTAAGTTAACTTTCATGTTCACTTTCCCATTCAACTTTCTGTTTAGTTTTCTCTTATCTGTTTACTCTCTTGTCCAGCAATTTTAGTTTCTTTTCAGTGTCTTATTAATTTTTCTCTTAATTTGCCTGACAGTTCATTGATAAGTTGTCTGTTGTTGATGATGATCAGTTTCCTGCACTGTTTCGTTTACTACTTTCTGTTCAGTTTCCTGATAAATTTTATCGAGAAATCACTGTTCACCAGTTTCTGGTACAGTTTCTGTTAAAGTTTCTTTGTAATTCTCCAGTTAAAAACCAGTTAAAATTTTGTTCAGTTCTCTGTTAAACTCTTTAGTTTACAGTTTATGTAGTACCATGTTCAACTTTCTGTTTAGTTTCCTCTTTAGTTTTCCACTTCAAGTTTCTCTTCGTTTTTTGTCGTTATCTTCTCAGTTTCCACTGACTTTTTTTTAATTTTGTCATCAGTTTTATACTAAATTTATAATTTTCTTCATCTTCGTTATAATTCTCTTGTAAGATTTCGCTGCAGTTTATCCAAAGATTCCATCAAGAATTCCTCAAGAGGTTCCCTTAGCAATGCCTCTAGGATTTTTTTCAGAAATTCCTCCAGAGAATTCCTTAAGAATTCCCTCAGTAATTCCATCAGAAATTCCTCCAGAGATTCCCTTAGCAATTCCTCCAGAGTTTCTCTCAGAAATTCCTCAATGAATTCCTTCAGAAATTCTTTCAGGAGTTCCTTCAAGAATTCCTCCAGAGGTTCTCTAAGAAATTCCTCCAGGGATTGCCTCAGCAACTCCTCCAGGAATTTCCTCAGAAATTCCTCCTGAGGTACCCTCAGGAATTCCTCCAGGGATTTTCTCAGGAATTTCTTCAGGTATTCCCTCAATAATTTCTCCGGGAAATTCGACAGGAAATCTTCCAGAGATTCCTTCCGATAATCCTCCATGAATTCACTCAAGAATCCCTCCAGAGATTCCCTAAGGAACTCCTCCAGGAATATCTTCAAGAACTCCTCCAGAGAATCCCTCAGGAATTCTCTCAAAAAACCCTTCGAAAATTCCCTCAAGAATTCCTCCAAAGATTCCCACAGTAATTCCCTCAGTTATTCCATCAGGAATTCTTCCAGGGATTCCCTCAAGAATTCCTCCAGGGATATCCTTAGGAATTCCTCCGGAGGTTCTCTAAGGAATTCCTCCAGGTATTCCCTCAGGAATTCCTCCAGGGATTCCTTCAAGAATTTCTTACGGAACCCCTTCAGGAATTTGTTAAGGTACTCCCTGAGGAATTCCTCCAGATATTCCCTTGAGAATTACTCCGGATATTCCCTCAGGAACTTCTTTAGAGATTCCCTCAGATATTCATTCAGGGATCCCATTTGAATTTCTCCAAGGATTCCCTCAGAAATTCCTCAAGGGATTCGCTAAGGAATTAATCCAGGGTTTACACTAGAAATTCCTCCACAGATTACCTCAGAAATTTCTCCAAGGACTAACTCAGGATTTTCTTCAAGGATTCTATCAGGATTTTTTGCAGAGATTTCCTTAGGATTTTTCTAGGGATTCTTTCAGAAATTCGTCCTAGGATTCCCTCAAGAATTTCTCCAGGCATTCCTTCAGGAACTTCTCCAGGGATTCCCTCAGCAATTCCTCCAGGAATCTTCTTAGGGATTCCTTCAAGGATAATTTCAGAATTTTCTTCAAGAATCCTCTCAAAAATTACTCCAAGGGTTTTACTTCGATATACCTTTAGGGATTTTTTCAGTTACACCTTCAGGGATGTTCTCAGGAACTTCTCCCGAGATTCCCTTAGAAATATCTCCAGATATTCCATCAAAAATTCGACCAGAGATCTACTCAGGAATTCCTGCAGGGATTTCCCTAGGAGTTCCATCAGGGATTCCACCAGAAATTTACAATCACTTTTCTCAGAAATTCCTCAAGGAATTTCTCAGAAATTCCTCCGTGGATTCCCTTAGAAATTATACAAGAATTTTCTCAGGAATTCCTCCAAAGATTCCCTCTGGAATTCCTCTGGGAATTTTCACAGGGGTTCCTGGGATTCTCTCCCGTATTTCTTCAGGGATTCCCTCAGGAGTTCCTCTGGGGATTCCCTCAGGAATGCATCCAGGGATTCCTTTAGGAATTCCTCCAGGGATTTCCTCATGAATTCCTCCAATGTTACTTTCAGGAGTTCTTCCAAGGATTCCCTCAGGAATTCCTCCAGGGATTCCCTTAGGAATTCCTCAAGGGATTTCCTCATGAATTCCTCCAGGGTTACTGTCAAGAGTTCCTCCAGGGATTCCCTCAGGAACTCCTCCAGGGATTCCCTCAGGAACTCCTCCAGGTATTCTTTCAGGAACTCCTCCAGGGATTCCCTCAGGAACTCCTCCAGGGATTTCCTCAGGAACTCCTCCAGGGATTTCCTCAGCAACTCCTCCAGTGATTCCCTCAGGAACTCTTCCAGGGATTCCCTCAGGAACTCCTCCAGGGAATCTCGCAGGAACTTATCCAGGGATTCTCTCAGGAACTCCTCAAGGGATTCCCTCAGGAGCTCCTCCAGGGATTCCCTCAGGAACTCCTCCAGGGATTCCCTCAGGAACTCTTCCAGGGATTCCCTCAGGAACTCCTCCAGGGAATCTCGCAGGAACTTATCCAGGGATTCTCTCAGGAACTCCTCAAGGGATTCCCTCAGGAGCTCCTCCAGGGATTCCGTCAGGAACTCCTCCAGGGAATCTCTCAGGAACTCCTCCAGGGATTTCCTCAGCAACTCCTCCAGTGATTCCCTCAGGAACTCCTCCAGGGATTCTCTCAGGAACTCCTCAAGGGATTCCCTCAGGAACTCCTCCAGGGATTCCTTCAGGAATCCTCCAAGGCATTCACACAGGTATTCCTCCAGGGATTCCCTCAGGAACTCCTCCAGGGATTCTCTCAGGAACTCCTCAAGGGATTCCCTCAGGAACTCCTCCAGGGATTCCTTCAGGAATCCTCCAAGGCATTCACACAGGTATTCCTCCAGGGATTCCCTCAGGAGCTCCTCCAGGGATTCTCTCAGGAACTCCTCAAGAGATTCCCTCAGGAGCTCCTCCAGGGATTCCCTCCGCTAATCGGAAACTGAATAGAAATTTTATTAGGAAACTAAACACAGCACTGAACAGGAAAATGGTAAAAATTCAGAACAGGCAAGTGAGCAGGATCATGAACAGGAGAGTTATCAGAAAACTGAACACGAAACTAGAAAAGCAGATAGCTACACGGTAGAGTGAAGAGAGAGAGTATTGAAAATAAAACTAAGCATAAAAATCAACAAGAAACTGATTTATAAAATAAACAGTAATATGTACAACAAGTTATCGAAAAAGCGAACAAGTATTTATTTACATTTTTTTTTTGTTCGAGATCAGGATTCGAAGATCGTGGGAGTGATTTTTTCCGGCAGCCTATTTATTGCACCCATAAACAAATAGAAACGCTCCATAGAAAATCAAAAAGCGCTCCATAAAGAATGAACATATGTTCCATGAAAATGTGCAATGTTACCCATAAATAATTTAAAACGTTCCATACTTTATAAAAAATGTACCGGTAAAACATAAAATTTTCTCATTAGAAATAAAATTTTGCACCAATAAATAATACTGAAATGCTCCAGAATAAAATACAAATGCTCCATAGACAAATGAAAATGCTCCATAAAAAAATAATTTTAACCATAAAAAATTGAATATTGCTCCATAGAAAAACTAAATTGTACCATAGAAAATTGGAATTGCACCATAGAAAATAGATGAATTCTCCATAAGCATTATCAAACTGCACCAT
Organism: Aedes albopictus; assembly: GCF_035046485.1. Taxonomy (NCBI): domain Eukaryota; kingdom Metazoa; phylum Arthropoda; class Insecta; order Diptera; family Culicidae; genus Aedes; species Aedes albopictus. The sequence continues at coordinate 94,514,409 of NC_085136.1, forward strand.
AGAAAATATGAATTGCTCCATGAAAAATTGAATATCCTCCATAGATAGCATATTCTTTTAATTTAATTGGACAGGGCTGAATTGCTTTACATTGCACTGCTTTAGTGGTGCAAATGTTTGAAGTTATTGAGAATTTTCAATGTTTTTTGGAGCAAATTGTATTTTATGTGGTAAATTCTGATAATACTTATGGAGCATTTGTCTATTTTCTATGGTGCAGTTTCAATTTTTTATGGTGCAATTTAATTTTTCTATGGAGCAATATTCAATTTTCTATGGGTGCAATTTTACTTTTTTATGGAGCATTTGCATTTTTCAATGGAGCATTTGTATTTTATTATGGAGCATTTCAGTATTATTTATTGGTGCAAAATTTCACTTTTAATGAGAAAATTTTATGTTTTACCGGTACATTTTTTATAAAGTATGGAACATTTTCAATTATTTATGGGTAACATTGTACATTTTCATGGAACATATGTTCATTCTTTATGGAGCGCTTTTTGATTTTCTATGGAGCATTTGCAATTTGTTATGGTTGCAATAACCTTTTGCCATTTTTTCCCATAAATATCCACCATCACACCAAAACAAACAAATTATTATTAAATTTTTCTTTTGCCTCCTTACTGGTGACATACCTAAGCTCATCTAGCTAGTGGAGGTCACCACTCCTATTTCCGGAAATTCCTAACCGATGATGATGATGGCTCGCTCCGTGGCTTCCGTTGACACAGGGAAAATTCTTCAGATTGTCTGACGCCCTCCCACAAATAGCAACAATGGCTTGCCATCAGGAAGGCTTGGCCAGTTCCTCGTCAGGTCGTGTCGTAAACAATTTGCTATTTCAGTTTTATTTTTCGTTTTTTTTATTTCTACCAGAAACACCAGTGGAAAAAGGGGAAAATGTAGTGAAAGGGTATGGATTCTCCATTGACAATCTACAATACAGTGGCTGTCATAAAAATTGAACAATTCTAAAAATTTCTAAGAAGTTATTAATACTTGGCAGCAGTTTACATAAAACGGTGAAATATCAAAAAAATGTTATCCTCGCTTATTAGAACAACTTTACAGAATCAACCGATCAAACTAAAGTAAAATGTTGGATCAACCTGTCCCTGAGCTGATGATAATGAGGATGGACAGGACACGACACCAACATCATCGCCTAGGAGCCACAAGTGAACAAGAAACACACCCCTAGATATTTCCCGATATGGGGGCGGAAAAAAAATCCGGAAGAATGTAAAAGTGGAGCATCATCAAAAGGGCGGATGGCAAAGAAGGCGACACACGAAAGGTTGTAATTTGTTCTTTGCTAATGGGACCACCGATGACGACCGCCGTTAAAACCGTCACACCCATTTAGTGCAGTGGCTTCGATCGATTTTACGCTTGCTCCTCAACTGGGACAACGGAAATTGAGTAAGAGTTCATCGGGTTGGTCGATTTGGAACGATGGGATATAGATTGCAGATTTTTCGCGGAACTTCTGGAAGAATCCTTATAGAAATTCCAGGACGCAGTTTTAAATTCCTGAATAAGGGTTCCTGGGAAATTACTTTGAGGGTTTTCATGACAAGTTCATTGTTTTTGAATATTTAAGGATTTAAGGTAAATGTCACGGACTACTTTCTAAAAATGCCGATCGATATTCACCATGAATATCAAATGACATTTTTTGAAAGTTGTCCGTGACATTTACCCTCAATATTCCAAAAAGAACGGTTCTTGCAGTACTGGTCTAGCCGCACAAATTTTTCATATACCATATTTTCAGGTTCAGCTCCTAAAATGAGCTGTAGATGGTTGAATTTAGATATGTCGAAATGACATTTTCAGCACTGGTTGCTGGTCAAAGTAGGGAAGGAGAAGGAAGTGATGATTGCAATCGTCTGTATCCACATCAAACCGGATAAACCTCTGCGTCTGCTCAAACTCATGCGGATGTTGGATGGTGGGATATGGTTGGCAGAAGGTTCACACATTGGTGCATGGATGCCAGGCGTAAGATGATAAATTAGTGCGATTATTACTATGAAGCTAAAGCGGCACAGTTCGCTTGATTGCATATCTTGTAGGCGATTTCTGATAGATTGACACTGTGCTCTTTTCAACTATTTCTGGTTCTAGCGATGGCTATGAACATATGAATATACATGAGTTGTATATAGAGAGGAAAGAGTATAGAGAAAGTGTATAGAAAAATACCAAGTAGAAGGAAAGGGACGGACCAGGGATTGAACCCAAGACCTTCTGCATATTAATAAGAAGCGGTATCCACTAGGCCACCAAGCTTGTCACCTTGGAAACATTTTCTAATGATACACCAGAATAACTTCTTGTAGAGCCCCTGGGGGGAATTTCTGATAAAATCATAGGGAAATTTCCATAAGACGTCTCATGAGGAACTCCTTGTGGAATTCCTGGAGTAAATACTAAGAAAGGATTTCTTGAAAAAATCTCTAAAAATTCTGAGAGAAAATACTGCAACAATCGCTGGTCAAATCCTGAAAGAATCCGTGGAAAAATTCTCGATGGATAGAATAACTGAAGAAACTCCAGAGGGAATCCTTGAACGAATTTCAAAAAGAAATCTTTTGAGGAGCTCCTGAGAGAATGCCTGGGAAACTTCTGAGAAATCTCTGGAGGAATTCCAAGCGCAGTTTCTGGAGGAACTTCAGAAGAAATCTATGAAGGAATTCTTGCGGGAATCCATGGAGGAACACCTGAAGGAATCCCTTGAGGAAATTCGAAGGTTGTTGCGTGGGAAATCCATGAAAGAAACTCAGGAGAGATTCCGGAGGGAATCTCTGAAAAAAAAAAAAAAACAACTCTTGAGAGAAAGGAAATCTTGGAGTGCATACGCTTTTCTCTGCTGTAGTTTCATGTTTTCCTCCTGTTTTGTTTCTGCATTAGAATTTTGAATATCATCTTGGTCTGTTCTTGCTAAGTTTGCTTTTCAGATTTTTTTCACTGTCCAGCTCACTCTTCTGTTCACCTTTCTGACTATTTCCCTGTTAAGTTTCTGTATCACTGCTTTGTTTTTTTTTTCTTATCAGTCATCGGTTCAGTTTCCCGATCCTTATATTTTTATTTTTTTAGCATTTTGTTTAAATTCCAGTTTAAGTTTTAAGTTCTGTTTTATTTTTTTCAGCATTCTGTTTAAACTCCTGTTTTAGTTTTTAGTTCTGTTTTCTAATTATTCACCGTTCACTGTTCAACTTTTTTTCAATTTTCTGTTCAATTTCGTCATTAGTTTTCTGTGCAGTTTCATTATAGCTGTCAATTCACTGTTTAATTTCCCAATCACTTATGTTCTATGTTCATCTGTCAGTTTTTGACGTTCATTTTAATTGAAAATTTGTATGTAATGTACTGTTTTATAATACGTGGGACTATACTGAACTATACATTCAAATCATTGTTTCTTAAATTCTATGGTCGTTCGGTAGACGTTCCTTTTTACTGTTTACAATCTCAAACTGTAGTCGACTTCGCATTGTATTTCAAATGTACACATTTCCCTGTCATCTCACTGAATTTCACACTGTACCTACTACCTTAAGGCCAATTCCGCCACCTGAGACACCAAAAACTGGCACAAAATGAAAATCCCAATTCCAACGGGAGAAGTATCCTCGCGTCACGTGACAAAAGGACACGAACTTGGCACAAATGAAAACATTCGCTTTCCCCGTTGCCGTCGTCGTCGTCGTCGTGGTTTGCATGTTTGCACCTTAGGTCTGCCTACACCACCCAAACAGCAACGACGAACAACGGAGAAGGGCCCTAGCAGGCATTCCCATTCTTCGCCAGGTGACAGCGAGCAAGACAGCAGCCCCAACAACGACGACGACGACGACGACGCGACGCTCGAAAACAGTTGTTCTCCGGGCTAGGCAAAATGCGACAGGATTGTCACCTGTTTCACGGAGCTATGCACGACTATGCAGTCGTGCACAGACCGCGGACGGACTCGAAGTCTCCAGGTTGAATCGAATGGGGACCACGGGAGGGAAGGTTTAAAGCTCTCGCGACTAGTTTTTCCAATGAAAATTTCAACTCATCTTAAATGTCCTTCTGTGCCTGGGGATGCGGTGGGTGGATGAATGGGAAGGTGCCTAGCCAGAACATTGGTCATGTTTTTGCAGTTCAGTTGACCGAATCCGAAAATATTCCCACGACGATGATGACGGCGTGGTGGCGGTGACCGGAGATACGCGGTTGTGGCGGTGGAGGCTTTGGCTTCCACCACGCCAACCGACAGCCGACGGAAGACCGTTTGGGATACAACTCAGTGACTGAAGTGGAACATGGGTCAGGGATGTACAGAAGATAGCGAAATTTGTCGTACCTGAGAAGGATGGACAGAGGTTTTCAAGCACTTCTATATAGTGTGCCAAAATCGGTTCGTTTTTACGAAATGACAAACATTTTGGAACAAGTGCTCAAGCTTGACTGTTTTCTAGATAATTTTCACATTCTCTATATTTTTCTACTGCTTCTTCTTATTCTTTTTTTTTAGAAGAAAGAGGGTTCAATTAAAGTGGTTAGATATGAGAGGTCGAAGAAAATTTTAAGCGAAAAAGGTAAAGTGAGGCCGGACGAATGGAGTCAAGAGGTTCAAGGGGTTAAGTTTTCTAGAAAGTTTAAAGGATGGTTGTAGAGAATTTCAAGAGGAGGAGCAATGCGCTCGACAATCTTTGCACTAAGTGCGACTTAGTGTTCCGACTGGTAATGTCACAATAGATCTAAAAACTGGTCGCAGTGACAAACTCGAACAGGAAAAAAAAAGTGCGGTTCCGGTTATGATGACATCGACCACGTAGTTTGGCAATGCCCGGATAATGACGCTTCCAGAGCGCTACTATTGTATACCCTTGAGGCCCGAGGTAGACAACCCTTTGTTACAGTAAGAGATGTGTTGGGAACCCACGATCTAATCTATATGCGGTCCATTTATGAGTTTCTTCGCATGTGTTGTATAAAGGTTTAATCTCCCTGTGTTTTTTTCGCTTCAGTTTTTTTTCTCTGTGTTTTGTCCTTTTGTGTTTTGTTCCTGGCCATCCGGCAGATGAGAATCCGTGACAAGCCCATGCCAACACCAGAGGCTACGCCAAAAGCTAAGATACCTCACGGATGTGCTACAGCAAACCCTGAAACCTTATCCTGACTATGCCTTTCCTTAAAAAATATGTAACCTACTAACCTCGAGCAGCCACGAGTACCCTGGCCTCCTCCAAGTACTAATCTTGATATAAGAAAGCAATATCGTTGTATGTAATTGAATACAAACAATAAATCTAGGCTGCGTAAAGCGTTGAACGCGATTGAGCCATAAATAAACGAACCAGACAAAAAATAGGAGGAGCAAGTGCAAGTAGAATAGATGAAAAGTAGAAGAGTATCAGGGTGGTTTTAACAGCCAAACCAGACGCAGGCAATTAGGATTTCTAAGGCAATTTTGCAAGGAGGATAGTTAGATGAGGGAACTTTGTTCTCGTCACAAGGATTTGCTCCTGAGGGTTTATGGTGGAGCCAAGGGAGTTTTCAAGGGTTTCAAAGAAGCCTATAAGGCAACGGTTCTAGAGAATTTCATGTGTTTTGAGGAGCTTCAGGGGAACTTGAAAGAGCTTAAGATAGCTTCAGCGAGCTTTAAGTGCGCTTTAGTAGCATTCCAGGAGGGCTCCAGGGCGTTTAGGAGTTTTGCGATTTGTTTTGAGGGTTCAACGCTCCTTCAGAGGCGTTCCAATTACGTTTTAGAGTGCTTCAGGGAGCTTCATGGTAGTTGGTGGAGCCTCGTAGCCGTGCGGTTAGGGTCCCCATGCTTCTAATCACACCATGCTATTTGGTGAGAGTTCGATTCCCGCTCTGGGTGATGATACTTTTCGTGAGGATAGTTTCTTCTCCGTATCCACTGGTGCATGCTCCGTGTGTCTCTTGTCTTGTGTTAAGTTTCATTCAGTCTGTACAGCCTCTGGCTGAAGACGGTGTCCGCATCTATTTTTGTCCTCAAGCCCCATCTAACACTTCAGGAACTTTCGGAAACCCCCTAAAACGCCCTTGTACTTGTGAACGCTCGAAACTCGTTCTCCCAACCTGAAGCGCCTTTTAAATCCAGCTAAGACCCCCTGAAATCCTTTGAAAATCCCTGAATTCCAGAAACTATCTAAAATGCCCTGATAGACCCCCTGAAATGCCCTGAATCGCCCTTGAGACTCCCTAAAACGTCTTTGAAACACTCTGAATCATCCTGAGACTCTCTAAATCTCCTTTGAGACTCTTTGTAACCCCTCTGAATCTTCTTTGGGCTCCCTAAACACCCCCAGAGAACCCTAGACATGCCTGTTAAATGCTTTTTGGAACTCCGTTGAAGCCTCTTGAGATCCCCTGAATCAATAAAACGCTCCCTGAAACCAATGTGATGTAATGGAGGTATGGGAGAACTCATCGTTTGCTTGTATTAGTGAGGAGTGAAAATAAACATTTTTTGAGGGATAGATCTGTTGAAATGCCTCTGAAACCCCTTGAAAGCCCTTTTAACGCTCCTAAAATCTCTTAATCCTCTTTAGAATCTTCTTGAAATCCCATCAACGCCCTGAAACACATTGAAACGCGCTTGAAAACTCTCTCAAGTCATCTGAGACCCCTGAACAATCTCAGAAATTTCTTGGAATCATGTAACCCACCAAAATGCCACTGTGACTTCACTTAAAATACCTTGAAACATCCTTAGAATACCCCTGCAACCCTCTCAATCAAACACGCACAGTTACTCTTTGTAGTATAAAAAGGATAGACAAATTGATGGGGACAGGCAAAATTTTAACTTTAAAAAAATGGTCAACCCGAGTAGGGGTGAATGGCAAACCAAAAACAAAATAATAACAAATTTTATTGTCATAACTTATTTTGTTATTCATGAGTTCTTCATGAAGAGCTTAAAACAACATGTGAATAGCATAATACCGAAGACGGCTAATAACAAGACAGACAGCTCCCACCCTGTCGCAGGCGACATGGTTGAAACGCCCTCAACGATTCACAGGAACATTAAAACATGATTGTGTGCGTGTACATGCTAATACGTACATGGAAATTGTAGCATCGCACGCACACTCATTCATGATGTTGTTCCCTGAAGTCGTTTGCGGCGCTAGTGTGCTTGTAGCTCCCAAAGTATATGGAGCAAGAGGGTAGATGTCTGTCTTGTTATTAGCCGTCTTCGATAATACGCTATCATATCAAAATATGCCATTCTCTTGTCATTTTAAAATTTGGAAGAATAACTACTGAATGTCTTATTTTGCCATCATAACAAATTTTGCAATTGGTAAGATATTGTTGACCTTTTGCGAGTTTGATGCACTCGCAGTTTTGGCACTTATCAAGAACAACATAATGACAAAATTTGAACTTTGGTTATTCTAATGGTAAATTTTGATATTTGTTTGCAATTACATTCCATCCAAAAAACTTATAAGTTTTCATTTTGTTATTGGAATAAACAACTTAATATACCCTTCTTTTGGATGACAGGGGAATAACTAATTTTGATATTGTTCTATTTTCAATAACTCAATAATGGTATATTTTGCAATTCTTAATCTTATTTTTTTTGTTCTTGGTTTGCCATTGTAATGTCAAAATTTGACATTCTTTAGTTATTTTATCGAACAATGTCAGTTATTATTTTTGCCCTTTTGTCACTTATTTCAAACAAACCAATGACAAATTTTACCATTCAGTAATTCGTTTTGAATGGTAAAACTTGCAATTGTTTTGTAATTCTTTTCTGCCCGGGAACTAGCTGTAACTTTTCGAAAAGTGCACCAACTATTCTCAAATTTTTACTGTAAGTTCACCAACTTGGTTGTGTATTAGTGGTCCAAGTTTGGGAAAGATCTTCTACATGAAGTTCGAAAAATTCTTGTTAAAATCAAAATTATCCGATAGCCAACTTTGAACTGTTATATCTCCTGAGTCACTGAACCGACTGCAATGAAATTTCGACTGTTTTTGACTCATATAATAAGCTATGAAAAACGTTTGATTTTACTTAAAAATACGAGTAAGAAAAATAGTTATGACGACTTTATTAATTTTGTGATTTTTCAATTAATTGGTCTACTTATTTTAAATATGCATACTAGACTTTTTTATCTACCCGTGTCAATCAATCACACATGCGAAAACAAGTCTTCAGGCCAAAAATGAGCCAAATTGATAAAGGCTTAGACGTGTACCAAATCGATTTAGTGTTTTTTTTTGAGAATTTTCACGAAAATGTACTCCAATATCCAGAAAGTTCCATCAAAAAGGTATCGAAAATACCGTTAGGATATAGTTAGAACAATACTCTACAACTTTGCCGAAGACACTATGGTGTTTAAATCGCGTATTTCAAAGTTATTCAACAAGTTTGGCTCAAAAAGAAAAGTGTTCTATCCTATAAGATCGAAAAAGCTAATAGGAAGAACACGCCGCGATATAGACATACCTCTATGAACGGAGTGCGAATTCTGAAAAAGCTACCGATCGATAGAATTTGTGATGAAAACAGAACAATACATTAGGCAGTCGGGTGCCTGAAACTTTTGCCAGTCTTGGTAAGGTGGTATGAACTACCAACCAAGCCGATCTGTTTAAAAGCACAGGTCGCACGGCAGAAGTTTCACGCATTCGATGTATTCGTTCAATATATGGCCTACTTGCCTAATTTCACCTTCTATAAAATTTTCACACTTGTTCGCTACCTAGCGAATTCTATCATATCTATCATTTCATTATCCACTTTGATCTCTACTCCCTTATACTTATGAGTAGAAAGAGACCGATATAGCCACAAAATCATCAAGCTCATTGTAACGACATCGGAATCGTTTAACATCAAAATTTTAATTTTCCATCCTCAAAATTAACTTATAACAATAGTTTACAAAATAAAACGAAAGTCGTGAACTTCTGTCAACGACCAAAATTTTTGAAGCACAAATTGGCACTGATTTCGAAACCGTGCTTCAAAAAATTTTAAGTAGAGCAGTTTTTGAGTTTTAGCTCAATATCGAGTTTTACAACTTTTAAAAATATGGAATTTACTAAAATTCAAATATCTTGCGTCTTGTGCAACCAATTTCAAATCTTTTTCCATAAATTAAAAGCTGAATACAATACCATTCGATCATCTGAAAGCAGGGTCCGCGTCAGATTGATCAAATTCAAGATATTGACGATTTTTTGGGACGATCTACTTAAATTTCAGCAAAATTTCCAAAAATATATAAAAAATGTATTTTTTTCAATAAGAAAAAACCAATCTAAAAATTCTTTCTCAACGTTTATTTGACATATCATATGTAGGCGAGTTACAGTACAAAATTCAGCACAATCGGAGCATTAATTACGGAGAATGAGATGTGTGAAGTGAGCGACGTTGCTTAAAAATAGAACAAAAATCGATTTCAAATCATCAACCTTGTATGGAAAGTCGAAAAAATTTCCGCGCTACTGTATTTTTTTTCCTTCGCGTTTTCAAACTCAGGGCATGATTCTACACCAAAAATGATCATCAGCTTACCGAGTTCAAAAATGCTGTAAACTAGTGTAATTTGCCTTGATGGTTGCTATTTTCCTTTGACAATGGTTTTTAATATCATCATCATGTTGATGCCCATGTTGACATTTATCGGATTAAAGTTCCGCAGTTTTGTCGTATAATTTGTTCTAGATCTATCTAGAAGAGAATTTATTTTTCTGTACAGAAATGTCTTGTTTGTATTTCTATGGAGCAAAACACGTCGGAAAGTGAAACAGTTAACTTTACCTATGCTGCGCCTTGATGGAGTCGTACTTAGAAAACCCTGACAACTTTGAACTTTTTTTCAGATTTTTTTTTTCATAGAACTGCATATAAAAACGTGGGTACAATGTTGGCCAGGACAATTACTTTTAATTCAATAATCCATTTTAGGTTGGAGTTAAAAAGGTAAACATGTTTTCGTTGACGATGCGTTTTCTTGTCGTTTCTGGACGTATCTTTGCAAAGAAACGTATATAATTTGGAAGTCACTCGTAGACTTCATGGCTTTGGAGAATTTTGGGTTTTATTATCAAAACTTTTCGTGAGATCGAACACAGAAATTCTATGTTGAGGTCAAGCTAGATTTTATAAAACTTTATACACGATTATGAAAACGGCAAAAGTCAAGAAAGTGAATCTGTGATAAGTTCATTCGCGTTTTCTTTTCATTTAACAATGTGCTTCGGTTCATGTCAAATCGTACTTCAAGTATTTGGCTTTGGTAAGTTAAAGTTGGGGTGTGGGGCCAATTAGGTAGGGGTCCTATGTTGATCATTTTAAGCTATAAAGGCAGCACCCATTTATTACGTTTATTCCCTAAACTCTAATCTACCGGTTCAACAAGCGTAAGTTCTTGAATTTTCTCATCAAATTAGCTTGTAATTGGTAGAAAATGACGATAATTGTCTTTTCCGTCCATTTTCAATTTGATTCTGATCCTGATTTCTCCGCAAATTTAAGATCAAAAAATACAGTATGCAAGACAAAGTTTGCCGGGGACATCTAGTTTATTATAAATTCGGTAGAGAGAGCGCTGAAAATATCTGTGGAAATGCGAACAGAATAGTAAGAGGAGGTTCAGATTAGCCACTTTAAATGCCCTACGAAACCCCGTGAAATGCCTTGAAATGTATTCAAACGCTTTGAAACGCCTCCTTTAAAACATCCACAAGACTGACCTGAGAGCCTGTGTAGCTCCCTAAAATCTCGTTGAAACGACGACCTGAGGGCATATGCAGCCCCTAAGACCCCTATAAACGCTACTAAAATCGGCCTCAAAACTCCCATGGAGCTGACCTGAGACCTGAGTACCTTAAACCCCTTCTAAAATAGTCTAAAACACTTTGAAACGCCCAGAAACGCTTTGAAAGGCTTCGGAAACTCCTTTCAACTTAATGGAACTAATTTGAGAGCCTGTGGAACCCTATATAACCCCTCTGAAACCTTCTGAAACGTCGTTAAACCATTTGTATTACATTAAAATTTATATTCCTTATTTTTAATCATTTATGGTTACCCTCCGAATCCTTCTGAAACGCTCTGAAAAGCATCTGAACACTAACCCCTCCCTAAGAATGGGTGACAAAACATCGAAAGACAAAACGTCGAATGCCAAAACATCGAAAAATGTGTAAGTGTTCACAGATCAGTGTAGAGTATTTTTGAGATTTTGTATAAATTTAAATCATGTTTTGTGATAAAAAAAAGTGCTGGTAATGTTAGTATGTTTAATGAAGTTTTTCCATCAGCTATCTGGTTGTCGGACAAGAGTAGGATAGTCTACCCATTCTGTGCCACCATATATAAAGCTCCACAGCCCACCACCAGAAGGAAAACATGGTCCTGTTTGTAGCCTGAGAGGGGTGGCAATACTGTAGAGCCAACAAGTTGGAAGGATGACGAAATGGGGACACACAACCAATGTCTTGTTATCTAGTATCTAGCCCGATAATCGCCATCGCTACCCTAAAAATGCCAAAGATCCGGCCAATGATAGCTAAAGCCGCCATCTCAGCCATCTTAACCATCCTGAAGGAAGATGTGATGTAATGGAGAAAGTTTGTGGAAACTGGTACCAGAATATTCCCTGCCCGCGAAGGACTGGTCAAGAAGCATTTCGACCCTGAGGTGTTGTTTCAGAAAGTCTCAGAAAGGCTTTCCTCTAAACTAGTCGTCAGTTACAAGTGAAAGAATGGGTTTCCTTTAAAAGAATAAGGATCTCATAATTTGCTTATATTACCCGTTTTCGACGTTTTGTCCTTTCGACGTTTTATCTTTTCCGACGTTTCCTGAAACCATTTTGACTGCTTTTGATGGTGATGAACAATCATATCAAAATTTTGTTTTTCGGACCGAACTTAGCTTTTCTTTGGGATTTGATCAGGCAATTATTCCAACCATTGTGGATCTCTTTGGAAATTCCCCTTCGGTAGTTCCTTCAGTAATGCATTTTTTTTCTGCAATTGGGAGTTGATTCGGTTATTCCTGTAAAAAATTACAAATCTAGTTTTTTTTTTATTTATTTAGAAATTCATATGGGATTTCCTTTGGCTGTTTTGTCGATCGATGGTTTTCGGCAATCCCTTTGTACATTAGATCGGTGTTCAGTACTTTCTTCAGGTTTTTTTTCAGCACTTGGTTTAAAAAATCCTTAAAAATTCCTTTTAAATCTGCATCGCAAATTTCCTCGAAAGCATTTTTGGCAATTTTTCTAGGAAATTTTCCAGACAGTTTTTTTTAGGAACTCATTCTTTAATTCGTTCGGCAAATTCTAAAAAAAATCATTTGGCAATTCCTTTATAAATTTCTACGCCCATTTATTTTAGAACTTGTAGGATAACTTTTTTGGATACTCAGAATTTCTTAGTTGAACGTGATGAAGAAATTTAAAAAGGAAGTGTCATTTCCGCTAATCAATTTACAAAGGGATACTCAAACAAAAATTCGAAGAAGTCGCCGGTTGAAATTCTATAAACATAACCTAAGAAGTTTCCAAAGTAGTGGGCAAAAGAATTCCTATAAAAATTTGCCAAAGGTTTACTGAATAAATTATGAAAAATCTCACAGCAATTAGCCAAATTCATTCCCAAACTGAATTGCCAAAAAATATTTTAAAGAAGTTACCCGAAGAAATTGCTATAGAAATTTCCATAATTGTTCACAAAGAAATTTTCGAAGATTTTTTTATAGAATATGCTGACGGACTTTCAGAAGGAATTCTCAAAAGAATCGCTTGATGAGTTTCTTATAAGTTACCAAATGTTTTCCCAAACACTATGCCAGAGAAATTATTAAAGAAATTGTTGGAAAAAAGATAAAAAGAATTTCTGATGAAACCTCGGAAACAATTTAAAATAAACTGCCGAAGGAATTACCAAGCCAATTCGGAAGGAGTGCCTGAAGGACGCTGTTGATTGTTTTCAAAGAAATTCAAAAGGATTTACCGACGAAGTTTCTGAAGTAATATCCGAAGAAGACTTCAAAAGATTTGAAAGATAAATTTTCAAAGGAATTGCTGATGAAATTCCCCAAAAAAATTACTTCAACGCAAATGATATAGGAGGGGTTTTTTTATTACCGTACCTTTGGCCCAAACCTGGCCAACCTTGGCTCACATTTTCATGAAACTTTTTCCACAGGCAGGGCTCATAGATATATGAACAAAAAAAATTGAGAAAAGTTCAGAATCGCCTATTTTCTCGGAAAACTTTTGTTGATATTTTTTGTTTTCCCCTGATACTACTTACTTTGAAACATCATAACTCAAGAAAGAAGCATCGTAGAAACAAGTTTTTTTAAAGCAATAAAAGCAAATTTTCTCAGAAATCTAAAAAAAAAATATGAACTGAACAAAGTTTTCCATAATATTTTTCACAGCTGAGAAAATTTGTAAAGAAAAGCCGGAAAAACTATGAACTCGCGGAAAATTTTCGAAAAATTATTTTTGAGAAGGAAATTTCATAAGCTTTGATTGCTGAAATTTGTGGAATGTAAATTTTTTTCGTTCCTGAATTATGGCCAATTTTGTGAAAACTGACCATATGATATAGTTTAATGGTAATTTTTCACAAAATTGGTCATAACTCAGGAAAGAAAAAAAAGTGCATTCCAAAAATTTCAGCGATCAAAGTTTTTAAAATCACCTCCTCTAAAATATTTTTTGGAAATTTTTTCAATGTTGTTACAATTCCAGAATATTTCTTGCATTGTTTTATAGACTTAAAAGTTTTCAATAAAGTTCAACTGAAGAAATCAAAGAAGGTTGAAAACCAGTGTCCTCGACAGAACTACAGCGTAGAGGAAAGTGGTTTGTTTTTCATGCCAGCTTATAGTTGAATGGTCGAATGGGAGTTTGGAATTCACAACGAGTGGACAGGGGGCGGTGATAGTGCGGTGTTTGGCGGAACAGTGTTTAATCCACTTCTGTCTTTCCGATTTGGCGAGAAAATTGAAATGAAAGTTTGCAGAACGGTTACGGAAGAATGCGAGATTGTCAGCTTGGCGAAATGTCAAAGGTTATTTGCCGTTTCGGTTATTGTTGGGGCTTTTAGTAGTTATTATCTTTGTGGTTGGAACTTTTCACTGGAATTTTGCTTATTTGTTGGAGTTATTCCCAACTTATCGATTATAAGGTTTCTTTAAGATCCTTGACGTATAACACATTCGTTAGCAAAAGGCTCGTATCATTTATAGAATGATGTATAAAAATAAGCCCCAGGCAAACAGCAAATGATTGTTCTAAGTAATACTGACTACAATGTGATTGTTCTTCTGGAAATTACTTTATTTTTCTATCTCCTTACAGTGAATCAAAATATCATTTAGCTTCCGGTTCATATCTGTAACTACCATAACTAGAAATTGCAGCAATCAATTCGAACACTTCTCTTCTGCTCCCGCAATAATAGTCCTTCCCAAGAATGAAACATTATTCGATTAACCTATGCTTTATCCTCACAGAATCTCTGCACAAAAAGGTGCACTTGCTCCAACAAAAAAAAAGCATAACGTAAACTTCCAAGCGGTTCGAACCAAAAGCAAAATTGCACATTTCTCGATTCATCGTTGGTGATTCAGCAGAAAAGCACCAGGAAAAGCATTTCTCCAATGTTCGCTCGTAGAGATGAACTATTTGTTATAAGAAATGATTTATTTGCTCTGTGTAAATATTACCTTCAAGCGAAAGAATGGGATTGTTTCAATGAGGAGAGCAAAGCGTCTTGAGCATCGGAGTCAATTTCCTTTGGACCGTCGACCGTCCATTGTGCGACCGGTTTCCCTCAATCGACCATTAGCAGCTACTCGGTGCTTTCAACACTACTGGTCAAAGGTCTGCACTTAATTACCACCCGTATTCCCGTTTCTCCGTGGAAAAGTTTTTTTTTTCTCATCTCACTCACTGGTTGGCGTCCGGAAAAAGCTGCAGCAGCAGACAATTATCCGCACAATTTAACTCATTACCGGATTCTGCATAATGCACAAGATCGCTCTGCTGCTGATGCTGCTGCTTCCGCAGCGGAGGCACTTCACGTGGTGCCACACCGCCGGACTTCCTAATTACTACTATTTAAGGACACATTTCTACACGTACATTCTTGGCAGAGCTGTTAGCCGAACGATTGCCGCGTGGCGCTTGGTGGTGTAGTGCAATTGAAGATGACCGAGACTAAGAATTGCTCCGTGATAGGAGGGTAGGTAGGAGATGGTCATTAAAACCTGAGCTGTGCGGCTGCTGGCTGCAATTCATGTACTTTGCAGAAGCGGTGACCGAGAATGATCATTAAATGCAGGCTTTTAATGTATCAACCTGAGCAATATTAGTTTGGTTTGTATTTTTTTTTTGCAATTGTAGCACTATTTCGAAACTAACACTGAACTGTGCCACCGCGTGGTTAATGGACAGCCCCATAATGACGATCACTACGGCAACGACGGCCAGAGGACGTTTATAGGGGAAAGCAAAGGGAGGTTGCGCATAAGCATACCACATAAGCGTACCACAATGGGTTCAAACAGCGCCCTGAAAAGGGCACTGTAATAACGCATAAAGCGAAAGAGAGCCTATAGCTCTTTACCACAGCGGGTTAAGAACAATAGAATATCCTGAATGTTCAGGTCTCTGAAGTCAGCTTCACTTAATAAGTGTTCACCGAATACTCGGAAACGCAGTTGCGCAAAAGCTGGACAGTTACATATCAAATGATACGAAGTTCCATAATCGGATTCACAGCTATCACATGCAAATGAATCAGCTTGCTGAATATTCGCCATGTGATAGCTGAGTCGGCAGTGGCCAGTCAGTGCTTTGACCAGAATGCTGCAATTGTGCTTTGACAGATTTGTAAGATACTTCGCCACCCTTGAAGATGGCTCAGTACAATAAAATTTGGTTTGACTACATGACTCCAAACTATTCCAGTATTGTCTGTGTTGAGTAGCAGCCCAGGTGTGAATCTGAAGCTTTACCGAACACTTCGATATCGGAATAGCTGGCTCAGGGCCAATGAAGTCATGTGGTACTCCAGTGCGAGCTAACTCATCAGCTAATTCATTTCCAGCGATGGAAGAATGGCCAGGCACCCATACAAGGTGAACAACGTTTGCTGAATTCAGCTCCTCGATTTGAGTTCGACAAGCGATAACTATCTTCGACCTGGAGTTGGCCGAAGCAAGTGCTTTAATAGCAGCCTGGCTATCTTAACAGAAGTATATTACTTTGCCCATTACGTGCTGCTGAAGTGCTGATTGCACTCCGCACATAAGAGCGAAGATTTTGGCCTGAAAAACGGTGCAGTGTCTACCAAGTGAGTAAGACTGATACAGCATTAGCTCCCGAGAATAAACACCACCTGCTCGACCTTCGAGAAGGGAGCCATCAGTGTAACATACGATGCCGTCTGAAATACTTCTTTCAAGATATCCAGATGTTCACTCTTCCTGGGAAGGGAATTTCGTGGAAAATGTCCTATATGGAAAATAACAAGCAATTGTAAGATCACTTGGAGCAAGGACAACTTTGTCTCAATTCACCAAAAGTGGAAACAGCGAGGTGTGTGTTGATGTGCGGTTCACAGGAGTTTTCTCTAGTAGACCTAGTACCCGTAGACGGTAAGTGCAAGAAAGTGCTTCTTGTTTGAGATGAATGTGTAGTGGACCAACGTCGAAGAGAACTTCGAGCGCTGCCGTGGGAGTTGAAGAGAACGCTCCAGACATCGCCATTAAGCACATCCTTTGGAGATGGCCTAACTTTGATTGGACCGTTCTCATTTCGCCCTTTTGCCATCACACAAGACATCCATAAGCCAATATATGCCGAACAACAGTTGTGTAGATGAATTTGATATACTTGGATTTAAGACCCCAAGTTGTACCAAAGGTTCGCCGGCATTGCCCGAAGGCCATACAAGCTTTCTTGATTCTGAACTCAATGTGAGGTGTACAGGAAAGCTTGGAATCAAGAATGACTCCAACGTACTTTACCTGTTCAGTCACATCGATTTCAGAATCAAAGAGACGCAAAGGTCGAACGCCATTACGGTTTCGCCTTTCCGTAAAAAGAACAATAGATGTATTACTCGGATTAACCGAAAGGTCATATTGGCGACACAAACCCTCAACTACCTAAAGGGCGCTTTGCATCAGGTCGAAAAGGGTGGTGATGAGGGTGGTATGAGTCAACTAACAATGCTAGGCAGTCGTCGGCAAAACCATAAGTAGGAAAACCGCTATTATTGAGTTGCCTCAATAGCGTATCTGCAACGAGATTCCACAAAAGCGGTGACAAGACTCCCCCTTGAGGGCATCCACAAACACTCAATTTCCATATCCCTGCTAGACGCAATGTCGAGAAAAGATATCGGTTTTTGAGCATTTGATGAATCCAATTGGAAATCATTGGAGATATACCATGACTCCGTGCGGCTTCCAATATGGCATCGAAAGCCACATTGCCAAAGGCACCCTCGATATCTAAGAAAACACCCAGACAAGACTGCTTTTGAGCGAATGCTTTCTCGATATCGTATACAACCTTGTGTAAAACAGTCACAGTGGACTTACCAGATTGGTAGGCATGTTGGTTCACATAAAGATGCACGTTGGCCAGATGAACATCACGGATGTGATGATCCACAATGCGTTCTAAGCATTTCAGAAGAAAAGAGGTCAAACTGATAGGTCTTGTGGTGACGAGTGTCTTATCCACACACCTTTATACATTGCAATCGTGTGCATACATGCAACTGTGCGGCGGCGACGGTCGGTACACGCTTTGCTGCGCAGCAGCCGAATAGTCAGTTCGTTATACACTCTTGTGCTTATCACACGCGGCTACCACAAGTGGCGACGAGGATGAAAAAAAAAGTTGAATGATTTGCGGATAAAGCAGATCTTATTTATTTCGTTGATTAAATTTCGTTTGAGTATCGGTCAATTAGTAATTTGTAATTTTATTGTTAACGTCAATGCATCAGTGAATTTAATAATTTTCGTTATATTCTGTGTTATATTCAATGGAAGCTGTTGAATCAAAGAAAAATTGAATGAAGAAAGAAATAATGTTGTGCTGGTGTTGACGCAGTGGTGCAGTTCTGTTGATCATTGATTTTAGTGAAAACAAATGCGAATAGAGCAAAAGAGAAAATCAATATTTGAAGAAACAGAAGATTTTGATTTGCTTCACAGTGAACAACGGAAAAGTGGTGATACGACGCCGCGACCGCTTTGTGCCGGCTTTGTGCGAAGGTAGTGACCTTGACGCATTGTTTTCTGCATGCGGTGCCGAAAAAAAAGCGTTCTATAGTGAGTGTGTTGCATTGCGGGTAAGCAGGTGAGCGAAGAAACGGCGGATGGGATGGCTGTTATGTGTGAATTGCAGGTAATGCAAAGTGATTTATTGGGAAAGCGTTGTGGCTTTGTGTAATAATGGAAAGGTGAGTAAAATAAAATCTTTGCGTTGATGTTCCTTCGATACACTGGCGTAAAGCCGTGTTGAAAGTTGTACTAAAAGGTTTGTATGCAAAACCATTTTAATACTGATTGATTTTATTATGGCTACTTGGTTTCCAAAGCTTTCCGAGATTTGTTTTAAATGCATTTGGAATACTTTGTAAAGTTGTAGTTTTATAAATGTGAGATGCTGAAAATTATGTCGTATCCATGTATCACGAGAGAAATGCAGATAAACTTGCAGATGTAGATTAGCATTTTGAAATAGGAATAGACATAGTAACGCAGTGAATAACGCATGACAAAGTGATTAATGTCATGAAGGGCTTCGATGGTATCGTGATTAAATTCACTTAAGCTGTAAAAAAATCTGAATGTGAGGAAATGTGATTGAATTCACTAATGACATCGATAAACTTCTGAAAGGATTAGCTTAAGAGTGGTTTTACAAAAAACTGCTACTGTCGAGCATTCTTTGCGAATGTTACAGAATATTCAAGTCATTGTATCCCAGGGGGATGACGAAGGGCCAGAATCATCTACCCAGCATTCAATTCAACATGGCGTTCAATGTTTTGTTTTGATTGCTTAATTCATGGAAAAAATGCGCTGGAAACATCGACGCTGCTTCGCTGCTACATATAATATCGTGCAAAGTGATAAAGAAAGAGAAACAATCATCAAAAACAATAATTTCGTTTAAAATGTGTAATTTCTGAAATAAGCACTAGCAACACACGAGACACACACCCGAAAATCAAGAGCAAGTTAGAGTAAACCGACCAGAAAGTGGGTACCGAGTTTGATAGCCGTGTTACCCCACTGTTGTATCCTACCAGTTTTGACATTTACTGGATGCTGTGTTCATCGTACAACTCAGCGGCAGCGGCCGTTCTCCTGCATACCTTTTAAGATAGTCATGAGCATGCGGCATTTAGCTACATTTTACATTTCCGAGCGTGGACAAATTCAAAGGTTCGTGAAAATATGTACATGTGTGTTCTATGTAAGA
The DNA here is from genome assembly GCF_035046485.1 of Aedes albopictus. Classification (NCBI taxonomy): domain Eukaryota; kingdom Metazoa; phylum Arthropoda; class Insecta; order Diptera; family Culicidae; genus Aedes; species Aedes albopictus. The sequence continues at coordinate 94,533,953 of NC_085136.1, forward strand.
CATTTGCTAGGTTAACTTAAATCCTTTTTGAATTGTGGTTTCTTCTGAAGGTCATGATTCGCACAACCGTTGAATATATCGTTTCATTGGACGAATAACGTTAATGATCGAGATGCTAATCGTTTCGAAAAAAAAACTCCACTCCTCCCCTACGGCTTTTCGGGTCAATATCGTTCAACGCCATAAATGGGACAGCGCACACAATGATCAGATATTCACGGTATTTCTGAAACGTTTTTTTTAACAAATCTGTTGTGCTGTGCTGTTATTTTATGTACTGACGTTGGATCAAGCTTTCAATTCTTTCAATCTCAGTCCTTATTTAATTGATGGATTGGTTACATAAATTATGGTCGCTTTTCCCAAATCTTCTTTTTTCGTAATAATAGAAAAATCGTGTAAACAACTTTAACTAATGCTCGTTGAGCTATGTTGCTAGGACTGTCATAAGGTATAGTTGCCAAAACAGATGCTGATGCAGAACTGATACACCTCTTCCATCTCACTGAAATTAGAATAACATTTCGTAGGGTGCAGCACCAATTAAACACCTACGCAACACTTAGCTGGCAATCATTGTTATCGGCTGACTCGAGATATAGGTACAAATAAAAAAAAAAAACAAAGCTATGGATGCGCTTTTCAGTGTGTCGATTTCAATTTTGCAGTTTTGTCTTTTCATAATGATGAACTTCGAAACATCAACAGTGCATGGAATGGGTTTTGTTCGAGTTGTGATTAAGTTCACTGCTCAAAAAGACACGGTGATTACATAACCAAAGGCAGTTAGAGATTACTGTGATTGAATTCACTCGGAGACTACGGTAACATATGTGATTAAATTCACTGATAATGTGAGGAACAGAATGTTACAGAGAGCACATTGAGCTGTGATTGAATTCACTGTAAGTACGTGGAAGATACTGTGATTAGATTCACTTGTAAATGACAGGATGACATGTGATTTAATTCACTGATGGTGTGATGAAGGGGAATTCATTAAGGCAATGGAAGTGCATGAAGCAGTTGTGATTAAATTCACTGTTCAGCTTAGTCCAACTGACTGATAGAGTACATAGAACGGTGTGATTAAATTCACTAAAATACAGAGAAGAATACTAGTGTAAAAAATGAAACGTGATTGTACTCATTTAGAGCGTACTGCAAGAACTGTGATTAAATTCACTGAGAACAAATAGAAAGTTGTGACTGAATCAACTGTTACATGAAAAAAAAAAATATGAATGCTTCTGTATAAAAATAATTTACATTGGATGCCGCTGTAAAAAAAAAAAGAGTTTCTAAACAAAATAAGGAATAGCCTACCAATTCTCATTATTTTATCTACTCCCTTGTACAGGTAATAGAACAGTAGTATGGCAGCCTCGAAATCGCTTTCTATTATTCAACTATATTGTCGTCATAAATTGGGTATGAGGTATTTCTAAGCAAAAAAAAAATACTTAAACTTCATTTATATACAACTATAAAAAAAAATGCAACATATTTAAGGTATCAGACAAAGCATAAATGTTTTGTGTTAATATCAACCACTAATATTGTGTAAAGTTTTGAGCAATACGTTCCTTATGAAAAGGCTTCAATTCAGTTTGAATCAGTCTCAAGTTCAAAATATATTTTTTCCGAAAAACATGGAAACTTTTGGTAGATGTCCGGGTTTTTTTAGTTCGTCTATAAGATAAAGTTTTGGTTCGTCAATTCAAAGACAGTTCGATTTCCGTTCCGGTCAGGACTCGACTTTCTGGACATAGTATATCGCTATGCCTGCTAAATAATATACAAATTCTTTCAATGGCATACAAAGAAATTGTTCTCCTATTAATAACTAAGGAAGTACGCAAAGAAAACTAAGTTGAAGGGAGAGAGGCCAAGTTCTAGTGGAAATGTAGAGCCGAAGGACGAAGGAGAAGTATTCATTTTTGCAGTGTATTGAAAAATTGTGATTAAATTCACTGGCTGAGAGTATGAAAAATACTGAAAGCATACAAGAAGCGCTGGCTGTAATTGATTCCACTGTTCAGAACAAATTAAAAGAATAATTGCGATTTGTGGATCACCTGGTTTGTAGTAGTGTAGGTGGATGAACTCATAACTATAATGTGAAATGGAGCTTGATTTACTTAGAAGGGTAGCAAAGGAAACAAAATCCCAAAGGATGCGTCAGCGAGGATGCCTACATGGATTCTGTAGAGATGAGCTAGTATAATTGTCAACATCGAAACACTTGGGTTATTAAGATATTATATAACGAGACTAATACGACAGACTGAGTTTTTTAGAATGATTACGCTATAACGACTCCGAGGAAATAGTCAATATATAGGACTATCAATTCATAGCAGGCTGCACTTTTTATTGGAGTTGAGAAGAATTCAAATGCACTTGAATCTTCAGACGACTGGAAGCAGTTTACCGACATGTTGGACGTGAGAAATTATAACTTGTCAAATATAACTGCTCGGAATTTGATAACTGTGGAAACTAACGAATAGTGTACAAGACGAACTCGAGTGAATAAATCCTGCATTGACAATATACTATCAAATAATAACAGTCCCGAGTAAAGAAGACAGGTACATACTAAATAGAGACAAGCATAGATAATTGCTTTTACTGCAAACCATGGGCTTCGAGACTTTGCGGCTAGCGGCGTCAGTCGTCTAGGTGTGTGGGTTCGATTCCCGCTCCAGTCGAAGAAAACTTTTCGTCAAACGGAAAATTGTCAATCGGGCCACTGGATGTTATATGTTATATGTTCTCCGTTGCCTAATGATAGTGCTCATTCAGTCTTTACAACCTCTGGTTGCAGACAGTGTAGTGTCTTTTATATGCTGTTGAAAAAAAATCCTGAATGTTCTGACAAAATACACAATCAATGTTTCGCGATCATGCGGTCCGAGAGAAAACGTAAATTGCAGGTTCGAGTGGACACATAAAATCCTTTCATCAATACGGGAAGCAGTGACCTATTGCAGAATGCAGTCCACTTATACGTACCTAACAGTGAGTCAATGGGGAATGAATGAATCGATGTTGATTGGAGTTCTTCCATAAATGCTACGATTGCTTTTGGATGTAAGATCCCATCTTGGAACAACTTGTCCAGTAAGATAGATTTCATTTTTATAATGCATTTGAGCGTGCGAGTTTAACCGAATATTCTGAGTGCTCATTAATGGAGAGAATTGTAGTTATTGTATTGTATCAGTGGGTGTTCCTGTTTCTCAAACGATATGAAGTAATATTATATCTCTACAAATTCAGCAAAAAAAAAAAAGTCAATTTGAATCCATTGATAATTAATCTTTTAAACCGAAAATATATGTAGTTTTTTTTTTGGAAATGTGGAGGAGGAGAAAGAGAAAACAGACAGTAGAAGACTTGCCTCAGCAACAACACAAGTGAATTGAAGGACACAAGTGAAATAAAGGATTGACATTTGTCCCGATAGGTATTACGAAATGCTGCCTGGTGCAATAATTAGAAACTCATACAGTACCAAAATTTATTGAAAAAAAAATACTGGTTTGAATCATTCTATTGTTGATCAGTCTCCATTTCTATTCGTTAATCAGAATCGTGTTCAGATCACTTAACTAGAGTACAGCTTTTAATATACAATTGCACCTGAAAAAAGTTTGAACTAATTGACAAATGTGGAATAAAGAAAGGGGGATGTGGTGACGAGTGTCTTATCCACACACCTTTATACATTGCAATCGTGTGCATACATGCAACTGTGCGGCGGCGACGGTCGGTACACGCTTTGCTGCGCAGCAGCCGAATAGTCAGTTCGTTATACACTCTTGTGCTTATCACACGCGGCTACCACAGGTCTGAAACTCTTTGCATCTTCATACGACGCACGACCCACTTTCGGAATAAACTTCACAGTAATATCCCGCCAGGATTTGGGAATATACCCTGTTGCAAAACTGCAAACAGGTATTTTTTTTTTTCAAAACATGTTTGAAATGATCAAATCCCTTCTGAAGCCAAATAGGATAAATCCCATCTGCCCCTGGAGATTTGAAAGGAGCAAAGCTATTAAGTGCCCACTCAATCGATTCTATAGTTGCAATACTCCGAGCCGAAGCCAGGGAATCGTAACTACAAGAAAAGACATCAGGTTCATCCGAAGATGTAATATCCACACATGCAGGAAAGTGTGTGCTGAATAAGCATTCCAGAACTGCCTCATCAGAGGAAGTCATATCGCCATTTGGCAAACGAAGTTCATTCACTCGGAAATCCTTAGATTTCACAAGGGTTTTATTCAACCGACTGACTTCACTCAGACTGGCAACATTTGTACAAAGGTTTTTCCAGCCGGATCGTTCAGCAGACCGGAGAGCTTTCCTGTAGGCCTTGCGAGCCGACCTGAAAGTCTCCGAACCAGCCGAACGTCGTCTGTTCCAACTCTTTCTACATTGTTTCCTGAGTTTCGCTAGATCAGAGTTCCACCAAGGGGTTCCTCTTGTGATCTTCACAGACCGTAGAGGGCATGCTTCTTCAAAAGCTTCCATGATGAAGGTCGTTTTAGTATCAACGGCATCATCTAAATCACTTGGAGTGTCAATGGATGGTGGGTATCCATGAAATTTGGCCGCAACCAAATCAGTAAAAAGATCCCAGTTTGTTGACCGGGGACTCCTGAAACGCAATGTTTGCAAAGTAATATTTAAATGTTCAAAAAATAAGTAGCGATGGTCAGATAAAGATTCTTCATCTGACACAGGCCAATTGGTCAGCCCGTGACTAATTCTACTAGAGCAAAGCGTTATGTTTAATACTTCCTCTCTAACAGATACCATGAAGGTTGAGCGATTGCCTATGTTAAATAATGCAAGATCTGTACTACTTAAGTACTCCATCAAACTGGAGGCTCTCAAGTTAATGTCTGAGCTGCCCCAGATGATATGGTGAGCATTAGCATCACTGCCAACAATTAGCGGAAGGCATTTTGAAGTACAGTATGCGATGACGTGTATGAAAGCATCCGTAGGGGTTCATCATGCGGTAAGAAAACCGAACAATAGACGTATTTCCTGTTGAGGTTTCCAACGGATACATCAATTGTGATAGCACATACATCTCTGGTGGTTAGTTCAGAGATGAGTGTAGCAACTATTGCGTTGTTGACAAGCACACAGGCTCGAGGCATGACACGCGAGTTTGCCATTTCATGTTTACTGAAAGTAGCAAACACAAGGTTTCCTAGATATAAATTCCCCTTACGGAAGTAAGGTTCTTGGACCAAGGCCACTTGGGCTGAACCATTTTGCATAAGTCTGCAAAGATTGATTGTTGCTGTTCTTTTATGCTGAAGATTGATCTGAGCTATCCTAACCGTAGCCACTACCCAAACTAGGCAGGGTTAAACTCTTCGCAACAACAGCACAACAAAGAACAGCAGCAACAAAACCAGATCGGAATCGATTGGAGAACGCCAAAGGCGAGGATACACAGAATATACTGTGTAAATCGCATAATGCGAAACCATATAGGTGAAAATTTAAACTAATTAACAACATCTTCATAATCCCGCCCTTATTTAGCCTCAAGTGGGACGAAAGAAGGGCAGCCGATTGTCTCGGAGAAACACAAGGTCCACTGCACCATTGCTCCGGTTAGGGGCTGTCCATAAACCACGTAGTCATTGGGGGGGTTTCGGCCAATGACCATTTTGTATGGACAAATAAAAAATTTGTATGGACTAATGACCACGCGGGGGGTGGGGGTTGAAAAGTCCCAAAAAATGACCACGTGGTTCATGGACAGCCCCTTAGCGCAGTAAGGGCAACATACTGTGGAGGGCGCCCTGGTACTCCATAGGCTCCGTTTGCGGTTAGGTTTTTATTTGAACATTCTAGCCATTCATTCCCAGGCACGGTAAGCATGAAGCCGCATCACACCATGAATTAGGGGTCACCTGTTGGTGGATTCTTCCGTAGTGTTATTCTTAGCCCATTGAGACAATCGCTACTGACACTACACAGCTATATAGGCTGATCGAGAAAAGAAGTTAACATTGATGATCAACTTTATACGGGCCTGAACAGCCGGGGGTGGAGATTGTGTGAGATTTTGGGGACATTGATTTTCAATGAAGGTTTCAGTGGCGTTTTCGGTGGTCTGCGGGGGGTTTCGAAGGCATTGCAGAGAGTATTGGAAGATTTTCGACGGGTTTTAGAGGTGTTTTTTGGTAAATGTGGAGGGTCTCAGGTGCGTTATATGGAGTTCGAGGGCGTTTCAGGAAGTTCCAGAAGGTTTCAGTGGGTTTTACAGGCGTTACGAAGGCGTTTCAGGGGATTTGGACAGGGAGGGAGCACGCACGTCAAACTCGAGCAAACTACGCCTACATTTCCAACGGGTGGAGCCTAACAAAACAATGCGATTTCGCGAGCCATCCCCATCGGCAACACAAACCAATTTTCAGGCAGGATTCAACAAGGTCCTGGTTGCGTTACCAGTCGACACTAACACACTCGTAAAATATGAGTAATAGGCCCACCTCGCCGCTTGCGTATCCCCTGGTTTCGGAGGGTTTCCGGTGCGTTACATGGGGTCCGAGGGGAGCTTTAGGGGGATTTTGGAAGCATTTCTGGAGGTTTTAGAGGTTTACAGCGGGTTCCAAAAGCATTATCAGGCGTTACGAAGACGTTATGGGGGGTTTAGGAAGTACTCCGGTGCGTTTTATGGAACCCTAAGTGGTTTTATGGGGATTCTGGTAGTATTTCAGCAAGTTTCAGAAAGTTTCGGTGGATTTCAGAGGCGTTACGAATACGTTACGAAGACTTTTTCTGGGGTTTGGGAGGGTATCAGGTGCGATACATGAGTCTGAGGGGGTTTGAGGATTTTGGATGCGTTTCAGGATGTTTTCACTAAAACCGATGAAACGTCATTAAAGTGCCTTGAAACATCTCTGGAACATCCATAGCTCCACTGAAATGTCCTTGAAATCCTCATACTTGAAATGCCCCCGCCGAACACTCCTTTCGGTTTAAAGGTGTTCCTGATACCCCGCATGATACGACCCTAATTTGATCGAAATGCCCCTGAAACCGTTATCCCAATGAAACGTCATTGAAATCATATTAATTGAAAATGTCCCTGAAACCTTTCGAAACGGTCATATAAAGCTCCGAAAACCTTTCGGACCTTCACCAACCCCCCCCCCCCCCCTCCTCCTCCGCCAAAACTCTTTGAAATGTTTCTTTAATGCCTCTGAAATGTCATGAAACGTCCTTGAAATCCTTTGTAAAATCCTTTAAAGGCTCCTGATCCCACCTATTCTAAGTCGCCCTTGAAGTCCTTTGAAACGTCGCTGAAACTCCTAAAACTATGTATTGAAACGCATCTTAAATCCTCGTAATCCCTTTGAAACCCCCGAAAGAAACTCCCTGAAACGACACTGAAGCCCCATGCTACCCCCTTTTATGGGCTCTCTAGGAACTTCCGGGAAACCTCCTTGACCCAACTCAAACGCCCAAGAACAAGAACCATTATCGCGAACGAAGTTCCCTTATTACAACTATGTCTGGACAAGTTGAAGACAATCGTGTAATGTTTTTTTCCGCACTATGGTTCAATGCTGTGTCACGGAGGCGGTTTGCGTTATCGCTGGAATGATGTCAATCTGCATCATCCTGTCCGAGAACATGGAATGTTCGAAATACGAAGAACGTGACGAATACTATCAGAGTGGCAGCTAGAGTGCCATTCTCTGGCAGGTAGACCCACCGGGTCACACCAAACGTTACAGCGTGGGTGAACAGGAAGCATGGAGAGGTGAACTTCCATCTGACGCAGTTTTTGTCTGGCCAAGTTTGGTCACGTTCCCTCACCCTTTTTCCCAGAGTGTGGTAACGTGGAGTTTAAGAATGTTTCCGAAGAGATCTATCGCGAGGAATATACGTGGAACGTTGTAGATACCGCAGTAACGAGAAAAGTGCCCAAGCTACAGAGGAAGTGGAGCCCCGAGCAGAATAGGTTTGATTCACCGACGCTATCCATAAACGCCCTTGAGACCCTTCGGAACCCAAGAGGCTCCCTGAAACGCCCTTGAGACCTCTTGAAGTGCCCCTGAGACCCTCTAAAGCCCCATGGAACCTCATGAAACCTTTCCTCCATGTACCCCCTTAAGTCTCCTGGGATCCTGTTAAATAGCCCTAAGACCCCCTTAACCCCCTAGCACCCCTAAAACCTCTCCTAAGCCTTCTGAAGCTCTCAAAGGCCCCTAGAAGTGCCTCTGACACCTCCTGAAGCCTCCATGAGAGTCGCTGAAACGCCCTGGACCCTCTGAATACCGCTGAGACCCCCGTGATCGCCCCTGAGTTCTCATTGTATCCCCTGAAACCCACTGGGACCCTCGTCAGAATTCCTTGAGATCTCCTGGTATCAGCAGAAAACCCATGGAACGCTTCTGAAATTCTCTAAAACTTCCCTGAGACCCCCCGGAGTCCTCTGGGGCCCTTGAAACTCCCTGAGAACCTCGAGAACCCCGAAAAACGACTCTGAGACCCTCTTGAGAGCTCCTGAGACTTCCTGGAGCCCCTGAAACCCTCTAAAACTTCCTAGAAATGCCTCTGATATTTTCTGGTACCCTCTGGATACTCCGTAGGACACCTAGAAACGATAGAGATGCTCTCAAGAAATAGCGGCATCTTATGAAATAGGAAGCATTGCTTTCGCACCGTTAGGCGAAGGCAATGACTAAAAGCAGCGTTGTGGTTAACACTGATTGAGATGTTTTTCCTGTCTGGTTGTCAGTTTCATGAAATCTCCAGCTATCTTTGGGCCTGTCCATAAACTACGTAGACCCATAGGGCGGGACGGGGGGCGTCTGGCCAAAGTCTACAACACTCCACACAAATTTCGAAAATTTTGTATGAACAAAAGTCTACGGAGGGGGAGGGGAAGGGTCTGAGATTGCCCAAAATGAGACTACGTAGTTTATGGACAGCGCCTTTCAAATGCATGCATTTCTGCAATTTTACATTCAGATTTTGATGAAGGGTAGAGATTCCCTTATTAAGTATAGTGCTTTCGATTTCATTCTACCTAAATGAAAGGATTGAAGAGATGTTTAATTTTTTTCGTTTATTTTGTTAGAAGTGAGTACGAATGAAACCAAAATGAACGAAATCAATCGTTGCCGTAACCACTTGTGTTAGAGTAGGATGAAATTAGGAGCGTAATATTGATTAGTAATGGCACTCACTCCCTACCTTATATCGCATTGTTTTGTGAAAATCAAATCAATATTGTAATGTTGAAACCGATAATAAAGAAGTCAAAACAACGTTAAGACTTCACTTTTTGTTTTATTCAAGTAACCTTTCACTTTGATGTACTTTATTGAAAGTCAATCAGTGAGATCATTCAATTTAAATCCATCCACAGCTTCACGATAAGCATCTCAATAACCCTCCTAAAAGAAAGCCACCTGCCTCCAAAGCTCTGTTTTCCCAGGTCATAAACAGCTTATCAGCACAAATCCCAAAGCCATTGAAACGCGGTACAAAAGCCTAACGAAGCTCCATAAATCGGCCCATTTGGATCTCGCAGCAACCGAGGCACCGCACCGCACTTTTCCCACCGTTCTAAACCGATGAAGTGAAAAAACAGCAGCAGATATCGGCTCACACTGGAAATTAGACTAAACTCTTCTTGAGAAGCTGAGCTGCCTGCCACGTCGTCGTGCGCTAATACCAAACGGTTGGGTGTCGACAGCCAATCAAAGTCTACCCCGGTAGCTGACGCGGCGTGCGGCAAAACATTTCCCCGACATTGCGCGCAAAGTTGTTCTTGTACAAGAAGCGAAAAAAAAACCAAAGGAGCAAAAAGTCGTACGGCGCTCCACGCTTCGGATTTCGAATGGGACAGGAGAGGCGAGGCAGAGGAGAGTGAAATCCATTCCGGAAGAAATCAAACACTTGTGCTATGGTTATGCCATGCTCGCTTTGCCGGATGGCTTCCCTTCCTGGGCTGCTGTGCGCTTCCTAGGTCCTACCGCACCGCACGTCTATCGATAAAGGACGATAAGCGACGACCGACCGGCATACATACATATATACACACAGAGTCTCGGGACAGGAAGGAAGAAATTTTGTGGAACGAAGCTCTTCGCTTCATCGATGCGGTATGTGAATGTTGTTGCGGGTTCGGGGGAAATGTGGGTTTGGGATGGGGATATCCCACTCCCTTGAGGAAGTTTGGGGCACCGCACCCAGTGACGAAATGGGAGGGAGGAGTCAAACGAGCAAAAAAGTAAATCAGCTTTGATCCAGTTGAAAGGACTTGATTCAGTTTATTTACATTTATTACATCATGTTGCTATTCGATTTGGAGTCTTGGGGGGAATTTGGAGTGTGTTCGGGATTTGGTGGTGAAGCGTGTCGTTGAAGTGGGGGGTACTCGGCACATTCTTTTTGGGATCTGTTTTGATGGTGTGGATCAAATTAAGAGGATTAGAGGTTGAAAGGTAGGGACTAAGGTCGCGATTTTATTGACATGGAAGCCGATTTTTTTTTTCTTGATGGGTAGAGAATCGATAAGATTTCCATAGGGTAAATTGCCACAAGTTGCACGGCTTCAAAACTCGACAATTGTTCCACACCTTTTAAGAAAAGCATGAAGTGCTCAACAGTAGGGCGCGATCGGCGACGTACTACACAGAAAAAAAATGTCATGTAAAATTCAGCGAAAAATCATGGACATAAAGGGAATGCTAGAGTTAGTGCATGTAAAATTACGTTACGTTCGTGTAAATTTCCGCTAATAGTCGCGTAATCGGTTGGAGTCCATGATGGTTTACGCGATGTTTGGTGGAAATTTATACACGCAGAAAAATAAATTGTAAACACAATTAAATTTTAGTTCAAATCAACCGATTTTTCAGTTTACTATAGCGACAAACTAATTTCTGGTTTAAACTGAATTGTTCTGTTGTTTGATGATACAAATATTTTCATTTGTCGAAATTTTTTACAGTCTGTTAAAACAAACAGAAAATATGGTATTTTCAACATGAAATAATGGATTGATTCAAACGACTGCATTTTTGCCACTAACAAACTAGAAATGTGATTGTGTTGGTGACGGCAGCAACTGCGGCAGTTCGGAAATCTATTTTTAGACCGTCGGTAAGCGGATGGGGAGGAGAACAACTAAAAAAAGACAAAACCAGACGAAACCGATCAACTTTTTGTGGATGCTGTCGTGAGTACCTGCGCGTTATCCATCCCGGCCAAAGCTGCACTTGGAAGTTGGCGTGATAGATTTACTGCACCTTTTTCGTTATGCCGATTTTGGGATGAGCATTTCATAGATGTGTGAGTCTTTGAGACCATGTTTATGATTTTTATTTTGAAATGAAATTTTTGACATTATATGAAATGATGGTAATCGATTGATTTTATCGATAAACTCTTAATGAAAACAATTAAATATAACTTTGGAATAAGTAAATTCTCAGTTTGTAAATCAACCATGTGTTTTATTGTTTTAAACAAGCGCCATTTTTCTGCGTGTACGATGGTACTGTAATTTTACATTATATCTCATGTAAAAGTGCACTATCTCTTGCATTCCCTTTGTGTGCATGATTTCTCGCTGAATTTTTATTACATATTTTTTTTCTGTGTAGATTTGTAGTAACAATCTGAATTTTTGCATGGTGAGAAGGTCAATTCTCCGTTTCTGCAAGGATATTGTACAAAAAGCGTGGGTATTATGATTCCTTGTCTAATTTGTTGCTATTTGAGCCAAACTTTGAGTAACTGTTTTATTTATGTTGTAATAAATGGAGAAAACAACAACACAGTTACCCAAAGTTTTGCTCTAACTGCATTAAATTGGACAAGGAATCATTATACCCACGCTTTTTGTACCATGCCCTTGCAGAAACGGAGAATTGACCTTCTCACCATGCAAAAATTCAGCTCATTACTTAAATTCTAGTACTTCATCGATTGTGTCGTATTGGCTATACACTCTAGCTAAACATTCCTGGATCGTGTCGAGAGTTTTGAGAGATATTCATTCACTGAATAAAAACAATTCGCTCCTTTGAAACTACACCGAATGAATCCTTCTCCAGTGCACCCGGTCCTGTGTGAAACCACTCGAAGCCCCATGCACGTTAAATATGTTAAGGTCTTTGATCGTGGATTTTTTTAATATGAATTTTTGACTGCAGTGGAGTGACTTGGTACTTTATTTGATTGAACTGCTCAAGTACGAACGGCGACGGGCAACAGACAACCGCCCGACTCTACAAGACACTGTGAATAGATGGATTGTTTCCCGGTCCCGTTCCTGAGGATCCGACTGCTGCATCGTACCCCTCAACCCACGTTTGTTCGACGGCGGAGATCCTGGACCAACGTTTCCGGTTCTGGGAAGTAGAGATTTTCCATTCAAGCAGCACGCTGACTATTGGTCGAAGAATCGACCTGCGAGGAGTTTTTCGACAGGACAACATTCCGAGACGAAGAAGGGAGATACATACCCGAGCAGGAGAAAATAGCTGGAGAATAACAAACTCAGGTATGGAAAACCCAATACCTACAACCTGAATGAGTTATTAATTAGCCCTGCATAAGAGGTAAAATACCTCAAATAATAACTGGAGTGTATTCTGTGCATAACTAGTTAATAATGACATCAGGTATTGCGATACCTAAATAATAATCGACGATTTTTCTATACAAATATCGATTTTTCCATAATTATAATAACACCTCAAGCAGTCCTCAACATCAAACCAATAACTCGTTGAGGTATTTTATCAATACCTACAAAAACCAAAGTAAGTTATTTTCAATACCTGGGTAACATCTAAATATTTATTTATTTCGTCAACCGACGTAGACTAGTACATTTACATATACATATTTTTTTGTTTCTTAATGCTATAGTTTAGTCTAAGAAATACATAAAAAATATTAAAAAATTAAATTAGGATAGGTAGTGTATTTATAATGTTTTTAGGTGTTGGGACTTCGAAGACTGTAAAAGTATTTTCTAAGGTTATGCCGAGACATTGTAAAGTCAATGGTTTCGCAGTGTTGATTATAAATGTCCATCATTCGATTAAGAGGCCCAAATTTGGCGTAGTTTGTTCTACGGTGGTTTGTTATGAATATGTTTCGATTTCGTAGTTGCCGAGAAGGTATGTAAAAATTTAATGAGGATAAGATTTTTGTTGAATCAATACGTTGTGAAACGATATCGTTAACAAAAGAAACCATTGCAATTTCACGCCGCTCTTTCAATGTTTGTATGTCGATAAGCTTGCAGCGTGCTTCATATGATGGAAGTGGAAATGAAGTCCAACCTAATTTACGAAGAGCATATAATAGAAATTGCTTTTGTACTGATTCTAATCTTTCTTCGTGCGTGATTGAAAAAGGAGACCATACAATGCTGCAATATTCCAGTATTGATCTTACATATGCAATATACAGAGTTTTGAATGTGTATGGGTCATTAAAGTTGTAGCAGAAACGCTTAATAAACCCTAGCATGTTATTAGCCCTGTGAATTATTGTGTTGTAGTGGTCTACGAAAGTAAGCTTAGAGTCTAAGATTACTCCTAAGTCTCTTACTCTTTCACATTTTTCCACATTTTGATTTCCTAATGCAACTGAAATGTTTGGTGTTGTTCTTTTTCTGCTAAATGATATTAAGTTGCATTTTTTTACATTTAATTCTAAAAGGCTTTTTTTGCACCATACGTAGAATATGTGAATTTCATTGTGGAATACATTGATGTCTTCTTCATTTCGTATCTCCAGAAAGAGCTTCATGTCATCGGCATAAATTAGAACTTTTAGTTTGTTTAAAATGAAGGAAATGTCGTTTACATACATAATAAAGAGAAGAGGTCCTAAATGAGAGCCTTGGGGGACACCTGAAGTGACTTGAATTGGGTTTGACTTGTTTCCATTGAATTTAATTATTTGTTGACGGTCAGTTAGATATGATTCAAGCCATTTCAGGAGAATTGGCTCAATTCCGATTTTTTGTAGTTTGAAAAGTAGCATTGGTATGTCAATGCGATCAAATGCCTTACTAAAGTCCGTGTAGAGAGCTTCCACGTGGTTTCCATTATCCATTGCGTTTAATGAATAGTCTATGAATTGCAGTAAATTTGTTGAGGTCGACCGACCTTTGAAGAAGCCGTGTTGCATATCAGTAATTCTGTTTTTGGTTTGGAGAAATAGCTTTTCGTTGACAATTGCCTCGAAAAGTTTCGGAATGCAAGAGATAATGGCTATACCACGATAATTACGTACGTCTGATTTTCGGCCAGATTTGAAAATAGGTACTAGAAAAGAGCTTTTCCATAGTTTTGGGAAATTACCAGATTCCAGCGACATATTAAAAAGCCAAAACAAAGGAGCAGTCAGTTCCTGTGCTAAAGTTTTCATGAATACTGGGGGGATCCCGTAAGGACCAGGACCTTTTGAGGCGTCTAGATTCTTAAGAGCATGTAAAATATCCTGCACTTGGAGTTGGTTTACGCCAATGTCCCTAGGGAATTCTGGGTAAAATGCAAAATAATCGCGGTCACGATCTTCTTCAGAAAATGTTGTATAGATTTCTTGGAAGAAATTTGCAAAAAGATTGCAAATTTTTTCCGAGTTATCACCAACAGATTCATCAAGATGCATAACGGATGGAAAATTGTCAGATTTTAATTTGGATTTTACGTAGTTGAAGAAGTTCTTTGGACAGGACTTTATTTCGCTTTCAGTTTTTGAATTATATTCTTCAAATGCATTACTGATGGCTAAGTTCAGTTGCTCGCATATATCCAAATAATTTGCTAGATTTTCATTGGTATTGTGTGTCTTGTAATTTTTATGGGCTTTTTGTTTGCGGTTCTTCAAATTTTTTATCTGTCTATTATACCAGATTGGGTTTTTTAAATTTCTGCTACGACGTTTTTTCCTTGAAGGAATTTCTTGGATAATTATTTCCGATAAAATTTTGTAAAATACGTCTACAGCAGTATCGACATTTCCTTCGTTTCTTAAAACTACTTGCCAATTCACACTACTTAACCTACGTTTAATATTTTTATAGTTCGCCAATTGGTATTCAAAGATTTCCTCGTATTCACAGTCGTTGGGTCTTTGGTTTTTATGTATGAATAAAGAATATTCGATTGCTGTATGGAAAGCCTCATTTTTCCACAATGGAGTTAATGATTCGGTCACACAGAAATCTTCGTTAATATTTGTTAATAAAAAGTCCAGATAGCAGTTCTGTTGGTTTTTAATGTGATTAATTTGGTTCAGTCCTAAAATTGCGGATTTTTCAAAAATAAACTGCAATGTTTCATTATCCCCAACGACTGGGAGTAAGATGCTTTCATTTTCTGAGTCCAGAATGAAGTCTGCATGGCGTTGATTAAAGTCTCCATAGATGTGAACTTTAACCTCAGGAGGAAGCTGTGATAAAATTTGTTCAGCACATTGGAAAAAACTTTCGTATGTGCTTTTATGAGCATGGTCTGGAGGAAAATACACTGAGGCAAACACGTGCGTTTCACCTGCTATGTGTGATTTCACCCAGATATGCTCAAACGTTTTGAATTTTGAAGTGCTTATTAATTCAGAATTATAATTTGCCGAAATAGCAATTAAAACTCCACCGCCAGACTTTTTCTGAGACTCCAGAAAATTACGGTCGTCTCTAAATACATTATAGCTGCTTCCGAAAACTTCCTCGCTTTTTACACTTTCATCCCAGCTCGTTTCAGTTCCCAGAATAGCCGAGAAGGATGAGCTTAGTATGTTTTTATAAATTTCCTTCATTTTGGCTGGGCTTTTCATGCGATTGAAATTTTGACAATATATCAAAACTTCGATCACATTCTGTTTAAAATGCGAACAAGTTTCCGGAAGTTCGTCGGTTGATGATATGCTACTTATTTCTTCGGGAGAAGAAAGCGTCGTTACTTGCGAAAAGGCGAAGGAGAGCTGAACTTGTTTGCACTCTCGCGCAGTTGCTGCAGTCGATGGGTACGCTCGCTTGATAGGTACTGCCGGTATGACTGCAGATCCGCCATGGCTGCCGTAGGGTCCAATCCATACTCCTGGTGCACATCACTAAAGATGCGAAGAAGATGTTCAGGATCCGTCGGTAGACCTTCAGATGCCAGCAACATTCGAATGCTAGTCGGGGTCAATCCTTCCACACAGACTGTCGCAGGCTGATCCTTCATATAAGCTAGGAACAGCCGAACGATGCCCATTATTTTAGGGTCGCGTAAACGTGCTTTCAAGAATCGACCGTCACCCTCCGTAGATTGCTCAGTGAGTCGCACGATGGGAGGTCGCATTGGGTCCAAATCGAACCGGGTTTCACTGCTGCATAAGGCTTGGTTTTGAGGTTGTTGCTGTTGTTGGTTTTGCTGATTCGGTCCTTGAAGTGATAATGAAGGTGTAGCATTTCCCGTTGGTAGTGATGCGATGTTGTTGGTAGGATGCATCTGCTTCTCTGCTCGGTATGGGTTTATGATTTCACCCTTTCTGAAGCTGATGGGTTTTGGTACCGAGAGGCCTGCAATCGGGTGATCGATTGAAGAAGGTGGAACGGAAAATTGAGTTTTTGCGGTGGCCAGTAGTTCCTTGTCCGTTCCCATGTGTGGCTTATTGTTGTTGGTTTTTTTCGCGAGCTGTTGACTGTTTATGCGGGCGCGTTGTTGTTTTCTGCGTTTCCTACTATGTCTAGCCTTATCAGCAGTTTTTTCTTGCAATTGTCGAGCGCTGCGCTTGATATCATACCCAGACCAGTCTTGCTTCCAGCACCGTTTATTTCCTATCATTCGCCAACCAGAAGAAGAATGTTCATTTTTCGGTGGAGCTTCAGCGCTTTGCTTGGACATTTTGGCTCGACGTTCAGCAAACAGCTCAGCAATGGCGTTACTGGCAGGTTTATTACTAGCCGGGAGTGGTTCTGGCTGTTGTTGTTCAATTGTTTGCTGCGGCGGCGTCTGTTGCTGATGCCGTGGTATATTTTCTGCCAATTCTTCCTCCAGGGTCATCGATGCCTCGTTAATTTGAGTAATTTCCGCTAGTTCCTCCTCTAAGGTTTTGTTGGGTAGCAGGTCATTTGTATTACTAAATTTTAGTCCAGATAAATTCGCCGATACGAATTTCACTTCCTCAAGAATTTCTCTAAGTTGTGAATCATGCGTGGATTGATGGCTGGCTTGATTAATTGATGTAGTTAATGACTCGGTATTTCTTGTTAAAAGAGCCATGTCATTCCGTAGGCACGTGAGTCGGTCTTCAAATAGGTTATTTATTTTCTGCGACAATGTGCAATTTGACATGATAACCGACCAACACCTTGTCTTGGTATGATACCTAACTTTGGTATGCTGGAGTTATAAGTCAGTTATTCGTTCCTGCTCGGGTAGTGACGCTGCGGAAGAAGAAACGGATGATCCAGTAGCTTGGCGACTCTCGATCTACAAGAGACCCAGTCAACCAGTAATCGTATTAGATGTTGCATAAGATGTTAAAGTGGAGGCGTTATGCGTACATTTTACATGCGCCTAAATGGAGGCATGCACGCATATGACCTCCACTTTATCATCTTATGCAACATCTTATACGATCACTGGTTGTCTGGGGAGCTTCTTGGGAGTAGAACGGCGGCTTGCAATGAATCCAGAACTGAAGAAGCAGTACACGGAGTTCATGCGCAGATATCTGGACATGGGCTACATAAGGGAGCTTTCCGAGGATGATGCGAGCGCGTTGTCGTATTACTTGCCCCACCACGCTGTTCTGAAGCCAGACAGCACGACTATGAAGCTGCGTGCCGTTTTCAATGCTTCCTGCAAGACGTTCAGTAGGATTTAGCTGCAGGATGAAGCCCTAATGATGGGACCCGTTGCTCAGGACATGATTGTAAACGTCACTCTCCGGTTCGCCCTCGTAGGAGACGTCACTAAAATGTACCACATGGTACTGATGCAAGAGGCCGATCAGCAGCTGCAAGGGATTGTTTAGAGACTATAGAGACTAGAGAGCAGAGCGTTAATGATTAATCATAAATTTAATCATGATTAATGATTAATGATTAAGATTAATCAAAAATCATTAATCATAATCACTAAAAATTTTTATTTAATCAATAATCATTAATCTTAATCACACTGATTTCGCAATTTAATCATTAATCAGTAATCATAATCATAAGGAAAAAGAATTAATCAATCATTAATCATTCATTACCAAAAATGATTCACCATATAAAATATATGATCCAACTTAAATTAGTTCAAATGCTGTTCTAAGTGTGATTCTTTTTTCAAAAATCTCCCAGACAAAGAAACTTTTACTTTTGAAACTTCAAAAATATTGTAAACAGCACAAAACCTTTTAATCATTTCCAGTTTTTATGATTGATTAATCATGATTAATCATGATTTTTAATCAATGAGCCGTTTTTAATCAATAATCATAATCAATAATCACAGAAAAAAACAATTTTAATCATTAATCATTATCTTTAATCATCCTAAAAATCAAATTAATCATTAATCATAATCAATAATCACCGAAATTAGAATTTTAATCATCAATGATTAATCATGATTAAAAATTTTGTTAATCATGAACGCTCTGCTAGAGAGATAGCGCTTCTGAGCCGACCCGTACTGTCGCTCTCACGACAGCCACCTACGGTACATCGTCCACCCTATACCTAGCAACGAAGTATCTGCAGCGTCTAGTAGATGAAGGTGAAAGGTCGCATCCGGCAGACGACATTGAAGAAAGGAAGACACTAGTTCGTCAGATGGCAGAGCAGCGGTAGGCTGCCAGATTCTCCTTGCCAAAGTGGAAGTCTAACAGCAAAGAGTTACTGTCAGCGGTGCTGGAGGGTTTGAGAGATAAGCGCTCGGTATTGGAGCTAGATTCGCCTACTGGCGGTGCCCCCTGAAAACGTTAGGCTTGACATGGGAGCCTAGCACGGATTGCTTCCGATTCACTTCACCAGCTTGGAATGAGTCTGCGGAGAATACGAAGCGTTGCGGCTTGTCTGATGCGTCCCGATTATTCGACCCGTTAGGACTGGTGGGTCTGGTCACAGTCCAGGCAAAGATCTTTCTTCAGGATCTCTGGAAGCATGACTGCGAGTGGAATGAACCGCTTAGCTCGTCGCTCCAAGAACAATAGCGTGAGTATCGGCTAAATCTAGCTGGCCTAGATGAAATTGCACTCGGCCAATGGATTGAAACGAGCCGAAGCACCAACACTGTTGAGCTGCACGAATTCTGCGACGCTTCGAACAAGACATACGGTGCATGCGTGTACCTGCGTACCGTGACAGTAGATGGGAACATGTCAGTTCACCTTTTGCCCTCCAAATCACGGGTGGTTCCGCTGTCAACACCTCGCCTGGGGTATTTCTCCTTGCTCACATGTATGTGAAGGTCACCAAAAATATCAACGTCATCACCAAGTGCCACTTCTGAACAGACTCGACGAACGTAGTCTGCTGGTTTTCATCGTCACCTGCGAGATGGAAGCAGTTTGTGGCGAATCATGTCTCCGAAATCACGGACCGAAATGGTTGATGTTGGACAACCAGTACTGGCCCAATTTGGGACAGATCGACGAGGGTAGTCTCGACCAGGCAGACTTGGAGGAGAAAACGATTGTCGCGTCTTTCCCCATCGTTTCCGCTAGTGAGATCTTCGGACTTTTTCGTCGCTGGTTGATCTAGTTTGGCTGCCTGCACACCAAAAATCGATTGAGGGTTTCAGCAAAATTTTGCTGAATTTTGCCGAGCTGAAGGCTTCAGCAAATATTTTGCTGAAATTCAGCAAACTTTGCTGAAAGTTCAGCAAAAAGTTTAGCTGGACCCTTCAGCTCGGCAAAATTCAGCAAAATATTGCTGAAAACATTTGGTGTGTGTACACATTCGACGATTCAAATGAAATTCATCGGCAGATAATCGGTCCTATCGAAAGATAGGCAGCATCACTTCCCAGGAGTACGACGACGCAGTCAAGGAGCTGGTGAAGCTATCGCAGCGGTAAAGCTTTTCACTGGCATTCGCGGACATCGCTCGACACGGACAGCTACAGGATTCCTCTCTAGAATATCGAGCCCCAATCCCCAGCTAGTTGAAGGCGTACTGTACGTTGGCGGCTGGTTGAAATATGCAGGAAGCATCCATTTATACTTGACCATAGGCATCCCCTCTAGAGAATCGTCGTAGCCTATTATGACCGCAAGTACTTCCACTCTGCTCAACAGCAGATAGTCACGACAGTTCGAGAGCGATTCGGGCCAACGAGTGCCAGGAATCTCGCAAGGCATGTTGTTCACGAATGCGTGCAGCGCTTTCGTGCGAAACCCAAAATTCAGGCCATATTTCCCGTTCCAGAAAGTTGGCGTCGATTACTGCGGTCCGTTCCACGTGGTGCATGTACCCGCAGCGTCGAGCCCGACCGATCAAATGCTTCGTAGCTGTCTACGTATGCTTAGTTACCAAAGCGGTGCATTTGGAGCTAGTGACCGATCTGTCGACACTGGCACTACCAACGTTCAAACTGGGACAAACCCAGTTTCACAGCTTAGTGTTTTATGAGTACTTCCACAGTTTTTGACTTGTGAGAGCTTCCTCTGCAAATGAATATTTTGCATGTGTAATACACATGAGGCAAGCACGAAAATATGTTATGCCCTAGGAAGGGACCAGGTGAAAATCTGGTTGTTTTATGCATTAAATTAAACTTAACTGATATAAATTGTTCAGAGAACTTGTAGTTGACAAGTATAGCTCCAATTGATGTTTAAATAATTACTTTTCGACAAACTTTTGTGAAGTTACGATTTTTTGTGATGCCAATGAACTCGAAAAACACTAAATTGCTGTGATGCACTTCTTTATGTCAGTAGATTTGGCTGACAGTTTTTGACTTCTGGCTGATTAGTGACTTCTTTGAGGATACCAATTAAAATATGGAGTGAACTTGAGAATCAAAGAACAATTTTGATAATGTAGACAGTACGAATGTATATGATTTTTCCGAAGAATTTCTCCAGAGATGTTTCCTTCTCGTCCTTCAGAAATCCTCAAATACTTTCTCAACAGTTTCTTCTTGGAACTAGTCCACGGGTGTCTTCAGATTTTTTTTCCAGGTGTTCCTCCATGAATTCTTTCGGGGATGTTTAAAATATTCCCTAAAGAACTGATTCAGAAATTTAGTAATATATAAAGTTTCCTTTACATATTACTGAAATAATCATTTCAGAGATTCTAATAGAACTTCCGCCAGCAAATTTTCCTTCAGAGGTTTGTTTTAGGTTTTCCTTCATATGTTCTCCCTAGATACTATCAATAAGTTCTCCAGAGATTTTCTCCGGCAGTTCTTTTAAAGTTCCTCCACGAATTATTCCTTGCCATTTTTTCAAAAATTCACCAATAAAAATCTCAAGAGATTATTCTAGATGTTCCTCCATCGATTTCTCCAACAGTTCCTCCAAGAACTGCTTCATAAACTCTGTTAATGCTAGCTTTGAACAAATATCAATGTTATTGGTCTCACAGTTCCACTCGTGCAGATATTATCCGGTTTCAATTGAATATGGATGCTAATAGGATGACCCATGTAGAACATTTACAGAACATTTACGAAAGGTCATCAGACATTTCAATAGACATCATTGATTTGTAAACTAGCTGTAGACTTGACCTTTACGGTTCGTTAATTAAAACTAATCAGTACATACCGTGAAAATAAAATATATATTTTTTTAAATTTTTAATTTACATTTGGAGTAATTCTACACTTAATAAAGTATGTATAACGTGTAATAAAATTACCTTATTTTCTGTCAGCGTATCCGCGAAGTCGTTACTCAGTGGTCTGTGTTCAGCTTGTTCAGCATTCGTGGCAATGAGTCACCAGATTCACGGCATTGACCCTACAGCAATCCCGTGCATAAGGAAGGGATTTTGAGGGCTAAACCATTCCCATTTCCGAAATTACATCTACTATACGCCCCTTCGCCTTTTGCCAAAATTAGGAAAACGCTCTCCCTTGTCACCTTTTCTGGGCACGAGCCTGCCCTACAGACGTTGGAATGAGCGTTAACAAACTCATTTTGAGGTTTATTCAGACCTCTCCTTAGGATTTTTTTTCTGAAATTTCGCATTTTTTTTTTTTCTTCAAAAGTTTTTCCAGAGCATTAAGTCTTGACACTTCTCAAGGATGTTTTCAAGCCATAAATTCAGAAGTAGCTGGGGAGGGTTCTTTAGTTCTTCCAAGCATTTTATCCCGGGAAAATGGTTATCACTATATTTTCCCCAGACTCAATAAATCTCAACATTTTTAAGTCAATACTCATTTATTGGCTAATATTGCTTCAGAATGGTATTCACTGAAAAGTTTGTACATGGATTTCAGCGCTCTGCACAATTATTCGAGAAAGCATAAAAACACTACAGCATTTTTCCTAAAGGGTGTCCGTTAGAAATTTCTTCAGGGATTTCCGCGGAAACTACACCAGTGATTCCTAAAGAAATATGTCCAGATATATCTTCAGAATTTCCTCCAGTTGCTTTTGCTTGGATTTATTTACAGCTTCTCTCCAGAAGTTGCTCATGGAATTGTTTTAGGAATTCCTTCAGATCCGAAAACTCTTCCTGAAGGAATATTAGGACAATTTTTTAAAGAAATTCCTGGAGCAAAACAGGGGGAACTTTTTGGAAAATGCTTGGTGGAACTCCAAGAGATTTTATTGAGAAACTTTATAAGAGTCCTCGGAGAAACACCTCAATAGAGTACTTGCAGAATTTTCTTCGCAAAATCCGAAAAATCTCAAACGTGGAAATGCTCAAGGAACACTAAGTTGGAGAGTGGCAGGCAAAGTTCCAGTGGGAATGTGTAGAGTCATACGGAAGAAGAAGAAGAAGTTCTAAAGAATTTACCTAAGAAATTCTTAGAAGAATTTTAGAAGGAATTGACAAAAGATACTTTTTGGAATACATTACAAAAGGAAGTTTTAGAAGAATTAGGGAGAAATAATAAAGCAATTGCTCAATAAAGCAATTGAGCAATTTAATTTTCGAAACAAATTACATGCCAAATTCTTAAACAAATTTCCGAATAAATTTGGATACTTATTTCCGTTGGGAATGCTAGAGAAATTGCCAAAGAATTTCCCAAGTTATTCGAAGAAAGAATTTTCGAAGAAATAACCTAAGAGTTAACAAGGAAATTTTGTTAAGTATTGAATGATTTTTTTTTTATCTCTCCAAATTTTTCACCGGAAATTTGTTTGAAGGAATTGACAAAAGGCACTTCCAAAAGAATAAACAAAGAAATCCTTCAAAATATTTTTTAAGGAACTTTTCGAAGAAATTCCGAAGGTATTGTTTATGAAACTAGAAAAACTAGAAAAACAAACAAACGAAGAATTTTCTTACAGTTCACCGATGGATTTTTAACGACAGACTTGTTATAATTCCAAAATGGCCGCCACAATGACCGACTTTGGCACCTATTCACGATTTCGAGCACACAAATCTCTTCGTAAACAAAACCAGTGCACCTGAGCTTCTTATTTTAAGCTTTTTACAAGTGAGGAAGAACAGAATAATGAAATGCACTATTGTTTGAAGCTTACTTCTTCAGATTTGTGCGTCTGAAGTTTTGATGAACTGTTGAAGCGGGATTTCAAGACGTTTGTTCTTAAAGGAATAACTAAAGAAATTTTGGATAGAGTTATCAACATATTTTCCAACATAATTTTTGAAGAAATTTGTCGAATGAAATGGTTCTGTTTTGCGCCCGCCGACTGCTATAGGTACCCCGCAAGCCCGTGCACAAGCAGGGGGATTTGGGTGTTAACCCCCCTCCTTTATCGAAGCTTCATACACTAGCCGCCCCTCCGCCTTCAACACTTTTTTGTAGAAGTAGTGATAATAAACACATTTGAAAAAAAAAAACATTAAAAAAAATTAAGCCCTTTCCAAATAACAGTTGATAAAAAAAATGAGTATGCACAGTGGTTTATCTAGGCAAAATCTACACACAAAGAATGCCCAGACAACCAGGAATCGCATAAGGATGCACGCTGTACTGTAAGGAGAGGCTTTCAGCCCTTACCTGCTGTTACCCGGCAGGGCGGCTTAAAGCAGGGTACCTCCACTAAATCTTGGATTTCGGATGAAATTAATTGATAAAATATATAATTGTGCAATTTTAAATACTTATATTTTAATCTGACCTTCGTTTTGCCCCGTTCTCCCCTTTGGCACTTTAGCTTCGGTCGACTCGTTGGGGCCCTTGCTGCAGTGGTGGTGGTGGTCGTCGTTGGCTCCCGCACGGTCTATGCGGAGCACCTTCCTTCTACTTCTTTCTTCTTCTTCTCACTTTTCTTCTCGGGCAATAAAACGATCCTTTGCTAATTAGCCAAGGGGGTGAGACTAGCTCCTTTGTTGGAACCCCCTCAGCGACGGTGGTGTAAAACACCGAACTGCCTACTCGCCGTAAACAGTTCCGATAGTCACCGCGGTGAACTATCACAGGTGGTACGCCCCTTTGTACCTACCTGTCTTCGTCTTCCTTGACTTTTAGCTACACGGGCGAGACAAAGCTCTATTGGCTGAGCCCGTGTAGCGAAGACGGTGGGATATCGAACGCTTGGCGAACCGCAAATGGCGGTGGTCCTCACCCTAGCACTGCACTTTTGCACTGCACTTTGGTTCCCGAACCACGGGCCGGCACTAAGTTTCGGGGGAACCTTTTTTGGTATATTCACTCCCGACGATGCTAGGAACAACCATCTAGCACTTTCCGCGCGAAAACGGCACTTTTTCACTCCTTTACTAGGTGATGAAAACGGGTTGTATAAATGCGTCCGTCGCGCTACGTGGTTCGTAACTTTCCTTCTCTCACAAAAACAAAACAACACCACACACCGCACTCGATTGTTTCTGCTGCTGCTGCTGCTTTTGATGTGTGCAATGGGGTGGGAGATTGGGGTCAAATGCCTCACCGATACAATGTGTGCGAATTAAATTCCCTACATTTGGACAAAACTAATTTCAAATAAAAATTTATAAAATAAACAAATTAAATGATACAAAACACAGTGGTGTAGTACACAAAATTGTAACCGCGGGTTACAGTACATCGTATAAAGTACTATTTTAAGTCACTATCGCATATTTGTACGGCTGATTGACAATTTTCATCGCATATGATGTTAGTTTTTGAACTTACTGCGATGTATCTGGTAAAATCATATAAGAGTGCAAATTAACTTTTATGATGCATGACTACATCGTAGTGGACGATATTCCGATGTTTTGTTGCGACGAACTTTGCTTATTCGCAAAAGCGTTTGAGTAAACTCGCAAAGTGTCAATTGAATTCGCATAATTGCGTACTGCGATGATTATACGACTTCGCTTGGTACTATTCTAATTATGTCAGTTGAACCCGCATTGATGTACAAACTAAATCGCATAAAATGAAAATAAACACGTTCAAATGTACATACAAACTCGCATAAGCTAGAATCGTTAACGTTTGCATATTGCGATGTGATATGTGATAACAATGAAAGAGGTGCTGTTGGAGTGCCAGAAAGCTACAAGAAAGTGAAAAGTCATCATTATTAGACATACGTAATGCCTGAAGTTCATAGGCACAATATGTGTTGAAAAATGGACAAATTGAGTGGAAAAATTGCGAAAAAATCCACGTAGTTCTGGTGGGATTTGAACCCACGTCTCCCCAAGTTCGCTAGACAGGGCGCGTAACCAACTCCGCCACAGAACAAGGTAACGATTCTGTGAAGTAGAAAGCCAACCTGAACCCAAAGCCCACCTCACCCCACGTTTTCGGTTAGTTATCCGAAAAAAAAAAAAAAAAAAAAAAAAAGACAACAACAACAACATTCGTGTCATCATTATTGTTACAAAACAAGTTACAAAGTCATCATTTTTGTTTTGTTGACCTAATAATTAACAATGGGTGGTGCTAGCAAGAGAGAAGTAATGGTAACTGTGCGGGAAATCATGGTACATCATTTTGATCTCCAGATAGCCTGCCGAACACGTACAGCGCACGGAAATCAAGTGTATTCCAACAAGCACTGAGGTGAGTTAGAATGTCATGACAATTGGCCAGTGTGTTTCATAACTAGTGTTTGGTGTTAAGTGTGAAGTGCGGCTCGATAATCCAAAGATTATTAGTTCGATACTTAGGTGACCATATTTTTTTATTTAGAATATTTTTAAGTCGTATAAGATGCTATATTACGTCGTAATAGTGCATATCGTACATCGCATAAGATATCGCTCCTAGTCATATAGCGTCATTATTTTTCCGTCAATGCACGTATAGCGCCTCCACTTTTGTACGCATAAGGCACTTTTACTGCATCTAATGCGATGTAACTTTGCCGCATAAAAGTACGTATAACATGAACATAAATTTCATTATACGTTCAAATTGGTTGTCTGGGTGTTTCCTTGTAACCTAAGAGAGTTGGCGCAAAAACCGTCAATGAGGGTATATTTGGTATGGGAAAGATGTCTAGAGTCCAAAAATGGCGTCCATACATCCAGGATGGCGACTGTTAAATGAAGTTTTAGGCTTTAAAACCATGCAATATGAGTACGTTTGGTATGGGGGAGACGTCTGGGGTTTAAAAATGGATTTTGTTGGATATTTCCAATATTTTTTTTTCTTTAAACTTTACTTATTTTGTGATAATCACGCATACAACACTTTTTTTGTATGAATAGTCATTTTTAATAACACATTGGAAAAAAATAAACAATAACAAAATGTTCCCTTTTTCAAAAGTCAGTCTAGTTACAATTTAATTAATCTAAGTATGCAAAGAGGCTAGTCATGGTCTACACAACCAGAATGTTTTTCATTGTAATCTGAGAGTTTGCTGCCAACTCCGAATACGATTTGAGGTGAAATTCGACTATTGCATGGCTTTAGAGCCTACAACTCCTTCAAACAGACGCCATCTTGGATTCTATACAGTCAACTTGGATATTGGGTTACCATTTTTGTACTCCAGACATCTTCCCCATAACCAATATACCCATATTGCATGATTTTAAAGCCTTTCTTTCAATAACACATCCGTCATCCTGAATTTTTATCCGCCATCTTGAATATTTGGCCGCCTTCTTTAATTTTGTGCCAACATCGTGGGATTCTTGGTCTGCACAAAATTCGTCACCTATGCTAAAGATTACAACAATCGGCACAGTTTGATGGTTTGAATCAGTTTTATATCGGCACCAACATTTCAAAAGGGCGTAACTGCATTTACAACCAAAGCCTTCTCACAAAGCTGTGGAGCGTATCCCATCCCTCTCGAGCAATCCACTAGCACAAACAGAAAGATAAAATCCTCCTCTTTCGATTAATGGATGTGAATTGCGTGAGATGAATGAAATACGACCCACAGCTCTGTGAGAAGGCATTGGTTCCAAAAGCAGTTACGCCCTTTTGAAATGTTGGTGCCGATATATGACCTGTTTCGCTGAACCAACGGATCACTAAAATGATCATAACTCCGGAACGCCTTGATCGATCCGGAACATTTTTAATAGTGAACAATGCGGTAAAATTCCGATTCGATTCGTGCTCAAATCCGAAAATTCGGCCAATGGGAAGTGCCCTTAAAGTGCGTGAACTTTTTTTGCGCACAGACATACAAACATACACACATACAGACATTATCTCAAATCGTCTAACTGAGTCAATTATTGGTATATGTGATTTGACCCTCCGAGCCGTTTACCGCAAATTCGTTTATAGAGCGAACAATTAGCTTCAGTACATTTTGGTGTACGAGAAAGGCAAAAACATCGGTGATATCTCCGGAGAAATCCATACAAGAATAAATGAATTCACAAGGCATTTTCTAAGCATTCCCCGAAAACTAATACTCAGGAATTCCTGAAGCATTCCTTTTAGTTGCATCTACCCGACCTTAAACTTTTGATCGAGAGCGTGCATCAAATAGGGATCCAATGTGGTTTACGAACGTCCCCAAGAATGGAAAAGTCAGTAGTTAAGCAAAACCCAGATTAATCCACCTAGTGGTGATAGTGCCTTTCTCGTCGAATATGTACTCATGATCTTTCCTTGGTCGGGATACGACTGAGATAGTTTTGCTTCAAAATTTTGGCTTTGCAGTCTTTTGGAGAAATCGAAAACACTAATTTATGATTTTTTCCGACGTTTCGGTCCGTATGGGGCTTTTTCGGGGGTTCAATCGGTTAAGGTTTCCTTGTCAAGATGGCTTTGCTAAACTCAAAAATTTCATACGAAAGTTTTGGTATATATTGAGTCCGTTCGGTTTGAAACCGTCGTGATGCGGACAATCTACTACCTATCGTGTGGTGTAGAATTCGGTCCCTGTTCTTGTAATCTTCCACTATTGCTTTGCATAGAAAATTTCTGTGCATGGGCTATCATTCCGAAGCATGATCTTTCCGTCGACGTAATCCGAACTGTTCCTGAATCCTGAGAATATTTTATTGAGAAAAGCAATAATTTAGAAAAAAAATTGAAACCTATTAATGCAACATATTCCGACATTATGCTGAACGTATAAACAGAGCTGGAAAATATCAGAATTTTCAGTTGACTGCATGAGCACCTTCACTATCACTGAAGGCCGATCAACATCAAGACGATAGTTACAAGCTAGGATATAACTTCTTTCACAATCACAGATGACTTTACGGTCTTCGACAAAGTTTTTTCTTCACACTTTAGGCTATATTTTATTATTATAGGTTACAAGATTCATGTAAAATTTGACAAAAAATGCAAGCAATAAATCCATAAAAAATCCCAATAGTTTTAGACGCAAAAGAGGATTGAAAAAACTTAGTCCGGGGTTGATGCGTACTGTATATTATACTACTGTATATTGTGACACCTCAGGAATCTGAAATGGTGTGATTGGTTGAGATTGCTTTAGTACAGACAAACAGACATATCATTTGGAACATATTCATCATTAACTTCGTCACGAAAAAATAATCGCCAAGTGCATCAGGTTGCATTTCACAACTCGCTGCTGGCTTGATGGCGGTAGTGAGTAAACGTCAAACGAACAAAAACGATTTCACGTGTAACTTCACCAAATACCGTATCTAACAAAATCCACGAACGGAGACAATCGAAGGGAAAGTTCGCTGTTCCCGTAGCAACTAATACATTGAGCATTTCAGAAACGTGAAAAATCCGGGTATTTTTTCACAAATCATCCTAAAGGTAAGTGACACAAGTAGCCCTTAACGAAATTCAGCGCCTCATGTGAAAATCTCTTTTTTGTTTACATAGAGTAATGCGGGGCAAAAGTTCGCAGTGGGTCTTACTCTGCGCACGAGTTAAAAGCCCAGGCAAACTTGTATGGATTCGACACATTGCATTGTCAGGTCAGATACTCGTCAATAAAATCTATCTGATCGCATGCATGGGTTTGGTTCCTTTTGGCACTTGGCTACTTTCGGCGGGACACCCTAGATCGGTTCCGGAACACTATCGGTAGTCTTTAAAAAGATCTTAGATGTGGTCTGAGCTTATTTTCTTGCTAATCGTTCATCAAGTAATTCAAATAGTCGCTATTGAATGTGCCGCAGGCATGGGTTTGGTTCTCTTCCACATTTGACTACATCCGGCGGAACACCCGGAATTGGTTCCGGAACACTATCGGTTGATCCAAATATGGTCTGAAACTATTTTCTTGCTAAAGGGTTGCCTAAAGAGCCGCGATTTGATGCGTCTTGGCTACTTCCGGCAGGACATCTGGAACGGGTTCTGTAACACAACCTGTTCAAATATGATATGAGAATGTTTTCCTGCCTACTGTTCATCAGGTTATCGAAAAAGCCGCTGTTTGATGTGTCGCATGCATGGATTTGGTTCACTTTTATATTTGGCCACTTCCGGAGGAACACCCGGAACCGGTTCCGGAACACTACCGGTTCAGATATGGTCTGAGAATGTTTTCCCACCTACTGTTCATAAGGTTATCGAAAAAGCCACTGTTTGATGTGTCGCATGCATGGGTTTGGTTCACTTTTATATTTGGCCACTTCCGGCGGAACACCGGGAACCGGTTCCGTAACGCTACCGGTTCAGATATGGTCTGAGAATGTTTTCCTGCTTACTGTTCATCAGGTTATCGAACAAGCCACTGTTTGATGTGTCGCATGCATGGGTTTGGTTCACTTTTATATTTGGCCACTTCCGGCGGTACACCCGGAACCGGTTCCGTAACACTACCGGTTCAGATATGGTCTGAGAATGTTTTCCTGCCTACTGTTCATCAGGTTATCGAAAAAGCCACTGTTTGATGTGTCGCATGCATGGGTTTGGTTCACTTTTATATTTAGCCACTTCCGGCGGAGCACCCGGAACCGGTTCCGGAACACAACCGGTTCCGATATGGTCTGAGACTATTTTCCTGCTTACCGTTCATCAGGTTATTTAAAATTCCGTGGTTTGATGTGTCGCATGCATGGGTTTGCAGCGTTTTTATATCTGGCCCCTTCCTGGGGTGCCGATCCGGAACACCTAAATGGCCATAACTCCGGAACGGCTGAACCGATCTGAACCATTTTCAATAGGAAACAATGGGACTATATACCGCGTCGAATGAACCATCGGTCGTTGAAATCGGTTGATATTTACTATCTAAAAACGAGGTGACCTTTTTGTACACATACACACACACACGCACATACGCACACACATACATAAACACACACACACACACATACACACACACAGACATCATCTCAACTCGTCGAGCTGAGTCGATTGGTATATAAGACTTGACCCCTCCGAGGGCTCTATAAAATTTTCGTTTTTGGAGTGAACATATAGCTTTTCGGTACACCTTGGTGTACGAGAAAGGCAAAAAGAAACATAAAGATCAATTTTTCAATCAATTTCACACCGTCCTAATGGGCAAATTACAGGCAAATCATCAATTATCCAGTATTGATGCTTGTTAGTCATCAACAGGCTTTTATTTCCATTCAATTTGAGCTATCCCTCAAGGAACGTATATTTGCCCTTCCATCGCTGGTGGTGCCAATTTGCACCGATACGCGCCATCGAAGAAAGGGATCACACTAGGTAGGTATGTAGCAGCAGCAAACAGCAATAATGAAGACACCGTGCACCTTCTGGTGTTACGTTTGTTCGTTCGTTCCGTAGTCGTCGTAATGCACGATCCATTAACCTCCAACGGCCAGGAAAATGGTTTGCCTGCAACTCTTACCCACCCGGCTGCGCGTCTTCCTGGGGATGGATGTTTTACGTGTCTACTTCATTCCGCCAAGACCCCCAGCCAGATCCAGACATAGACGCGACTATACCTACGGCAAAAAGCGATACGGCGCGATATGGCAGGGATAAACGGTTTATAAATTATGAAAACAAAAATTACAGGTCTTTTCACCGTTGTTTTCTCCTGTCGTTGGTTGTTGCTGGTGCATTAGGATGGGAATCGCTCTGCTCGCTACCTCTCAAAGGAACAAAAGAACTATGCACTGCACATACATCTGTAGCTCAGACCAAGGAGAAACTTATGTTTCTTCTTCTTTTGGACATGCAGGTC
The DNA here is from genome assembly GCF_035046485.1 of Aedes albopictus. Classification (NCBI taxonomy): domain Eukaryota; kingdom Metazoa; phylum Arthropoda; class Insecta; order Diptera; family Culicidae; genus Aedes; species Aedes albopictus. The sequence continues at coordinate 94,565,644 of NC_085136.1, forward strand.
CAACTGGAATAAAGGTCGTCTCTCAGCAAAGTGTTCTAAGAACTTCTACCGCATTTTCTAAGCTCTTAATAATTATAGTTCTCACAGGCAGGGTTGGTCATCACTGAGGAGAAACGAAAGATAATTGCATTTTTCACACCTACCACACACGGCTTGCTTGATCAGGATTTCTCTTCTGATTTTCACTCTTCTCTTGCCACGCACTTTTGTGCAATCTCGCCGGAGTGAAAGAGAATTGTTTTCTCGTACACCCGGCAAACAAAGAGCAATTTTAAGGCACCAAAATGTGATCAAAAATACAGTCTGATAACGATTCCGACCTAGTATTGCAGGAAACACTAGATATGAAGTTTTCAGGCTTAGTTGTAGGACGTATTACCAAACGATACTTGTCCGTGCCATTCCGTCTATGAACGTAAGCTTTTTGGGCGTAAAATAATCGTCTTGATCTACGTATATCTGAATGTATAGAACATTCTATGTAATATGGAGAAGTTTACAAGATATGGAGTGATACCCTAAACTGATCTACGTTCAAGTTTACCCGGTTCATCAATCGGCTAACTAGCCCCGATGAGAAAATTTGTCTTCCGCTGGTAGTAAAGGGGAGTTTATGGGAGAGTTTCTGCTGAATTGGCCGTGCCGTACTCCATTCTAGGAGCAGCAAATTATGGTCCCATTTCTAACGAAGTGCATCGTGCGGTACTGTTGCTCTACGGTCTCATATAAATCTGGTAAATTAGTGAACAACAACAAAAAAAAACACAAACACACAAAGCGAATCCGTCGAATGTCTGTTAGCTTCAAAAGTCAATTTCTTTTCGGTGCTCCGTTTGTAAATGAGTTTATGTTACCTTGATGCCATGACAACCTACAGCTTTTCGAGCACGACGCTCTGAAGATAAAGCGATGTACTGTGTGTGAACGGTAACTGCTCCACTCAAAAGAAAAATCATGGTGCACTACGCACTCAATCAACATTTCGCTTTGAGATGCGTGTTATTTTTCTCTTCGCACAAAAGAGCGGCAAGGCACACTTCTCTGAACTGCACCAAAATCTGCACTTTTTAAGCCGAAGTGTGAGAAATGACCAACTCTGCTCACAGGCATTACAAAAAATTCCAGGAGCGCACCGGCAATCGAACCCATCATGGTATTGCATTCTCGTTGCGCGTTATCTGTCTGAGCCAAAGAAAGCTTGACATAAAAACATCAACAATGAATAAAAAAAACCGACGAAGAAGGTGCGATATTATTAGTTTATACAAACGTCTACCGGCGGACTGCCTTCTTTCGTCGTCACCACCCTTTGGAAAGGTGAGTAAGAATAACCTCCAACACCTTCGCTCACTAAAGGGTGCTTCCTTTTGTTTGCATGTGGCGGGCGAAGAATATCCTCGCGCTAGGAAAGGAGTGCCGCCGTCGTCGTTGGAAAAAGTTTTCTTCGCATTGCAATGGAACGTCGTCGTCTTGGTCGTTTTCGTCGCCGGAAGAATGGCATTTGCTCGCGTGGCGCTGCTTCCCGGCTCGTATATGATGATGAGGCCAAGGAATGCAGTCCCGCGTGCTTCGACGGCGTCGTCCTCATCACCCACCCCAAGGGAAGATGAAGCCTCAGCACACTGACACAAGGGGTGACGTGTATTCTTGCCGGGCTGAATGCTTTGTTTCAATGCGGAAGACGTCTTTTTTCGTTCTTTCTGGAAAGCAGGAGCAGACTACCGTTTGGCACCTGGCGCTTATGCAAATTATAATCTTCCGGTTCATGAGGGAACAAAAAAGCTGGAAAACACAGGGAAGCGATTTTCCACTCGCTTCGTTTATGAAATATGGTTTTGATTACGCTAATCAGGGGATCAAATCTTTTGCACAAACGAAGGGAAGGGGTCAATTCCCTTGCAGTGGAAAACGAAATGAAATTGTGACACAAAGTAGACAAGGCATTGACGTCTCGGCGCTTGAATTAAAGTTTGGATCTGCATGTGGCCATGTGGGACGAGGCTAACTATTTATACTCAAGCTGTTGGTTGAATTACTTGAATTACTACCTTGAGCCCTGTGCGTCCTTGATGGGGCAGAAGTTTAATTTGACAGATCTCAATCCTAGGCGATTTCCCGCCATCACCTTGACCTATTGCCAAGCAAATTTCTATCAAATTCTTTATTCCTTTTTGAGACTTAGACGCCATGTTCTGCCTTCATAGGCATGTTTATACATTCGCTCCCGATTTGCTACCGGCTTTCATGACATGACGATGGAGCTCCACGTAGGAGATCCAGTTCAAGACCATCATGCACGAACTATACATCGCAGGCATCTATAGATTAAGACTTAATATCGTCGAGTGTTCGGAAACTACGAGCAACCTTAGGGAAGATCGGGTAACCAACCCCGGTGGGAACTTTGGTCGTAGGCTGACAGGGAAGGGGGGTTTGCTTTGGCAAACCTGAGCGTCTGTTCTCCAGGAGGAGCGGCTCACAACAGCGTCTGATCCCCATGTTAGGGGCGGCTGATCATCGTCGGAGTGCCAGGGAAGGACTCTAAGCTCAACTGTGCACTATGGTCCTCCAGAAAGTAGGGGGTTGGTGTCAGGCCCTACGAGCCAGTCGTAAAAAAAACATTGTAACGGAAAATCAGCAACAGAATAATACGAACCGAGACCAACGGCAACGACCTCAGCGAACAAAAAGATTTGCGACTGGAAAATCGGTACGTGGAACTGCCGATCTCTCAACTTCATTGGGAGCACCCGCATACTTGCCGATCTACTGAAGGACCGCGGGTTCGGCATTGTAGCGCTGCAGGAGGTGTGTTGGACAGGATCCATGGTTTGGAGGTAACCATACCATCTACCAGAGCTGCGGCAACACACGCGAGCTGGGATCCGCTTTCATCGTGATGGGTGATATGCAGAGGCGCGTGATTGGTTGGTGGCCGATCGACAAAAGAATGTGCAGGTTGAGGATCAAGGGCCGATTCTTCAACTTCAGCATAATAAACGTACACAGCCCACACTCCGGAAGCACTAATGATGACAAGGACGCATTCTACGCGCAGCTCGAACGCGAGTACGACCGCTTCCCAAGCCACGACGTCAAGATCATCATAGGCGATTAAAACGCTCAGGTAGTCCAGGAGGAGGAATTCAGACCGACGATTGGAAAGTTCAGCGCCCACCAACAGACGAACGTAAACGGCCTACGACTCATTGATTTCGCCGCCTCCAAAAACATGGCCATATGTAGCACCTTTTTCCAACACAGCCTCCCTTTTCGTTACACCTGGAGATGACCACGTTCTGATTGACGAACGGCACTTCTCCGACATTATCGACGTCAGGACCTATCGTGGCGCCAACATCGACTCCGACCACTATCTGGTGATAGTCAAACTGCGCCCAAAACTTTCCGTCATCAACAATGTTGGTACCGTCCGCTACGGTACAACCTAGGGCGACTAAAACAACCGGATGTCAACATACGCGCAGAATCTCGAGGCCGCGTTGCCAGACGAGGGCGAGCTGGATGAGGCCCCTCTTGAGGACTGCTGGAGTACAGTGAAAGCAGCCATCAACGACGCAGCCGAGAGCTCCATCGGGCACGTGGAGCGGAATCGACGAAACGAGTGGTTCGACGAAGAGTGCAGAACGGTTTTGGAGGAGAAGAATGCAGCGCGGGTGGTAATGCTGCAGCAAGGGACCCGACAGAATGTGGAACGTTACAAGTAGAAGCGGAAACAGTAAACATTCGGGAGAAGAAGCGCCGCCTGGAAGAAGTGGAGTGCGAAGAAATGGAACTGCTGTGCCGTTCCCAAGAATCACGGAAGTTCTATCAGAAGCTCAACGTAGGCCCGGAAGGCCCTGAGTCAGGTCCAATAATATTTCCTCTTGACCCAACCATCCACCCTCGGAATCCATCTTTGAGGTCACCTTACTTTGGTCGAATTACCCCACACACGTTGCCATTTGACAATTGGGGCCAACATGACAGTCATACATATGCCCATTGTGCCGAGCACTTCGAAGCGCTCTATATCGTCCCCGAAAAGGACGGTGTATTGTGTGGGACGGCGTATTGGATAGAAATCCTACCGGTCATAACACAAGGCGTATCGGAACTCTGTCCAGACCAAGGGCCTTACTTAAGCTAAAGTATATTGCAATCCCTACAAGTTCATCATCGCGGTGACCCTTCCCTCAACGCCAGCTTCTGGAAAGACCCCTTCGAAAATTGTCTCCAGCTTGTGCGGGCCGATGAATACGGTCACACCTAGTGGTCGTCGTTACCTCCTAAATCTAATCGCTAATCGATGACTACAGCCGCTATACCACTCTGTATACACTCCCGTTCAAAAGTTAGGGGTCACCCTTTCAAAAACATGCCATTTTTTAAGGCCCATATCTTCGCCAATTTGCGACCAATTTCAAAACCCTAGGTGTCATTCAATAGATAACAAGTCAAGGTAGCTTTAAACATAATTTAGTTGAAACTTTAACAAAAATATTTGTATTTAAACTTAACCCAAAGTTGCCAAATTTTCTAAAAAAATATATAAACTTAAGGCAGTGTCGCTGAAAATTTGGTCGACCAAATTTTAAGATGAGAGCGGTAATATAACCTGTTTTGCCTTTCTCGTACACTAAGTGTACTGGAAAGGCTATATGTTCACTCCAAAAACGACTTTTTGATAGAAAGCTCGGAGGGTCGAATCACATATACCAATCAACTCAGTTCGACGAATTGAGCAAATGTCGGTATGTGTGTATGTATGTGTATGTGTGTATGTGTGTGTGTATGTGTGTATGTATGTCTGTGTACAAAAAAGATCACATCACTTTTTTGAACTAAACCTCAACCTATTTTAATGACCGATGGTTCATTCGACGCGGAATGTGGTCCCATTGTTTCCTATTGAAAATGGTTCGGATCGGTCCAGTCGTTCCGGAGTTATGGCCATTTAGGTGTTCCGGACCGGTACCCCAGGAAGGGGCCAGATATGAAAACGCTACAAACCCATCCATGCGATACATCAAACTACGGCATTTTTGATAACTTGATGAACGGTAAGCAGAAAAACGGTCTCAGACCATATCTGAATCGGTAGTGTCCCGGAGCCGGTTTCGGGTGTTCCGCCGGAAGTGGCCAAACATAAAAGTGCACTAAACCCATGCATGCGGCATATCAAACCGCAGCTTTTTCGATACCCTGATGAACAGTAAGAAGGAATACATTCTCAGACCATATCGGAACCGGTAGTATTCCGGAACCGGTTCCAGATGTCCCGCTGGAGGTGGCCAAGTATAAAAGTTAACCAAACCCATGCATGCGACATATCAAATAGTGGCTTTTTTGACATCCTGATGAAAGGTAAGCAGGAAAATATTCTCAGACCATATTGGAACCGGTTGTGTTCCGGAACCGGTTCCGGAACCGGTTCCGGGTGTCCCGCCGGAAGTGGCCAAATATAAAATTGAACTAAAACCATGCATGTGACATATCAAACTGCGGCTTTTTCGATAACCTGATGAACAGTATACAGGAAAGCATTCTCAGAACATATCGGAACCAGTAGTGTTCTGAAACCGGTTCCAGATGTCCCGCCAGAGGTGGCCAAGTTTCAAAGTTAACCAAACCCATACATGCGACATATCAAATAGTGGCTTTTTTGATATCCTGATGAACAGTCAGCAGGAAAATATTCTCAGACCATATGTATCTGAACCGGTAGTGATCCGGAACCGGTTCCGGGTGTCCCGCCGGAAATGGCCAAACAAAAAAGTGAACCAAACCCATGCGACAAATCAAATCGCGGATTTTTAGGTATCTTGATTTGGCAAAAAAAAAAGTTTCCGGCCATATTCGGAACAACCGGTAGTATTCCTCACCGATTAAGGGTGCCCCATCGGAAGTGGTCAAATGTAAAGGAGAACCAACCCCATAAATAGCTGTTTTGGTAAACTAACAAACGGTTAACAAGAGAAACAATCATAGACCACACTTTGGAAAACCAATACTGTGCCGAAATCGGTTTTAGGTGCTCCGCCGGAAGTGGTCAAATGTAAAACGGAACCAAACGCATGCACACCGCGCATAAAATATCGGCTTTTTAGATGACGCGCAGAACGGTCAGCAAGAAAAGTCTCAGGCCACTTTAAGACTACCGGTAGTGTACCGGAACCACTTTCGAGTGTCTCGCCGGAACTGGCGAAATGCACAAATAAGTGTTTGACAGTACATCAAATAGCAGCTTTTTGAATACACGATGATCGATTCGTAAGAACATAGCCTCAGACCATATTTTAGACAACCGGTAGTGTCCCGAAACCAGTTCTAGGTGTCCCACTGAAAGTGGTCAAATGTAAAAGTGATCTATACCCACCCATGCATGAGATAAATCAAATCGTGTTTTTTGGGTAACCTAATGAACGTTAGCAATGAAATAGTCTCGGACTATATTTGGGAGACCCGGTGTGCTCCGGAATCTGTTCCGGTACCGCATCGAAAGTAACCAAATGTACCATGCAACATATTACATCACGGCTTTTTGAATAACCCGAGGAACGGTTAACTAGAAAATAGGCTCATACCACATTACAGACTACCGGTAGGGTTGCACAACTAGCGTTTGGTGCTTCGCCGGAACTACGAAAGTAAATAAAACCAATGCAAGCGATAAATATGTGTAAGAGAACAAAATCTTACAAATTAAACCCACATACAAACAGACGTCGCACTATACTCACTACCTATCGCTCTTGTTTTCAACGGTCAATAAGGCTGACACAAATTTCGATTTTCTCTTATGTCACCGCCCCCTCGGAAAATTTTGATCGAAATTCAACATTTTGAGGGGGGACACCAATAAATTATTCAAGAAATTTTAAAATTTTAAGTTGAAATTAGAGTTGCACAGAAAATTTCTTAACAAATCCGATGAGTTTATAGATTTTGCCGAATTGTTTGGGTTTTTCTTCGTCAAATACATTTATTATTTATTGTCCTCCCCCTTAGCGAGCCAACGAGTATTGTGACAAAAGAAGAAAATGAGATTTATTCCGGCCTAAGATACAGCCCAAATGTTCAGAAAAAAAAAATGTGATCTGTGATTGTGTAAAGAGTAATAGCTTAGCTTGTTAGTATCGTCTTGATATTGATCAGCCTCCAGTGTTAGTGAAGGTGCTCAACAAAGTGCTCAAGCAGTCAACTGAGAAGTCTGATATTTTCAGCCCTGCTTATACGTTGAACATAATGTCGGACTATGTGCAATCAATAAGTTTTAAGTCAATTCAAAGATGTCTGATAAAATGCTTGCTTTTCTATAAAAATATTCGGATTCAGAAACAATTTGACTTACGTTGCCGGAAAGATTGTGAGAACATGTTCGACGAGAAAGGCACTATCACCACTAGGTGGATTAATTTGGGTTTTTTTTATTAGCTTTCAACTGCTTTTTACCGAACTTGGCAAAAAATCTAGGAAAAAAATAAGTAAATTAGCTCTTGATGTCATCAAGTATTTTAAGAAAATTTGGAACTTTGGTTTAAGCTTACATACAAATATTTTTGTAAAAGTTTCACCTAAATCATGTTCAAAGTTACTTTGACTTATTATCTTTTGAATAAGACCTAGGTGTAGTAGATGAGCATCACAATGAAGAAATGATTTAAATAAAACTTACCAGCTAATCGGTGCGAACTGAATAATTATTACGGGGGAGAAATCATACGCGATTGGATCAAAACAAAACAGGCCAAATTTGACGTTTCTCACTGACTGCGGACTGCCGTCAGAGCAGCATTGAGCGATCATGAATTTTCAGTCGATCATCTAATATTGCATGCAATGGTTAGAAAGCTGATTAAGGTGAAACGCTTAAAGAGCTTTTCGAACAAAGTGGTTACACTTAGTTGCGTTGTTAAAAAGATGGATAGCGAGTTCGACTTACAGATGTGTGTGCGTGAGAGGACGGTTGGTATGTTCGAGGGTGCCGTTTTGAGATCATTCAGAAAACGAAGTTCAGAGCGGACGGACGCCATTTTATCGTTCATTTAATTTGCGTTTTGATTTTCTATTTTGCGGTCGGAAAATGGATGCGGGAAGTTACCACAATGGCGCAGCAAATGCTTCCACAGGGAAAAAGGTCGCTAAGAAGCGTAAGCAAGAAACCAAGTTGCCGGAATCAGAAGTGGAAACGAATTCTGCAAAAATCGAGCTTGTGAAGAAAAACAGAAAAACGTCTGCGGAACATGGAGTCCCTAAGAAAAAACAGAAGGAGAAGCAAGTCAATGTTCAAGAGTTCAAACTTATGGCCAGTGAACTGGAAGCGGAAAGATCACGTTCCGATGAGCTTCGGAAAGAATTGGAAAAAGTTTGAATGGAGAAACTGCAACTCGAATCTGCGCAACGGTCGCGCCTGACGTTGACCCAAGTGTCAGTGACTTCAGTGAAAATTTTCGTCCACACAGCACTCAGCGAGAAAAATCAACTTCTAAAGAGTCCCGGTTTATGTCTTCGATCAACCAATTGTCCGTTTCATCAGTAAAAGTTCCAGAGTGTAAGCCGATTGGTGAAGACGGAGAGATACAACGCCATGCATTTGAACAGTGGAAGAACTTGTTGGTGGATTCGATGCAGCTGGCTGGAATATCTGATGAAGCTACCCAATTCATGATATTCAAGGTAAAAGCGGGCAGCCGATTGCTGGATATTTTCAGAAATGCCAAGTCGGACTAAAATGCTTCAGATTCGGTTCTAAGCCATTCTCGAATGCTATGTACCGACTGAATACTTATTTCGGATCCGGATCAGATTTGATGCTACAATGACGGAAACTGGCTCTCATGGTTCAAAAGCCAGGAGAGCCTGACTCGGCTTATATAACCCGAGTTGCGACTACAGCTCGGCTGTGCGATTACGTCGAGGACAGGGAACCCGAAGCTATGTTGGAAACTGTTGCCGACCACGCTCGATGCAAGGATGTTCGTATGGCTGCACTTAAGATACTGCACCGTAAGGGATCTTTCACCGACCTTATTGACAAGGTACGCAAAATTGAGTGCATTCGCCTAAGTGAGCAGTTTTTCAAAGAACGACACGAGCCCAAAGGAGCAAGCATCATTGGCACCTGTCAGTGCCGATTTTCCGAGAAACGAACGACAATACCGTGGACGGAACTTCAACAGCCCTAATCTCTACCATGGTGATAGGTATGGAGGCTTCGCAGCTCGCCAATATTCTCGGTCACCCGGAAATCAACGATTTTACCGAAATGGGAAGTCACCGTATGCACAGTACGGTAATCAGCGACCTTCAACGACAGTGCAATACAGCAATCAACGACCTTCAACGAACGCCAGATGCTGGAGGTGTACAAGTGTATTCCATGGTCCATCTGCTTGTCATGCCATTGACAAAGTATGCAGAAACTGCGGTCGCGAGGGCCACATCAAAGTTGCGTGTAAGACGAGAACCCACACAGAAGCGAAATTCGAGCCAGAATGTGGAGCATCTACGTCCGCGGGTCCACCGCGTAATATCGCGACCATTCGAAAACAGGAGAAAGAGGTATCAACGGAAAACGTATCATCACATGCAACGCATGGAAATAAAACGATTAGCGAGATCACTGCAACATTACACACGACGGATGAAGGAATCATAGAAGCTACCGTAGCAGGAATGCCGTGCAAATTCCTCATTGACTCAGGCGCTCAAGTCAATACGCTCACGGAGAGCTTGTTTCGCGTAATGGTTTCCGATCCAAAGTACAGCGACGGGGTACTCAACGTACAAGAAAAGTCAGACCGGCCTCTAAAAGCGTATGCTTCGGCGGGAGAAATTGAGGTACTTGCAACCTTCGAAGCGTACCTTTTCATCTCCATAGATAGACCGATATACTTGGAGAAGTTCTACGTTGTAAGAGAGTTGAGGTCACTACTGAGCCGGTCAACGGCAACAAGGTATAGCGTTCTTCTGTTGGGAATTAAGGTGCCAGTAATGGTGAATGCAGTTTCTACGGTGTCGTTTCTAACGGGTGAAATAGGTGCGGTGACCATGAATGATTCCTTTCCGAAATTCAACATACCACACCGGTGAAAATTTCGTACAACAAGTCAGTACCACCATGCAGAAACATTTATCTCAGCATACCCCAGGCCGTCAAACCGCTGGTAGAAGAACGTCTCCAACAATTAGTCAGTTCCAACATCATTGAAAACGTAACGCAGGACATGGACACCTCGTTTTGTTCCTCCATGATCGTGGTTCCAAAGGGCAAGCACGATATACGCCTTGTGATAGATTTAAGAGGACCTAATCAGTACATTTATCGTACACCATTTAGTATGCCAACGCTGGAGAGCATTGTCGCAAACTTGAACGGAGCTAAGTATTTTTCTACAATCGACCTGAGCAATGCATTTTTCCATGTGGAGCTCGATGCAGAATCACGCCACTTAACAAACTTCTTTACCGAGTTCGGCATGTTCCGTTGTGTGCGACTGCCATTTGGCTTGTGCAATGCTCCGGACCTGTTTCAGGAGATATTGCAGAGACAAATTCTTGGTGGATGCAAAGGAGTTGAAAATTATCTCGACGATGTACTGGTTCATGGAAGAACGAAAGAGAAACACGACGCCAATTTGGCAGCAGTACTTGCCAGACTGAAGGAACACAACGAATCAAAATGCGTGTTTGGAAGCCAATCCGTTGAGTTCCTGGGGTTTGTTCTTACTCCTGACGGGTGGCAGATCGATGACGAGAAGTTGACAGCTATAAAAGGTTTCAGAAGGCCGGAGAACCGGGGAGAAGTAAACAGCTTCCTCGGCTTAGTGACATTCATCGACCGCTTCATAATTAACCGTGCAGATAAAACCGAAAAGCTAAAAGCACTGGCAAATGCTGAGGATTTTTATTGGACTGAGGAGGAGGAACGAGAATTTCGTTTTTTACAAGATGGTGCTCTGAATACTGTGAAGACGCTCGGATACTACAGTCCTACAGATGCTATTGAACTGTATGTAGATGCCTCGCCTATTGGCTTAGGAGCGGTTTTGGTGCAATTTGACCAAGCTGGTGTGCCGAGGGTTATAGCTTGCGCTTCGAAGTCATTAACCTCTACAGAGAAAAAATACCCCCACACACATAAGGAATCATTAGCCGTTGTGTGGGGTGTGGAACGATTTTCGTCGTATCTGCTAAGCCGCAGCTTCACCATAAGAACTGACGCAGAGGCAAATGAATATATTTTCGGAGGTACTCATCGCGTAGGAAGACGGGCTGTAGCACGAGCGGATACGTGGGCCCTCCGGTAGCAGCCACACGATTTTGTGATAAGAAGAGTCCCGGGAGAGTCTAATGTGGCCGATGCACTCTCAAGGCTGATAGATAAATCGCAAAAGGCAGTTCCGTTCGAGGAGGAAGACGATAATCATTTTCTGTTCGCAATTGACACAGGTAATTAAATTTTGTATTTTAGGTTGCTTTCAAATTTAGTTTCAAATTAAAAAATCTACCTAGGTTCGTTGAATGTGACGTGGGAGGAGATTGAACTCAACTCAGAGGGTGATGATGAGCTACAACTGTTGCGCGCTGCCATCGATAACGATTCTTGGCCACCGGAGCTTCGGAAATTCGAAGCTCAAAAGAAATATCTTCGCACACTAGGATGTCTCATTTTCAAGGAAAACCGAGTCATCTTACCACATGGTCTGCGTCAACGTGTCATGCAGACAGCTCATGGTGGCCACATCGGCGAAGTCGCTATGAAACGCATCTTGAGGGAATATTTCTGGTGGCCAAGAATGTCCTCTGATGTGGAATGCTTCGTTCGAAAGTGTGAAACATGTCTCCAGCTTGCTAAGAAGAACCCGCCTGTTCCACTTTGTAGCAGAGAATTGCCAGAGGGTCCTTGGCAAATCCTTCAAATTGACTTCCTTAGCGTCCCCGGATTTGGATCTGGCGAATTCCTGGTGGTCGTCGATACCTACTCGCGGTACATTTCAGTGGTTGAAATGAAGCTGATGGATGCAGAAAATACCAACGCGGCACTATGTGAGGTATTTCAACGATGGGGCTGTCCACTCATTCTTCAGAGTGATAACGGCCCTCCGTTCCAGGGCGCACCATTCATCAAGTTCTGGGAAGACAAAGGCGTTAAAGTGCGTAAATCGGTCCCACTAAGTCCTCAATCAAATGGGGCCGTAGAACGCCAGAACCAGGGCATCACGAAAGCACTTGCAGCGTCTAAAATTGAGGAAACCAACTGGAGGCGTGCTCTTCAGCTATACGTCTATAACCATAACAATTTGGTTCCACATTCAAGACTCCTAGTAACGCCATTCGAACTGATGTGTGGGTGGAAATTCCGCGGGCATTTCCCATGTCTGTGGGAAAACACTTGCAAGCGACTAGATCGGGCCGATGTACGCGAAAAGGATGCTGAATCGAAATTAATCAGCAAAAGCGATGCAGATTCAGCAAGAGGAGCTAAACATTCCGACATCAAAATTGGTGACACGGTCTTACTGGCTCAAGCCCGGAAGTCTAAGACTGATCCACTTTTCTCACAAGATCACTTCAAAGTTGTAGCTAGAGATGGTCCAAAAGTTGTGGTGATTAGTAGAAATGGAATCCAGTACGCTCGCAATATACAAGACGTTAAAAAAGTTGATGCGACTGCGGGTGCAGATGAATCACCGGCTGGGGAAAACGTTTCTACAAGTGCAGCTCCTTCAAGTGATGCTGAAGGTCGTGTAAAAAACACTGGAAACGACGATACATCATCCGGATCTGATGCAGCAGTGGACCATCAACCATGTCGGAACAAAGGACTGCGCAGACGAGAAATCATCAAGAAGCCCAGCAGATACGATTTGATACGTTTTGAAATTGGTCGCAAATTGGCGAAGATATGGGCCTAAAAAATGGCATGTTTTTGAGGGGGTGACCCCTAACTTTTGAACGGGAGTGTATATTCTGAAGATAGTTGGATACGGTGAATGCTTACCGGGACTTCAATCGTCTGATGAAAACGCAGTTCCGAAGGTCTTCGAAGTGAGATGATTTCGTTTGACTTGAACAAAAAAGTTGAACATGTTCAGCTTTCGTTCAAGTCAAGCCAGTTCCTCAACTGAGATGAACGATGGTGTTTACACGTTCAATTCGCATTCAATTGGGCATTTTCCATTGACTTGAATCAAATCACTTGCTCCATGTAAACCAGGCATTACATGGTTACCACCAGGCGGTGAGTGGTCCTGAGAGTGATCACCGAAAGGCTGCCATAAACGACGAATTGAAGTCGCTGCGACTCGGATTCAAGCATGCGGAAGCTAACCGTGCCTAATTGTGCGGAAGAAGAACGACAGCACAGTGTGTATCCTCGTCTATGCTTTCGATATGCTGGTCTTCACCTCCAGACAAGGAATACGACGGGATTGTGAAGGCCTTGACTAGATAGTTCCAAATAACAACGGTTGGAGAGGTGAAGCATATGACGAAAAAAGGTATCGCCTACTTCCTGGACAAGCTGGTTGAACACAAGGAGAATACATTTTACTAAGGTGGCGCAGATAAACATTGCAAACCACTGGTTGTCTCTTCCATTCTTCTGGTGTTCTTATGGAACTGAAATAGTGACGTCACTATTTTAGTTGCATAAGAACACCAGAAGAGTGGAAGAGACAACCAGTGGTTTGCAATGTTTATCTGCGCCACCTTAGTAAAATGTATTCTCCTTGGGTTGAACAGTTTTGACTTGCGGATACGATGGTATCACAAATTCTTATGGACGTCGAATCAGTGATCCAAAATGTACTGTCAAATACTGTAGTTTACATGATAATCGTGGGTGTATGATCATGACTATCATGCAACAAAAACTTTCACGCTTGACCAGAAAAAAACATTCGTGGCTGATTGTGATATTGTTTTAATAAGAGACGAACCAGCCCCAGGCTGAAAGTCTCTATAATAAAGACAAAAAAAAAAAAAAATATTGTTTTAATCACGCCAAAAAATGTAGTGGATTTGCAAATTGAGTGAACTAATGAAATCCCAGTGGTTCCGAAAACTGCGAACGGGACATGGGTATAACTTAGGAACCGGAAGTGTGAAGGAGCGGAGACAAAAATTTTCGGATTGTGTGTTCCGAGGGTTGTAACCACCAATGGAGCAGGGGAACAAAAGTCAGTGGCTTCCAACTGAACAGTTACGGCCCACGTCTAACAAATCAAAAAGATCGATGCCATACGGATATTTTCGGACCTGGCTAATTGAGTTGATGTTGAAACCCGAAATCCTAGACCATTTTGGAATTAAATATGGCGCTTGGGGTTCCGGGGACAATATAGGGGCACCACTGGGGTTTCCGAAATCCTCAAAAACACCTCTGTAACGACTCTGAAATCTAATCCGATGGAAATGCTCTGAAGCTTCTTGGAATGCCTCCGCAATCTAGCTTAAACCACCTGAAACCCGATGTAACGCACCTTAGATCCTCCGAAGCTCCCAAAAACGCCACGTAACGCCTCCGTAACGTTTCTGCAATCCACCGACAATGATCTGAAGCTTCTTGGAATGCCTCCGAAATCCCCCTAAAACCCCCAGAAACCCCATGTAACGCACCTCAGAACGTTTCTGAAACCCGCTGAAAATGCTAAGAAACTTCTTGGAATGCCTCCAAAATCCCCCTAAAACCCCCAGAAACCCCATGTGAACCGATCATAGCCTAATTGAATAATTGATCATTCATTCTACATTAGACATTAGATTTCATTAATTGATCATTCAATTAATTGCATCATCATATGTGGCATGCGCGAAAACGAAATTACAAATCATACGCGGTAGGTTGGTCAGCGGGTGACCTAGTTTGCTTCAACAGGTCTCTACCTGTTCTCGGTGGCATACGGTAAGCCAAAAAGAATGCATAACTACCGGGGTATAAAATAATAAAACATGTGACTCATTCTAGCCGCTTCCAATTAGATACTAAGTAAGAGACGCGAGCTTTCTCTCTCGCGCTTTTTACAATGTTGGTACCTTAGAAAAAAAAAGAGCGGAGAATGTAATGCTAGGCGCTTAAGCTAAGTTTAAGTGGGGGGAGAAAAATAACCAAAATTGTAATTATATATAAGGCTTAAAATTTGAATAAAGTTTGAGTTGTAGTTTTAACGGCGGCTTCTACAATGTCGGATGACATTTCCACTTGACCACTCGGGTCAACGCGTGCACATGTAAAGCACCTTAGATCTTCCGAAACCCCCAAAAACGCCATGTAACGCCTCCGTAACGTTTCTGAAATCCGCCGAAAATGCTCTGAAGCTTCTTGGAATGCCTCTGAAATCCCCCTTAACTTTCACGTACCCGACCCCCAACATCTCATCTTCAAAGTAAAGACAAATCAATCAATCATCTTCAAAATGCTGGCATTTCGTTAATTTTCATCCAATTTTTTTGAAGTCGCCTTCAATCGATCATAAATTGGTGCAAGTTTATTACACCCAATATTCCGGATTGTACTGGGGTCAAGGAGGGTGCCGAAATGGTTAAAAATGATTATTTCGTGTGTTATTGTGTTTGAACCATCAATTTTCAGCTGAACTTTCATTGCGAACAATAAAACACAACTGAGATAATCAGATTTAAATAAGTTGACCCATCCGGATCACCATGACAGGTTCCGCGGGGGCCTCATTGGGGACACTTCTGGTTTTCATTCAAAACATGTCGTGCGACATATCAAACTTCATGATTTCGAATGACTGAGTCAGAAACGATACTTTGAAGTCTGTATCATCTAATATGGCCACCCCGGAACATCTAGCATAGGTTCCATGGGGGTGACATATGGGACATTTCTGATTTGCAATCAAAACATGCCATGCAACGTATCAAACTTCATGATTTCAAGAGATTCGTGCACCCGGTTTTGACAGTTCGTATATTGAGCCTCAGAAAAATTATTATCGAAGCTACCGAAATAGTTCTGCTGATTTATTTCCGTCAAAAAAGTACCGAACAGCCATTTCAGGATTGGGTGTGTGGAAAGCTACACGGGGGTAGGTTGCGGTTGAATTTCAGAGTACTTTGAGTACGTTTCACGGTGCTCCATGCTTTTTCTGGAGATTTCAGAGGGGTTTCTAGTAGTTTTAGGGGCATCCCTACCAGGCTTTTAGGTGTGCTTCAGGAGATTTCCGAGGTGTTTAAAGGAAGGCGTTTCAATCCGTTTCAAAAATTTCAACGGTTTTCAAAGAAATTTCCGGGGGGTTTCTCTGGATTTCAGGTGAGATACAGTGAAGTTTTTAAGAGTTCCAGTGATGGCTCAATGCGCTACAAGGCGTTTCAAATTATTTCGAAGGTTTTTAGAGAGGATTCCGTGGATTAGAGTTTTGAAGAGGCTTTCTGGTGAGCTTGGTGGAGGTTCCAGAGTATTTTCAATGCGTTTCACGGAATTTAAAAAAAAATCAGGATGATTCAGACTGATTGAGTCATTACGCTTATATATTCGAGGCAAGTTCAAGGAGTTCTTGGTATCCACATCCTTAAACGAAAGTACACAGCGAATGAGTAACTTGCGAAAAGACAAAGGATTTTTCACTCATATTTGTGTACAACTGGATCAACACAAAAAATGTGCTGATCCGGTGTTACACAAATTTGCGTGAAATTCCACACAAGCTTGCACGAAATCTTTTGTCTTTTCGACCGCTGCGTGAAAGTTACTCCTTGCTCTGTGTACATCGATCTTTCCGTGCATGTAAAAAGTTTCAGCCCTCTCGCCTATGGAGACGGTCTTTTAAAAATGCTTGAAGATTTTTTTTAAGATTTTGACAAAAAAAAGGATGATCATGTCTACTCAGTCCTCCATAACGGTTTTCACAGGTAACAGTAGATAGCGTCCGGGAGCGGACTTGGCGTGATGGTTAGAACACTTGACTATCACGCCGAGGTCGTGGGATCGAGTCCCACTCCCGACAAACTCACAAAATGTGAGTTTTTCCTTCGGAAGGGAAGTAAAGCGTGGGTCCCGAGATGAACTAGCCTAGGGCTAAAAATCTCGATAAATACAGATAAAAAAAGATAGCGTCCACTCTGACATTCAGCAACTTAATAGTCAATTAGTGATTGACTATTCAGTTGCTGAATGTCGGAGCAGACGCTGCTGTTTCAGCCACACCTTTCCGGTGAACAGTGGCTTGATTAGGCTGATTACATTAGACAAACTCCCCTTCCTTGTCAGTCTGCGACTAAAATTTCCACGGGAATTGGTTACCCGATCACTCCCAGGATTGTACGAACTCCAGCCAATTCCAGGTTTTAACCCTTCAGCGCGCGCGCTGTTGTAAAAGTACAACACTATCAAAAAACCTCGCTTTTCGTATACAGCGCGAGCGCGGTGCAGTTTCGGTTGCTTGATGGCGCGCGTCCTGGAAGGTTAAGGACATCATTTTCAGGGTAAGAGGCAAGAATAGAGGCTCAAATACCTGACAGAATAAAAATCAAATGCATAAACATATGGTATAATTCGCTCAGCCTTTTCTAAGTTTCAAACATATGTTCGCATTTCAGTTCAGTTTATTTTTAGATGGCTTTGTGTCAATTTCATTGTTAGTACATACGTCCAACAAGACCGAGTTCACGGTGTTCAATGATCGATGGCTGTGTTCTACCCAGACAACCTGGAGTCGCATAAGAATGCGTGCATTACATCGTATAACATAAATACCATGTTGAGTTACGGTCGCATAGACAAATGCGGGGCAAAAGTTCGGATTAGGTCTTTCTCTGCGCACGAGTTAAGAACCCAAACAAATCTGTATAGATTCGACACATCATCAGGTCTGTTACTCGTCAATAAAAATTGGAACGATTTTGTGATGCTGTGGCAGAGCTATGGATGGAAATGTGTTTCTAGGCGTTTTGATACAATTTTTGGACCATTTGGAATAAGAATTTGTGGTAACAGGAAGAATAAAAATCTCATAACCTCTTGATGTCGGAGAATCATTATTCCATAGTAGTTCAAGAGGTGCACTCGAATAAACAATAAACTACTAGTGCTTCTTGCAGAAAGGAAAATTGTTAAAACCTCGACAGTGGGGCAAAAGTTCGCAGATGCTGTGGGGCAAAAGTTTGCACTAGATTTTTGATTCTACTACATAACACAATATAATTACTGAATCTTTGAAGCAATGATGATTCGGTATAGAAACTACTATATATGTATAATATGTGTAGTATGCACCCTTAAATCGTTCTGGAAGAGGGTTTGAACTTAGTTTTGTAAGAATATTGATTGTTAGGCAAACATTATGTTTACCAATTTAAATAAAACAATAAAAAATAGCCTAAAAATATTTTAAAACATTTTTTCGTCAGTCTCATCGTGTCTTTTTCTTAAGTTTTTGAAGTTCTCATGTTCATCTAGTTGACCGGGGACTTGCATAGTTAAGTTTGTAAATTACCGTCAAGGCGCCATTCACCGTGTGCCTTCCAATATTTTTTCATTATTTCCATATTATGATTGAATGATATGACAATTTCCCTTCAATTTCACCAATACAACACTAATGTATTGTTACCATGTCAAAACGCTCATTAGAAACATTTAAAAGTATCATTTTGACACTAAAGTGTGTTTACATGAAGCGGGTTTTTGCTCGTTCACTGCATTCATACCCGAGCAAAGTCTGACAGCAAATTGAAAACTAATTTTGATGTTGTGATATTGCAAATTTTGATAACTCAGGTTGTTGTCGTTTTGGTCGTTTTAACGGTTAAAATATCAAAAATGAGAGCAGGAAAATGTTCCTGTGACAGCAAATTGAAAACAATTCCTGCTATCGATGATAGCAAATTGATAACGGTTTTTGTTATCAGCACAAAAAAAATAAAAAAATCGTTAAATATAGAGTTTTTCGGCTGTTATCAAATTATAAATGCAATAATATAATTGCTCTAATAATATATCCCTAGAACTACTTACATAGTTTACTATAAGATTTCAAAACTATTGTGACACCAAATGTTTACATGAATTTAAGATGACAGCAAACCGAAAACAAAATTTGAAATCAAATTAAGTAAAGATAAAATGATATCAAAATGTGATATCAATTTGTTGATGAATACAAATCATGTTTTCTATTTGCTGTAATTTTGTTGTTGGACTTTGCTCGGGTAGTGAAAAAACAAAAACTGCGCTAAGGTGATTTTAGCGATAAACTAAATGTAGTAACGTTTTTATTCCACCAAGAAGCAAATAAATTCACATATCAGGTATGTATGTTGCATTACCGAAGTAAGTTTAACAAGAAAGTACGATTACTCGTACTTTTTAATTGAAACAAAAAAGCACGGTGAATGGGTACCCTAAAAATCAATGGTATCCATTCACCGTGCCCCATATTGTCCCATATACCTAGAAAAAATCAAAAATTTGAATATTCGTTTTTCTAATAAAATCTTGCAAGTTATTACTTGAAATGAATTTAAACGAAGAAAATTCCCTTGGCTGGGTTGTTTTGATCATTTTTAAACAAAGTAGAATAAAATTTCTCATACACGGTGAATGGGTCCCTACTACCACGGTGAATGGTGACCTACCACGGAATTAGGCGACCCTACTACCCTTTACTAATTGTACTATATCACCAAATTTTGTGAAAAATTTTCTACTTCTGTGGGTATTGCCTTAATTTTAACCTATAATGAAGGCAATTAAAAGCGGCACCAACAATGTTTATAAGACTGGTGTCAAATGACAGCCCTTATTTGATCCACGGTGAATGGTGCCTTGACGGTAATCATCAAGTTATGTGACTTCGTGGTCGTGGTCATCAAGTCATTGGTCGCATCGTGCTAAGGAGCGCGGGTTCGATTCCCGCCGCAGCTGTCAAGAAAAGTTTTTGGCTGTGCCACTGGGCGGTGCATGCTAGTCCGTTGTCTAATGTCGTGCTTCCTTCAAAGAGCAAATAGCTCACTGGAAACATTAAACGTGTCCGTGTGTATTCCAATTGGGCCGTAACGAGCAAAAGCGGATAAAAAAAATGATAACAAGTTCTGTCCTACCCCGTACAAGAGTACAGTCAGTTTTTTTTACGCGGAGGATACGTACCGTGTAAAAAAACTGTTAAAAATTCCATAAACCGCGTGTCGCGATTTCTTGACGAATCATGCAATAATAAGACGATGGCAAAAAATTGTATGGAGTTTGCATTTATGCGGCCATGTAAATAGAAACCGCGTGAAAAAATACCTGACTGTACGTATAACACTTCATAAACTTCAATACTCGTGGAAATTGGTTGTCTTTTTCAGTTAAGACAAATTGTTTCAATATCCGATTTGTGAGAATAAGCTGCTAAGTTATCAGTATCAGTTATCGGTGGAAAGACGTGTTATTCCTTGATCATGGCAAAATGGCTACCCTGTACAAGTTTGCACCCATAATTGCAGAAAAAAATCACTCGATTTTTAATCGTTCCAATTGAAGCACTTAACACATAAAAGCAAAACCCCTCGCTTTCAAACGGTGCCATTAACAATCGAGGCTTAAAATTGACACATTTATCGATCGACCCGACTAGGGTCTGGCCCGGCCCGGGCGCGGGATGTGGTCATTATTACTCGCACGTGATTTTCGATTGTGCATTTTAATTTCGAGATCCAAAGAGGTAGCGTGCGTGCGTGTTTGTTTCGATGTCCGACTCGGAATGTATACAAACATGGCTTGGCGCTTCGCTTCCTCGCCCCCAATCCAGAATAATCCATTATGTTGTCCACTTGTGAAAAGGGTTAATCAACATTGACGCGCGTAAATGACGCCCGCCCGGGTTTGAAGCCGTTCCCCGGCACCGTCTTCTCCGCATGATTATCATAATGGCTTCCTGTTTTATTGCCGTTGATGGCAATAATGCGCCGGTTGTTTCATCGATTATTGTTGGTCTTTTTTTCAATTGTGTGTATTGTTTCTTTTATGGCATTCGATCATTTAAAAATGTGTTAATTCAAGCCTTGAATAGCGAAAAAGGTTTTTTTTTCAACTTATCAAAAACCTCCTCCGAAAAGTGAGGGCTCCTTCAGGAGTTCCAATGAATAAAATGATATTTTGGTATTCCTCTCGAACTTCATCCAGGAATGCCTCCGGGATTTCTCCCGGACATTCAGAAATAATATACGGAATTTCTTTCATAAGGTATTCCACGATGAATTCAGTAACAAAATGCACAATAAATTTATTCGGTAATGCCACTAACGGATATATTACCGAAACACTGAAGAGTTGCTTCTGATCAACAACTTCTTAAGAAATTCTACAATAAAACATGAATCGGTAGACATGCAAATCGGCCTTCCCTATCTCCGCGCTTCCTGAAACTGAAACCAAGAAATAATGGTTTGCTTTCCTGTTGCCTCCGAGGCATCAGAACATGAGCAACAGATTCCAAGACGGTGCGGCGGAAGCAACGTACGTAGATAGCAACTGCCACCATATCATAAACCGTATATTTCAACAATCCCACAAATGTATCATCATTTCCATTTGGAGCTGGTCGGCGAACTGGAGCCGGAGGCAATATTCATACATTTTCCATACCTATACCTACTTGTCATAAACTTTCAAGCGTTGTGGCGCGTTGTAGAATATCTGGAGAAGCCAGGAAGAACCCCAGCCAGCGCAGCGAGGACGTGAGCTCGACGGATAAGGGACAGTTTTAGTGGCATCGGAATTATTACCCCACAGCTCACTTTCCGGCATTTACGGTTCATTCATTATTCAGGCAGAAAACATTTCCCATCGTCGCTGCCACCACCGACCACCACCGTCGTCGGAAAGTGAAATAATGTGCGTTTTACG
The DNA here is from genome assembly GCF_035046485.1 of Aedes albopictus. NCBI lineage: Eukaryota > Metazoa > Arthropoda > Insecta > Diptera > Culicidae > Aedes > Aedes albopictus. Next base: position 94,587,506 of record NC_085136.1, read on the forward strand.
GGGGTTTTATTGCTTCGGGAGTGTTTCGCGGTGTCCAGCTGTTTGCAGCTAAAAATGCATTCCAGTGGAGACTACTATGAGTCTCTATTGGTTGTTCATGATGGCAACAGTCGAGCAGCGGAAGGACCCGCCACCATCAATTGTCCCACTGGAAATTCGTGCTATAAACCGGTGGTGTGGCGCGCTCTAATCCCTCACGATGTCGCGTGCGGGTCATTTGTAACAGAAGAAATCAAAACTGATTTAAAGCCATGCATCACCTGTGTGGTACCGTCTAGCAGGGGTAGTTTATTTTGTATTACAAAGACCAAAAATTTGAATACAACAGAAAACTTTTACAGGAATCCCGCAGAGACTTTCTCTCGGAATCCCACAGGGAGTTCCTCTCGGAATCCCACAGGGAGTTCCTCTCGGAATCCCACAGGGACTTCCTATCGGAATCCCGCAGGGACTTCCTATCGGAATCCCGCAGGGACTTCCTGTCGGAATCCCGCCGGGACTTCCTGTCGGAATCCCGCCGGGACTTCCTGTCGGAATCCCGCAGGGACTTCCCCTCGGAATTCCGCAGGGACTTCCTTTCGGAATCCCGCAGGGACTTCCTCTCAAAATCCCGCAGGGACTTCCTCTCGAAATCCCGCAGGGACTTACTCTCGGAATCCCGCAGGGACTTCCTCTCGGAATCTCGCAGGGACTTCCTCTCGGAATCCCGCAGGGACTTCCTCTCGGAATCCCGCAGGGACTTCCTCTCGCAATCCAGCAGGGACTTCCTGTCGGAATCCCGCAGGGACTTCCTGTCGGAATCCCGCAGGGACTTCCTGTCGGAATCCCGCAGGGACTTCCTGTCGGAATCCCGCAGGGACTTCCTGTCGGAATCCCGCAGGGACTTCCTGTCGGAATCCCGCAGGGACTTCCTGTCGGAATCCCGCAGGGACTTCCTGTCGGAATCCCGCAGGGACTTCCTGTCGGAATCCCGCAGGGACTTCCTGTCGGAATCCCGCAGGGACTTCCTGTCGGAATCCCGCAGGGACTTCCTGTCGGAATCCCGCAGGGACTTCCTGTCGGAATCCCGCAGGGACTTCCTGTCGGAATCCCGCAGGGACTTCCTGTCGGAATCCCGCAGGGACTTCCTGTCGGAATCCCGCAGGGACTTCCTGTCGGAATCCCGCAGGGACTTCCTGTCGGAATCCCGCAGGGACTTCCTGTCGGAATCCCGCAGGGACTTCCTGTCGGAATCCCGCAGGGACTTCCTGTCGGAATCCCGCAGGGACTTCCTGTCGGAATCCCGCAGGGACTTCCTGTCGGAATCCCGCAGGGACTTCCTGTCGGAATCCCGCAGGGACTTCCTGTCGGAATCCCGCAGGGACTTCCTGTCGGAATCCCGCAGGGACTTCCTGTCGGAATCCCGCAGGGACTTCCTGTCGGAATCCTGCAGGGACTTCCTGTCGGAATCCCGCAGGGACTTCCTGTCGGAATCCCGCAGGGACTTCCTGTCGGAATCCCGCAGGGACTTCCTGTCGGAATCCCGCAGGGACTTCCTGTCGGAATCCCGCAGGGACTTCCTGTCGGAATCCCGCAGGGACTTCCTGTCGGAATCCCGCAGGGACTTCCTGTCGGAATCCCGCAGGGACTTCCTGTCAGAATCCCGCAGGGACTTCCTGTCAGAATCCCGCAGGGACTTCCTGTCGGAATCCCGCAGGGACTTCCTGTCGGAATCCCGCAGGGACTTCCTGTCGGAATCCCGCAGGGACTTCCTGTCGGAATCCCGCAGGGACTTCCTGTCGGAATCCCGCAGGGACTTCCTGTCGGAATCCCGCAGGGACTTCCTGTCGGAATCCCGCAGGGACTTCCTGTCGGAATCCCGCAGGGACTTCCTGTCGGAATCCCGCAGGGACTTCCTGTCGGAATCCCGCAGGGACTTCCTGTCGGAATCCCGCAGGGACTTCCTGTCGGAATCCCGCAGGGACTTCCTGTCGGAATCCCGCAGGGACTTCCTGTCGGAATCCCGCAGGGACTTCCTGTCGGAATCCCGCAGGGACTTCCTGTCGGAATCCCGCAGGGACTTCCTGTCGGAATCCCGCAGGGACTTCCTGTCGGAATCCCGCAGGGACTTCCTGTCGGAATCCCGCAGGGACTTCCTGTCGGAATCCCGCAGGGACTTCCTGTCGGAATCCCGCAGGGACTTCCTGTCGGAATCCCGCAGGGACTTCCTGTCGGAATCCCGCAGGGACTTCCTGTCGGAATCCCGCAGGGACTTCCTGTCGGAATCCCGCAGGGACTTCCTGTCGGAATCCCGCAGGGACTTCCTGTCGGAATCCCGCAGGGACTTCCTGTCGGAATCCCGCAGGGACTTCCTGTCGGAATCCCGCAGGGACTTCCTGTCGGAATCCCGCAGGGACTTCCTGTCGGAATCCCGCAGGGACTTCCTGTCGGAATCCCGCAGGGACTTCCTGTCGGAATCCCGCAGGGACTTCCTGTCGGAATCCCGCAGGGACTTCCTGTCGGAATCCCGCAGGGACTTCCTGTCGGAATCCCGCAGGGACTTCCTGTCGGAATCCCGCAGGGACTTCCTGTCGGAATCCCGCAGGGACTTCCTGTCGGAATCCCGCAGGGACTTCCTGTCGGAATCCCGCAGGGACTTCCTGTCGGAATCCCGCAGGGACTTCCTGTCGGAATCCCGCAGGGACTTCCTGTCGGAATCCCGCAGGGACTTCCTGTCGGAATCCCGCAGGGACTTCCTGTCGGAATCCCTCAGGGACTTCCTGTCGGAATCCCGCAGGGACTTCCTGTCGGAATCCCGCAGGGACTTCCTGTCGGAATCCCGCAGGGACTTCCTGTCGGAATCCCGCAGGGACTTCCTGTCGGAATCCCGCAGGGACTTCCTGTCGGAATCCCGCAGGGACTTCCTCTCGGAATCCCGCAGGGACTTCCTCTCGGAATCCCGCAGGGACTTCCTCTCGGAATCCCGCAGGGACTTCCTCTCGGAATCCCGCAGGGACTTCCTCTCGGAATCCCGCAGGGACTTCCTCTCGGAATCCCACGGGGACTTCCTCCCGGAATCCCACGGGGATTTTCTCCCGGAATCCCACAGGAAGGCTGATCTGAATGGTATAGTAAACAGTTTCTCCCCAGCTTACGGTACGTTCTGTTATTGCTTTGTAGACCATAGTCTACCTCGCTATGTAAACGTGCGCACCGTGTCTACGGCGCGCCATGACGCCCCGCAAAGCTCATCAAAGAACTATGCGCTTGCATTATGCTATTATTGTAGCGAGTGAATTTGAACTAGGTATATACTCCATGAACACGACGGAAGCAGCACAAATCGTAAAAGCAATCTGGCATCACTTCCCCGGGTGCGGTGCGGCGATGGTGGTACAAATCGCGGTTTCAATGCAACCGTGTGCTGCCTTGCAGCCAACAGCCATAGACGAGCGAACGAACGAACGAACGACCGAGGACGATTCCACGAGAGCTAATGAATGCCATAAAAAGATATTACGGGCAATATTTCACACCCGCGGGAGAGGAACGCCACCACTATCCGGCGGTTGGCCGTGAACATTGTTTTCACCAGGACCTGGTGGTGTGCGGCAGCAGTCATCCAGGTGACGTCACCTCATAGCGATGGTTGCACATGGTTACCTTCGCCGTGGTCATACCTAGTCGTGGTCGTCGTCGTCGTCGTCGACGTCGTCTCCATCGGTGTGGAAGGTGTAGCAGGAAGCGTGACTCAAATCATTCTCTTCTTCGGTCTGCTGTGGGTTGTGCGGAAATGTAAAAAGTTGCATTCGTCCGGTGTGGTGTCTGCTGTCGGAGCACTGTGGAAGGTCTGTTTGCATGACACCGGGCAAGCTGTCTGGACTGGACTGAACGAACGGACGGACAGGCACAGGCCACTAAAACCGGGATTCGCTTTTTACTTGCTACAAAGTTACTATCTGCCCCATCTATGTTTGTTCATCTACGCGATGTGACGAATGGGAGTTTAGTGCACTAGGTTCACTGAAAATGAAGAATCGAGGGGAATGGCGAAATAATTTCATTATCGTCGGTTCATAGAGATGGTTGAGAGTACAATGAAGACTTGAACAAGCTTGGCTTAGCGAAGGCGGCGTGAGCAAAAACTACATTTCCACATGATTTTTTTAAGATTCCGTAAGCTTACTATTTCTTCATGCATTGAGGCTGGACCAAATATCTAATCTGTGCCCATGGAGATTTATTTACAACTAGTGAATATGAAGGCGCCGTGGCGCCCGTCAGCAGTTTGCTCTTTTTTCACCATTTTTTTGTTTTGTTTCAAGAATATAACCATCAATATTGTGTTTTTCTTGACATACTGCTCCCTTTGGAATTGAGCCTGCTTCTCCAATTCGTATTTTGTGTGCACTTTTGGATAAAACTATATTCGATTAATCCCTCTCCTAAAACTGCATGAAAAAATGTTGGAATCAAACACAAATTAATAAAAAATGCACAATAAATTTTCAATAAAAAAAACAGAATTAAATATTAAGCAATGAAAACAATGTAATAAACATGTTTGCAATTATCATAAAAAAGTGCTGCCAAGATTTTTTTTTGACAAACATATTTGAAAATTCATATTAAGAAAATATAGAAAAAATGTTTTGAAGAAATTATCATATAATCCGTTAATAGAAAATTAAAGAAAACAAAATGCCGAATGGCACATGATAGATTAGAGAGACGTTAAAAAACTATGCGTGCAATAGACCGAGAAATCGCTTGCTGTCCGAACTCGCTAACGCTCGTCGGACTAAAAATAAGGATAACATCTCTGTTTGCATTATACCGAGCAATATCTTGGATCTGCGGTTTGCCTAGAACCGAACCGATGCAAACACGGCGCGTCGGATATCGGAAACTTCGGCGGCCTGCTGCCGCCTTGTTTCCTCAATCCTCTATATGCGGCTTCGCCGCATGTTCCCCAGCGGTTGTAAACAGCGTAGAATTTTTAGTTTGACATAGTTCAAATTAGGAATCACCTAAGGAATTATAGGTAGAATCCCCGATGGAATAGATAGAGGAATTTCTGATGGAATTCCAAGAGGAATCTCTAAGGGTGCATCCATTTAGTACGTCACGCAAAATTTTAGACCCTCCGTACCTTCGAACGGGTTTTTCATATGCAAAATACAGTTAAACCTCCATGAGTCGATATTGAAGGGACCATCGAGTCGATGGCATCGACTCATGGAAACATCGAGTCGTGGAACAAAAATCCTTTGGGAAGCTTTTTTTGGGGGGGTGTGGCCATCCTAGTAAGCCAGAAATTATTTTTCAGTATGAAAAAAAAAATACCTCCATGAGTCGATATCGAGTCAAGGAACATCGACTCATGGAGGTTCGACTGTACATTGCTTGTCACACTTTCAGTACCCACCTCCCCCCGCCCCACCCCATGAGCGTGATGTACTTTATGGATGCCCCCTAAAAGAACTTCTGCAGGAATCCTTGAAAGAATTCGTGAAGTACAGGTCGGACTCGATTATCCGGGTGACTCCAAAATTATTTCACCCCGGATAATCGAATCACCCGGATAATCGAGCCATGCTTCTTTTCATTTATTTTTGATTTTCTTCAATCAAAACCTGTTCCTTAAACATAGAAGCTTACATACATGACGTTGTAGTGCCTAAACTTAACGTCTGGTATAATTATAACTATGTTTTTTAAAAAGGAAATTTTATCTGAAAAATGTGAAAAAATAAAAACAATTTTTAAATAGGTTAAATCTTATTTACAGGTGTTGTATTTGATGTTTATAAAATTTTTTGACATATTATAATCTAAAAATTTGTAAACAAAGCAAAAACAAACTTTTCCCCGGATAATCGAGCCATTTTTTCCGGATAATCGAGCCCCGGATAATCGGGCCCCCGGTTAATTGAATCCCCGGATAATCGAGTCCGACCTGTAATCCCTAATCGAACTTCTATAGGAGTCCATAGCGGAACTTCTGTAGAGATCTGGCTAGGGGCTTTCGAAGCAACTACTGTATGAACTCCTATATGTATCACTGAAAGAAGTTCTTCGCTGACTGAACTCCTGGAGAAATCACAAAATCCTCCTGGATGAGCCTCTAAAGGAACTTCTGGAGAGATCTCTGAAGAAACTCGTGGAGAAATCTCTGACTGAAATTTAAGAGGAATTTTAGAAGAAATTCCAGGAGCAATACCTGAAGGAACTCGTCAAATAATCCTTGAAGTGACTCCTGGAGGAATCCCTGAAAGAGCTCCTAGACAAACCCCTGAATCATGTCCTGGAGTAATCTCTAAATGAAGTCCTGGACTAATCCCTTACGGAACTCCTTAACTAATCAGTGGAGGAACTTCTGGAGATATCCCTGATGGAACCCATGGAGCGATCACTGAAAAATTCAAGATAAATCTGATTGAAATTTAATAGGAATCATAAACAGAATTTCAGCAGAATACCTAGGGAGGAGTCCCTAAAGGAACTCAATAAATAATCCTTCCTAATCCCAGAAAGAGCTGCTAGGATTATCTCTCAAACGAAACTTTAAGGAACTATTGGAAAACTTTTCAGGAGGAATCTCATCTCATCTCATCTCATCTCATCTCATCTCATCTCATCTCATCTCATCTCATCTTATCTCATCTCATCTCATCTCATCTCATCTCATCTCATCTCATCTCATCTCATCTCATCTCATCTCATCTCATCTCATCTCATCTCATCTCATCTCATCTCATCTCATCTCATCTCATCTCATCTCATCTCATCTCATCTCATCTCATCTCATCTCATCTCATCTTATCTACCCTCTACCCTACCCTCTACCCTAACCCTTTACCCTAACCCTTTACCCTACCCTCTACCCTACCCTTTACCCTAACCCTACCCTCTACCTTAACCCTCTACCCTAACCCTCTATCCTACCCTCTACCGTACCCTCTACCCTTACCCTCTACCCTAGCCCTCTACCCTAACCCTCTACCCTACCCTCTACCCTAACCCTACCCTCTACTTCAACCCTACCCTTTACCTTAACCCTCTACCCTAGCCCTCTACCCTTACCCTCTACCCTACCCTCTACCCTACCCTCTACCCTACCCACTACCCTACCCTTTACCCTAACCCTACCCTCTACCCTAATCATCTACCCTAACCCTCTACCCTACCCTCTACCCTAACCCTACCGTCTACCCTAACCCTCTACCCTACCCTCTACCCTAAACTTCTACCCTAACCTTCTACCCTAACCCTCTATCCTACCCTCTACCCTAACCCTCTACCCTAACCCTCTACCCTAACCCTCTACCCTACCCTCTACCCTAGCCTCTACCCTAACCCTACCCTCTACCCTAGCCCTCTACCCTAACTCTCTACCCTACCTTCTACTCTTCCCTCTACCCTAACCATACCCTCTCCCCTAACCCTTTACCCTACCCTCTACCCTACCCTCTACCCTAACCCTACCCTCTACCTTAACCCTCTACCCTAACCCTCTACCCTAACCTTCTACCCTAACCCTCTATTCTACCCTCTACCCTACCCTCTACCCTAACCCTCTACCCTAACCCTCTACCCTACCCTCTACCTTACCCTCTACCCTAACCCTACCGTCTACCCTAACCCTCTACCCTACCCTCTACCCTAAACTTCTACCCTAACCTTCTACCCTAACCCTCTATCCTACCCTCTACCCTAACCCTCTACCCTAACCCTCTACCCTACCCTCTACCCTAGCCTCTACCCTAACCCTTCCCTCTACCCTAGCCCTCTACCCTAAACCTCTACCCTACCTTCTACTCTTCCCTCTACCCTAACCATACCCTCTACCCTAACCCTTTACCCTACCCTCTACCCTACCCTCTACCTTAACCCTCTACCCTAACCCTCTACCCCAACCCTCTATCCTACCCTCTACCCTACCCTCTACCCTAACCCTCTACCCCAACCCTCTACCCTAGCCCTCTACCCTAACCCTCTATCCTACCCTCTACCCTAACCCTACCATCTACCCTAACCCTTTACCCAACCCTCTACCCTAACCCTCTACCCTAACCCTCTACCCTACCCTCTACCCTAACCCTACCGTCTACCCTAACCCTCTACCATACCCTCTACCCTAACCCTCTACCCTACCCTCTACCCTAACCCTCCACCCTAACCTTCTACCCTAACCCTCTATTCTACCCTCTACCCTAACCCTCTACCCTTGGTCATCATCTCAATACCAAGCACTTGTTTGCAAATTTTACCAACTTGCATGCAAGCATTACAGACAGAAGGACAGATAGACAGATAGACAGATAGACAGATAGACAGATAGACAGATAGACAGACAGAAGGACAGATAGACAGATCAAGGCTATTCAATTAAGTAATTCTAAAACTTAACCTAAAAGGTGGTCCTACTCGTAAGGGTTGTTAAAATCAATTAGTTAACCATTCTGGAATCATTATAGCGTACATACATCACAAGCCAAGGGGTGCTTACTTATGTTCGAATCGTGCAGCGCCAATGCCTGAGAACATGGAGCCTTGGGAAATTGCGGACGAAACTCACTGAATTCCCCCTGAGCCTCCTAGAGATCTCCTGACATGCACATTAGGCCCCCTCGAATACCCTTGAAATCCCCGAGACTCCCTGAAAACCCCTAGAATCCCCCTCAAACACCTATAAACCTCTGAAAGCCTTCTGATCCTTTTTGAATCCTCCTGAAAATACCTAACCCCCCCCCCCCCCCCTTTCCTGAGACTTCGTAAGACGCCCCTGAAAACCCCATTAAACCATCTGAGACCCCTGAAACTCCCTGTGACTAGCTTTGATACCCTTTGAACCCCTGGTACTCATCGAAATAATCCTAAAACCTGCTGAATACTTCGAGATCCCCGACAACGTCTCTGAAGCTCCTCTGAAATTGCCGTTAACGCCGTCTAATAAAACCCTAAAATTTCCTAAAAACAACTGAAACCCCTAAAGCTCATATCCTCCTTGAAACTCTTCCAGAAACTTTGAAAGTCCTCTGGTACCCCCTGAGCTACCCAAAATCTTATGGGTGTGAACTTATGCAAGTTTCATGGAACACCCCAAAACCCTTTTTGAACACTATGAAACCCCTGAAGTAGCCACTCTCTGACCCTCCTTTTCTGTTTCTTAATACTCCCTAGAAGTCTGCAAGTATTTAAGAGAAATTTTCAGGGGAACTACTGAAGAAATCTTGCAAGAATTTCTAAGGTAAACTTGGATAAGAAGTGCTACAGAAGGATCGTAAGAACCCGTGAAGAAACTGTTGGAAAGTTTCCCAAAAAAAACAGAAAAACTATTCCCGAAACAGTTTTAGGAAAATTTTGATAGGGTTTCCGAGAAATTCTGGAAGTTATGCCGCGAAGTGCTTTCGCAGAAAACCCGCTAAAAACTCCTGCAGAAATTCTAGAAGGAACTCTGATACAAATTCCATGAACAACTCTCAGAAATCCCGGAAAGAACACGGAAAAATCCCAGAAAGAACTCGAGGAGCAAATCAAGGAAAACCCCTGGATGGAATCTTGGGAGAAACTCCAGGACAACTCTAGAAATAAACTTCGACAAACCTGCAGGAATTCAAAGAAAAGTAACGGGAGAAATCGCAGGAAGAATTCAGACAGAATCTGCGTAATAATTTAATGAAGGAATTGCGGTAGAATTCCAAGAAAAAATCCCGTAAGGCCGCCTTTCGCAAACTATGGGTCGCGACCCATCAGCTCCTTAAGAAATACACGCGTCGATGAAGAAATTGGCGAAAGGCTGCCGTAAGGAATACAAGGAAGAATCCTGGATAAAAATACGGGAGAAATCCTTATTTTCCTCCAGGAACTCCTTCAGGGATTACACCAGCAGCTCGTTTAGGAATTCAGGGAATTCCTCCAGGACCTTCAGGGATTCTTCCAGGAACTCCCTCAGGGAATACAGCAGCAGCTCGTTTAGGAATTCCTCTAGGAACTCCTTCAAGGATTACTCCAGGGACTCCTTCAGGGATTCCACCAGGAATTCCTTCAGGGATTCCTCCACGAACTCTTTCAAGGATGCCTGTAGGAACTCTTTCATGAATTCCAGCAGGAACTCCTTCAGGGATTCTTTCAGGAACTCCTACAGCGATACCTCCAGGAACTCCTTCAGGGATTGCCCGTGTGGCTTCCAGCTTAGAATAGCACTACGGATAACATGTTCCGGGGTAAAAGTCCATCAAACAGGTAACCCCAATCCAAAGTGTCAGGCGACCCGTGCTGAGGGATGAATGGTTGAGAGGGTTTGCAATATGCTCGATCTTTAACGGAGCCCGTTTGGGTTGCGTTGCGGAGAAGGATCTACCCAACCGAACCCTAGTCCTAACTGCTTCCAACTAGTGGAACAGCATAACTTAGTAATCAAAGGAAAACATTTTGGTCCTTATTACATTTCACACCTTGTTGAAAGTGATAGGTCTCGGTTTTAGGAGTGGCCGAGATAGATCTTGAAACAAGGACAAATGGATTAGTATTCCTAATCTTTTATTCGGTGTTCACAGTTTGAAACAGTAAAAACTAGGGTTCCGATTGGGGCAGTTCAGACTTTAAACATGTCAAAAATTCAAAGCTCCCATATGTTCATTGCAATCCTTGGTGCAAAACTAGAGTCCTGTCAAATTTTCAGTCATTTCGGTGGTGATTTAATGGTGGCCCAAAAGCAAAATAGGTTTATATGGGAATTAGGGTATTGGTTCCCTTATTAAGCATGTGGCTCCCATTTTCATCCTACGAAAAACAAAGGATTGAGGCACTGTTTGTTTTGTTTCTTATTTTTGTATTTTTTGTTAGAAGTGAGCACCCATGAAAACAAAAAGAACGGATTCAATCGGTGCCGTAATCGCTTGTTTTCGAATAGGATGAAATTGGGAGCATGAGATTACTGATGGCACACAAACCCTACTATGGAGAATTAAAAAAAAAGGTTCCCCGCGCGGAACTTATCAATCAGAATCCTCTCTTGCGAATAAGTTGAAAATGACTTCTGTAACAAAACCGAATCTATCTATCTATATATATATATATATATATATATATATATATATATATATATATATATATATATATATATATATATATATATATATATATATATATATATATATATATATATATATATATATATATATATATATATATATATATATATATATATATATATATATATATATATATATATAAATGCAGTGGCATACGTGGGACCGCGCATAACTTGCGAACGGATGGTGCGATTTGGATCGTTTGAGTTTTGTTCTGCTAGTTTTCACCCAAGGAAGGTTTATGAGACAACATGGAAAATTGAGAGTTTTTTGAAAATCGGGTTTTCGTGCATTTTGAACGGGGACTTGGACTAGACTAGGGACTTGAAACGTCAAAAAACGCAGTAAGCAAGACAAAGTTTGCCGGGTACAGCTAGTACTTTATGTTTATAACTTCTCAATGGCGATAAAATAATACGACATGCGCTATACAAAGGACACGGGATATACCACAATAGATCAAACTTTGGTCGCAGTGGTTTATGCTCCGAACCAAAAAAAAATGATTCTACTCAAAGCGTTAATTCGTCATAGACGTTCTTGTTGCCGTCACCAAGAACTTTAGCAATTAACTGGGATATAAAAGTGGGCGATGATAAAAACATATCGATGTGCTATCTACAAAAACTGTCGGTGTTTCGTCACGCACTGTCGGAACAGCGATTGCCGGTAGGTAGTAGACCTTCCTCTTAAAGAGAAACTCTCACCGTCGATTAGAGATACCTGGAGCGCTGGTGCTCGCCGATTCTCTGCCATAGAAAGACGTTTTTGCCCCGATGAAATGCGGCATAGGAGTACAAACGGCTCGGTCACATATAGGAGGTTACCCCAGTATTTCCTGCCTTATTATACAGTAATTGGCCCAGAATCGTCGACAACGAGTGTTAGTTTGGTCTTCGAAGGCTCATCTAAAAGCAGAAACCAAATCTCTCTGAACGATCTTCTCCTTACTGTAGGCCTATTTTAACCATATATGAATCATATATTTCATGATACGCACAGTGATCAACTTCATTTTCACCGGTTCGTCATAAATGCGGTCGTGGAAAAGATATTTCTCCAGATTCTAGTTCATCGCAATGACCGAAGCCTACATCGGATTTCCTGAGGAAATCTGTGAAACCGTGCCATGGAAGATCTACCATTTGAATACTGCTACGTTGATGATTTCCTCACTGGAGCCACCACTGTCGAAGCTTTGCTAGAAACCAACAAACAGTTATAAATGGATTTTTCGAATGAATCGGGTTTCCTCTCTGAAAGTGGAGCGCTAATCATCCAAACATTCTGGAACGTATTCCTGAAGATAAAACGTTGTTGTAAACAATTTTAGATTCAAAGCTTCAGAGTTTTAGAATATTTCGAAGATGACGAAGCATACTGCACTTTCGGAGATGTCCAAGCGGTTAGACCCGTTGGGCCTTGTAGGTGCAGTGATGATAAGCGCAAAGACGTTTATTCAGCAACTATGGCAGGAGAAATTAGATTGGCATGAAGGTCTTCTAGAACCTTTCCAATCAAGATGATTGTCCTTGCGTGCCTCAATAAGTAGCAGATATTCGAGTACTTCTATAGGTATTCGGAGAAAACGAGAATAGTTTGAGCTGCATTGTTTTGTTGGTGCTTTTTCCAAAGGGTATAGAGCTTGTCCGGAAGTGAGTCCACGATCCTTATCAGTAATCACGCGTCGCCCCAGTAAGCGGCAATTCTACTCCACGATTGAAACTCTGCGTAGCCATTCTCGGAAATCAACTGGTGGATAACATTTGCAAAACAACACAATTTGCGTCAAAGATCACTTCTTGATCACACTCGTCTTGCGTACTGCATTGGATCAGCTCTTCGTAGTCCTCTTTCCGTTTGACGAAAAGCTTTCGCCAACTGGAGTGGAAATCAAACCCACATTCCGAGGCTTACGAAACGGCCAGATGACTGACGCCCTTTATCGTACGACCATGAAGCCCACAAAAAGGCCAACATATGTCGCTGGCAGCGAAGATTGTAGACAAGAATCTTTATAGCTTCTAGTTTCCAGCGCCGGGATATGAGACGACACGATCACTTGTATTCAATCCATCGTCTGTGCTACTCTCGGTTGTCAAGTTTCTAAAACGGGCAGTTTATGGATATCTGGAATATTAAATAATTCGATGGAAACTAGTAAACTCTGGAGAAAACTTGTGATCTGAAGTACTCTTTCAGTGATTACTATTTCCTTCAGAGATATTTTTAGGGATATGCTTGGAAATCGATTGATAAATTGTTCCATGAATCTTCTGAGGATTTCTCCTGAACTTCTACAGTGTATCAAACAATTGTCCGTACAGCATTTTTTTGGTCAAAATAATTTTTCATTTAAATGTTTATAACTTTTTCATACGTCAATCAAAAACGCTGAAATTTTGACCATTCATAAACCATATATGTAGTTTAGTAGGTCCTGTATAAAAATATTACATCCAGAGAGTTTAAAAAAGTGGAAAACACTTGGCACTTTTATTGATCAAAATATGATAAATAATCAAATAATACTCTGAACATATACAGATTTTTCATATTTATGGTAGTGAATATCAAACCTCAAACGAAGCTGCATATGAAAGCCTTAGAAATAAGCTGTAACACAAAAAAAAATGAAAAAGTTTCAATGAGTACATATTGAGATATAATGTTATAAAAATGTGTTTGAAAATCTTATAAGTTTTACTAAAAGTTCTATAACTTTCATTAAACTTATTCGATCTCGCTCAAAATTTAACCAATGGAGCTTCAATATATGGTTTATGAATGGTCAGAACTTCAGCGTTTTTGATAGACGTATAAAAAAGTTATAAACATTTGAATGAAAAATTATTTTGACCAAAAAATGGTTGTACGGACAATTGTTTGATACACTGTATGTAGGAAGATTTCTTGTATGAGTTACGGAATTTTTCTTTGGATTTCTATCGCAATTCCTTTTTTGATCTCTTACGGGTTTTGTCACTGACTTCTTCCTTTAACCCTCGAGCAGTCGCGTCTTTGACTACCTGCAGTGACGCCGCGCTCACGCTGTGTACCACATGTGTGCATTTTTCATGGTGCGTGTACTCAGTACATGACGCGACCGCTCCCGGGTTAATTTCTCCCGCAGCTTTTCCTTGGATTCCTGAAGGTTTCTTGGAGTTTCTTTGTAGAGTTCAGGAGTTTCTTCCAAGAAACTATCCAGGACTTTTCTTGATTTGCTCTCAGAGTTCTTTCCGGGATATTTTAGCGTTTTTTTCCGGGATTTCTGGGAGTTGTTTATAGGATTTTCACCAGAGTTCCTTCTAGAATTTTTGCAAGAGTTTTAGCGCGGTTTCTGCAAAAGCACTTACCGGGTTATCTTCCAGAGGGTTCTATGACAAAAAGTCGAAGTTCAAAAGGTCGAAAGTCATAAGGTTGACGGTCAAAAGGTCAAAATGTCAACTAGGATAAAATGGCTACTGCTGTTTAAAGGGAGAATATGTTCTACAATAAACTAGTACTAGGTAAACTATTACACAAAGCCACATCTAGGAGGTTTTAGAAGCATTTAGAGCGGTTCCAGGGGCCATCGAGGGCGTTTACGTGGTCTCAGTGCGGTTTTAGGGGGTTTCTGGGGATTTTCAGAGAGATTTTAGGGGATTTCAGAAAGTTTCAGGGGCTCTCATGGGTATCGGATGTGGTCTCAGGGGCGTGACAGGAACACACGAGGGCTCAGGGGGAACTCAGTGGATCTCAGGGACGCCATAGGAGGCTCGAGGGAATTTCAGGAGGTTTCTAGAGATTTAAGGGCATTTAAAGTTTAAGGGGCGTTTCAGGTTGTCTAAAAGGGTTTCAGGGAGCTTCATGGGGTGTCAGCGTTTCATACACACTCAATCCTGAATTGCCTGTTCAGCACTTTTTTGACGAAAATAGAACAGCAGAACTATTTTGGTAGCTTCGGTAATCGATTTTACTGAAGCTCAGTACACCAACTGTCAAAACCTGGTGCAAAAGGTAAACAATGCAGTATAGCTGTATACGGCTGTTCTATTTTCGTCAAAAATTTACCGAACACGGTATTCCAAATTAAGTGTGTAGGGTCTTAGGAAGATTTAGGGCTGTCAAGGGATTGGAGGATGAGTAAGCATGGTTTGGAGGGTTTCTGGTGTATATTAGCGTTTAAGGGGGTTCGAGGTACGATGTTGGAGGTTCTGAATCGGTCTGAAATGCCCATTAAACTTCTTGATAAAGTCTTATTCTCTATAAAACAAATTTTAAACTCCCTAAAAGCTTCTTGGAATACCCCTGAAGCCCACCTTAAACACGTTGAAATTTTAATTTAAGCCGTATTTCCTGAAACCCCTCAAAACACCCCTTAAACCTACTTCTTTCAGGGTACTCTGAAAGCCCAGGAAACCCCTTTGCCGGTAAAACGGGATAAGATCTGTCAATGTAATTATTATAATTTGTTTATCGACTGTTGGAATTCACACAACTTTTGGTTTGGCATGAAGTCATTCAAATCAGAACAGATTTTGTCAATTTTTTGACGTTTCGGCGCAATGTATTTTACCTTCTTCTGGGAATCATAGAGTTCTTTTTTTGTCATGGAATAGTTTGGGTCAAAATATATTGCGTCAAAACGTCGGAAATAAGACTAAATCTGTTTCCTTCTGATTTGAATGACTGCATGCCAAATCAAAAACTGTGTAATTAGTAGTGAAATCCCAAAGAGGGACACCAAAAATAATTCCGGGATAATTTTCGGTAGGGATTATGGGAAAACACTGGAAACAACTACAAGGAATAGCCAGAAGAACCTAAGAATGCAATCGTGGGTTGTCCAATAAAAAATATTAATATTAACTCCTGAACAAATCCCAAAAGGAACGCTGAATCAACCCCGGGAGAAACCTTTGAAGAAAGGCTGGGATAAACTCTGTAAAACTCTGAAAGAGAACTTCAAGAGAAATCCCGAGAGAACCTCTTGAACCTCTAGAAACTCTAGATAAAAGCTCACGAGATTTTTTGTTTAAAAAATTGCATGCAAAATTCCTGCAGTAAACCCGTTCGGGATCGTAGGTACGATTCCGCAAAATACCTCTGAAAGAAATTGCGGGATGAACTGCTACAGAAAACCCATGAAAATCTTAAGAAGAACTTTAGTAGAGATCTCAGGAATAACTACTGGGAGAAATATCTGGAAGAACTTTTGAGATATGAATTGCAGAAAATAATTCAATGATATCGCCGGAAGAAACTCTAAGAGAAACCTCGCGACAACACCTGAGAAATATCATGAGAAAAATTCCTGTGTAAACTTTAAAAAAAAAACATCGCGCAAGGGACTATACTTAAGAAAGGAATCGTACAAGATCTCTTCAAGAAACCAGACAAAATCGATTGGCACTCAGGAATCCTGGAAGGTTTGCACGGAGGAATTGCTGAAAGAATGGCTGAAATCTTTTGAAAATTCGAGTAGGATGTGCCAGATTTCTCTGAAGACCTCTGAGAGGACATTAATATGATTTTTTGTTTCAAATCTGACTATACATGTCAATGGTTGCTCCTCCGTGATTGATCTGAGCTGGTACCAATCGCACTGAGATCCAAATGAATAAGGGCTGGGACACTCCACTCATTCTCAAAGTGCAATTTAATCAGCTCATACATTTTGGATCAATAACGGCGCCGATGGGAGGTCTGGGAGTCACCGTTGGGTCGGTGATACGATCCATGGATAGGGGGGTTGTTTATAGTGTTCGTAAGGTGATAGATTGTGTGGTGAGAGGACATTAATGTGAAATGGTGAGAAAAATGTCGTGAAAGGGAGGAATCTTTTGAGAAATTCTGGAAGGCATTTCAAGAAGTATCCCGATGGAATTGTTGGAGAAATCCTTGTGGGAAATTAAACTCCCAATTTAACTCCAAGATTCATCCCCGTCCACCTAAAATTTGCAGCCTCTTCTCAGAGTTGCGGGAATGTGTTCTTGATTTGTGAGCTCTCGTTTTTTTATTCAAGTACGAATATTCAGATTTTTCTGGAGTAAAAGCGGGAAAAGCGTTGATAACTTTATATCGTTGCCAACGTTTCAATTCTTAGGTTGGATCTTCCTTAGAGCTCGATCTGAGATCTGAGAAAGATCCAACCCAAGGATCGAAACGTTGGCAATGATATAAAATTATCAACGCTTTTCCCGTGGCTGAAAACTGGAAAACCCCATTGTTGAAAACAATCGCGGTGGGCACTGATCTTTCAGCAGGACAAATAACAACACTCAACTTAATAAATTGTCACATGCTGCAAAGCTACAATTATTTACTGTTCAATTACAAAATATAACATTATACAATATAAAAACACTCACAACTTCAGTGATTTTCACATTGAAATAGAAAGTTGGTTTCGATGCGCCCGTGCAATCACTTGTTTTCACTATGTTTTGGTTATTGATAGCACGGGAGCTTGACAGGTCTCAGACAAAAACACATTTACTTTAATCCGAAAATGTACGACAAGTGTTGCGAGAGATGAAAGTGGAAGAGGTACCGACTCTTACAGCAAACACATACTTAATTTGGTCAGACAAATGTACAGGGGTTCGCAAGACGATTCTCACGTAACACTCCATAGCTATGTGGTCAACTCTGTAAATTTTACTTCTGAGTAGATACTACAAGTAGTGAAGTTCGCTACTTTTTATTCATACGACCGACTGTCTCGGTAAGAAGCTAAAATCTAATGGTACATGAAATATAAAATTTGTACAATTCCCAACAGGATTCAAAACTATTTGCTCCCGCAACAACCAGAAAGGGGCCGTCGGCTAGGTTGAAGGCCGCTCGTAGGCTTTTTGTAGTTAAGAAGGATCTAAGGGCTCTAAATATTCACACTAGACCACCTCTATGACCCACGCTAATGTTCAATTGTTATCATGTGTTATTTGGGAAACAAGTTTTCACGACCTTCAAAAGAGTATTTCGTGAATTTTAGACATTTTAACCTTCCTTTTGCATCACGTTGGCAGCAGCTCGCTGGCGAAGTGGACGTTTTAGGTCGAAAATGACCCTAATGCCAAAGGACGGTTAAATAAGTTTATACCAGACGAACATTTGAAAAGGGCCTATCTGCTTCTTGTAAACAAACAAGTTTCTGTCTCTGTAGAACCCATCTGCATCTATCCACGCACAGCAACACCCTTATCAGAAAGCGCGTTCTTCAAGCTATCTGTTAAGGGTGTTGATGTGCGTGGATAGATGCAGATGGGTTCTACAGAGACAAAAACATGTTTGCAGATAGGCCCTTTTCTAATGTTCGTCTAATTATTTGAATCATTTGCAAGGGTTATGATACTTACGATACCTCATTTCACTTAATATCTAAATTTGGTCAATAAGTCCCATTGTGTTAGTCATCCAGTTCAGTAGCAAATGAAAAAAAAAACGAAAAGTTCACTCACCTGGAAGCTGCAGTAGATGCAGCAACGCCAGTACCGCCGCGTAGCTCACCAATCCCATCGCGTCACCTCAATCAATTAATTAGCTAGGATCTCCTGTATAACTTTATCTACACTCTATAAAGCACTCTATTTTTTGCCCCCTCTTTTTAAATATCTATGTCAACACCACGTTGTTCCTTTTTTATTCATAAACTTTTTTCACACTTTCCTCAATTTCCTGTTATTGTCAGCACATCGACGGTCACTGTTTATGAACATCCCACCAATTGGGTCCACCGAACAGAGAAAAACACAAACACACAGGAATATCCACACAACATCCAAACAGGATCAACCTTCATAAACCACGTATCGTCGTCATTGGTACCACCATTCCGCTGTCGTCGGTAGCCTCAGTGAGTCGAGTTAATTTGATTAAATTGACTATCGTCGTCGTCGTCGTTGCCGATGATTCTCTAGCTGTAGTCGCACCTGGTCTACTGCCGCCACTTGCTCGCCGTACCCCCGACGCTGCTGTTGGGAGGGATGCCACCTGCTGCCGAAAGGACGACGACGGCATCGTGGTCCAAAACACGCCACAGGCAGTTTGGTCAGCACCGCTGCTGGAACCACCGAGCCCGCCTCTGTTGTGATCGCTCTGCTGTCGTCGTGGACGGTGGTGGAGGTTCGCGAAAGCTCAGCGGCGTCGACATCGGAGTGGTTCGTGGTGAAGGGTTCGCCATTCGATGCACACTTCTGGATGGTGGGTGGACTAGTGTTGTCCGCTGGAACGAGGGATGGCTAATTCCATACGACGACTAAGATGGTGTCAACGGTGGCGGTGGTGGTGGTGGCATTCCCAGCAGGATGTTGTTCCGGAAGAGTGGACCTATTTTTTGTGGGAGTAGAATGTGAAGAGAAAGAAAAATGGTTCGTGAAAAGTGGGCCACTCATGTTGGTTATTTTGGGAATATGATAAAAAAAACTGGTCATGAAGAAATTTAAACATTCTGTTATTTGTAAAACTTATCATGTTTGAAGAAACCTTGAATTTAGGGACCTTATATAAATAACGACCATTTCAACAAAACGGCAAACTAGGCATGACCATGCTGAAAATGACAAGTTTTAATCCCGGTCGAACATAGCATTTTTTTTTGTCTATCATGGGCATAGAGTATCTTCGCCACTGCCAAAATATATACACATATGCTAAATCGTTATTGGAAGAGGAAGATTTCAATTAATAACTGCGGTAGTACTCATAGAACAATAATCTCAGGAGCATGGCTTTATCCCAGTTGGGCCAAGAAGGAGAAGAAGTCATAAACCATTTGGTTTTTTGGAGGGTCAACGCTCTACTCATATTTTTTTGTTTAACCAAAGTCTATGTGGGGTAAGGGGTAGAAATTCCCAATATACCCCTTACTGAAAACAATGAAAACCATGGATAAGTTTGTGAAATCTATGAGTCATATTTTTGCAAGCGTGATCAGGGGTCTTGTGTAGCAATATTTGTACAGTTCATGCTCACAGGGCTACAAAACGGTGAGTCGATAAGAAGAGCGTCCAACATAGCTCTGGTCCTCACAAGTTCCTACCTCATGCTTCCACAGGTCAAGCGATGACAAAGACCGCCAGCTAAGAGTTGTGTGCTTAGCTGGGCACTGTTGTCCTTCTGACTTCAGCTAGATTGAGGAGGTACGACCCGAGCGTCTGTTCACCAAGGAGATGCGGCTCAAACAGCGTCTGTTCTGACATCCAGCGGCTGAGTAAGAAACGCTGCACCACGCCCAGCTAGATCCAAGGTGGTAGCCTCATCAGCGTGGTCGTCCCAGTGTTGGTTGGGATGTTAAACAGAACTGGCACGATGGCCCTCAGGCGAGACAGGAATGTTGGCGTACGCCCAATAAGCCACCCGTAAAAACCCCCATTGCGAATAACCAGTGAAGAGAATTGTCAGACAAAAGAGGCACAAAACAAGCAACAAAGAAGGCGCGGCGATTATTCTTTATCCCTACTGGTAACAGATAATGACATGATTTCGAAAATTTTTGTTGCAGACAAAACGGAACCTGAATTTGTTGCGTACTTTTCAACTCGTGAATAATCAATTATTACCAACCCAAAATCGAAACTTTTTGATGATACATCTTCAGCAGTGTTGCAATGTTTACCGACTCGAAGTTACCGCTCAAAAATCACAATGGAAGTCTTAAAAACCTCTAAACTCGTGGTGCATGATCGTTGTCCTATTCTGTTCAAGTTGGGACAAACCTATGTCGCATTGGGTAGAATGTCGCAACAAATTCAGGTTGCGACATTGTCGTTATTGTTGCGCGATGGTTGAATTTTGATTCACTGCGAATAACATAGGAGAAAATACGACTCGATACAATCGGCAAAGCCCCATGCGACGAAATAAGGACTACGATTGAAAACTTGGAACTTGGAATTGCATCACTAAGTTTCTCAGGATGTGACAGAATAATAATTATTTACGACGAACTACATCCCCGCAACTTCGACATCGTGGCGTTGCAGGAACTTTGTTGGACTGGACAGAGAGTGTGGAAAAGCGGGTATCGAGCGGCTACCTTCTACCAAAGCTGTGGCACTACCGATGAACTGGGAACAGGATTTAGTGTTGGGTAAGATGCGACAACGTGTGGCAGCCGATCAACGCAAGGATGTGCCTATTAAGAGTTAAGGGCCGTTTCTTCAACTACAGCGTCTACAGTAGGCCGTCCCTTATTTTGCAAAATTTAGAAATGTTATAAGTTCGTTAGTGAAAAATGATCGTTTTAGCTAAAAAATGATCGTGTCAAAATTTGAAGTCCGTATCTCAAGGCTAAGTGGTCCCTCAAGGGGCCTAAAGTTGTCAAAAATTGTATGGGACCAAAAAAACATGAATTTTTTTTCGACAAACAAATACGCTATTCCACTAAAACCGGTGATTTTAGGACCCTAAAGGGCCAAAAATGTACTTAGATTTGCGATATCTCTACTCGTTTCCAAGATATTGACAAAAAACGACCGAAAAATCAGCATTTTTGGCCATTTTTTTTAGATTCCGAAGGAAACTTACCCTATTTTGTTCTATAACTCAAAAACGAGTAGAGATATCACAAATCTAAGCACATTTTTGGCCCTTTAGGGTCCTAAAATCACCGGTTTTAGTAGAATAGCAAAATTTTTTGTCGAAAAAAATTTCATGTTTTTTTGGTCCCATACAATTTTTGAAAACTTTAGGCCCCTTGAGGGACCTCTAAGCCTTGAGATACGGACTTCAAATTTTGACACGATCATTTCTTAGCTAAAACGATCATTTTCCACTAACGAACTTATAACATTTCCAATTTTTGCAAAATAAGGGACGGCCTAGTCTACAGCATCATCAACGTCTACTGCCCACACGAAGGGAGACCTGATGACGAGAGAGAAGCGTTCTACGCGCAGTTAGAGCAAACATACGATGGTTGCTCGCCGCGTGACGTGAAAATCGTTATCGGCGACATGAACGCGCAGGTAGGAAGGGAGGAAATGTACAGACCGGTGATCGGGCGAAACAGCCTGCACGCCGTATCGAACGGCCAGCGATGTTTTTTTTTTTTATTTTTATCTGTATTAACGAGATTTTAAGCCCTAGGCTAGTTCATCTCGGGACGCACGCCTTACTTCCCTTCCGAAGGAAGAACTCACATTTTGCGAGTTTGTCGGGAGTGGGATTCGATCCCAGGTCCTCGGCGTGATAGTCAAGTGTTCTAACCATCACACCAGGTCCGCTCCACTTTAACGGCCAGCGATGCGTAAACTTTGCAGCCTCTAGTGTTGGTGAAATCACACTCAAAGCAGACACATAAACCGCTCCTGCGGGAGCAAACTCGCGCGCGATTCTGAATCATGGCGTCGAAATCTCGCTCTCACGAGTCAAGCGCCGAAATCTCGTTCGCTTGTAAAACAAACCCAAATCAATTTGAACGGCATTCAATGTTATTGTGCGCTTTTGTTCTATCATATAATCCCAAAAACTTACATGTAAATAATAAGAACACCAAGAAATAAAGCAATGAGTGAAATCGCGAGTCAACTCATGCATGTTTTTTTCGGTGGTAAGTTTGGCGAGTCTAGAATCGCGCGTGAAAAAAAAAACACAATCATGAGATTTGAAAATTTGAGTTTTAACCAACACTAGCAGCCTTCCGTGGTATAGTAGTCCGAAGCACCTTCTTCCTCCGCAAAGATATCCACAAAGCCGCCTGGAGATCACCCGACCATCTAACAGAAAACCAAATCGACCACGTTCTAATCGACGGTAAATTGTTATCGGATATAACCAATGTCCGCACATACCGCAGTTGCGAACATAGATTCGGATCACTTCTTAGTCGCTGTACGCATGCGCTCAAAACTTTCGACAGTTATCACCACGCGTCGAAGTCGAACGCCGCGGCTTGATATCGAGCAGCTGCGTAACGTAGAAGTGGCTCAAGACTACGCAGTGGCCCTACCAATGGAAGAGCAGCTTGGCGCAGCTACACTTGAAGATGGCTGGAAAGACATCCGATCCGCCATAGGTAGTACCTCGGCTACAGCACTAGGCTTCGCGACTCCGAATCACAGAAACGACTTGTACGACGGCGAATGTGAACAGTTGAAAAACGAGAAGAATGCAGCATGGGCGAGAATGCTGCAACACCGTACGAGAGCGAACGAGGCACGTTACCAACAGGCGTGGAACAGGCAGAACTCAGTCTTCCGGATGAAGAAGCGCCAGCAGGAAGAACGAGGTCGCGAAGCGATGCACAGATAAAAATAATGAGATTTACACGTCATGTAAACTTCCTTTTAGTCATGTAAACTTACTGTTATGATGGTTTACGTGATATATCATGTAAATTTGCATTATATGTCATGTAAACACTCAGAGCCATGCTGAATTACATGACATATCATGTAAGTTTACATGATATTTTATGACATTTACATGATATGTCATGTAAACTTCTGTGATATCCCACGCTCCAATCATGTGCATCATATGTCACACAATTTTACATTCTTTTTTCGATCTGTGTGGAAGAGCTGTACCGCGCTAAGGACACACGAAAGTTCTACGAGAAGCTGAACCGCTCACACAGAGGCTTTGTGCCACAAGCCGACATGTGCCGAGATAATCACGGGAATATTCTCACGAGCGAGCGTGAGGTGGTCGAGAGGTGGCGGCAGCATTACGATGAGCACCTCAATGGCGATGTTGCAAGTACCGAAGGTGGCGTGGTAACAGATCTAGGAGTATGTGTACAGGACGAAAGACTTCCGGCCCCTGGCCATCAAGAGATTGAGGAGGAGGTTGGCCGGTTGAAAAACAACAAAGCCGGTGGAGCAAATCAACTACCAAGCGAGTTACTAAAACACAGTGGAGAAGCGCTGGGTCATTACCAAGATTTGGGAAGGGGAAGTATTACCGGAGGAGTGGATGGAAGGTATCGTGTGTCCCATCCACAAAAAAGGGCGATAAGTTGGATTGCGGGAACTATCGCGCTATCACACTACTGAGCGCTACCTACAAAGTACTCTCTCAAATTTTATGCCGCCGTCTATCTCCGTTGCAAGAGAGTTCGTGGGGCCATATCAAACTGGATTCATGGATAAACGCGCTACAACGGACTAGATGTTCGCCATCCGCCAGGTGTTGCAGAAATGCCGTGAATACAACGTCCCCACACATTACTTGTTCATCGATTTCAAATCGGTGTATGATACAATCGATCGAGAACAGTTCGGCACCAACATTTCAAAAGGGCGTAACTGCTTTTACTACCAATGCCTTCTCACAGAGCTGTGGGTCGTATTTCATTCATCTCACGCAATTCACATCCATTAATCGAAAGAGGAGGATTTTATCTTTCTATTTGTGCTAGTGGATTGTTCGAGAGGGGTGGGGTACGCTCCACAACTTTATGAGAAGGCATTGGTTGTAAATGCAGTTACGCCCTTTTGAAATGTTGGTGCCGAGTTATGGCAGATTATGCACGAATACGGAAGGTGATGCGTACCATCTACAGCGGAGTGCAGATGTAAGACGGGACTTAGAGAAGGCGAATAAACCACGAGCTGCATCAGCTGCTGAGAGAACCAACCATCGTCCACACCGCGAAAATCGGGAGGCTACGGTGGGCGGGTCACGTCATCAGGATGTCGGATAGCAACCCGACTTAAATGGTTCTCGAGAGACATCCGACCGGTACAAGAAGACGTGGAGCGCAGCGAGCTAGGTGGGTCGACCAAGTGGAGGACGATCTGCGGACCCTACGCAGAGTGCAGAACTGGAGACAAACAACCATGGCCTGATCGGTAAGGTAAGTAAGGTAAGTTAGACATTTTCCGACCAGATATTTTGTTTCCTGGAGATTTCACTGATAATTGCTACGACAAATTGAAAACTTTATAAAATGTTTAGAAAAAATTGCAGCAAATATATAAAATTTTGTAAAATTTAATTGATGACCAAATTAGTTAACCAACCAACCTCGGGCGGAGACACTCCCTGATAAAGAGAAAAAAAACTCCTGCAACAGAATGAAAGAATCCGTGTAGAACTCCTGAATTATTTCCAAAACTGAATCCAAAGAAGAAGTTGTTTTTGAAATACTCTTTGCAAGGTCTTGAAAATCATGAATCACTCTCAAATCTCCATCTAAGTAATGGATCGAGGATGCATGAATGAAATTGTAACTCAAAAGGATTTTCAAGGTTGGTTTTAGGAGAGTTTAAGAAAGTCATGCTAAATTTTGGGGGAATAAAGGTGGCTTCAGAGAGTGATCATAAGATGTCAAATAGAGTTGTACTCAAATAGAGTTGTATTAGGTTTCTGGGGTATGTTCCAAAATTTCAGGGGGACTAGGAAGGATTTCGGGGGCCTTCATAGGGTTTCCAGGGAGGTTTGAAGTAAATGAGGGGATCTCTGTGTTTCTGGGGCGTTCGAGGAAATATAAGGGATGTTTTTATAGATTATATGGGGTTTTCAGAATAATTTAAAAAGATTTCAGGAGATTTTAATGGATTTCATGAGATCTTAGGTGACAAATCAATCAATCAACAACTAGTATTCAGAGAGGTTCGGGTAGCTTCAAAGGATTGTCAGGCTGGCTTAGAGAGGTTTTGGAAGGTTAGTGAGGGTATACTGGGGATTAAGAAGAATTTCAGAGGTGTCCAATGAGTTGAGGAATTTCAGGGTGTATCGTAGGAGTTTCTCTAGGGATAACATTTTGGATTTTCATGGTGATCAATGGAGGTAAAGATCTCCAAGAATGTCTTCAGCTATTTCTTCAGAGCATCTTGCATACTATCTTTCAGTGATTCAAGCAGGATTTTCTAAAAAATCATGAGTGGTCTATGATTTTTCCGAATATTCATCAGCGTATATTTTTTTTCAGAAATTCCTCCTGGATTTTCTCCAAGAAGGGGAAGGGTACCAGTAGCCACCTCAGATTCATCACTACTGTCGAACTTAGAAATAAAAGCCGGATCCATGGTGTTGGACCCATCCAAGCACATGGTGGCAGGTGCTGCAATGCGTTTTCCATTGAGGGCATTAACTATCGACCAGTCTTGCTAGCGATCACAGTCTTTGACACATTTTCGACGATATTCGGCTGCCTTTGTCTCCAACATTCGCAACACAAGCGATCAAACTACTGTACGAAACAAAAATGTCAAACGAATGCGCTCGACCACGACTGCGTCTTCGGGAGATGGTTCGGTTTTTGTTATTTCTGTCTTTCCCATAAAGAGAGCTGTTTTGGCTTTATGTATGTGTCGTAATCGATTTATCACGCTCGAATGAACTAACATTATACCAATCATAACCAAAATTGGCTGAAATCATGCGAAATGCTGGAATTAGACAAATGCCATCATGTCAGACGACGTTGATTTGATCCACTTTTATGTTTATTGATCTTCGTTCTACCGCTCGTATTGTGTGTAAGAGGTAGCGGTAGCGCACGAATGTAACAAAGCAAGCTGACACCCTACCGTGCCAACGAAACGAAGGTAGTGAAAAGTGTCGAATGTTGCCTGCTATCGACCACATGTCCGCCGTAGACTGGCTGGCGTCGATACTTTCGAGAAACATTTCCCAAGATGCTCTTTTAGCATTCCAGATGGCTTGACGGCACTCGTTGAGTTTGGCACATTAATGATCTAGTATTGCTTCACGGTTTAGATGATGAAATGCCATTCGTTTGACAGAACGGAGCGCTTTTTTTTTCGTAAATTTGTTTAATTTCACCAGCGTAGGGCCTTGCGGCCAGGTTTATTCCCGGATTACGGGATAGGCGGGATCGCTGCTTGGGTAAGAACAGCGGTGAACTCAGCTATGTTTTTCGGGTTAGAAAAGAAATTAAAAAAAAATGGGAAAAAATATTCACATCTCAGGTTGCGGTAATTCTTCATTACACCAACGAACCTAACCTCAAAATGACTGACAATTCTCAGGTCATTTTGACAGATGTAACATAAGCATGAAAAGGACGGCAGCAAGATCGATAAAGTAGATTAGATTATCCGTCTTTTTCGTGCTTGTGTGTGGTCTGTCAAAATGACCTGAAAATTGTCAAACATTTTCATGGCTAGCTTTGTTGGTGTAATGAAGAATGGGGAAGATGATATAGATCGATGAGATTAAAATTACCTTTTAGCTACTAAAATCCCGTGTCATTAATTGACTCGGTAGGTTAGTTGGTAAAGCCCATCTAAGCTTTGAATTTTTTCTCATATTTTCACCAATTATTTACCCGTATGCACACATATGTACATGACCGTTGAGTTATTTGAAAATCGTAATTGAACACACGTATTGGTATACCGAAATATTGCACTTTGAGAGAGTCACCTGTAGTTGGTATACTAGTAAAACTAAATAATCAACACTAACACAAGAAACTGATAAGATAGCTGTTTGAGACTATCTGACAAATTCAGTGTGAGTGTTGGCAATCTTATAAGTTGTGGCGGTACCACGAATATTTGAAATAGAAAATGAATCAATAAATAAAGTTGTACAGAATTTGAACTAGTCCATTGAATTACCCCCTGTATATGGATCACTCAAGTTGAGTGAAATCGAATTAGAGTTCATGTGTTCATTTGCTCCACTTCGCATACCAAAAACAGAATGAGTGCCCTGTGTAGTTCTGGCGCCGAGCGTAAAGCGACAGCTAAATCTAAAATCGAGTCTGTGCTTCGGGCATCGACCTGGGTTCAAGTACCGTTGACCCCTCGATTCTTTTATTGATGTTCGGGAGGGATTCGAGTTAATTGATCGGGTCTTCAGAGGAAAATGGATTGCTTTCTCCCGACGGGTAGAGAAAGTGGTGTGTGTGAAGGCGATTTTCGACCTTCGCGAAATTCCACTTCGTGGATTTCGCGTAATTTCCGGCGACGAAGATTTTCATATCTCGCGCCTATTCTGAGGATCTTAGAGCTTGACTCGTCCACTTCGTTCTGGACTGCGGAAGAGGCGAGATCGGTCCCAGTAAAGATCCGCGCCGTGGTGTGATAGTTCAGGTGAACATAAAGAAACGTGAAATAACTTTGAATTTTGCTAATTTAGATTTTTTCCCTATTCCCTCAAATAGTCAGAAAGGCAAAGTTAAATAGTCCTATTAGTCCTATTTGTGCAAAGAGGCGGTTTTATTGAGTGCAAGTGTTGAACCCTGGATGAAACAGGTAAATCAGGTGTATTTTAGTGTGCTCAAAGTGTGGTTAAGTCACGTGCCGTGCAACGGTATTTTTCGAACAGGTTCGTGGCAAGTTGCGAGGCCCGTCACACCACACCACCAAATCAGCGACCGTTTTCGACCCCGCTTTTCAGCTACGAAGCACGTCCCGGCGATACACGTGGACCGGAGGAGCAGCGTCCGTCAAAACCGCGCCCTTGGCAGGGCGGCAACATCGAAGTCCGGTTTCGTATCGGCATCACCAACCGTGAATACCGTGAAGAGGTGAAGTTTTCGACAGAAAAAGTTTTCCAAGCGACCACCGACCGGTCTCGAACCAGCGTCCCCAGCGTGAGGAGCACGCTCGCTACCTCGACGCCACCGCTGGTGACGACCAGTGGATCGACGGCTGTATCCCGTCGGAGAAGACCACGAACCTCGTGTGAGGTGCCGTCGAGCACGGAGTCACCGCATGTCAACCACGTGACATGTCGCAATAGCAACATTCAACCGCCGATGCCCACACGCAAGTAGCAAAGTCAAACCGTGAGTACTCCGTTCATTTTTTTCCCATGCGCATGGTGAATTTCGCCCCTAGTCTGGTCAAACCGCTAGCGTGGCCCCACCGATCCTTTTTTTTCCGCGCCCTACCGTTTGCCCGCGTATGCGACAGTAACCGGCTGCTATAAATTACACATTTTTTGCAAATAAACACCGAAAGTCGCACCGCACGATAAATTGACCGCACGCCAAAGAGAAGAGCATTGGCGTAACTGGGGGGCCTGGGGGGCAATCTCTAGATGAATTCCTAGAGAAATCCCGGGATGAGAAACTCCCAGGAGAAATTTCTGGAGAAACCTCTTGAAAAATTCCTAGAGGAATCCTTAGAGAAATTTCTAAAGAAATTATTGGAAGAATCCCTGGAAAAACTCTTGAAAAAATCCCTGGAGGAATCCCTGAAGCAATTTCTGGAGAAACCTCAGGAGGAATGCCTGGAAAGTTCTGGACGAATTCCTTGCGGGGTCCCAGGAAGAATTCCTGGATAAATTTGTAAAGGATTTTTTGGGGAAATCCCGTGGAACTATCCCTGAAAGAATTGCTGAAGGAATTCTTGTATGAATTCCTGGAGGAATCTCGAGAGAAATTCTAGAAGCAATAACTGGAAGAATTTCTGAAAAAAATCCAAGAGAAATTTCTGAAGAAATTCCAAGAGAAATTTGTAGAGGAATTCCCAGAGGAATTTTTGGAGGAATTCCAGGAGGAATTGCGGTAGTAATTTCTGAAGGCATTCCTATGGGAGTTCCTGGATCAATTCCTGGAGCACTTTATGAAGAGAGTCTTGGAGTAGTTCTTAAGAAACCTCTTGAGGAATTCCTGGAGGCATCCTTAGAGGAATTTCTAGAGAATTACTTGAAATAATCCCTGGGGTAATTCTTGGAAAGTAACCTGGAGGAATCCCTGAAACAATTTCTGGAGGAACCTCAGGAGGAATTCCTGGACAAATCTCTATAGGAAATCTTGGGGAAATCCCGTGGAACTATTCATGAAAGAACTCCAGGAGGAATCCCTAAATGAATACCTTGAGGAATCCCTGAATGAATTCCTGGAAGAATCTCTAGAGGAATTCTGGAAGGAATCAATGGTGAAAATTCTGAAGGAATTCCTGGAGAATTTTTTAGAGGAATTTAGAAAGGAATTTCTGATGGAGTTCCAGGAGAAATTTCCAGATGAATTTCTTGAGGAATTCCAGGAGGAATCCCAGAAAGATTCTCTGAAGGAATTACTGCAGGAATCATCGGTGGAAGTTCTGGAGGGATCCATGAAATAAATCCTAGAGGAATGTGTAGAGGAAACCCTAGAGAAGAAATACCTGGATTAATTCTTGGAGGAAACCCTTGAAGAAATTTCGGAATAATTCATGGAAGAATTCCTGGATCCATTAAGTGTAGAATTAGCGTTTAATTTAAAATACACATTAATACATTAATACAAAAGAAAATCCTGGATCCATTCTTGGATAAATTCCCGGAGGAATTCCTGAGGAAATACCTGGGGTAATTCCTGAAGAAATTCTTGGTAGAACTCTTGCAGGAGTCCCTGGAGAAATGCCTTAATGAAATCCTAGAGGAATGCCAGGAGGAATACCTGGAATAGTTCTTGAAAAAAAATATCCGGGAGGAATTTCCGAAGGAATTCCTTGATGAGTTCCTGGAGGAATCTCAAGATTTATTCCTGATGAAATGCAAAGTTCGATTTCTGAGGGAATTCCAGGAGGAGTTTCTGAAGAATTCTCAGGGAAATACTTAAAAAACCGCTGAAATTGCTGAGGAAATCCTTAAATCCTGGATTAATTCCTGGGGGAGTTTCTGAAGGAATCCCAACAAGAGTTCTTAGCCTCGGGCTGAAAATCTCATAAATAAAGACATAAAAAAAAACCCAGATTAATCCACCTAGTGGTGATAGTGCCTTTCTCGTCGAATATGTACTCATGATCTTTACGTCGACATTATCCGATCCTGAGAACAGTTATACGCTTAAATTGTGCACAGTAATTTTACGCAAAATGAGATTGGAAAAACTTTATTTAGTGTTGATGCGATCAAATTATAATTTTCCCATAACACGTTGATCCATCCTACTTTATATTAACACCACAGGGAATTTAAATGGTGTGATTTGATGAGATTGCTCTGGTCACGATTTTGTTCTCTTGCATAATGAAGACTTTGACCAGTTACAAATTCATGATCTGAAATACGATGTTGAATTCGGAATTACAAGAACACGAGAGTAGCTAGACCTTTGATGTCAAAAAACTAATTGTAAAACGGAATATGGGCCACAAATTTGCCTAGGAGAAAATTCAAATTTATTGCGCATTTTTCAAAGATAATTTACAAAAACAAATAAAAAAAACAATACTTTGGAGCTTTAGAAAACTAAGTTTTTTAACTGAACCAATATTTTTTTTTGGTAGAAAAATTAATAATAATTCGAACAAGGGGTAAAAAGCCGTGATAAGCTTGACCATTTTCAAGTTATAGCCAGTTCGAGCATGAGCATGAGCATAGATGACCGCATAATTTGTAGTTGCTACTCCGTGATTGACCAGAGCCATCGAAATTGCAGAAGGAACCAATTAGGGGCCGTCCATATACCGCGTGGACAGAAAATTCATGGTTTTTGACCCCTCCCCGTGGACAAACGTGGATTTTTCATTGACCCCTACCCCCCTCCACCATTGTCCACGTAGACATCAGAAAAAAAGTTTTTTTTTTTTCACATTTCTAAAAAAAATAGAAAAAGTTTTTTTTTCATTTTTTTTTTTGTAAATCATGTTTTAAATATAATTGAAAACTTTATAAAATACAAATATTCTATAGCTTTACATAGAATACAAACAAGTAGCACAAAATAGGTACCTACAAGTTTTCAACATTGTTTTTAATTCAGCTTAATGTTTGTGAGAGTGTGGGTTCGATTCTTGCTCCAGTTGGTGAAAAATTTTCGTCAAACGGAAATTCTTCATTGGGTGTTTTTCGTGTAATGTCTATCGCCTAATGTTAGTGATTGTTCAATGTTTAGTCTGTACAGCCTCTGGTTGAAGACGGTGTTTTTTATAATATTTATTCAATCTATGACTGTCTGATTGTTTTGTTGAGATAAGGTAATTTTTAATCTTAGATTTTTGTTGAGATAAGATTATATTTCTTAGATTCTTACAAAAGCCAAAATTTAAAGCAACTAAATTGTATTGGTGAGGCTTAGACTTCAATATCCATTAGAAAACATTTTAAATTTTAAAGAACCCTACAAAAAAAAGTTTTCGAGATAAGCCTGCAAATCCCTACATGTATTTTGAAACTTTGAAGTAGCTTAAAAAATTGATATGAAACTTAGAAAAATTCATACAGAACTTCAAAGAAAATTTTCTGTCTGAAACACCAACATTTGCATGGTCTACACTCCATTTTAAATCTCCAGTATATTACTCGATGAAAAAAATAAGTAATTAGAAATTCTGATAATTTAAAACAAATTAGTCTGTGAATCAGTACCATAATTTTTTT
Organism: Aedes albopictus; assembly: GCF_035046485.1. Classification (NCBI taxonomy): domain Eukaryota; kingdom Metazoa; phylum Arthropoda; class Insecta; order Diptera; family Culicidae; genus Aedes; species Aedes albopictus. The sequence goes on from NC_085136.1 coordinate 94,619,803, forward strand.
CCCTTGAAGAAGTAACTTACAACTAAATGACAATGTATAATAAAATAAAATGTATGAAAGAACTGTTGAAGAGAATCTCATCAATATTGCGACATAATTGGTTTCGTTTGTTGATTCTTGTTTCCTTATTTATATGTTAATGTTGTCCACGTGGACATTTGACGAACCCCCACCCCCCTCTCCGTGGACAAGCGTGGACTTTTCGCTAACCCCCTCCCCCCTCCAAGCTGCCCACGTGGTATATGGACGGCCCCTTAATAGGTTTTCAAGTTATAGCCAGTTTGAGGCATGCAAGTCAAAAACATGTAAAGTTCAATTACTACGTCACGGTTGAGATTTGACCATATGCGTGGAAATTTTGTTTCACCATTTATGATCCTCTATCACACCTTAAAAAGTTTGCATTCGAGCCTAACACCATAGACTAATTTCAAGACCTCGATGTACCAAAGAAAACCATTAAATTTTCTGTGTCCAGCCCGGTACCCAATAAATATTCATTACCGTGTATTTTTTTCCGTGTAAATAATCTTTTGTGTAAATTATATTTAGCGTGTTACACCGATCTGACAGCTCTGACAGTAAGGGACTAAACATAAATTACGTAAAGTGGGTACCGAGGATTGTTCACAATCTGCGAACTTGACAGTGGAATAAATCGCGACCATGACGCCGCTGCTAACACCCTGTATAGTCTGAACCTATTTGCTTGCTAACGTTCATAAGGTTATCAAAAAGCCGCGCTTTGCTGTGTCGCATGCATAGGTTTAGTGCACTTTTATGTTTGGCCGCTTTCGGAGGGACACCCGGAACTAGTTCCGGCATCACCGGCAGCCCCTACCCAAGCAACACATATGTTATATTAAAGTTACGACAGCGCAAGTTTTGGTTGTATAGAAGTTTATTTGACGTTATTCCAGCACAATGTTAGAATTACGTCAAATTAACTTCTATACAACCAAAACATGCGCTGTCGTAACTCTTCTTCTTCTTCTGTATGGCTCTACGTTCCCACTGGAACTTGGCCTGCCTCTCTCCAACTTGGTGTACTTTGAGCACATCCACAGTTGTTAATTGGAGGGCTTTCTTTGCCTGCCATTGCATGAATGAGTATATTGTGAGGCAAGCACAATGATACACTATGCCCAGGGAGTCGAGAAAATTTTCCCGACCTGAACGTGAATCGAACCCGCCGTCTCCGGATTGGCGATCCAAAGCCTTAACCACTAGGCTAACTGGAGGCCCCGTAACTCTTATATAACATGTATGTTGCTTGGGTAATGTGGTCTTAGCCTACTTCTTTGATAACCAGTCATCAGGTTATCGGAAAAGCCGTTATTTGTTGTATCGGATGCATGGGATTGGTTCTCTCATATAAGGCCATTTCCGGTGGGACACCCGTCTATGGTTCCGGAACAAGACCGGATCAGATATGGTCTGAGACTATTTTCTTGCTAATCATTCATCAGGTTATCGAAAAAGCCACTTTTTGACGTGTTGCATGCATGTGCTTGGTGAACTATTATATTCAGACACTTCCGGTGGGACATCCGGAACCGGTTCCGACACACTACCGGTTCAGATATGGTCGGAGACTAGTTTCTTGCTAACCTTTTATGGGTTATGTTGAATTTTATATTTGTCCACTTCCGGCGGGACACCCAGAACCGGTTCCGACACACTACCGGTTCAGATATGGTCTGAGACTATTTTCCTGCTTACCGTTCATCAGATAATCGAAAATGCCGTGGTTTGATGGGTCGCATGCATGAGTATGTTGCATTTTCATGTCTGACCCCTTCCAAAAGTACCGGTCCGAAACACCTAAATGGCCATAACTCCGGAACGGCTGGACTGATCCGAACCATTTTCAATAGGAAACAATGGGACCAGATTCCCCGTCGAATGAACCATCGGTCATTAAAATCGGTTGAGGTTTACTGCCAAAAAGTGATGTGAGTTTATTTGTACACACACATACACACACACACAGACATCACTTCAATTCGTCGAGCTGAGTTGATTGGTATATGTGACTCGACCCTCCGGACCTTCTAACAAAAAGTCATTTTTGGAGTGAACATATAGCCTTTCCAGTACACTTAGTGTACGAGAAAGGCAAAAAGCCACGCTTTGCCGTGTCGCATGCATGGGTTTGGTTTACTTTTTTATTTGGCCACTTCCGTTAGGACCCCCCGGAACCGGTTCCGGAACACTATCAGTTAAGATGTGTTCTGATACTGTTTTCCTGCTAACCGTTCATCACGTTATCGGAAATGCCGCTGTTTGATGTGTCGCATGCATGGGTTTGGTTCTCTTTTATATTTGGCCACTTCCGGCGGGACATTCGGAACCAGTTCCGGAACACTACCGGTTTAGATATGGTCTGATACTATTTCCCTGCTAACCGTTCATCAGGTTACCGAAAATGCCGCTGTTTGATGTGTCGTATGCATAGGTTTGGTTCTCGTTTATATTTTGCCACTTCCGGCGGGACACCCAGAACCGGTTCCGGAACGCTACCACTTCAGATATGGTCTGATGCTGTTTTCCTGTTAACCGTTGATCAGGTTATCGAAAATGCCGCTGTTTGATGTGTCGCATGCATGGGTTTGGTTCTCTTTTATATTTGACCACTTCCGGCGGGACATCCGGAACCGGTTCCGGAACACTACCGGTTCAGATATGATCTGATACTATTTTCCTGCTAACCGTTCATCAGGTTAACGAAAATGCCACTATTTGATGTGTCGCATGCATAGGTTTGATTCTCGTTTATATTTGGCCACTTCCGGCGAGATATCCGGAACCGGTTCCGGAACACTACTGGTTCTGATATGGTCTGAGATTATTTTCCTGCTTACCATTCATCAGGTTATCGGAAATGCCGTGGTTTGATGTGTCGCATGCATGGGTTTGTTGCATTTTTATGTCTGGCCCCTTCTAGGGGTACCGGTCCGGAACACCTAAATGGCCATAGCTCCGGAACAGCTGGACCGATCCGAACCATTTTCAATAGGAAACAATGGGACTATATGCCGCGTTGAATGAACCGTCGGTCATTGAAATCGGTTGAGGTTTACTGCCAAAAAGTGATGTGAGTTTTTTTGTACACACACATACACACATACACACACACGCACACACACACATACACACATACACACATACACACACACAGACATCACCTCAACTCGTCGAGCTGAGTTGATTGGTATATGTGACTCGACCCTCCGGACCTTCTATCAAAAAGTCATTTTTGAAGTGAACATATAGCCTTTCCAGTACACTTAGTGTACGAGAAAGGCAAAAAATGAAGAAATCAATGTCTGCAGCAACTGCTGAAGGAATACTAGGATCCCTAAAGGTTTTTTTTTAACAAATTTTTCAAGCAATTCTTGGAGTATTTTTTTAATAATCGCTAAGTAAAACTTTCTAAGATAATTTCAGGAATACTTTTTTGCAGAAATACTTCGAATCATTCCAGATGTAATTATTGGGGCAATCTCTAGTGGAATTCTGAAAGGCATATATGGAGAAATTCCTGTAGAAATCTCTGAATACTTGCAGAAATACCTTAAAGGATCTCTGGTAAAATTCCTGAAGGAAACCTCGAAAAAAGCACTGGAACAATTACTGGAGGAACCACTAAAGATATCCCAGGAAAAATCCTCGAAAAAATGTCTAGGGGGCTGTCCATAAACCACGTGGTCATTTTTTTTGGGACTTTTCAGCTCCCCCCCCCCCCCCCCGCGTGGTCATCAGTCCATACAAAAAAAATTATTTGTCCATACAAAATGGTCATTGGCCGAACCCCCCCCCCCCCCCCTCCCTCATGACCACGTGGTTTATGGACAGCCCCTAGTGGAATCCCTAGATGAATTCTTTATTGAATTTCTGGAAGAAGCCATGACGGAATCACTGAAGCAAGCTATGGAAAAAAAATCTTGGAAGAATTGTTCGTACTCATATAGTTCACGAAACTATGAACAAATCTAAAACAGTCATTTTGATTACTCAAAACTACAATACTGATTTGCATATTCACATCCTATCCCGCTTAAAATTCATCTCAAGTCAGGCCCCCCCTGGCCCCCCTCCAGGAAAAAATCCTAGTTACGCCAATTGAGAAGAGAGAGGTTAGAGAGCAAAGAGGGAATGAATTAGCTAGGCCTAGGATAAATAAATTGAAGTCGATGAAGTAGAAGTGGAATTGTAGCAAATATAGAGTAATGCGGGGCAAAAGTTCGCACCTAACAGACTTCACAAAATAACTATTGAACGATTAGAAAATAATATCGTTTTTCTTCATTAAACGGGTCCCTATCATGTTGCCTTCAAAACGTAGTACTAGATTTTTTCGCGTTCCTTTTGTAGTTTTAGTAATACAATTTTTAAAACAAGTACTCCAATGCGAACTTTTGCCCCATAGTGGGGGCAAAAGTTCGCATTATGCGGGGCAAAAGTTCGCACCTTGTACAGGGTAGTTTATTGGTGTGATGTTCATTTATTTCATGTTAATTCATGTTCATCTTTTCACTCTAGCCATGAAATGTGTTTCTTTCTGATCTTAGAATTACGACCCAACTGGAATACGACCTGGTGTTCAGCTTTTGTATAGAGTGTGTTTTATGAAGACTTCCACAACTATTAACTAAGAGCTGTCCTTTACAGCGTTACCGAAGTTATCAAAATACATTGTGGGGTAATCATAGAGATACGAGTTGCACAAAATGCATGAAAAAAAATGAAATAGGCAGCAAAACTGTTGAACGGGACTGTTATCGAATCTTATCCCCGTCAGTATGGTGATGGATTATAGCTGTGAATTTACAAACTAAGCTATGAAAGACCCCGGTAAAGTAGATGAATATACGACCTTCAGAAACATACGAAAAGACACGACGAGGATGACGAAGAAAATGTTTTAAAATGTTGTTTAGCCATTTTTCATTTATTGATTTAAATGCGTGAACATAATGTTTGCTTTACAATCAATCTTCTTATAAAACTAAGTTCAGACCCTCTGTCGCAACGATTCCAGGGTGCATACTACTCATATTATGCACATATAGTAGTTTCTATACGAAATTATCATTGCTTCAAAGATTCTGTAATTATATTGATGTACTAGACTCAGAAATCTAGTGCGAACTTTTGCCCCACAGCTACTGCGAACTTTTGCCCCACTGTCGAGGTTTTAACAATGTCCCTTTCTGCAAGAAGCACTAGTAGTTTATTGTTTATTCGAGTGCACCTCGCGAACTACTATGGAATAACGATTCTCCGACATAAATAGGTTATGAGGTTCTTCTTCTTCCTGTTACTACAAATTCTTATTCCAAAAGGTCCAAAAATTCTATCAAAACCCCTAGAAACACATTTTTTCGCATAACTCTGCCGAACCATAACGAAATCGTTCCAAATTTTATTGACGAGTAGCTGATCTGATTATGTGTCGAACCCATACAGATTTGTTTGGGTTCTTAACTCGTGCTCAGAAAAAGACCCACTGCGAACTTTTGCCCCGTGCGAACTTTTGCCCCGCATTACTCTACAGTGTATCAAACAATTGTCCGTACAGAAATGTTTATGTCAAAATAATTTTTCATTCAAATGTTCATAACTTTTTTAGGCATCGATCAAAAACGCCGTAATTTTGACCAATCATGAATCATATAATAATGCACCATAGGTGAAATTTTGAGCGAGATTGAATACGTTTTCTGAAAGTTGTAGAACTTTTAGTAAAACTTATAAAATCTTTGAACACATTTTTAAAACATTATATCTCAATATGTACTCGATGAAACTTTTTCATTTTTTTTGTGTTACAGCTTAAACTTAGGGCTTTTATTTGCAGCTACGTTTGAGGTTTTATATTCACTACAAAAAATATGAAAAATGTGCTCATGAAGTTGACGATGTATGAAAAATTACCATATTTTGCACATATAATGTGCCAAACGTTTTCCACCAATAAAAGTGCAATAACTGAACAAAAATACATAGGGCCTACTCTTCATATGTAGTTTAGTAGGTCCTGTATAAAAATATTACATTAAGAGAGTTTAAAAAAGTTGAAAATACTTGGCACTTCTATTGATCAAAATATGATAAATTTCCAAATGACACTCTGATCATATACATATTTTTCATATTTTTTGTAGTGAATATAAAACCTCGAACGAAGCTGCATATGAAAGCCTAAGATATAAGCTGTAACACAAAAAAAATCGAAAAAGTTTCATCGAGAAAAAATTGAGATATAATGTTTTAAAAATGTGTTTAAAAATCTTCCAAGTTTTACTAAAAGTTTTATAACTTTCATAAACTTTATACGATCTCGCTCAAAACTTTACCAATGGAGCTTCAATGTATGGTTTATAATTGGTCAACATTTCAGCGCTTTTGATTGACATATAAAAAAGTTATGAACATTTGAATGAAAAATTATTTTGACCAAAAAATTGCTGTACGGACTGGATGTAGTCAAATATCACCCAGTGGCACCGAAGTTGGCAGTTGCAGAATTGTTGTTGCAACTTCAAGCATAAATTCATGGCGACAGAGTTCTCGACAAAGAAATCCTGTCACAGCGGAAAATATGCCCCAGAGCACCATGAATCTGCGGGCAAACTTGGCACCGAAGCTGGAGCTCATTGTCAGCAGAAAATGTGCCCCAGCTACTTGACTCGACACTCGAGTTGGCACATCAACACTAAGTGATGGGTTAGCGAAACTGTACGCCTTGGGTAAGTTTCCAGCCGGGCGACAACCAGGCGGCCATCACTTTTACCCAGCACTTCACCGGAAAGCTATCGAAACCCGAGATGTGGCCGTTCAGCAGCGATACAGCGGACGTGATTGTGGAGAACGACATCTCCACCCATAACGTCGCGGGATATACGATCGACGTGCTGTTCGTCATGGCGATCATCGTCGCCATCATCATCTGGAGGTGGCGCAGGAACGCGCGCCGCCTGAAGGACTTGGAAGGCGCAGCGCAGAGGCTGCGTCAGCAACAAAACCTGCAGGTTTAATACGATGCGGTAGGGATCGCGTTGGTGTCCCGTTGCATCATCGTCATCGACCGGTGGCGGCAAGAGAATGCGCGCCGCGGAGAGAGAAGCGGAGGAATTCCACGGAGTCATGTCAGTCGATCCTGAGCGACCATTTCAAAAATATCTGAAACTTTGCACAGTTTTTCAATTTCATATAAATCGCCATTTTTTGATATTAAACCTTCATATTCACTCACGACTAACTTTTCAAAAGGGTGTATGCGAAAATAGTTCTAAAATATTCTAAAAGCTGTACAGCAAAAACGGATTGTTCGATTGTTATAAATTTTTCAGCAAAGTTAGATAACTAAATGATGATTCCTTAGAAAATATACACTGTAAAAAATTTCTTTTTCTACTTTGAAAAAATATGATATTTGTCACAAAAACTCAAATATCTCAAAACCCTATCTTTTTACCAACTTCAATTTTTTAGGGGAAATGGCCCATTATATCAGCTATCTACCATAAAATTTTGGTGATGGTAAACTAATAAACAAAAAAGTTATGACATTTCAAACATTTCACAATTTTTACATTTAGTAACAAAAAAAAATTTTTTTCTGTGTAAATTATTTCGAGAATTATATTTTGATGCTGATTTTATTGTAAAGGCTACCGCCTGAATTAAACAAGTTGTTTTCATGATACTTTAGTTTGATTATTCGTAATTACTATAGTATCTATTTGAAACTTAGACGCGATCCAGTGTTGTGATCAAAAATATTGAGATTGTCATACTTTTTATTGTACGTGACTGGTGAAAAAATCCCTTGATAGTGTTGAAAAGCTGTTGATTATAAGAAAAATGGAATTGAATTTATTTTTAAGACAAAAGCTGTATAATAAAAGTTTTTTTATACGCGTATACGTCTAGTTTATCCGCAAAAAAATCCCTCTTACACACTTATTTCTGAATTGCCTGTTCGGTACTTTTTTGACGAGATTATAACAGCAGTACGATCTCGGTAGTTTCGGTAATCGATTTTACTGAGGCTCAGTAAAACAACTGTCAAAATCGTATGGAAAAGGTAAACAATGCATTTTTGCTGAACGAGTTCGGTGCTCAGCAGTTTTAATCTCGTCAAAAAATTACCGAACTCGGTAATCAAAATTAAGTGTGTAGAGAACAGACTTTATGATCGGAAGAATGCGAGTAACTTCAACAACAACAAATGCATAAGAGGTACATACCACAGACAAACAGACGAAACGCCTAGAACAATTTTAGTGAAAATTCATCGCCCAGTTCACACTATCACCACCTGGTGGAAATGTTTCACGAAACACTGCGTTGTGCAATATCGTCATCAGAAGGCGCTAGTGTGAAACGTCAAACGCAAAGAAAAACGATGGGCGCTCTTCTTGTTATGAAAGCCACAACCAAGATTCAAAATGATCGTTGAAGGCGTGGTCAATGAAAATTTCGCCAGTGTTACGTTTGTTTGTCTGTATACATACCTGACAATGCTCACGAAAAAAACAAAAAAATACTACCGCTATGAATATTAAAAATTGTATAGTATTTTTTTTCTTCAGCCACCAACACCAAACAAGTAAGTTAAAATTAATAAGTGATTTTGTTTATTATAATCTAACGAACAAGATGAACAGTCGCTTTCTCAAAGGTCTTCAACTCAACGCTCTCTTGTAGACCGTTTGATGAAAAAAAATGTTCAAAAGAGTTACGAAATCTCACCGAAAGCACCATAGATAAACTGAAAGAGACTGGTTATGCCCAAATGTCCACATTGTGTACAAAATTACGCATTTGCACGTCCTGCCGTCTAGAATTTGACAAACGAGCCATCTGTATATCATCGGTAAAGCAGGGCGCAGGAAGTTCGAAAACGACAACAACTGAGAAATTGCCATCAGCGACATCTGTTTAAACAATTTAATTACGCCCCTTTTCAAAAATGCCCTGTAATATTCTTCAACATCTATACCCATTTCAATATTTTTAACGTTGCAAAACACGCTTTCAACATTCATCTTGAAGAAGAGGGAAAACACTTGTCCTCAAATGTAACAGCAAATTAATGAATAAACGACTAATGCGCGGAGGGCGTGATAAAATCGGAACATTACGGTACATAGTATATTATATTATATGTATATATAATCTATATATATAAAAATGGATTTCCGTCTGTCTGTCTGTCTGTCTGTCTGTCTGTCTGTCTGTCTGTCTGACCGCTATGCATTCGGAAACTACTGAACCGATCGGTGTGAAATTTTGTGTGTGGGTATTTTGGGGACCGGGGAGGGTTCTTAGCCTGGTGTGAGACCTCTCCGGTCTCTGGAACGGGGGGCTCCCATACAAATGACTTCGCCGGGGACGTCCCTATAGAGCTGCATGCCAAAAAACACAGTAGGCAGGCAGTACGACGTTTGCCGGGACAGCTAGTATATAATAAAAACAACTTGTTTTACTCACGCAAGGCCATTAACAATAAAATCAGCATCAAACTTCAATTTCCGGCCGAAATAATTTACACTAAAAAAAATTATTACTAAATGTGAAAATTGTGAAATGTTTGAATTGTCATAACTTTTTTGTTTATTTTCATGGTAGATTGCTAATACAATGGACCGTTTTCTCTAAAAAAATACGTTGGTAAAAAGATAGGGTTTTGAGATATTTAAGTTTTTGTGACAAAAATGATATTTTTTAATGTTAAAAAAGATTTTTTTCACAGTGTATATTTTCTTAGGAATCGCCATTTAGTTATCTAACTTTGCTGAACAATAAAATCAGCATCAAATCGCGATTCCCGGCCGAAATAATTTACACAGAAAAATTTTTTTTACTAAATGTAAAAATTGTGAAATTTTTGAAATGTTATAACTTTTTTGTTTATTAGTTTACCATCACCAAATTTTTATGGTAGATTGCTAATACAATGGACCGTTTTCCCTAAAAAATTCAAGTTGGTAAAAAGATAGGGTTTTGAGATATTTGAGTTTTTGTGACAAAAATGATGTTTTTCAATGATAAAATAGATTTTTTTTCACAGTGTATATTTTCTTAGAAATCACCATTTAGCTATCTAACTTTGCTGAAAAATTCATAACAATCGAACAATCCGTTTTTGCTGTGCATATTTTTGAATATTTTTGAACCATTTTCACATACACCCTTTTGAAAAGTTAGTCGTGGCTCTAAATAAAAATTTGATATCGAAAAATGGCGATTTAGATGGAACTGAAAAACTGTGCAAAGTTTCAGTTCAATAGAAAATCATGAATTAAAAATTTTCCTTAATTTTGATGCTGTTGCTTGGAATCGCTCAGCCGGGAAGGTAAGAGCACAAACCAACTCTGTAACTAAAAGGGAAAATAAAAGTTAGTCTGTTTGAGAAAGTCGCGCGCGTTGGTTGATTTAATATCACACTCCGTGACATCGTTCATGCCCTTGCGGGAGCGGGGCATTCATAGTTAGTTTCATAAGAACACGGACAATTTGATTTGATACAATACAATACAATTTGATACACTGTAGAAATGAACTGAAATAGATGTCGAATGGGTTTTTATTTTAATGCGATCGAATAAATGTAGAAGGGATTTCACGTTTCCGGTCGTTTTTGGTTTTTTTGGCCATTTTCTGGGGAGGTTGACCCTGAATCCAACCAAAGGACATTTCTTTGATCGAACGAAGATTTATTCGAGGTGTTTGAGTCTTGTTTTCCCGTGATGATAACCGTCGCGAGCCTTACTTTGTCGCCGGCGGAAATCAATTTCACGCGTACCAATTTCTCTATTTGCACGACTTCGGCCGTGAGGTATTTCGTTTCCCTGATCAGCCAGCTCGTTTCCCGCCCATTCATTTGGGAAAAACTTGAACCCTACCCTGGGTCTCAATAAGATCGGGCAACCATCAATCTCGGTAAGTGGTCTCCCTCGGGAGTGGCACCGGGAAACTCGCAAGGCTGTCGGGTTACAATGTTTAACGTTAGAATGACGTCTGCTACGTCAGATTGCTGATTAATGCGGAGAAAGGAAGGAAGTGATGATTGCAATCACTTCCCGCGGCAGACCATAATGATTGCACAAAACCTTTTCCTGTAGATTTCTCATCTTTTCACGGAAAGCTCTCTCGTCCACCCAGAAAGCCGGAAAACCTGACGCTGCCACTATCGGCAGATAATTCACTTTGTCCATCGCTGAATTTACGATTTTGTTTAAAAACTTTTCGCCTCCGTTTTTTTTGCAGCCTTCCCGCCGCGCCAGTCTGAGTCTGACAACATCCGGATAGGAACTCCGAAAAGAGTGGATTATATGTACATGCCTCAATGGCGGCGGGTGGAACCGGGACGGTCGTCCAAGAGCAAACCAGGAATTATTTGTTTCTGCCAGCATGTGGCATCATCGGCGGAAAAATCGCTCGGATCTCTGGCCATCGCTGACGTCGTCGTCGTCATCATAGACCGACATTGTTGGGTCAGCACTAGCAGTGTCCGCGTCGAGTTCCCGGCGAGGCTGTTTTTCTGAGTAGCTACCTCCATGTAGGAACATCGGATAACAGCGAGCGATCTGGCCGGTTGGTTGTTGTGAAATTCTGTTCCTGGCTGGACTTGGCTTGGCAGGGGCTTTTGTTATTAATGTTTTATGATGTTTTATGTGTGGAGCTGTGGACCAGTAACTGGAGTGCAGCAAAGTGGGAAAGGCATTGGTGCTAGGGGAAAGTGAGGCAAAATGCATTAAGAGAAGCATGGCTAAAATATACACATTTTAGTCACCTTACTATAAAAGTATCAACTGGCACTACGCCTGCTTTCCAGTTTTGTAAAACTCTTTTTTAGCAGAAAACAACAAAATTCACTTCAGTATGTCTAGCAGGTCCGCATTAGCATTAGCATACAAAAGCGCATTTTATCACCATTCCACCAATGGGAAGGGGACAGAAACCATTGTCGGAAATAAATATATCGCGTGGAACAAAGCGTCGAATCTTGTTTTAATTGACAGCGACAGGGTAGAAAAAGCAAAGGCAGCTGCATTCATGGCGATTTGATGCAGTTCCGATAGATGATGGTGGATATGTGAAAAAAGCTGATCACTATGCATGCAGTTTTAGTCAACAGGAGTCGAAGTAATAAATTTTTGATCTTTTCGCAGCAGATTGGCCTCCTATCGAGTGAAGTATTCCCGCGTATTGATGGTATGTGTAGTTCAACATTCAACAATATTCACGGATCTGTCTCGTTGAGAAGTTGTGATCAAAATAAAAGTAAAAATCCCAAGTTCAATTTTCTGTGTTGCAAACTCGACCAAGTGATGTCATCGACTGGGAGGTATATGTTAACCCTAAAACCGAAAATTTGATAGAGCCTCCGGAGGGGTCCAGTGTTATATACCAATCGACTCATCTCTTGAGATAATGTCGGTGTGTATGTATGTGTGTGTATGTGTACAAAAAGTCATCTCATTTTTAGATAGTAAATGTGAACCGATTTCAACGACCGATGGTTCATCCGACGGGGTATATTGTCCCATTATTTCCTATTGAAAATGGTTCAGATCGGTCCAGCCGTTCTGGAGTTATAGCCATTTAGATGTTCCGGGCCGGTACCCCAGGAAGGGGCCAGATATGAAGATGCAACAAACCCATCCATGCGACCCATAAAACCACGGCATTTTTAATTATCTGATGAACGATACGTGTCCTGCTTAGCATAGTCACAGACTATATCTGAGCCGGTAGTGTTCCGGAACTGGTTCCGGGTGTCCCACCAGGAGTGGTCAAATATAAAAGTGAATATCCATGCATGCGACACGTCAAATCGCCGAATTTTCTGCAACCTGATAAACGGTGAGCAGGAAAATAGTCTTAGACCATATATGAACCGGTAGTGTCCCGAAACCGGTTCCGGATGTCCCGCCGGAAGTGACCAAATATAGAAGAGGACCAAACCCATGCATGCGACACAAAAAATCGTCACTTTTACTATAAATTTGTGAACGGAAAGCAGGACAATAGTCTCAGACCATATCTGAACCGGTTGTGTTCCGGAATCGGCTCCAGGTGTCCCGCTGAAAGTGTCCAAATATAAAAGTGAACCAAAACCATGCATGCGACACATCAAATCGCGGCTTTTTCGATAACCTGATGAACGATTTTCAAGAAAATAGACTCTGAAGACGTCATAGACGGCGGGTAACCCGCCGGAATTGGTCAAATGTAAAAATGAACCAAACCCATGGTTGCAGTGCAGTACATCAAATCACTTTTTTGTCGGTAACGTGATGCTCGGATAATAAGAAAATAGGCACAGTCCACATCCCAAGTAACAATTTTAATTTTATCAAAGTTTTTTAGCGATTCAAAAACCCTAAATATAAAACCATTGATGCCGACTTAAAAATGCTCTCGAGTTCTTGTATGCCTCAATAAGCCCACGTTCTGGCTAGTTGGCCCAGTCTTATTAGGGTCTACAGGACTTTGTATGCAAACCGGCTTAGGATTTTGGGTTGTATCATAGTTTTATCAATCTTCTAAATAAAACCATCTTCTGACTTGTCAAATAATTGTTTTGATTATTTTTCACTCTCAATGTTCGATCGTCAGAATAAATTATGCTTAGTTGTTTATCCAGCCATCAATTGGAAAGATGCAGATATGGAATTCAGGTTTGTTTTCTTATTTAATACGTGTCAGGAGACATGCCACGGAAAATTTGTGGTGAATGTGAGTGTGATAATGGCGAAAACTAAGTGCGCCACACAAACTATGCATAATTTGGAAGTTAAATGAATTTTATTTACTCGGTGGAATTGGGTGCAAAAAAGGTTTTTTCAACACAGCGGAGTTTAAAAGACATTATGTAATTTTTCTGACAAAATAAAATGACGGAAACGTGTTGTATGGTTTAATTTGATCTTAAGCTGTACGTGAAATCATAAAATTGAGTAATATTTTTTCTGTAGTTACATAAATTATCCCGGCTAGGCGACATGTTTTTCTGATAAAACTCTGTGTTCCTGATGATTCCTCCAATAGGGCTAACCCTCCTGAGGTAGTCATAACTGAGCTCATGATAGAACTAGCAGTTTTATCACAGCATTTTTTTGGTTTATGTTACGGCCACGAAATCTTTTGTTGGTTTCATGCATTGCCTCACAGTTTTGTGTATTTGTTTACAAAAAAAAAATCTCTCCGACAACAACCGCAAATGCAAGTTTTATTGAAATGGTATATAATAAGTGATAAAACCAAATCATGTCTACTTGCAAGTCTTTAACTGAAGATGTTTATAGCAGAAGTTATATGATTGTTTTTTGGAACGCCAAAGGTTCAAAGTAAAAAACTACCACATAAAACTAACTTAGAACAACTAGCTTTTTAACATGCTCGAATAAAACCAGGATAAAACATGAATAAACCTTCAAGGCATGCTGATTGCTACTTGGGATTTGTTACTACCGGTAGTGTTACTAGTTTCGATAAGCATAAATTAGGCTCAGACCACATTTCAAGCTACCAATAGTATTCCGAAATCGTCGAAAGTGGTCAAATATAAAGTACACCTAAACCTTATTTTACGTCCACTATTGGCTTAGCGAAATAAAATTCTACTGGCAAAATAATAATCAAAATGGACATTTTTATATTTTTGTACACTTCTCCGAAACACGAAGGTTTTAAAAAGGGAGCGTCCATAAATTACGTCACGCTTTAAGGGGGGAGGGGGGGTTCAGCAAAGTGTGACGACCCATACAAAACTTTCAGAGGTTCCATACAAAAAGTGTGACATAGTGGGGAGGGGGGGTTGAAAATGACCAATTTTTGCGTGACGTAATTTATGGACGTTCCCAAAATATAAAAATGTTGAGTTTGCTCATTGTCTTGGCGGTAGAATTTTTTGTCGCTTGGTCAAGCATGGACGTAAAACAAGGACGAGGTGTAAACCAAAACCATGCATTGGACACATCAAACAGTGACATTTCGATAGCCTGATGAACGGTTAGCAAGAAAATAGGCTCACACTACATAGGGGGCTACCGGTGGTGTTACAGAAACAGCGTTGGATCCTTCGGCGGAATTACTAAAGTGAATATAATCAATTCAAGTGACAGATATGTCTCGCAAGGGAACCAGAAACCTAAAAATACTAAAGCGATCTCATCAAACTACACCATTTTAGATTCCTGAAGTGTAAATATACAGTAGGATGGGTCAACGTTGTATGGGAAAATTAGAATTTCATCGCATCAGCCTCGAACAAAGTTTTTTCAATCCCCTTTTGCGTCTAAAATTACTGCGCAAAATTTTGATGCAACTGTAGGGCGTGCACTTTAATGTGGTTGAAATTTGAATAATTCAAATATTTCACAAGCTATTCCTGCGAAATTTCTCAAGAGATTGATTTGACTTTTTTTTAGAGATTACCCCAAATTCTCCAAGCATTTCTTTAAAAAACTTTCCAAAGGAACCGGAAATTCTTTCAAAGTTTTCTCCTGAAATTCTTCAAAGGAAGTCCCTTAAATATTTCCCAGGAGATTCCTTCAGGAACGTTTTATTAGTTTCTTTAACGCCTCAATTTATTTAAGGATTCCTTATAGAAATCTGCTATGGATTCCTTGCAAAATTGCTCAAGCAATCCAGAAATTACTACATGCAGGTGATCTTAAATCGAAAAGAAGAAACTCCTACAGCATCTTCGAAAATTAATCCAGGAATTCTTGAAGAAATTTCTCCGAGGTTTCCTTCAGATAATCCCTCACAGTATTTGTTTTGATTTTTTTTCCCAAGAATTGTTGTAGATTGGAATCTACAAATTACTACAAATTTTACCAAGGGTTTTTTGCGGATTTGTTCCAGATATTTCTTAAAGGTGTAATTAAGAAATTCCTCCTGCAATTCCCTGGAATTTATTCATATATTTCTCCAGAGATTCAGTCAAAAGTACTTTCCTTTTGAATTTTTTTCAGGAATTTCCTTCAAAATATCTCCAGAGAAATCTTAGAGTTTTGAATATTTTTTAAGGAACTGCAGCAAAGTGTTTCTTCAAAAGTTTGCCGATGGAGTTTTTCAGAAATTTCTAACAAAAAATCTTCATTGAACCAGTGGAAATTCTTCCAAAGGTTCCACCAACTATTTCCTTTGATTTTTTTTTTCAGGGATTCCTGCTGAAGTTTCAACTACGATTTTTTAAAGAAATTCTACCTGTGGTACCGTGGAGAGATTTCTGGACAAGTATTCCTGAAGCTAACTTTGGAGAAATTTTCGGATGTATGCCTGGCTGGGAGAATACCTAATAAACTGGAAGTAATTCTAAGGAAAAATTACTTGAACAATTTCTGGATTGGTTCCTGGAGGAAACTGTAGCAGGCATTCTAAAAGAATCTCTTATAAATGTCTGCACATTTTGCAGGCAAATGTACTGATGAATTTGGAATTCTTGAAGGCATCTCCCAATGCGTTTCTAAAGGATCTGTGGAGAATTTCCTAAAAAACATTATTGGAAAAACTCCTGGAGATACTTCTGGAAGAATACCTAGAAGAGTTTCTTATACAATTTTGCAAGAGATTAATATAAACAGATTCCTTAAGAGCCTGGAAAAGATTCTCAAGAAAATCCTGCAGAATAAAAATGCATACTGGAGGAATTCCTAATGGAATTAGTCACGAAATCAGTGAAAAAAATTCTGAAGACTGTATTTTTTTGAAAATTAGTATTTTTTCATCTGCAGGTAAAAATGCAAATAATGGATACTGGAGTGATTTTTATTGCTGAGACAATCTTTGAAAATTTTCCTGAACCATTACCGAACAAATTTCTGAAAGAATTTATAAAGACTCATTCAAGGAATATTTAGTCTAAATAAGCATTCCCGGGAGTACCAGCTACATCTCCTGAGAGTTTACTTGAGGAATTCACAAATAAATACCCGTGAGAACCCCTGAATATATAAAACGATTTCTGAAGAAATTCCAACAATAATTTCTGCAAGAGTTTCTGAAAAAATAATGAATTTCTGAAGAAAACCCTAGAATAATTTCTGGGATATTCTCTGGAAGAGTCTTCGATTCTCTGTGAAAAAATTATTCATCATATTGCATTTTTTAGAAGAAATCTTTTGTGGAATTTCTGAAAAAAAAAGCATGGAGGGACTCCCAGAAGAATTTCTAAATATATTTGCCATAAATTCCAAGACAAAGACAAAAAAACTCCTGGCGTAAATTTTAATAATACGCTTGGAAGAGTTTCTTCACAAATGTTTGAAAAATACATGAAAAAAATACTTGCACGAACTTCTGCAGCAATCTTTGAGGGAATTTCCTCTATAATCCCTGAAGGAATTTAAGGAGAAATTTCCGCAGAAACTCGTGGACTGGTTTTAAGATCAACATTTTGAGAACTTTCTATAAACACTTTTGAAGAAGATCTTGAGGAATTCCTCGAGATTTTTTTTTTTGTAAAAATATATGGACAGAAATGCATTTTGAAGGAACCTTTGGAGGAAATCTTGCTGGAATCGTTCTAGAAAATCACGAGTGTTCTTTTCATGAAAATTTCGGAAAAATTATGATAAATTCTAAAAAAAAATTCTAGAAAAACCACTTGTAGATATCAAAATAAATTTCTATAGACCTGTGGAGGCGAATGCTTCATTAGGCGTAGACTTACCGCAACTAGTTGTAGACCATCATGTACCAAGTAATCACTTGAGAATTTCCTTGAAGAATTTCTAAGCAAGTTCCTAAGATAATCTCTGAGTATTTCAAGAAACTTCTGGAGAAATTAAAACAACAATTTCTGAAAGATCTGAATAAATTATTGAATTTATAACTAAAACACTAGAATGATTTTTGAAATATTCTTTGATTTAGTTTTTTTTTCGAAAAACCTGGAGAAACATTCAAAAGATTTTCTAAATAAATTTGTGTAAAAAAATCGAAGAGGAATACTAAAAAACTACCGGCGGAAATTCTGGTGACAAGCTTGGAAGAGTTTCTTCAAAAATGTTTGAAGAAATACATGAAGGAATACTTACACGAACTTTTGCAGCAATCTTTGAATGAATTAGCATAGCATAGCATAGCCGACCGTACACATCCTGGGATGGCTGTCGATAGAGACGTTTAATGCGCCAAAAAAGTTGCCTGGGACTTGACAAACCTTTCATTTAACGAACTCTCGACACCTGGCCAGGTCCTTACGATCAGCGGGGATGGGGAGGAAATGTTGATTAGATATCTACTCAGAACATGTCCAAGAACTTGGGCCACTTCATAGATATCTGGAGTTGGATGTGGATGGGATTTAATGGGATGCTTTCCTTGGCGAAAAAGCAAATTACAATTTGTTATAAATTTAGTTTAATCATTTACCTGGTTAATGCTGAAAAAGTAAACATTAGTACATAGTAGATATGATTATTTAATTAAAGGTTGATTACGGTACGATTGAATAATTGAATTCAACTGAATAGTGAATACTTTTGTAAAATAGTTGCATGTCACACGATCGTCAGCCACGTACGTTGGGTCCGGTGTCCAGCCAAAGAAAAAGCGCCATGCGACTAGAACTGAATTCCGTACTGATAGTACCTACGATCACCACGGTGGCCCACACTAGTCGCCCCAAAAATGAGACCGACCGCGATCCGACAATCGATATGAACACATGCGAAACAACGACGATTACCGCAATGCAATCGTTGCGGACCGAGCCTACTAGTATGAAAAAGGAAAGATCTAACCTTAATGGCACCCAAGTGCTGACTTGCATTGTAGACTTCTTCTCCAGAACGTCCAGTTACACGGCACAGTCCGGATTCGGTTGGACCTCGTTGACAGTCGTTCGGCGGGGATCATCGGTCTGCATTCCGACTCGTTTGGTGTAGCGGTGGAGAATTCTGGGTGTTTTTTCCGGGCTTAACCGTCGACAGCCACTCGGTAGAGGGAACCGGCAGATGTCATAAATCGTCGAATTACTTACAGTGGAGAACCAAGAGATTTTTCCGGAACTAGCTGCTGCAGACAGTAAAACTTTGAAAATAAACCCCGACTGTCAACCGACTGCAAATAAATCCAATTTTTCTGTTTTCACAATCACAAAGAGGTACAAAATTCTGCAGCAATCTTTGAATGAATTTCCCAAAAAAAAACCTAAAAGAATCTCGGAAAGAATTTCCAAAGAAACCGGAGGACTAGTTTCAAGAATAATCTTTTGGAAAAATTCTTTAAACACGTTTGAAGATGACTCAATAAAAATAACTGAGGAAATCCTGGAGATTTTTTTTGCAGAAATACTGCAAGAATCTTCTTTCCGTGAATAATACATAGAGAAACACCAGAGTTATTTATAAGGGAATCTCTGTACTGTATGAATTTCTGCAGGAAATCATGAAGGTATTCTTGTTTGAAGAACTCGAAAAAACATGCCATAACTATTCAAGGAATTCCTCATAAAATTCCTGAAGACATTCCTTCGGGAAATTTCAATGGTTTCCAAAATAAAATTTCAGTAAAAAATTCCAGGAAAATCCTAAGAGGAGTTGAAATTTGAATTTCTGATGGAATTTTTCAAGAATTTTTGAAGAAAGCGGTATAGGAACATCGGGAATGCTATATTTGGAATCTCCGAAAAAAAAATTAGAAGGAATCCCCAAATCGTTTTATAAAGAAACCCTAGAAGATCTTCCTCATGAGTTCCTGAAGAAATTTCTGACGAAATTCTTGGAAGATTTGATGAAGAAACTCCGAGTGTGATTTTCGTATCTGTGAAGAAATTTCCGAAAGAACCCTTGGAAACAAAAATATGCAATTCTGATGGGATCCTTGGAGGAATTTCTGGTGGATTTCAGAACCAATTATTGTGCATTTTCAAACGATTCTCTGAAAGGAAAACTTTGAAAAAAAAACCACTAAAGGAATTAAAAATTTCTCATTTTCTGAAGGAATTGCTTGAAGAATTTCTTTAAAAAATCCACATTTTTCTAGAGAACACCAGGTGCAATTTCTGAAAATATCCAAAAAGGAATTTCCGAGGAAGTTCATGGAATGTCTGAAAGCAACTCTGGATAAATTCGCTGGATAAAATGTGAAAGAACTTCATGGATGATTCTCAGAAGCGGGGTTTCAAAAAAAAAAATAAAAATCTGGAAAACTACTAGAAATCCGTGAAAGATAAGGTGAAAGCAATCTCTAGACAGTATCTATGCATCAATGTTGGATGCAATCCATTAAATATTCTCTTTTTGAAGAAATCTGCAGTGGGACTTTGGAAAGGAATCCCAAGGGAAATTTCTAAGGAAAGAGTTTATGAAAAAAAAAAATCAAGAGAATATATGAAGGATTTGATTAAAGAATTGGTGAAGAAATTATTTTAAAAAAATGTGAAAGATTTTCCACTGGTTCTGGAAGGATTTTTGAAGGAATTGTTATTTGAACCACTGAAAAAAAATCATATAAAAACACTGAAGGAATACCTCGATAAATTCCTTCAAGAATTTCTAACGAATTTCAATAGTGCAAAATCCGATTCCTGAAAGTAGCTCTGGAGAAATTCGTGAAAGAACACCTTTATGAACTACCTAAGGAATCTCGGGAATTCTGGAAGTTTTTTAACGGATTTTTTAGAAGTTGATTTGGAAATTCCAAAAATTGTCTGAATCTCCAAAAATTCTGAAGCTTTTTCTGAAGGAATCCCTAGAGGATTTTCGGAATGTGTCCCAAGAAGAATTTTCTAAGAAATTCTTGGACGATTTTATTAAGGAATTCCTGGAGTTATTTCTGACCGAATCCGTGGAACATTTTCTCTAATAATCTTTGGAGTACGTTCTATAGAAATTCAAGAAGCAATGTTGGTGAAAAAAAAACTTTCTGAAAAAGTCCTTTGAGGAATTTTAATCGGAATTTCACATTCAATTGTTGTAAATGTACCGATTTTCTGAAAGAATTTGAAAACTTTGAAAAAAAACTCTGAAAGAATTAAAAGTTTCAGATTTTCTGAAAAAAGAAATCGTAAAACAGTTTCCAAGAGAATACCTGAACGAATTTCTTAAAAAAACTTACAATTTTAAGAACTTCCTGGATTGTTTTCCAAAGGAATACATGGATAAATAATCGTCGGGAGATAACTGTCGATAAATTTACTAAAATAAAATCACGGGTTTTTTTTTCTGAAGTGCTCATTGTGAGATTTGCAATAAAAAACATGGAAAAATTGTTGAAGGATTCGCTGAAGACTTTTTAAAGCAATTTTTGAAAAAAAAATCAGGGGGGCTTTCTAGTGGACTTTTTTAAAGAAATCCTAGAAGGACTTTCCAAAAGAATCCCTGAAAGCTTTTATGAAATGAACCTTGGAAGAGTTTCTGAAGGAATAAAAAGAGGATTTTTTTTCCTGGAGAAAATCACAAATAATACGTGAAAGATTTGCTTGAAGATTCACTGGAGAAATTTCTGAAGGAATCCGTGAAATATTTTCCAAAACAATCAGTGGATCAGGTGAGGATTTCTGAAGGAACCACTGGAGGATTTCCCATAGAGATCCATGGAGGCACTTCTGAGAAAATCTAGGGAGGGGTTCTACAGATCCCAACTAACATTTTTGCTGCATAACAGTTCATAAAAGCTTGCTTTCGAAAGCCTTTGCTCCATTTGCTGTTATGCAGCTACTTTTGCTGGTTTCTAAAAAAAATCTTTGAATACATTCTTGACAGAATTAAAAATAAAACAGATTAAAAGAATTTCTGAAGCAATCAATGGACGATTTTCAAAAAGAGCTTCGAACGAATCCCTCGAGAAAACTTCCATATCTCTGGAATAATTCCTGCAGAGACCTGAGGAAGATTTTCTGAAAGAATTTCTGGGAATCCGCGGTATATTTCGCAATGGAATACTTGAAGAAGTCTCTGAAGGAATTGTTTAATTAATTATCAAAGAATTCTCCAGGAAAGCTTGAATAAAGCCCCGCTGAAGAATTACAGAAAAAAATCTGTAGGATTTTCTGAAGTAGACAATGAAAAAATCTGAAGAAATCTTAGAAAGATTCTCTTTAAAAAACCTTACGAAAAGTTTCTCGAAGAACTTTTAAAACCTTTTTTTTATAAAACCCTAGAAAAATTTCCAAAGAAATCCATACAGAATTTTCATAAATTGCTTTTCGGGAGCAGGAAAACTTATTGGAATTTCTCGATAAACCCCTGGATGAGTTTCAAGAACAATCCCTGCAGAAAACGTTCGAAGAGGGTCCGCGAAGGGATTATTGTGGGAGCTTATAAAGGAATTCTTGGAGAAATTTCCGAAGAAATCCATACAGAAACTTCAGAAAGATTTTTTGGTACATTTTCTCGAAAAAAAATAGGAGAAGAGTTTTATTACTAAATAATTTTAAAAATAATAACATTTTTTAAACATACCACTAGTGGATTTTCTGAAGCAATCCATGCATGGCTTTTCAAGGAATTCTTTGGTGAAATTTCTGGAGGTATTCTTCCTAGTGGAATTCTAAAAGTATCCCTGGAGGATGTTCTAATTAAATTCCTGAAGAACATTTTTGAAGGAATTCCTTTGAAGAAATTTTCGAAGAAACTTTTGGATGAAGTTGTGAAGGAAGGTGTTTTGAATAATCTCCTACAGAATTTCTAGACAGCTAGATGAATTTCTAGATCACTCAGCGAGTAATTTGGAGTTACCTCGGTTACATCACTACGCTGATTAAGACTCTTTCACACCCAGGTCCAGAACTTCTTTGGTCACAATGACTCTTTTTTAGTTACTGCTCAGAACTGGCAGGCATCTCAGTGTGCTAGGGGTGGTGATCTTCTATCGTGACCATCACGTAGAGAGAATGGCGCCTGTTACGTCAGATTGTTTGGAAAATGTGGGAAAGGGGAAAATAGTGATGATTGAAATCGCTTATCAACGGTAGACCGTTCAATTCTCTGCGTCATGTTGGAAGGTAGGGGTGTTTGTGGGAAATTGCTGTATGACAGAGGGTTCACATTGGTGCGTCGATGCCAAACGTAAAGTGAGAGATTGCGTGTTGATTGTTCTAAAGAGGCTGTCCATAAACCACGAGGTCATTTTTTTGGGACTTTTCAACCCCACCCCCCTTCCCCTCCCCCCGCCCTCGCGTGGTCCATACAATTTTTTTTGTCCATACTAAATGGTCATTGGCCGAAACCCCCCCCCCCCCCTCATGACAACGTGGTTTATGGACAGCCACAAAGATGTAACGGAGGAATTCCACGGTGTCATGTCAGTCGATCCTGAGCGACCATTTCAAAAATATCTGAAACTTTGCACAGTTTTTTAATTTCATATAAATCGCCATTTTTTGATATTAAACCTTCATATTCACTCACGACTAACTTTTCAAAAGGGTGTATGCGAAAATAGTTCTAAAATATTCTAAAAGCTGTACAGCAAAAACGGATTGTTCGATTGTTATAAATTTTTCAGCAAAGTTAGATAACTAAATGATGATTCCTTAGAAAATATACACTGTAAAAAATTTCTTTTTCTACTTTGAAAAAATATGATCTTTGTCACAAAAACTCAAATATCTCAAAACCCTATCTTTTTACCAACTTCAATTTTTTAGGGGAAATGGCCCATTATATCAGCTATCTACCATAAAATTTTGGTGATGGTAAACTGATAAACAAAAAAGTTATGACATTTCAAACATCTCACAATTTTTACATTTAGTAACAAAAAAAAAATTTTTTCTGTGTAAATTATTTCGAGAATTATATTTTGATGCTGATTTTATTGTAAAGGCTACCGCCTGAATTAAACAAGTTGTTTTCATGATACTTTAGTTTGATTATTCGTAATTACTATAGTATCTATTTGAAACTTAGACGCGATCCAGTGTTGTGATCAAAAATATTGAGATTGTCATACTTTTTATTGTACGTGACTGGTGAAAAAATCCCTTGATAGTGTTGAAAAGCTGTTGATTATAAGAAAAATGGAATTGAATTTATTTTTGAGACAAAAGCTGTATAATAAAAGTTTTATATACGCGTATACGTCTAGTTTATCCGCAAAAAAAATCCCTCTTACACACTTATTTCTAAATTGCCTGTTCGGTACTTTTTCGACGAGATTATAACAGCAGTACGATCTCGGTAGTTTCGGTAATCGATTTTACTGAGGCTCAGTAAAACAACTGTCAAAATCGTATGGAAAAGGTAAACAATGCATTTTTGCTGAACGAGTTCGGTGCTCAGCAGTTTTAATCTCGTCAAAAAATTACCGAACTCGGTAATCAAAATTAAGTGTGTAGAGAACAGACTTTATGATCGGAAGAATGCGAGTAACTTCAACAACAACAAATGCATAAGAGGTACATACCACAGACAAACAGACGAAACGCCTAGAACAATTTTAGTGAAAATTCATCGCCCAGTTCACACTATCACCAGCTGGTGGAAATGTTTCACGAAACACTGCGTTGTGCAATATCGTCATCAGAAGGCGCTAGTGTGAAACGTCAAACGCAAAGAAAAACGATGGGCGCTCTTCTTGTTATGAAAGCCACAACCAAGATTCAAAATGATCGTTGAAGGCGTGGTCAATGAAAATTTCGCCAGTGTTACGTTTGTTTGTCTGTATACATACCTGACAATGCTCCCGAAAAAAACAAAAAAATACTACCGCTATGAATATTAAAAATTGTATAGTAATTTTTTTCTTCAGCCACCAACACCAAACAAGTAAGTTAAAATTAATAAGTGATTTTGTTTATTATAATCTAACGAACAAGATGAACAGTCGCTTTCTCAAAGGTCTTCAACTCAACGCTCTCTTGTAGACCGTTTGATGAAAAAAAATGTTCAAAAGAGTTACGAAATCTCACCGAAAGCACCATAGATAAACTGAAAGAGACTGGTTATGCCCAAATGTCCACATTGTGTACAAAATTACGCAATTGCACGTCCTGCCGTCTAGAATTTGACAAACGAGCCATCTGTATATCATCGGTAAAGCAGGGCGCAGGAAGTTCGAAAACGACAACAACTGAGAAATTGCCATCAGCGACATCTGTTTAAACAATTTAATTACGCCCCTTTTCAAAAATGCCCTGTAATATTCTTCAACATCTATACCCATTTCAATATTTTTAACGATGCAAAACACGCTTTCAACATTCATCTTGAAGAAGAGGGAAAACACTTGTCCTCAAATGTAACAGCAAATTAATGAATAAACGACTAATGCGCGGAGGGCGTGATAAAATCGGAACATTACTGTACATAGTATATTATATGTATATATAATATATAATAAAAACAACTTGTATTACTCACGCAAGGCCATTAACAATAAAATCAGCATCAAACTTCAATTTCCGGCCGAAATAATTTACACTAAAAAAAATTATTACTAAATGTGAAAATTGTGAAATGTTTGAATTGTCATAACTTTTTTGTTTATTTTCATGGTAGATTGCTAATACAATGGACCGTTTTCTCTAAAAAATTACGTTGGTAAAAAGATAGGGTTTTGAGATATTTGAGTTTTTGTGACAAAAATGATATTTTTTAATGTTAAAAAGATTTTTTTCACAGTGTATATTTTCTTAGGAATCGCCATTTAGTTATCTAACTTTGCTGAACAATAAAATCAGCATCAAATCGCGATTCCCGGCCGAAATAATTTACACAGAAAAATTTTTTTTACTAAATGTAAAAATTGTGAAATTTTTGAAATGTTATAACTTTTTTGTTTATTAGTTTACCATCACCAAATTTTTATGGTAGATTGCTAATACAATGGACCGTTTTCCCTAAAAAATTCAAGTTGGTAAAAAGATAGGGTTTTGAGATATTTGAGTTTTTGTGACAAAAATGATGTTTTTCAATGATAAAATAGATTTTTTTTCACAGTGTATATTTTCTTAGAAATCACCATTTAGCTATCTAACTTTGCTGAAAAATTCATAACAATCGAACAATCCGTTTTTGCTGTGCATATTTTTGAATATTTTTGAACCATTTTCACATACACCCTTTTGAAAAGTTAGTCGTGGCTCTAAATAAAAATTTGATATCGAAAAATGGCGATTTAGATGGAACTGAAAAACTGTGCAAAGTTTCAGTTCAATAGAAAATCATGAATTAAAAATTTTCCTTATTTTTGATGCTGTTGCTTGGAATCGCTCAGCGACACAGTTCGCTGGTGGCATAACTGATAGGCGTTATATGATAAATTGACACTGTGCTGTGAAGTTTGAAGGAATTGAAATGGCTTTTTCAACTCGTATCTGGTTGTAGCGATGGATATGAACTTATGAATATACTTCTTCTTCTTTATGGTTCTACGTCCCCACTGGGACTTGGCCTGCCTCGCTTCAACTTACTATTATTTGAGCACTTCCACAGTGATTAATTGAAGGGCTTTCTTTGCCCGCCATTGCATGAATTTGTATATTGTGAGGCAAGCACAATGACACACTATGCCCAGGGAGTCGAGAAAGTTGTCTCGACCGGAACGGGAATCGAACCCGCCGTCTCAAGATTGACGATCCGCCTTAACCACTAGGCTAACGGGAGACTTATGAATATACATGAGATGTATATGTAAAGAAGCGTGAGAAAGTGGGTAGAAACATACAAGGTAGAAGAGAAACGGTATAGAGTTTAAACTCAGGGCCTTCTACATGGGAATCAGAAGCGGATGCCACCAAGCAACTAAGACCGTTCGGGCTTCACATCTTCGCTTCTACAGACAAACTGCTTCTCGTGCGCCTGACGAACTGGTGGTGTTGGTCAGCTAAAGGATTATCGATGCTGCTCGTTCATGCATGGAAGACGAATTCACCACTTCGCCATCAAGTTGCAAGTTCAGCAGAGGATAGCTATTTCCCGGGAATGGGGTTGGCCATCAGGTATGGTAGCGGCATCGGGGATCGGATATTTGAGGATAAAGTTAAACAACCAAAGTTTTAGCCGGGGGAATGTGTGGAATATAAATTGCGAAATTCTTGCATTGCAACACTTCCACACTGCCGGCTGGCAAACAACTGCACCACACTGACTGGTGGCTGCTGCACAGTCTTGACTTTATCCGACTGGGTGCGACTTCAAAGGGATTCTCCAGCTCAATCTACAGCTTGCTGTGGAAGGAGAAATTTCCCAACAACTTGACCCCAACCCACGCGTTCTGACTGAGCGAGACAGAGAAGTGTTGCTACTAATGGCAAGGACGTGAACGATGAAGACGACGACGGCAATTAACCTTTGAACTTAAACACATTCTCATTTCGCATTCGTTCCATTCATATGTATGTACTCCCACATGTGTGACCTGGCTGCGATAGCCCAGGTCCGCAGTTCAATGGACACAATCGAGTGCGGACAGGACGCACGTAGATCTTGACCTAGAGCACCTAGGAAACGAAAGAATGGATCAACAGGGGAAAGGAGACGACGACCACGTCCAAGCTATTATGCATCTTACCACCCACACGTACTCCGGCTTACGACTTGCGATGATGATGACCGAGACCGAGACGGCACGACGACGCACGACGATGGGCAGGTGCAAAGTTGACACGGATATTCGAGTTGACACCTTTCTGATTCTCTCTAGACTAGATGGTATGGTGTGGCATCCTCTTGGCAGTGATATGGCTGGCTATGCCTACCAACTGGTACAACATGTGGCGGCTGCAGTCACTCACCGTTTGATGAACGAACGGAAGATAGGCAGTGAATCACAAACAAAAACGAACTTTCCTCGTTGTTTTCGGTCGGTCGTCCGGCTTAGACAGGATGCATTGAAGAGGATGGACCTAAAACAACGTTTACATGTATCCTTCGGGGGATGGTGGTAGCATGGAATCTAGTGCATTTACATAGAAGAAGAAAGGGATGCTCAAGTTGTGTTCCATGGCGATGATTAGATAATTTTTTTTTATAAATCTTGAAGAATTTCAACGATTGTTTTAGTAAGCTTCCAAAGAAAATCGTTTCTAAAGAAAGCAATCAGTGGTAAATCGTACAACAATCATTAATGCACCTTATGGTGGGTACTGCATTTGCGGAAACTTGGTTTTTACTGGCTATCAGTCACAGTAAAGCGGTGATCATTTTAGTTCATAGCCAACGTTTCCATTCTGTGGTTAGGTTCTACATTAGGGCTCGATGTAAATCAACAGTTCAAAGTTATTCGATCACATGACCGAATGCCGATTGGTTCTGGGTATCGAACCGTACTTGTTTCATTTGAAGTCGTCTCCATTCTACTTGGTCCATGGCTGTGTGTCTCCAGTTTCGCACCCTGCTTCGGGTCCGCAGATCGACCTCCACTTGGTCGACCCACCTAGCTCGCTGCGCACCACGTCTTCTTGTACCGGGTGGATGGCTCTCGAGAACCATTTTAATCGGGTTGCTATCCGACATCCTGATGACGTGACCCGCCCACCGTAGCCTCCCGATTTTCGCGGTGTGGACGACGGTTGATTCTCTCAGCAGCTGATGCAGCTCGTGGTTCATTCGCCTTCTCCAAGTCCAGTCTTCCATCTGCACTCCGCCGTAGATGGTACGCAACACCTTCCGTTCGAATACTCAAAGAGCGCGTTGGTCCTCTGCACGTAGAGTCCATGCTTCGTGCTTATTGAGAACTCTCGGTCTAATCAGCGTTTTGTAGATAGTTAACTTCGTGTGAAGGCGAACTTTATTCGCCGGTTCAGCGAAATACAAAATAAGCTTGATTTCCTGCCACAATGCGTCCCTGAATGTCTCTGCTGGTGTCGTTGTGGGTGGTCACCAGTAAGCCCAAGTACACGAATTCTTCAATTCGGGGTGACAGGAGCGGTAATTTCTCCCTAGAGCCTTTTTCCATTGTTCGAGTGCACGATGGACCCCAAGCTACAACCCTGCCACCACAAACAACCCATACGGTCAACAATGGCATTCCAATCGGCTAGCCAACATCTACCTAGATGATACAGCGACGTTCAGCTACCTGCACCTAACCGAACCACTGCCTCAACGTAAAGAGCAAGCTCTCCCAGTGGTAACGATCGTACGATCTCCCAATGCGATCTCCAGTATCCTGCTCAAATCCATCACCATCATCGTCATCGCCGTCATCAACCGCCGTAGGAGTGATAAGGAGGGCTGGACCTTGGTGATAAGAGAATTGAAATTCGCTCATGAGACCCAGGGCGCAAATCATCGCATCGGGTGTTCAGAGGACCGACGGACCGGACGAGTCGGAGCGATAGTCAGCCCACATCCAACCGGCAACCTATCACCATTGGCAGCGGAGCCACGGCCGTTTAAAATCCCGTTCGTGTTTTAATTTGTAATGTGTTGTACTAGTGTTTAAGCTGAAATTAAATAGTGAGCTAAGTTTAATAAAACCCAATTTGTATGTCCGCGAGATGTATGTAGAATAAAGTGCCGTGTCTAAATCAACGTCGCGTGTGTTAAATTAATTGGGTATACGCGAAAACACCAAGGGAAAGGCCCTATAGTTGAAGACGTGCACTGCAACCCAAGTCGACCAAATCGGCTGTGTGTCGGGACCCAATCAATTACTCGATGATGGGGGCTGGAAGAATTTCCACTGCTCGCTACGGAGCTGTTTATCGAAGGTAACTGGATCCTCCCCCAAACATCCATCTTGTCTTCGGCACATTAATGATGAATCCGCCTGGCTGCATTCTCTAGCCGGATGTACGTTTCCGTGATCGTTTCAAATTTGCAAACTATAATGTCAATACCATCAGCGAAACCAAGTAGCTGAACGGACATCGTGAAAACCATACCCCTCGTGTTTGTCCCCGCCCTTCACTAAACCCTCTAAAGCATTGTTCAACAGCAAGCACAAAATACCATCACCTTGCCGTAAAACTCTGCGAGATTTCAAGGGACTCGAGAGTGTCTCTGTTACTCGAAACATGCACATCACTCGTTCCATCGCCGCCTTGATCAATTGTATCAGTTTATCCGGGATTCCGTTATCGTACACAGATAAAAATAATGAGATTTACACGTCATGTAAACTTAATTTCAGTCATGTAAACTTAATGTTATGATGGTTTACATGATATATCATTTAATTTTGTGTTATATGTCATGTAAACACTCAGAGTCATGCTGAATTACATGACATATAA
This sequence comes from Aedes albopictus, assembly GCF_035046485.1. Classification (NCBI taxonomy): domain Eukaryota; kingdom Metazoa; phylum Arthropoda; class Insecta; order Diptera; family Culicidae; genus Aedes; species Aedes albopictus. Next base: position 94,649,963 of record NC_085136.1, read on the forward strand.
TGGAAGTTTACATGATATTTTATGACTTATACATTATATGTCATGTTAACTTCTGTGATATCCCACGCTCCAATTATGTGCATCATATGTCACAGAACTTTACACTCTTTTTTCGATCTGCCATAGCTGGTACCAATCGATTGTATCATACGCCGATTTAAAATCGATGAACAAGTGATGTGTGGGCACGTTGTGTACACGGCATTTCTACAACACCTGGCGGATGGCGAACATCTGGTCCGTTGTAGCGCGTTCACCCATAAATCCAGCCTGATATTGCCCTATTGTCCTGATATTGTCTTGCAATCGGTGATAGACGGTGGCATGAAATTTGAGAGAGTATCGTTCTGTACAGGTTACGTAACAAATCAGCAACTGCTGAAGTATTTGAAGGTTATGTGCTATAAATGACAACTCTATTTGTCAATTTGCTGGAGAAGCAGACTTCGGATCAAAATGGTGAATATCGTAGGATAAGGTGTCGCAATTTTAAAAGTGTGAATGGATTCAGCAGGAGTTCGTCACGACCTACACATCATAATAAAATGAAATTGAGGAGAGCAACAATCGCTTGATTGTTTAACTTACAAGTTGTTCACTTTTCGAGGCTTAAATGCATTATCATCAACTACATAATATTTGATTGTTGTGTGATTTTATCATCAGCAAACATGGTGATTCATCAAAATGAAATTGTTGCAGGTATTCATAGAAGAATGTTTTAATTAATTGTAAAGTAATTGTGGAGTTATTTCTGCAGTAATTACTGAAATAACCTCTAGAGAAATTCCTGAAGCATCATCTGAAAAATTCCCGAAACAAAAAAACCCTTAAGAAAGGTCTGAACAAATCCTAAGAAATCCCTGAATTTCAGGAAAAACTTCCGGAATAATCTGTGGAGTATTTTCTAGAGAAATTCCTACAAAAAATATCGAGAGCTTTCCTGACTATTAGAAGTAACACCGGCAAAAACCGCTGAAGAAGTTTCAACATGAATTTCTGTAAAAGTTCCTGGAACATTTTCCAGGGAATTCCTATAGGAATTTCTCAAAAAATCTCCAAATCCCAGTAAGACAATTTCTTCTGCTATTTTTTTTGCAGTTATCCGTTGAGAATTTCTTCGGGAAACCCCTGGAGAGTTTCTTGCAGAATTTATTAAGAAATTTCAAGGAGAATTTCATTAAAAATTCCGAGGAGAATTTCTTTTGAAATTTCTAGAACTCCAGAAAAAAAACCTTAAGAAAAAACTCTTGAAGGAAATTTTAGTGATATTTTTTGGGGAGCAATGTCTTCAGAAATGGAGGAATTTCTGAAAAAAAATTTGGACTTCTATCAAGATTGATCACTTGAAAAACTTCTTGAGATACTCCTTAAGAAAACCAAAGAAAACTCCTGTATAAACTCCTGAAAAAGTCCTGAAGGAGTGATTTTTTTAAGAAATACCTACATGGACAGGAAGGCATTCTAAAGGGATTCCTGGAGGAATTCTCAGAGAATTGTCGGGGAAATCTTTGGAAGAATGCTTTATGATCTCATTTAATGAATTCCTGCCGAAAGGTTCCCTAAGATTACAAAAAAAATAGTGACAAAATTAGATGACAACGGGGCGTACCAGAACAGGTGGCGCTGATGTTTTGAAACCCTGAGTAACCAGCTCTTATTTTGTCATGACTACACTAAATGTTAAACTAGTCAATTGCTAGACAAAGTATCAGATAAAACTAACATGAAAGCATCTTTCACACGTTGTTTTTTTTTTTTGAAAAATATGATTTTGAAGCAAGTTGACAGCAAGTGAATTTTCCCATCCCTGTAGCTGGGTAGAAAACTATTGAATGCCGCTAGATATTCAAGAAAAGTCAAATAATCAAGGTCAAGGATAACTGTAAACCTCGGTTTTTGGCTCATATCTTCACTCAAAATTTAGGAAAAAATACCGTATGGTAAAAATCTGCTCCGTTGACGATCGACGAAGCTGGCTTGATTACTTCTCACTTGGTCCCTGTTATAGATGATAAACAACGGAAGATGATCTTGTACTTTGCAAGGGGGCATTCAGAATGGCGATCACTACAATACAATCTTTACTAGCTGCCCTATTGTCCCTTTGAATGGCATCCTTAGCTGCCCTCATCGATGGAATTGGTTGGTTCGTATCATCCGCCCATGCTGACGTGGACTTTCCTCCGCTGCCTTGATCTTCAGGACCTTCTGCGACCATCCAATCACCTCACGTCCGTTGGACAAGAAGCTTCCGTGCTTATCCCTGCGTTGAACTTCTGCTAGAACTTCAGTGTGTTTTTGTTATCTTGTTCAATAGTGGAAGGCTCAATCGCGGTTAACGCTTCACGGAGCTGAGATTATTTTTGTTATGTTTACATACAAATCAAAGACTTCCTTATTGTAGTGATTAGTTCTGGATGGAGGCCAACTCGTGGTTTTTAGGTCACATTTTTCAAGAATGGGTAGGGTGAGGATTGGGTAATGGATTTCTCTGGAACTCATCCAGGGCTACTGCTCATTTCGTAGCTCGGCGTCTTTTGGTGTTTGTTGCGTGGTTTGTTCTTCCAGATGTCCAGGACTTACTTGTGAACACGAAGAGGACAAAACAGAGAAATGGCGTGCTGTAACCGTTCGTAAAATTCCGTTTGAGAACTACTGCAAACGCAGTGGCTTAAGCGCCACTCTCAATGAAGAGAGACCACTGGTCGTGTGTTGTAAGGTTGCCCGACTAGACTGTATTAGCATGAGCGCAATTCTCGGGGTGTTCGAACGGTTTCTCAATAGCCACTCCTAACGGCCTTGAAATTCAGAATCAAATAAACTGGAACGCAAACGATCATCTAGATATCAGGTCACACGTGCTCAAAGTAGAAGCAAGGTAGAAAGTTCACCCGGGCGGACTAGTTATACCACAGGGCTCAGGTAGCATAAATGAACGTAGAATAGGTCAATTTAACTTAAATTCATTTTATGTATATTCATTATTTTTTTCGTTTTATATAGTGTGTGTGTTTGTGTGTTCATCGTGGCCACGATTCACTAACCTGCGCAGGGTTTATGCTGATGACCATGCTGGCGGTTCGCCAGCCGGGGGGCACGTTCATGGCGTGCGATGATCTGGCCGCCGCAGTGGTGTAGCCAGGGGGGCCTGAAGCTTCAGTAGGCCGACTTCGTTCGGGGCGCGCTCGATGACTTTGGCCGATCTAAAGTTGCGAGGAGAGGGCGTCGGCTGTTCCGAAACACTGCCAGTTCGTGACGTGAACCGACACGCCAGCAGGCCGGATGTCTTTCTGCTCTGCCTCGTTTGACTGCCTGAACAGGCGGGCCGTCGAGAGCTGTCGCCACCGGTATGCCAAGCGTAACAAAATGGCGGATGGAAAAAAGGTCAACGGACTCTAGGTCCGGACAAAAAAGCGTCGGTTGGACGCTTTGTAAAATTGAAAAAAATGCACAAGAGCGCAGAGCGTCTGCCACTTGTGGTATAACCTTCGGGAAACTTGACTTTAGAAAAGAATAAAATTTAGCACAAAGTGACTGGCTTCTTTACTCTAGCCGACGTCTTTTGTAAATCAAATCTATTTCATAGAAGATGGCTGAGCGATCCTCTTACTTGCAATTTTCTAATAAACTTCACCAATACTAACTAATGTAAATCTTTAGACAAGTCCCACAGTTGATTTAATTCATATTCCACAGGCCACCTACGTCTAATCCACGAATTATCTTAGTACTAAACTTTATTGAGCTTTAGGTAATTTTAGTACTCCGTTCGAACGAAGCTTTTATAGCAATTCAATTTAAAGCTTTCATTGCTTATATAAGTGGTTCTCAACTATATTAACTAAAAACGTATCGGAAACGAGAATTTTCAAACGAATTGCTAATTTCATGCCTACAGATATGCCGAAACGTTACAGTGCATATAGGGGAGACCGCGGGTTCCCACCCCAGTAACAAACTTGTCACGGAAGAGTCACGGAGGCGCAGGTTTTTGTTGCGCAGAAGTCACTATGACTTACTCCTAGCAAGTAAGATTTTATTTGTTGGAAGTAAGTCACAGTGACTTCTGCGCAACAAAAACCTGCGCCGCCGTGACTCTTCCGTGACAAGTGTGTTACTTGGGCAACACATCTCTTACCAGAACAAAGGGTTGTCAACCTGGGGCTCAAGATTATCTAGAAGTAATGCTCTGGACGAATCATTATCCGGGCGTTGCCAAACTACGCGGTCGATGTTATCATAACCAGAACAGTAGGACAGTTCAGACTTCAAACATGTAAAAAATTCAAAGCTCCTATATGTTCATTACCAAGGATTGTAATGAACATATGGGAGCTTTGAATTTTCAACATGTTTGAAATCTGAACTGCCCTATCGGAGCAGCACTTACTGCAAAGATTGTCCAGTGCAAGGTTTTTCTTATGTCATACCTCTGAAACCAGTGATCCGAATTGAATGAAATTTTGAACGTTTATCAACAGGAGTTCTTCTAAGAATTCTTGTAGAAATTCCTCCAGGAATCTCACAGAAATTAATTTACGAATTTATACAAGAATTCTACCAGTTATGAAGAAACTCCTTTGAAAAATATTCTACGGAATTCTGAAGAAATCCTTCCAGAAATGTTAAATAAATTAATTTTCATTTATTTAGTTCACATCAAATTCATGATAATACTGAATCAACAATTTGCCGCCATAATACTCGATTTGCAGCTGCAGCTCTCCATCCTCGGTCACGCCCAACACTCGCCAGATCACGCTCCACCTGGTCCGCCCATCGTGCTCTCTGCGCTCCACGCCTTCTTGTACCAACCAGATGGTTAGCAAACACCAACTTAGCAGGGTTGTTGTCCGGCATTCTTTCAACATGCCCTGCCTACCGTATCCTTCCAGCTTTGGCCACTTTCTGGATACTGTGTTCGCCGTAAAGTGCAGCGAGCTCGTGGTTCATCCTTCTCCGCCACACACCGTTCTCCTGCACACCGCCGAAGATCGTCCTTAGCACCCGTCGCTCGAAAACTCCGAGTGCTTGCAGGTCCTCCTCGAGCATCGTCCATGTCTAGTGTCCGTACAGAACCACCGGTCTTATTAACGTCTTGTACATGGTACATTTGGTGCGGGGGTGAATCTTTTTTTACCGCAGTTTCTTCTGGAGCCCATAGTAGGCACGACTTCCACTGATCATGCGCCTTCGTATTTCACGGCTCACGTTATTGTCAGCCGTTAGCAAGGAACCGAGGTAGACGAATTCTTCTACCACCTCGAAAGTATCCCCGTCTATCGTAACATTGCTGCCAAGGCTTGTCCTGTCTCGCTCAATCCCACCTACCAGCATGTACTTTGTCTTAGCCGCATTCACCACCAGTCCGACCTTTGCTGCTTCACGTTTCAGGCGGGTGTACTGTTCTGCCACTGTACCAAATGTTCTGGCAATAATATCCATGTCATCCGCAAAACAGACAAATTGGCTGGATTTCGTGAAGATCGTACCCCGGCTGTTGAGCCCGGCTCGTCGCATAATACCTTCCAGGGCGATGTTGAATAGTAGGCAGGAAAGTCCATCACCTTGTCGTAGTCCCCGTCGAGATTCGAATGAACTGGATAGTTCACCCGAAATCCTTACGCTGTTCTGCACACCGTCCATCGTTGCTCTTATCAGTCTAGTCAGCTTCCCGGGAAAGCTGTTCTCGTCCATAAATTAAATAAATGTTTCCTTATTAGGGAACGTCCATAAATTACGTCACGCTTTTAGGGGGGAGGGGGGGTTCAGTAAAGTGTGACAACCCATACAAAATTTTCTGAAGTCTCATACAAAAAGTGTGACATAGGGGGGAGGGGGGGTTGAAAATGGGAAATTTTTGCGTGACGTAATTTATGGACGCTCCCTTATTACTGTAAGAGTTCTCCAAGAAGTTTCTCATGATTTTGTAGGAAATGCGGAGATACCTTAAGGAATTTCTTCAGGAACTTTCCCTAGATTTTTTGTCCAGGAATGGCACCAGAAATTTTTCAAGATTTTTTTCTTGGAATCTTCAAAGTTTTTTAAAGTTTCTTTAAGAAGAAATCATCCAGGGATTTCACAAGAATTTACTTCAGAGATACTTGAATAAAATAGATAAGCTTCTGTTAAAATCTCTTGAAAAAAAAACTTCATATATTTCTATCAGAAATCCTTATAAATTGCTAGGACATATTTCCGAATGAATTGGATGACGGCCCGTCGAAGCTGTCGTCAGTTGCTGGATGGATTTCGTCGTATAGGTGAGTGTGTTCGTGCGTCGGAAGAGTGTTTTTTGCGATGGTTTGACTCGCTCGCAAAGTCAAGCATGCTGATGACGGCCCGTCGAAGCTGTCGTCAGTTGCTGCACTATGGGCCAGAAATCAAAATTTCGCGACAAAATTCAAAAATGTTGTTTTTTTTTTAAACAATCAATTTTCATATATGTATGAATGTTTGGGCTATGATTGATTATATACCAACTGATTTTGTTTGATTTGTAACAAAATTGTATAGTTTTTTGTATGGAGGAACTTCTTATAAGCAAAAACTCTCGATTTTAACCAATATTAACCCTCTAATACCCAACCCCGCCTTTAGACGGGGTATAGTTTGAGCATTTTTGTAATTTTTGTTTCGTGGACAATCAATTTTTTTTATATTTTTGGCTGACATTTAGGACTGATCTGTATATCTCAAAATGGTTTTTGGTGTCTTTTAAAGCGTATTTACATTTTTTTTAAATCATTGAAAAATTGATGTTTTAGTCACCTTTCAGAACTCATTGTTTATTTTGTATTTAATCGTTACAAATCACATATTTTAAATTTTTCCCAAATCATTCTATCATAGTAAATTAGTTTAAGGGAGTCGAATACAGTCTAAAACTATTTTCCTTAAAATTACACGGAAAATAAAATTGTCAATGAAAAAAAATTAAAATATTAATATTTCAACAGTAGTCATAAAATCTTAAAATGTTTTCGTCTAAAAAAATCCGCATCCCGAAAAGGCTTCCAGGAAAAATATAAAAGTGGGGGGATGTTCAAAAATAAAAATTAGAAAAATCAAAAACCGAAATTTACAAATTCGAGAATTAAAAAGAATCATCTTCCAAAACATGCTTAAATCGATTTTAGATGACGAAAAATGATATTTAGATCAAAATCAAAAATTTGGGTATTAGAGGGTTAAGAAAAATGTTTGTTTGTTTGTTTGTTTGTTTATTAGTGATTCTTTACACCATTCCCGTGGTGCATTCGCATCAGCTTGAAAAATGTAATTTTTTGGTGGAAAATGTGCCCAACAAATATATCACATACATTTCCTAACAGTAAATTTAGTATATTTTGCATATTAGATGCACAAATTGTTATGTCTTCAAGTTTAAATTAAACTTTTACAATATTGACTCAATATTTACGGTTTATTTGTCAATTTGTTCAAAAAGTAGTAGTATTCGACCGTATGCGGCATGCAACTGGTCTAGGAAGCTAGTTGAGACTCTTCTTTTTCGAATGCTTCCGGACTTTCTTTGCGGGAATTTGCGGGAAACCAAAATATAGTGATTTTAGTGCATGCGTTAATTTTACAAAACTATGTTTTACACTGTGCTTCAATAACTATCCACTCTAAGATCCACTTTTGCTATTACGACTCAATCTCTTCATAGCTTGCGAAACAATACACATAGCAACAAACTACCATTATTCTGGAAGGTTTCGTTTCAGGTAAGACTGTGATTGTAGGCGTTGAAGTCAATACCACACACTTACTCAAAGTGCAAAGTTTCGGTACATTAACTCATGTGGTCAATTAATTTTTAATAAGCTCAAAGTTTTTGGGTAAAAGAATCCGCTGCTCAGGTTTTTCAGATGTCCGGCATTTGGCCGAATGCCGCTTGACCGAATTATGTTCAAAATAATTCAGAGAACCTTTTTCACATGCTAGCTTCCAATTTGATCATCATTAATTTTTCGATCTTCCTTCCTCCAATCATTGTCTATTCTTTCTAGTTTTACAATTCAGGGATTAGTTGGCGTTGAAACTGTCAATATTTAATCGGAGATTTTTCCTCCTTTTAATCATAGGCGATAATTTTGAGTTATACTGACGTGGAGAACAATCACATGATCGTTTCTTCTTCAGCCCAACGGCATTCCGGCAAATGGCGTTCGGCCAAATGACCCTTTCGGCCAAATGGCGTTCGGCCCAGCGGCAATCACCCAAATGACAGTCGGCCAAATGATTCGGAGACGGTATTTGAACAACGTTCCCTCTTTGTACATATGTACAAGTGGGATGGATATATTTGCGATAAATAGACATATTTTAATTTCCTTGTAATATTTAAAATGCCGTGTCATTGATTGGCTCGGTAGCTAAGTCAGTAAAGCACTTGCGTAGTATATAAGGGTCGTGAGGTCAAATCTCACTTGAGCTGTGGATTTGTTCCTAATTTCATTAATAATATATCCATCTGTAAATATGTATGTACGTTAAGTTAATTTAAAATTCTAATTGATCACACGGATTGATATACCGAAACTTTGCACATTGAGTAATCGTTTTATTTATTTATTTATTTATTTCATGTAGTCAATCATCAGTAGACCATTTCAATACAATTTGAACTTAAAACTAGAACTGTTTGCTTATTTTATTTTTAACTACGATTTGATGTAAATATTTTTTTTAGTTGTGATTTCGTCATTGTAAAATCTATAGTTTCGCAAAATTTATTGTAGGTTGTCATTATTTGGTTGATGGGACCAAATTTAGCATAATTAGTACGGTGATGGTTTGTATAAAAAATACTACGATTTCGTAGTTGTCGAGATGGAGCATAAAAGTTTAATTTTGAAAGAAGCTCTATCGAATCAATACGCTGCGAAACGATGTCGTTTACAAATGATAACATTGCAAATTCGCGTCGTTCTTTTAGTGTTTGAATGTTAATGAGCATGCATCGTGCTTCATAAGACGGAAGAGGTAACCTTGTCCAACCTAATTTACGAAGCGCAAATAGTAGAAATTGTTTCTGAATTGATTCTATACGACTTTCATGTGTAACCGAAAATGGTGACCAAACTATGCTACAGTATTCTAGAATTGAACGTACATAGGATACATATAATGTTTTTACTGTATATGGATCGTGAAAATGATAACTAAATCGTTTTATGAAGCCTAACATATTATTTGCTTTGTTGATAACTGTATTATAATGATCAGTAAAAGTTAGTTTGGAGTCTAAAATCACTCCCAAATCTCTAATTCTGACGCATTTTTCTACCTGTTGATCACCTAATAGTATTGTTACATCTGGTGTGCTACGTTTCCTACTTATGGCTATGGAATTACATTTTTTCACATTCAGTTGTAAAAGGCTTTTTTTACACCACACATAAAACATATCGATTTCCTGTTGAAAAGTGTGCAAGTCTTCATCGTTTACTATTTCTAGGAAGAGTTTCATGTCATCGGCATATATGAGAGCTTTAACTTTTTTAAGAATGAAGGAAATGTCGTTGACGTAGAGAATAAATAATAATGGGCCCAAATGAGATCCTTGAGGAACTCCAGATGTAACTTGAATAGGTTTAGATTTTACTCCCTTGTATCTAACTATTTGTTGACGATTGGAAAGGTATGACCCGACCCATTTAAGAAGACCTGGACCAAATCCTATTTTTTCAAGTTTAAAAAGCAACATTGGTACGTCAATTCGATCAAAAGCTTTACTGAAGTCTGTATAGAGAACTTCCACATGATTGCCATTGTCCATGGCCGTCAACGAATAATGTATGAATTCGAGCAAGTTTGTACATGTTGAACGTCCTTTGAAAAATCCGTGTTGTGTGTGAGTTATTCTGTTTTTGACCATGTCGAATAAAGTTTTATTGATTATTGCCTCAAAGATCTTGGGAATGCAAGAGATTATAGCTATTCCACGGTAATTACGTACGTCGGATTTTTTGCCGCTTTTAAAAATTGGCACTAAAAAAGAGCTTTTCCACGTTTCAGGGAAACTACCTGATTCCAGTGACATATTATACAGCCAGTATAACGGGGATGTAAGTTCTACTGATACATTTTTCAAGAATACTGGTGGAATCCCATCCGGACCAGCACCTTTGGAGGCATCTAGACTTTTCAATGCATCCGTAATGTCATGTACTTTGATTTGATGAACGTTGATGTCTTTAGATAGCTCAGGAAGAAATGAAAAATATTCACGATCACGATTTTCCTCCGAATGTGTGGTGTAGATTTCTTCAAAGAATGTTGCAAAGAGATTGCAATTTGCTTCAGAGTCTACTCCAACATTTTCGTCAAGGTGCATTTCAGGTGGAAAATTGTCAGATTTTAATTTAGTTTTAACGTAATTAAAAAAATTCTTCGGGCATGATTTTATATCCCGCTCAGTTTTTTCGTTATACTCTTCAGATGCAATATCAATGGCATGATTTAATTGGTCACAAATATTTAAATAATTGGATAAGCTTTGATCATTCCTATATTTCTTGTATTCTTTATGTGCTTTCTGTTTTCTGTTCTTCAGGTTTTTTATTTCTCGATTGAACCAAATGGGGTACCTTGAGGTATTATGACGTCTTCTTTTCTTCAAAGGTATAGTGTCGTGAATTATACCGTATAATATTCTGTAAAATGTTTTAACGGCATCTTCGACATTTTCTTCATTTCTTAATACATTTTGCCAATTCACCAGAGAAATTTGTTGTCGTATATTATCATAACTTGCCGAACGATAATCATGAACTTCTTCAAAATCACATTCTTCAGGTCTATTGTTTACATGCACAATTAGAGAGAATTCAATTGCTGTATGAAATAGTTCATTTTTCCATAAGGGATGCAATGATTCTACCACACAAAAATCTTCATCAATATTCGTCATTAAAAGATCCAAATAGCGATTCTGTTGATTCTTAACATTATTAATATGATTGAGACCAAGACTTGCAGAACTATCGCATATAAATTGCACCGCTTCATTCTCTCCATAAATTAAGTAAGTGTGTGGTCTTGATTTAAAAGCTTATAATCACATTTATATCTAAAAAAATCTTCCAGAATGGTAGTAGTTTGTTGCTATGCAAATTGCTTCACAAGCCATAAAGTCATTGCGTCGTAATGGCAAGAGTGGATGATTATTTAATCACAGCGTTAAATATTTTAAAATTAAAGCAAGCACTAAAATCACTCTAACTTGGTTTCCCGCAAATTCCCGCAAAAAAGTCCGGAAGCATTCGAAAAAGAAGAGTCCAAACTAGCATCCTAGACCGGTTGCATGTCGAATACGGTCGAATACTCCTACTTTCTGAACACATTGACAAATAAACCGTAAAATTTGAGTAAATATTGTAAAATTTATTTTTAAACTTAAAAGCATCACAATTTGTGCACCAAATATGCAAAATATACTAAATTTACTGTTAGGAAACGTATGCGTTATACTTGTTGGGCACATTTTTCACCACAAATCACATTTTTCTAAACATTGGTGAAAAACGAGAATTTTCGCTTATAAGAAGTTTCTCCATACAAAAAACGATACAATTTTGTTACAAATCGAAAAAATCAGCCGGCATATAATCAAACATAGCCCAAACAATAATACGAATATGAAAATTGATTGATCTTAGAAAAACAACTTTTTTGACTTTTGTCGCGAAATTTTGATTTCTGGCCCATAGTGTGCTGGATGGATTTCGTCGTGTTGGTGAGTGTGTCGTGCATCGGAAAAGTGTTTTTCGCGACGGTTTGACTCGCTCGCAGAGTCAAGCATGCTGATGGCGGCCCGTCGAAGCTGTCGTCAGTTGCTGGATGGATTTCGTCGTGTGGGTAAGTGTGTTCGTGCGTCGGGAGTGTGTTTTGCGCGGTGGTTGGATTAGTTCGCAAAAATCAACCATGCTGATGGCGGCCCGACGAAGCTGTTGTCAGTTGCTAGATGGTCGTCGTTTATAGCAAATTTTGAGCAACTACCGAACGCGGGTGGTCGATTGCTCGCTTTCCGCGTGAAGCGAGCAATAGCGCCGCAGTCTGCGTGTCATGATTCAACTCCAAAAGGTCATATTACTTATCAAAGTGAATCCAGACCCAACGATACCTTCCTGACTAATAAGCATTCCATCCTGCAGCTTTTGGTGGAGTCGCAGCGGTAAACGCGGACTTTCACAACAAAGGTTGCAACTAACATTCCTTCCCTCTCCCAACCTGACTGCAAGGACGTGGCCGGCGCCGTTATTGTACCGTTAAAGAGAGCCTCTGAAGCGTGCACAGTGAGAATGTTGACCACTCCCAGTCAACTGTTCAGTTGATTCATTGTGCAACTGTCATTGGTGCGGGTCAATCACGGAGTAGCAACCATAGATATGTGCAGTCAGTCTAAGCTAAAGCTAAGCTAAGCTAAAGGACATATTTCCGAATGAATTGCTCAATGAATCCTCTGAGAAATTCTGAGAGTTATTCTTATAGGACATGCGGGAAATGGAGGAAATTCTGATGGAATCTCTATATAAACTCCTGGAGGAATTCTTGCAGGATTTTCTGGATAAATCCCTATAGAAGTTCTTGCACATATTCCGATGAGAATTTCCTATGGAATGCTTAGAGCAAGTCCTCAACAAATCAGTGACATAAAGTTCTGAAATGATTTTCGAAGAAACTACTGGAAGAAATAATGAAAGAATTTTTAAAAGAATTTCTCAAATAATCCCTGTAAAAAATTGAGATGGAATCTCTGGTGAAATCATCGATTGGAGTTTCAGAAAGAACTAATGGAAATCAACATAAAAGAATTTCTGGATAAATTTCTGGAGAAATTTTTAAAGGAATTTATGAAGGAATGTCTGAAGGATTTTTTTAAGAACACTTTGGGAGAACTCATAAAAGAGCCTGGGGAAATTTTTTCAAATAAATCCATGGAAAAAATTCTGAACTTTTGATTTCCTGAGAGAATTCTCGTACGGAATTTTAAAAGAATTTTAGGAGGAATTTCAGAGGAAACCGATGATCGATGAAAGCTTTAGTAGTGGAGTTCCTGAAAAAAAAATACAGATTAATTAATCCAAGAAAATCTCCAGAAAACTTGAGAGAAAATTCTGGAGGAAACTTTGATCGATACTGAGGCATCCCTGAAAGATAATGAATTCTCAAATAAATTTGCGAAGATTTTTTTTAATTCTATGAAAAATTTTCTGTAGAAATCACTTTAGGAATTTCTGAAGGATTATCTACAGGAATCCATGGAGTAATGCCTGAAGATATCTATGAATCGTTTGCCTAATGCATATAGGGTATCGGGATGCTTCGTTCGGCCTATCTCAACGTTAACCAAAAACTCAAACAAACACGCATAACTGGATATCGGAAAAGCTATGCGGCAAACAACTGTAACATTTCGTTTCAATTTTAGAACTTTTGAGCATTAAAAATGAATGAAAATGACACTTTGTTTAGCTTTTGTAGACGCCATGATTTTTCGGCTTAGTGGGTAGTCTATACACATGATCATAAATGGCATGATTCTGGAACATTTCGAACTGACTTTTCAATAACTGAACATTTGATGCGACGGTCAAAGACGCTATTTTGAACTTGTATATTTGTTTTCAACGAATAATAAATATTTTACAAGTTGAATGTGGGCCGAATATTGAGGACATTTTTTTCACTATGTACCCAAATCTTGGCCCATCAGTAAAGTGACGTCAACAACACCGATAAAGTGACGTCAACAACATTGCTTGCGTAAGAACCAGAAAGAACGAACAGGAAGAAAGATTTTGTGTACGGTGACTGTAAAAACATAGCACAATAATAGGGTTGCGTTGTTTTTGTTAATAAATTAACAATTTATTTATTTACAGTTTTTTTGAAAATTTGGCTCCAAAATGTAATGTACAAGTAAGATTGGTGAACAAACAGAGATAATACTTCAGCAGAAATATTGAAAAAATGAGATAATAAGTGGTTCTAGTGCATGGAAAGCAATAGGCCAACGTTGTATCCACTAATAGGCCAATATTTGTACCATAGACCAACGTTGCATACCATCGCATCGAATCTTTTCAACTTAATAAAGTAAATTCTTGAATATGTACGTTAGTTTACTTCAAATTGGGGAAACATGCATTACCTAGAGTGTGTAATAGGGTCAACATATTATTTCTAGTGCTATTAATTCATGAGTTATGGTCAAAATTGTCAATGCGGCTTGCAAATTAGGCCAAGGAATGGTACATATACCCTACTTATAGCTTTTTGGAGAAATCGTTTCGAGAGTTTCTGAATTAATCACCAAAGGATTGCTGAAGAAATTGGATAAATTTCTGAAGCAATCCCTACAAGATTTTCTGAACTATTCTTTTAGGAAGTTTTGGAGAAATAGCAAGTGAAATTTCTGAATTAATATCAGTAAAAAACTTTAGAAATCCCAGGTGTAGATTTAGGTATATGCATAGATTATTTAGAACCCATTGAGTAATTTCTGGGGAATTTTGTGGAATAAACCTTGGGCGCTCATACTGGTAGGAAGTTAGTTTTATCCCAAGAGCTGATTACTCAATGAGTAACTTGGAGTAACCTCGATTACACCACTGGTACACACCATGAAAAAGGGGATCAACTCTCCTCAGTTTAAAAATACAGCATATCCCTAAAAATGTACGGAAATCTTACAATTTTAAAAACAATTATTTTATCAAAAATACAAGAAAACTTGAATAATAAATAAATACATAGGAAGCCTCTGAAGTCATTTTACTTTTAAATAACCATGTGCTCTAAAAGGAATAAAGTGTCACCCATTTTTTGTATGACTCCATAAAACCCAGTTTTGAAAACTTTAACAATAATTTATAGTCCTATAGTGTATAAACTTGCTATAGCTGTTTACCTGCCATTATATGCAGAAGTTGAATCTAGTTTTGTATGTTCTTTAGAGTTACAGGTAAATTTAGAAAAAGAAATTAAGTCTTCCCAGTCTCCACTATCATTTTTGGTGATGTTGCTGCTGAATGTCCGGGAGACGCAAATTGAAGTCAACAATTTCGTCTCGAGGGTACTGGAATTCAGATAACTTGGTGAGTTTGTTTCTCTATATCGTTCTGGTGTCTACACGTTGACCGAACGTATTCTTAGGACCTCACCATTCCACTGATAGCACCCAAATTTCCGTAACACCTGAGACTAAAAGGGCGTACAGGTCTCTACATACCTTTCTAAGGTGTTCAACTAATCCTCCTGAGGTTGGGAACCTCGACTATCACAAGGACGTGGCCAGTACAGCTTTCGGCCTTTGTAGGACTGCGTCAATCTTGTCTTAGATTAGCCCTAAATCTCTGTGCTTCGGTGAAGGATAGAAAGGAGGCAATACTTATAACAGCGGTCTGGGATTGTACCACCTACGAATTTGTGATTTACTTATTACTTATTTCGAATTCCCCGGCTCGAAAAATTTGAAATTTTAAATTTGTATGGACCATGGTCTTGTACTTAAATCTAGACATTTGTTTTCTATAGTTTTTCTTTTGCGAATTGAGCACCTCTATCAGACCCGAAGTAAAACGCTCATGAATGAACATATCGATTGAAGGTAGAGGTAGAAGGTAGACCTTATCCCTTTTCTCTACACGAAAGGGTAGTACTTTAACGGAACAGAGACCGTCTCGTGCCCGGAACGCCGGAGCTGAAAACAAGTCGAAACAGCACGTATCCACCCTCGAAACACGTTCCGAAAAGATCGGCAAATTTGATGTTTATGTTTAGTTTTTTCTTCTCTGTTGCGATGCACCTTTGGATAATGTTGGATTTTTCCCCGGTATAAATATCCTGATCGTGTTCCGATAGTTTATGAATCTAGGTTAGTTGAAATCGGAGCTAGACTAACACTTTGATCTAAATTTAAAACTTGTGAAAGAAAAGAAAAAAAACTCGCCATTCCCCAAAAACCATACATTAATCAAGTCGTTCGAACGAATTGTAATGGATGTGTGTACAGTTTTAATTTTGCCGCAAAAATGCACCCCAAACAATGGGCAATGAGTTATGAGTCCCCAGCCGATTTGACTGGCATGTAGCACCGCTCTGCCGCCCCGTCAACATCGGGGTATCGTCACCTTCGTGGATGGTGGACAGAGCCCGGCAGTTGTCGGAGCCGAATCCCATTGTTCTATTGTTCACTCATCCCATCACAGCTCTAACACCGGTGGCGACGCGGCGGTACGGTGCTGGTGTCGTGTTGAGCCCCCATTGTTTGTCAGATCGGCCCCATTCGATGGTGGTGGTGGTGGCAACGGCGGCGCCAGTGGACACAACTCCAAGTGGTGTTGAATAATCGAAATATTAATTTCGCCTGAAAACATTTTTAACACAACACAACTATTTGCTCACTCAATATCATATTGGCGGTGGTGGTGGTTGGCGTTGAGGGTATCATCTCCTCTCTGTGAAATAAACCTACACATTGTTACCATTTTCGATGGCCGATCGGTAAACAATAGTCTGGATCGAAGTCTGTTTTTTTGGTCTCCAGTGCCGATGGTTTTCTGGTAGATATGGTCTCATGTGAGAAGTTTTCGATATTTATTGCTTCGATGGGTGAATGAGTGGGCTGTAAAGCGTCGGCTTTTATAGGAATTATGGTCTTTTTTGGTTTTAAAATAATTCATATTAAAGCGTTGTAACTTGAGGCCGGTGAAGGCTGTTACAATTGTACCGTGAATTTAACGTTCCAAATGGAACAATACCAGCTTCTCAGCTGAGAGGTCTATGAGTGCTTCCACAGTTATTATCTGAGAGCTTTCTCTGCCAATGTCCATTTTGCATGCTCTATATGCTATGCCCAAGGAAGTCAAGGAAATCTGTATCGCGGAAAGTTACTGACCAAACAAGGCATCAATTGTGTACACAGAAGTGATAAAAGGGGCTGTCCATAAACCACGTGGTCATTTTTTTGGACTTCTTAACCCCCCCCCCCCCCCGCGTGGTCATTTGTCCATACAAAATTTTTTATTCGTCCATACAAAATGCTCATAGACCGAACCACCACCCCCCCACCCTCATGACCACGTGGTTTATGGACAGCCCCAAACTGTTTTTTTCTTTACGCTGACTTATTCAAACAGCATCAATAGCTCAGTGTATTAGTAATGATTTGGCTAAGCAAATTGTCAAAAGTTCAATCTAACAACAAAATAAAGCTCCAATGCTAACGAACCAACAATTTTGCCCTTATTACTGTGCCAAAACTCGAGCCGTATACCTCGAAGCACCAATCATTTCGTATCGAACTAGAGTCCAACCATACTCAACTCAACCTCTGTGTCGATCCGCAATTTCGATTACTCCAATAGGCAAAGCTGTTAATTACTGATCTAATCTTCCGGATGCTGCTCAGACATCATAGCACGTTACCAACCGAATCGACACAATACCGCAATCCCCGGCATACCGGCAAGTCGGCATCTTCTCCGGAATTTACCCAGTGTTTGCCACACGCAAACACTATCATAATGCCAACTGTTGTTATCCTGTCCAGTCCAACCGTAGCCTGGAAGTCGTGTAGGCATAAACGAACAATCCTGCATGCTCCGGAGCATCCGAGTAAACACACACGCAACCAAGCGTGTGTGTCTCGTTTTGGATTCCGGCGGCTCTGGTCAATAGAAGTCACCACGTCGTCGTTGGCCGACGCCGACATTGGCGGTCGGTACGAGGAAGTCGAGGAGGACGACAGGGAACGGCAATGGCAATTTGCCACGCTGGCTGCCTTGAAGCCATGATATCACCGAATGACAGCCCTGCAAATTGATGCAATTATAAATGGCGCGTGGTCAATTGTATCCACCATCACCACCACCACCGGCATTGTAGTGGTATCGGTGCGGTAAGTAATCTTCACAAATTTACGAGGCAGTCAGTGGTGGGACAAGGGGTGCTGGAGAGGCATAAGTACCTTGGCAAAACTAGATCAGAATCTGCCTAAACTAGTGTGGACACAGCTTTTCAAAATGTTTGGATCGTCTAAAGACAAAAAAGACGACTAGAAGACTAGAAGACTAGAAGACTAGAAGACTAGAAGACTAGAAGACTAGAAGACTAGAAGACTAGAAGACTTGAAGACTTGAATACTAGAAGACTGGAAGATTAGAAGACTAGAAGAATAGAAGACTAGAAGACCAGAAGACTAGAAGACTAGAAGACTAGATGAAGAGAAGAATAGAAGACTAGAAGACTAGAAGACTAGAAGACTAGAAGACTAGAAGACTAGAAGACTAGAAGACTAGAAGACTAGAAGACTAGAAGACTAGAAGACTAGAAGACTAGAAGACTTGAAGATTTAAATACTAGAAGACTAGAAGCCTAGAAGATTTGAAGACTTAAATACTAGAAGACTAGAAGACTAGAAGACTAGAAGACTAGAAGATTAGAAGACTAGAAGATTAAAAGACTAGAAGACTAGAAGACTAGAAGACTAGAAAACTAGAAGGACTAGAAGACTAGAAGATTAGAAAACTAGAAGACTAGAAGACTAGAAGACTAGAAGGACTAGAAAGACTACTAGAAGACTAGAAGACTAGAAGACTAGAAGACTAGAAGACTAGAAGACTAGAAGACTAGAAGACTAGAAGACTAGAAGACTAGAAGACTAGAAGACTAGAAGACTAGAAGACTAGAAGACTAGAAGACTAGAAGACTAGAAGACTAGAAGACTAGAAGACTAGAAGACTAGAAGACTAGAAGACTAGAAGACTAGAAGACTAGAAGGCTAGAAGACTAGAAGGCTAGAAGACTAGAAGGCTAGAAGACTAGAAGGCTAGAAGGCTAGAAGATTATAAGACTAGAAGACTAGAAGGCTAGAAGACTAGAAGACTAGAAGACTAGAAGACTAGAAGGCTAGAAGACTAGAAGACTAGAAGACTAGAAGACTAGAAGACTAGAAGACTAGAAGACTAGAAGACTAGAAGACTAGAAGACTAGAAGACTAGAAGACTAGAAGACTAGAAGACTAGAAGACTAGAAGACTAGAAGACTAGAAGACTAGAAGACTAGAAGACTAGAAGACTAGAAGACTAGAAGACTAGAAGACTAGAAGACTAGAAGACTAGAAGACTAGAAGACTAGAAGACTAGAAGACTAGAAGACTAGAAGGCTAGAAGGCTAGAAGACTAAGAAGACTAAGAAGACTAAGAAGACTAGAAGACTAGAAGACTAGAAGACTAGAAGACTAGAAGACTAGAAGACTAGAAGACTAGAAGACTAGAAGACTAGAAGACTAGAAGACTAGAAGACTAGAAGACTAGAAGACTAGAAGACTAGAAGACTAGAAGACTAGAAGACTAGAAGACTAGAAGACTAGAAGACTAGAAGACTAGAAGACTAGAAGGCTAGAAAACTAGAAGGCTAGAAGGCTAGAAGGCTAGAAGACTAGAAGACTAGAAGACTAGAAGACTAGAAGACTAGAAGACTAGAAGACTAGAAGACTAGAAGACTAGAAGACTAGAAGACTAGAAGACTAGAAGACTAGAAGACTAGAAGACTAGAAGACTAGAAGACTAGAAGACTAGAAGACTAGAAGACTAGAAGACTAGAAGACTAGAAGACTAGAAGACTAGAAGACTAGAAGACTAGAAGACTAGAAGACTAGAAGACTAGAAGACTAGAAGACTAGAAGACTAGAAGACTAGAAGACTAGAAGACTAAAAGACTAGAAGACTAGAAGACTAGAAGACTAGAAGACTAGAAGACTAGAAGACTAGAAGACTAGAAGACTAGAAGACTAGAAGACTAGAAGACTAGAAGACTAGAAGACTAGAAGACTAGAAGACTAGAAGACTAGAAGGCTAGAAGACTAGAAGGCTAGAAAACTAGAAGGCTAGAAGGCTAGAAGGCTAGAAGACTAAGAAGACTAAGAAGACTAGAAGACTAGAAGACTAGAAGACTAGAAGACTAGAAGACTAGAAGACTAGAAGACTAGAAGACTAGAAGACTAGAAGACTAGAAGACTAGAAGACTAGAAGACTAGAAGACTAGAAGACTAGAAGACTAGAAGACTAGAAGACTAGAAGACTAGAAGACTAGAAGACTAGAAGACTAGAAGACTAGAAGACTAGAAGACTAGAAGACTAGAAGACTAGAAGACTAGAAGACTAGAAGACTAGAAGACTAGAAGACTAGAAGACTAGAAGACTAGAAGACTAGAAGACTAGAAGACTAGAAGACTAGAAGACTAGAAGACTAGAAGACTAGAAGACTAGAAGACTAGAAGACTAGAAGACTAGAAGACTAGAAGACTAGAAGACTAGAAGACTAGAAGACTAGAAGACTAGAAGGCTAGAAGACTAGAAGGCTAGAAAACTAGAAGGCTAGAAGGCTAGAAGGCTAGAAGGCTAGAAGACTAAGAAGACTAAGAAGACTAGAAGACTAGAAGACTAGAAGACTAGAAGACTAGAAGACTAGAAGACTAGAAGACTAGAAGACTAGAAGACTAGAAGACTAGAAGACTAGAAGACTAGAAGACTAGAAGACTAGAAGACTAGAAGACTAGAAGACTAGAAGACTAGAAGACTAGAAGACTAGAAGACTAGAAGACTAGAAGACTAGAAGACTAGAAGACTAGAAGACTAGAAGACTAGAAGACTAGAAGACTAGAAGACTAGAAGACTAGAAGACTAGAAGACTAGAAGACTAGAAGACTAGAAGACTAGAAGACTAGAAGACTAGAAGACTAGAAGACTAGAAGACTAGAAGACTAGAAGACTAGAAGACTAGAAGACTAGAAGACTAGAAGACTAGAAGACTAGAAGACTAGAAGACTAGAAGACTAGAAGACTAGAAGACTAGAAGACTAGAAGACTAGAAGACTAGAAGACTAGAAGACTAGAAGACTAGAAGACTAGAAGACTAGAAGACTAGAAGACTAGAAGACTAGAAGACTAGAAGACTAGAAGACTAGAAGACTAGAAGACTAGAAGACTAGAAGACTAGAAGACTAGAAGACTAGAAGACTAGAAGACTAGAAGACTAGAAGACTAGAAGACTAGAAGACTAGAAGACTAGAAGACTAGAAGACTAGAAGACTAGAAGACTAGAAGACTAGAAGACTAGAAGACTAGAAGACTAGAAGGCTAGAAGACTAGAAGGCTAGAAGACTAGAAGGCTGGAAGACTAGAAGGCTAGAAGGCTAGAAGGCTGGAAGACTAGAAGGCTAGAAGGCTAGAAGATTATAAGACTAGAAGACTAGAAGACTAGAAGACTAGAAGACTAGAAGACTAGAAGACTAGAAGACTAGAAGACTAGAAGACTAGAAGACTAGAAGACTAGAAGACTAGAAGACTAGAAGACTAGAAGACTAGAAGACTAGAAGACTAGAAGACTAGAAGACTAGAAGGCTAGAAGACTAGAAGGCTAGAAAACTAGAAGGCTAGAAGGCTAGAAGGCTAGAAGACTAAGAAGACTAAGAAGACTAGAAGACTAGAAGACTAGAAGACTAGAAGACTAGAAGACTAGAAGACTAGAAGACTAGAAGACTAGAAGACTAGAAGACTAGAAGACTAGAAGACTAGAAGACTAGAAGACTAGAAGACTAGAAGACTAGAAGACTAGAAGACTAGAAGACTAGAAGACTAGAAGACTAGAAGACTAGAAGACTAGAAGACTAGAAGACTAGAAGACTAGAAGACTAGAAGACTAGAAGACTAGAAGACTAGAAGACTAGAAGACTAGAAGACTAGAAGACTAGAAGACTAGAAGACTAGAAGACTAGAAGACTAGAAGACTAGAAGACTAGAAGACTAGAAGACTAGAAGACTAGAAGACTAGAAGACTAGAAGACTAGAAGACTAGAAGACTAGAAGACTAGAAGACTAGAAGACTAGAAGACTAGAAGACTAGAAGACTAGAAGACTAGAAGACTAGAAGACTAGAAGACTAGAAGACTAGAAGACTAGAAGACTAGAAGACTAGAAGACTAGAAGACTAGAAGACTAGAAGACTAGAAGACTAGAAGACTAGAAGACTAGAAGACTAGAAGACTAGAAGACTAGAAGACTAGAAGACTAGAAGACTAGAAGACAAGAAGACAAGAAGACTAGGAGACTAGAAGACTTGAAGACTTAAAGACTAGAAGACTTGAAGACTAGAAGACTAGAAAACGAGAAGGCTAGAAGACTAGAAGACCAGAAGACTAGAAAACTAGAACACTAGACGATTAGAAAATTAGAAGATTAGAAGACTAGGAAACTGGAAGACCACTAAGAGGCTTAAAGACTCGATGCGATGACTATTACACTAAAAGTCCAGACAACTAAAGTTGAACCCTCAACTTTGAAAACCAGTCAACATCTCCAGCCCTAGCCCTCATTCACGCTCGGATCTCATATTCTAATCGACACTTAATCTGATTTGGTTCGGGTCATGAGACGATATCGTTACCGTTGCAGAGTGCGTCTCTGCAGCTGCTGCCTTCGTACGAAAACCGGATGCAGACAAACAAGAGCCCAAGAGAAGTAGCAACTGTCTGTGTACTAGTCTGTAGTGTATCGTTTATCGAATCAATCGACCGACCGTACCGACGACCGGTGTTGTCAGGAGGAGTCTAAATAAATCGAACCGAAAACCGAA
This sequence comes from Aedes albopictus, assembly GCF_035046485.1. NCBI lineage: Eukaryota > Metazoa > Arthropoda > Insecta > Diptera > Culicidae > Aedes > Aedes albopictus. Next base: position 94,672,616 of record NC_085136.1, read on the forward strand.
AATGTCATGAAATGTCAAATTCCACACCGACTGGGGGCTGTTTTAGAGCTATAGTACTGTCTGTAGACAAACGCACGAACCCTGGTAGAGGATAGACAGACGATTGCCTCTAGCTGCTACTGCTCTTCTGCTTTCGTTTTTGGTATCTATTGCAAGTGAATCGGTTGGTGAGACGAACGATGTTCGTCAGTTTAGTAGACTTTATAGCAACGAAGACAAACATTGATGCAGGGTTGGGAGCAATGACGGTATTGACTGAAGTGAGAGGGTGGTGCATAACAATTCGAAATAAATTGACTGTTTGTCATGTTGGTGGCTGCGTTGATTGAAGTCTGTCTAAATTCTCCTGAGTGAGAGAGGTAAATCCAGAACTGTAGGTTTCCAAGAACGTATGGCAACTGATAGTTTGCCAGATGCGCAAAATGGTATCCTACTACCTATAAGTTGGTAAACGAATCTTCATGTGGAAGAATCAATCTAATGATACATTCCAGAAATTCCTCTAATGATTCCTCCAGAAATCTTCCGGGGTGTTTTCAGAAAATATTCCTAAAATTACTTCAGGAACTGTATCAATGATTTCATCCAAAAAATCTCTAAAAATCTTTCGTAAATTCCTTGACGGATTCTTTAAAAAAATCTCCCAGGAATACTAAATCTTTAATGGATTGTTTCCAAAATTACTGCAAGGATTCTTTTAGTAAGTCCTACAGGAATTCTCGAGATCTCACAATTGTGTAAATTTGAAGAAATGATTACACTAAAACGCCTTGTTGTGCCTATATGTTTATGTTGATGATTTTGTGGCTATATCTGTCTCTTTCTACTCATAAGTATAAGGGAGTAGAGATCAAAGTGGATAATGAAATGATAGATATGATAGAATTCGCTAGGTAGCGAACAAGTGTGAAAATTTTTTAGAAGTTGAAATTAGGCAAGTAGGCCATGTATTGAACGAATACATGACCTACTAAAAAATTTTCACACTTGTTCGCTACCTAGCGAATTCTATCATATCTATCATTTCATTATCCACTTTGATCTCTACTCCCTTATACTTATGAGTAGAAAGAGACCGATATAACCACAAAATCATCAAGATAATTATAGAATACGGTCGATAAATCAGTACATGATATGAAAAGTTTGGCTCAAAAAGAAAAGTGTTCTATCCAAATAAGATCGAAAAAGCTAATAGGAAGAACACGCAGCGATAAAGGCATTCTCCTATGAACGGAGTGCGAATTCCGAAAAAGCTACCGATCGATAGAATTTGTGATGAAAACAGAACAATACATACAGGGGATGGCCAAAATGTTTGGGATAGGCAACTTTTTTTTCTCTCACAAAAAAGTTCAACGTGCTATAACTTTCCATAGAGCGCATCAAAAAATCTCAAATTTTGACTGTTTGTGCATCATTGGTACAAATTTGGGCTCGATTGATTAATCTTTCACAAAGTTAGAACCGTTCGGGTAAAACACTGTTTTTTAAACAACTCATTTTTGAGCTGTCATATCTCGGAAACCAGTGAACCGAATTGAATCAAATTTTGAACATACACAAACAATATACAAATGCTTCACAATCTATTTAAACATAGATACTTTTTGAACGTTGAAAAAAGTTATCATGGATTGACACTTTTTGGATTTTTCTCGAAAAAATATAATTTTTTCAAGTCAATGTCAATAAATTTTAGTGTTGATGTCCAAAGATTTTCAATTTCTGTTCTCAAGTTATCATAAATCAGATATATTGGAGCCTATTTAGATTAAAGGAAGAACACATTTAGTAATTTTTGTGTGGTATTGTAAAATTGACTTATTTTCCTCTATATGGGTAAAAATTTCAACCCGGTAAAACTTAATTCGCCTTGGGAAAATATTACATTTTTGTTGATATTGTTGATAAACGTTAAAAAATTGATTCAATTCGGTTCACTGGTTTCCGAAATATGACAGCTGATTAATTAGTTGTCTAAAAAATAGTGTTTTACCCGAACGGTTCTAACTTCGCGAAAATTTATTCAATCGAGCCCAAATTTGTACCAATGATGCACGTATAACAGGTTGATAAACAGTCAAAATTTGAGATTTTTTGATGCACTCTATGGAAATTTACAGCATGTTGATTTTTTTTGTGGAAGAAAAAAAGTTGCCTATCCCAAACATTTTGGCCACCCCCTGTAGGCAGTCGGGTGCCTGAAACTTTTGCCAGTCTTGGTAAGGTGGTATGAACTACCAACCAATGTTACAAATAAAAAAAATACAGTCAGGTTTTTTTTACGCGGGGGATACGTACCGCGTAAAAAAAAACTCAGTTCAAAATCCAAAAAACCGCGTAAAAAAAGTCTCACCATTTCTCGACGAATCATGCAAAAATAAGACGATGAAATTTTTTTTTGTATGGAGTTTTCATTTACGCGGCCGCGTAAATGAAAACCGCGTAAAAAAAAACCTGACTGTATAATAATCGGGCCCCACGTTGGGCGCCATTATTACAAATAAAAAAAATATAATAATAGCCCGCGTTGGGTGCCAAAATATGGACAAACAATGATGGAACCCTATAAATGCTCTATTTTATTTTTCATTACGAAAAATAAATAGAACATTTCAAATGCACATTAAAATATAACTACACGAATTCACATTTACAACACAAAACATAAAAGTGGCCACTTATCCTCAAAAGAATAACAATTTACGATCACAGGATGACGAGGTTTCATTTATTGGTTTTGGTCCATCAGTCAATCCTGGAACAGTGTTTTGTTTGGCTGATCCCATTTTTGTTAACAGTTTTCATAGCTTATTTGTGTCTAGGAAAACTAAACCTAATTGGCCATCCCGATGTGGGTTTTAATGCAAGACGGCTGCATTTTGATGTCCCTGCTAGGGAGCGGTTTGCCTGTCTTGCAGTCATTTGTCGCCAGATATGACCTTAATGTATGCAACCACTCCGGTTGCTAGGGCTATATTTCTCCTGAGTGATAGAAGAACCCTATAAATGCAAATTAAAATTAGTAGAATATTCACAAGCTAAAATCGAACATGTAACAGAAAAATAAAACTGGTAACACAACCTTCACCAACGGAGAAAGAAATTTTTGGTGATGATTGCAAAGCATCCACAAAAATTTCATTGGGTTGAATGTAGGTAAGGCTATGAAGAGGCTGATTAACTTCTAAACTAGCTTAATCTAACTTATTCTACACAACATCGAACAAATCAAATTCCTGAGAGGAGATCGAGTGTTGCTTAAACGGTAACGGTAACGGTGATAACGGTAGCGATAACGGAACTGAATTACTCTTGCTGCACCATGGGTGCCAGAAAACGAGAGAATTCAACGCCAAACTTGGCGCCAGAAAACTAATCCTAAAATAGCCTACGGATAAGCAATCGCGTCTTCAATGCCTGTGTTACAACAAGGACAACACAGTAGGTTTTTCAGTTGGGCGCCATTGTTACAAATAAGAAAATTAATAATGGCCCCACGTTGGGCGCCATTGTTACAAAAAAAAATAATAATAATCGATGGCCCGCGTTGGGTGCCAAAATACGGTCAAACAATGATTGAACCCTATAAATGTTCTATTTTATTTTTCATTAGTTAACCGTCGCGATGGATTATGAAGACTGGATCGAAGACGGAGATTCTCCACTCAAAGATAATGAAGATAGTGATGAAAGTGATGGAGAGACACAGCGACAGAAGAGAAGAGAGCACGTAACAATTGTCCCCGGCCATTTAGCATCTCCAATTTATGCTGTAGAAGTAAACATGATTGTTGAAGATATGAAATCAGGCGGGAAAAGTAAAATGGGTTGTTATCGACACAAGAAAATAATCTCGTGTTTAACAACCATCTGTCAGAACCAAGGAGCGGAAGTTATATCTATCTACGACCAAGCAAGAGACCCCCTGAAGTACTTAACTGATTGGGCCAATAAAACCAACCTTGACAACTTAAAGCTGAAGAAAGATTTTGACCTATGTGTTGCATCTACCGAGAATACATCAATTCACAAGGCTCACTTTCTAACTCCGATCATGGACAGTGTCCATGACAAACTATCAATCCTTAAGATGCTTAAGGACAAGTTTAGTAAGATCACTGCTAACCTGGAGCAGACCTACCCGGAGTATATTGCTATGAAGAAGGCAGAGTTCATCAAGGATGAGATTTGTTTTAAAGAAATCAAATCAGGGGATTTTGTCTCCATCAGAGGATTGCACGCTGAGCGAGATTTGTCCTACCTAGTTGACGGAAAGAAGGTTGTATTGATCCCGACAAACCTCCTGTTATGCGCCCTGGACAAGATGCAATGTGAATTCGGATTTCTGATGACCTGGAAGCTCTCTGATATCAATGATTAATGCCCTGGGAGAAGCATCGAGGCAAAGGGAAGAGAGCTCATGTGTGAAATGAAAGTCTTGCGAGAGCAGATGGGGCAAGATTTCTTTGCCTTTATCGGTTGTTGGGAGGCTCTAGTAGTAGGGTGGACGATCGGATCACGAGATGACCTTGGTTGCCTAGATCTATTTGCTACTCAGTTGAAGGAGATGACAACGCTATAAGAAAAGTATGGGATCGATAAATCAGTCATGCGTAAGCTTGTTCCTGAAGAGCGAAGTAATGATGCTGTTCTTATGGGTCTAGAGCTAGTAGGAATGACAAAAATATTCGGGTATCCAACTCTCATAATAGAGAAACTCCTAGATCAAATCAGAGACTATGGGACCACCAACAGGCATGAAATAGACCCCGACCTGATCAAAGAATTGAGTGCAATGGCAAGGAGGGACTTTGCCTTCCAGTATAAAAAGAAGAAGGGTCACTATCCCCCTGTGATTTCATGCCCCCGAGAGCTGCGGTGGGTCCAGAAAAACGAACATTTCCAGTCCAAATACAACAAGCGCTATGATCTCTGGAGCCAAGTCAAATTCAAGAAATGTTTGGATTTCAATTTCTGCCAGGATGCATCGGAGTTGGTCAAAGACTCGTCTACAGTCACTAACACGAGTGCTTGGTCAGACATGTATGACAGGTGTGCTTTCTATATGAGGTATGACAAAGGTTATCCGAGGCAATGTAAGGGGGAAAAGATCTACACAAATAGAACAATAGAACATTACCTTCAGGCTGATGAAGATGAGGTGAGGAAGTTGATCACCAACAGAGACAACGGGATCATAAACCCTGAAGATATGATCTGTGTTGAATGCGGGAAGGAATGTGAAATTAAAATTAATAGTGGGAGAGCTTTCACAAAACAAACCCCACCTCAAAGACTAATACAAACTGCGATGGAACTGAATGTGGCAACTGGAATCTTCCCTTTCGTCCCCCAACAATCTATGATCGATGGAGAAATTAAGAACATCAGAAGAATCCTGGACCAAGTAAAGCACTTGCAATCGGGCCCCACGTTGGGCGCCATTATTACAAATAAATAAAAATATAATAATAGCCCGCGTTGGGTGCCAAAATATGGACAAACAATGATGGAACCCTATAAACGCTCTATTTTATTTTTCATTACGAAAAATAAATAGAACATTTCAAATGCACATTAAAATATAACTACACGAATTCACATTTACAACACAAAACATAAAAGTGGCCACTTATCCTCAAAAGAATAACAATTTACGATCACAGGATGACGAGGTTTCATTTATTGGTTTTGGTCCATCAGTCAATCCTGGAACAGTGTTGTGTTTGGCTGATTCCATTTTTTGTTAACAGTATTTATTCTGTTTTCATAGCTTATTTGTGTCTAGGAAAACTAATCCTAATTGGCCATGTCGAATCGGGTTTTAATGCAAGACGGCTGCATTTTGATGTCCCTGCTAGGGAGTGGTTTGCCTGTCTTGCAGTCATTTGTCGCCAGAAATGACCTTAATGTATGCAACCACTCTGGTTGCTAGGGCTACATTTCTCCTGAGTGATGGAAGAACCCTATAAATGCACATTAAAATTAGTAGAATATTCACAAGCTAAAATCGAAAATGAAACAGAAAAAAAAACTGGTAACACCAAGCCGATCTGTTTAAAAGCACAGGTCGCACGGCAGAAGTTTCACGCATTCAATGTATTCGTTCAATACATGGCCTACTTGCCTAATTTCACCTTCTACAAAATGTTCACACTTGTTCGCTACCTAGCGAATTCTATCATATATATTATTTCATTATCCACTTTGATCTCTACTCCCTTATACTTATGAGTAGAAAGAGACCGATATAGCCACAAAATCATCAATTATAGAATACGGTCGATAAATCAGTACATTATATGTTTATGTATTTTTAATTATGCACTTTTAATTAACGCACTTTTCAAATGTCCTACACAAAATGAGGGAGAACCATAATAATAACGGCAGCTACGGTGCGTTTCAGGGGAACCAAAGTGAATTTACCGGAGTATCAGGAGATCTCCGGAGCGTTTCAAAGGGGCACTACGAGAGAGGCATTTGAGGGAGTCTCATGATCGTCACAGTCAGTTTAAGGGGTTTCCAAGGGGTCTCAGGGGCGTTTCAGGGTGTCTCAGTGTGGTTCCAGGAGGCTACAGGTGCACTTCTCATGAAATTCCAAGAAAGTTCTAGAGGGTCTCAGTGGATACCAAGAGATCTCAAAGGCGTTTCGAAGGGTCCCATGAGGTTTCACGGGATTCGGGAGGTCCCAGAAGCGTTTAATGAGGTCTTTGGGGCGCCACAGGGGGAATCTATGACAAAAGGTCGAAAGACATAAGGTCGAAGGACAAAAGGTCGAAGGACAAAAGGTCGAAGGACAAAAGGTCGAATGGACAAAAGGTCGAATGGACAAAAGGTCGAATGGACAAAAGGTCGAATGGACAAAAGGTCGAATGGACAAAAGGTCGAATGGACAAAAGGTCGAATGGACAAAAGGTCGAATGGACAAAAGGTCGAATGGACAAAAGGTCGAATGGACAAAAGGTCGAATGGACAAAAGGTCGAATGGACAAAAGGTCGAATGGACAAAAGGTCGAATGGACAAAAGGTCGAATGGACAAAAGGTCGAATGGACAAAATGTCAAAGGGACAAAAGGTCGAATGGACAAAAGGTCGAATGGGACAGAAGGTTGAATGGAAAAAAAGGTCGAATGGACAAAAGATCGAATGGACAAAAGGTCGAATGGACAAAAGGTCGAATAGAACAAAAGGTATAATTGACAGTAGACAATTTGGAAGACATGATAAAGTGGTCAGTATTTGACAGAAAAACGACAATTAGCTTATATGCAGCTATTTACTACCGCATTGCAATCCGAAATAGATGCCTAGAATGATAGAAAGTAGAAGCCAATAGAAGGATATAAAGTAATGTTATTCATGAAAGTTTAATGTGGAAAATAGTACTCCTTGAAAGAAAAGCCTTTGGGTAGAAGAAGGATGAATAATATATCGAAATATTCTCATTTGAAATTCCAATCATTACAGCGATTTAATAAAGTTAAACAGTCTATTAATTAGAGAAGAACAAATCTCTGGGTACTATGAGCAAACAAAACGAAATAATTTACGTTGGGAGCAGTGATACAAAATGTACTGTCAAAAACTGTAGTTTGCATGATAATCGTCGGTGTATGGTCTAGACTATCATGCAACAAAAACATTCACGTATGAGCAGATGAAATATTCATGGGTGACTGTGACATTTTTTTAATCACGGCAAAAAATGCAGAGGATTGGCAAATTGAGTGAACTAATGAAATCCCAGTGGTTCCGAAAATTGCGAACGGGACATGCGTATAACTTAGGAACTGGAAGTGTGAAGAAGCGGAGACAAAGATTTTCGGATTGTGCGTTCCGAGGGTCATAACCACTAATGGAGCAGAGGAACAAAAGTCAGTGGCTCCCAACTGAATAGTTATGACCCACGTCTAACAAATCAAAAAGTCTCCTCCGTATGGCAGGATATTTTCGAACCTGGCTTATTGAGTTTATGTTGAAACCCGATATCCTAGGCCATTTTAGAAATAAATATTGCGCTTGGGGTTGAGGACAATATAGGGACACTACTAAGGGTTTCCGCCATACTCAAAACGCCTCTGTAACGACTTTGAAATCAAATCCGCCGAAAATGCTCTGAAGCTTCTTGGAATGTCTCCGAAATCTTCCTTAAACCCCCTGAAACCCTATGTAACACACCTTAGATCCTCCAAAACCCCCGAAAACGCCATGTAACGCTTCCGTAACGTTTCTGAAATCCTCCGAAAATGCTCTGAAGCCTTTTGGAATGACTCCAAAAACCCCTAATACCGCCGGAAACCCCATGTAACGCACCTCAGACCCTCCGAAACCCCCAAAAACGCCATATAACGCCTCCGTAACGTTTGTGAAATCCGCCGAAAATGCTCTGAAGCTCTTTGGAATGCCTCCAAAATCCCCCTAAAACCCCCAGAAACCCCATGTAACGCACCTCAGACCCTCCGAAACCCCTGAAAACGCTATGTAACGCTTCCGTAACGTTTGTGAAATCCGCCGAATATTCTCTGAAGCTCTTTGGTATGCCTCCAAAATCCCCCTAAAACCCTCAGAAACCCCATGTAACGCAGAAAACGGCATGTAACGCCTTCGTAAAGTTTTTGAAATCTGCCGAAAAATGCTCTGAAGCTCTTTGGAATGCCTCCAAAATCCCCCTAAAACCCCCAGAAACCCCATGTAACGCACCTCAGACCCTCCAAAACCCCAGAAAACGGCATGTAACGCCTCCGTAACGTTTCTGAAATCCGCCGAAAATGCTCTGAAGCTCTTTGGAATGCCTCTGAAATCCCCCTTAAACCCCCAGAAACCCCATGTAACGCACCTCAGACCTTCCGAAACCCCTGAAAACGATATGTAACGCCTCCGTAACGTTTGTGAAATCCGCCAAAAATTCTCTGAAGCCCTTTGGAATGCCTCCAAAATCCCCCTTAAACCCCCAGAAAACCCATGTAACGCACCTCAGACCTTCCAAAACCCCCGAAAACGCTATGTAACGCCTCCGTAGCGATTATGAAATCTGCTGAAAATGCTCTGAAGCTTCTTGGAATGCCTCTGAAATCCCCCTTAAACCCCCTCTGACCCCATGTAACGCACATGTGACTCACCGAAACCCCCGAAACGCCATGTAACGCCTTCGTAATGTCTTTGAAATCAGCCGAAAATCCTCTGAAACTTCCTAAAAAACCTCCAAAATCTTCCTAAACTCTCCCTCTTCCCTGTCAGACCCCAAGTAACGCCCCTGACACCCTCTAGCACGAGTTATCCGCATTTTTCTTTCGCAATTTTCGGAACCACTCCAGCTCTACATTTCAAAACAGTCATTTCGTACTCCCATAATCTTGATTTGTGTTACAATCATGGTGCCAAATGTTACATTCATGGTAGACGACATTCATGCAGCGACGGCAGTATGAATGTAGTGTGTGACGGTAGTATGCAACATTAGTCATGACCAAGGTCATGACGGTAAAGGCGTTGCGACGATAATGAAAAAAATGTACTATACGGTTCACGGGTTGGAAGGTATGGCTTTCAATCTTTGGAGGAATAACTTATGAAAGCTTAAGAATCCGTTTTTGAGTTATTCTTGCAAAAACTGAACGCCATACCTCCCAACATAATTATCAACAGTCGAAATTCGAAGAAATTATTTATACTTATACAGTGTAATTCGTCGGAACTACCTATAAATCCAAGAGGGGATGATCACTAATCACAAGTAGTAATTGTTTCTGCAGTATAGATAGGAAGAACAGCTATTGAATTAAAGAAGGCAAAATTTCTGTTTGAATTATAAGTACCTAAATAGTCGATAATTAATTCAATAACAAAACTTAAAAGAACAGCCTATAAATTTAAGAAGGAAAAATTACTGAACAAAACATCAAATTAAATTGTCATTAAATACTACATCAACACAACTTGAAAGAATAGCCTATAAACAAAAGAAGGAAAAATTTCCTATAGAAATGTCAGTGGCTGAAATACATATGATTACTATAACAGCACCATAATGTTTCTCTCAATGAGCAACAACATGAACTATTTATTCTTATAAGTGACACACCAGCTGGTAACTTGGTCTAGTAATGTTTTTATTCATTCGACCTTTTTTCCATTCGACCTTTTGTCCCATTTGACCTTTTGTCCCATTCAACCTTTTGTCCATTCGACCTTTTGTCCCTTCGACCTTTTGTCCCTTCGACCTTTTGTCCATTCGACCTTTTGTCCATTCGACCTTTTGTCCATTCGACCTTTTGTCCATTCGACCTTTTGTCCATTCGACCTTTTGTCCTTCGACCTTTTGTCCTTCGACCATTTGTCCTTCGACCTTCTGTCCTAAAGCCGGCATTCAGGGGGATAGTTGGAGTTCTCAGGGCTGTTTCAGGAAGACTCAAGGGATTTCAGAAGGTCTCAGGGAGTTTCAAAAGGAATCTAGGGAGCCTCAGGTTTGCTTAACGGGGACTCAGGGGGAACTTCTTGGTCTCAAAGGCGTTTCATGGGCTTTCAGGGGATACCTGTACGTTTCGTGAATCTCAAGGGGATTCAGGGTTTCAGGGGGTCTTAGAGGCGTTTCACACTATCCAGTTTCAGGGAGTACCTGGAGGTCTCAAGGGCGTTTCAGAAGGCTTCAGGGGCTACCAGGAAGGAAAAGGGGACTTAGGGGTGCTTCAGGGGGTCTCCGTGGCTTTTCAGGGATTCCCAGCGGTTTCTGGGGAGTACTTAAAGGTGGCGTTTCAGAGAGTCTCAAGGGGTACCTGGCGGTCTCAAGGGCCTTTCAATGAGTCTTACGTGTGTTTAAGGGGGTCCCAGGGGGTCTCAGAGGGGCTACAAGAGATTTCACGGGCGCTTCATGAGGTCTCAAGGGTGTTCCAGGCTATATCATAGGCATTTTAAAGGCCTTACTGGCATTTTAGGGAGTCCCAGGGCGTTTCAGGGTGGAACCTGGAGGTCTCAAGAATGTTTTTAGGTTCACAAGGGGTATATGGAGTTTTAAGGGGTGTCCAGGGGTTTCAGAAGATTGCAGAGGGTCTCATTGGGTTTCAGGATGGATCCAGGGTGTCTTTGAGGAATATTCGTTTATTACACACTTATTTCTGAATTGCCTGTTCGGTACTTTTTTGACGAGATTAGAACAGTAGTACGATCTCGGTAGTTTCGGTAATCGATTTTACTGAGGTTCAGTAAAACAACTGTCAAATCGTATGTAAAAGGTAAACAATTAATTTTTGCTGAACGAGTTCGGTGCTCAGCAATTCTAATCAAGTAAAAAAAAAATAACGAACACGGTAATCAAAATTAAGAGTGTACAGCCATAGTTTTTCGGGATTTCGATACCCCCTTCCTCCTTCTGTGACGCAAATTTTCTATACCCACTACAAGTACTGTAACACTTTCCTTGACACCTTCCTTCCCCCAATTGTTAGAAATAATTTGTAAACGTCCTCCTAGGGCACATCATACCATTAAAACGCTCCTGAAATCCTCATAATACCTTTGAAATTCCTCTGAACGCCCTTAAGCACCTGAGGCCCTTTCGAAAAAAAAAAACTTAAGTCCCTTGAAACTGTTCTGAAATGTTTTGCAACGCTCCAGAAACCTTCATAATTCCATTGAAACGCTCTTAAAACCCCTCATACCACTTGGAACACGCTTAAAAAGTTCTTGAGACCTCCGAAAAGATCCTGTAAACCCCTTGAAGTGTCCCTGAAATGCCTCGAAACGCCCCTGAAACCCCTTGGAAAGCATTTAAAACGCCCCAGAAGCCCTCTGAAATGAACCTGAAAACCCCTTGATGCATCTCTGAAATGCTATGGAACGCCCCTGAAACCTCTCGGAAATCCCTCAAAACGTTGCTGAAACTCATTGAAATGCTTCTAACATGGATTAAAATGCCCTTGAAACCCCTTGTAATGATTTTGATATGCTCCTGAAAATCCCCCTCCCACTGAATCGTTCTCAAAGCCTATTAAAACGTCCCTTAAACACCCGTAATACTAATGTTACGCCCCCGAAAACCCCTTACTCCCATAGCAATGCTTTAGGGATGTCTCCTGGGTTTCCTTAAGGAATATTTCCAACATTCTATCAGAGATTTCTTGCAAAATTCCATCGGGAATTCCTCCCAGGATTCCTTTATTGATTCTTCCCGGGATTTCATACGATTTGTTTTTTTTTTTTTCGAGATTCCCGTAATTCCATCAGTAAGTAAGGATTCAAAAAATTTCTCCAAAGATTTTTTTTTAAGTCTTCAACAGGTTTTTTTTTCAGAAACTCTTCCAAAGATTCCTTCATAATTTCTTGCAGACATTCTTAAAGAAACTTTCCACGAGATTCCTTCTTCAACGGTGGTTATTACATTATTACTTTCAATTATTAATTCTAGAAATTCTTTCAGGAGATCATACTGAAACCCCTTTAGAATTACCTCCAGATATTTTTCCATGTTTTTGCCCAAAAATCATAAGGATAACCCTATTTCTCCTTGAGTTACTTAAAAATTGATTCAGAAATATTGCCCAGAAACTTCTGCAGAAATTATTAAAAAGAAATATCTCATTAGACTTTTCTAGGGATCTCTTAAAAAGCGTTTTTCCAGCGATTCCGTCCACATATTGCTACTGAAATACTTCAAGAAAGTCCTCATAAAAAATTTTAACGGGATTTCTCCAAAAAATTTCCTAAAATTTCTTCAATGAACGTTTCTAGGAATTTCACCAAGGGTTTGCGAGAAGGTTCTTCAGGTGTTTATCGTGGAAGTTCTTCAGAGGTTCCTTTTCGGATTCCCTCCAAGGTAGGAAAATGTCACGGAATTTTACTGGAGATTTTTTCAAAAATGATCGGGTTCTTTTGGAAATTCCCTCAGGGGTTCCTTCAAAAGTATCTCCATAGGTTTCTTCAGAATTTAAGAGATTTCTTTAGGAATCCTTCACAGATTCCATTGGACATTCTTCCAAGAATTCCTCCAAGAGTTCCATGAGACCTTCAGAGATTCCTGCATAAATTCCTACAAGGATTTTGTTCAGAAATTGCGCCAACGTTTCCGTCAGAAATATATCTTGGCATTCCTTTACAAATTCTTGCAGGAATTGTTACAGATATTACTTTAGGATTTTTTCACAAGTTTTTCTAAAAATATCACGCAAATACTGGGAGAATTTTTGAAAAACTCCCTAAACGATTTTCAAAGAAATTCCTGAAGGAATCCATTAAAAATCCCTGGAGAAATTTTTGAGAATTTTCTGGAGGGAATTTCTGAACGAAAAATCCCGAAACAATTTCTGAAGTTATCTCTGGAGCAATTCCTGCATGAATGTCTAGGAGAGACTCCCTTAAATATCTCCTTAATTCCTGGAAAAACTCATGAGAATCTTTTCGAAAAGTTGGTTTCTAGGAAAAAAGCTGGAGAAATTTCTGGTGGAATTCCCAGAGAAATCCGTGAAGGATTTTTTTTTACAAATCTCTTCATCAAAATGTCTGCGGAAATTGCAGACAAAATTACTGGTAGAATTCTTGAAGAAATCCGTCGAGAGATTTCTGACGGATCCCGTTATGATTTTCCGAAGATATGTTTGGAAAATCTACTGGAGGTATGCCTGGGGAAATAACTAGAAGAATTTATCCTGCAGAATTAAAAAGTCCTGGAGGAATTCTTTAGAGAAACACTGAGGGAATTTCTGAATTTATTTTTGAAGAATTCATTAACATTACCTGGAAGAACTGGTGAACCCTCTTCGGGTATTCATAGAAAAAATTCTGGAAAAAAAATCATAAAAAATGCCAAGGAGTAGATTTTAGAGTGATTTCTGCAGAAATAGCCAAGGGAATCTATTAAGACTTCCTGAAAAAAAACTGATTTTCTGAAAGAAAATCCAAGGGAAATCGTAGAGGAATTTCTAAAAATAAACATCCTGGATACATACCCTTATTTTAGTAAAAATATTTCGTGGAATTGCATTTTTTGAAGAAAATTTGGCGGAATTCATGGAGACGACCCTGGAAAGTTCATAAAAGAATTCCTTCAGCAATTTCTAGAAAAATTCCTAGAAAGAACCCAGAGAAAAACTGCCGGACGAAATTTTGATCATAATCCCGGAGGAATTTCTTCAAAAATGTTTGAAGATATACATGAAGGAATCCTTGAAGGATTTTCCAAAAGTGTTCCTAAAATATATTCCTACTGGGATATTTTTAAATAAAATTTTAAAGAAATTAGTGGACTAGTTTCAAGCAAAATCTTTTGAACAAAAAACTTGAGAAACTCCTGAAGAAGGCCAAAAGAAAATTCCCGGAGCAGAATTTCTGGGATTTTTTAAAGAAATAGTTGGACAGGAATACATGCTAGAAAGATGCCAGGAGAAATCTTTGGAAAAATCATGCTGAAATCATTCTAAAAAATTCTGCAAGGATTATTTTATGAAAATTTGGGAAATTTATTATACATCCAGAAAGAATCACTTTAGGAATTTCCGGCGGAGTCCCTTGAAGTAATCGTGGAGGAAATTTCAAAGTAGCAGGTGGAATGAAATCCATTCTTAAATATTTGTTGGAACCTCGGAGGGCTCGGAGGAATCTTTGGAAGAATTTTAGCTGAACTCATAAAAAGAATTCCTGCAAGAATTCCCGTTCTGCGATAATTAAAGAAAAGATCTATGCAAAAATAATTGGGTGGTTTTCGGAATAATTATTAGTTACGTGCAATATTGAAATCATTTCCGTGGGGATGTATCAGATCGAGGGGCGCTGAAATTTGGAATCATTGAGTAATAAGCACTGATTTTACCATAACAGCACTGGATGCATCTTGAAAAAGCCATGCATAAAATTTGAGAAAATATGCTACAATGGGCAGGCGAACCTTGACAAAAACCTCAATAATCCACCTAGCGGTGATGCCGCCTTTCTCGTGGCATTGATACCCCATTTCAATAAAATTCAAGCGACATGTTGAGCCGCCATCTTGAATTTGGATCCGCCATCTAAAATCCGCCATCTTGGATATTCTGGTCTCCATTTTTGGACTCTGGACATCTTGCCTATACCAAATATACCAATATTGCATGGTTTTAGAGCCTAAAACTCCATTAAACAGCCGCCATATTGAATTTGGAGCCGCGATCTTGAACATTTGGATGTCATCTTGAATTTGGGGCCGACATCGTGGAACATCTGGTCTCCAGTGTTGACTTCCGCACAAAATCGTCAACCATGCTGTATCACCATTTGACGTATCGCATGATGGGGCTAGGTACAGTTTTATATACGGCCAGTTTTACCGGTACTGCTCCGCATCACTGAAATGGCCATAACTTCGGAACGCCTTGACCGATCCGGAACATTTTTAATAGCAAACAATGCGATAAAATTCCCGTTCGATTCAGGCTATAATCCAAAAAATCGGCCAATAGGAAGTGCCTTTAAAGTGAGTGAACTTATACATGCACACATACATACATCAGCTTTGCAAAAAAAAAAGCTTCGAATTCAGTTGTGATAAATTTTGTGAAACAACAATCCTAGCTTAACTTTATAATCGACCCCTCACCATCAATCAAAATAAACTCCTCGTTGCTAAACCAACTTCAACTCACCCAACTCCGAACCCCTTTCTGATCCAACAATATCGATCAAAACTGACTGCAGTCTGCAGCAACCACCTCGAGAAGGTTCTTGACTTCCCGTTCATTGCCGCCGCCGCCACCGTCCGTATTCGAGTCGAAAAGCCGGTCGATTGCTCAGATGGTGGTGCACTCAAGGCAGGCAGCAGCCCTGCTAGGTGAGAGGCTTCTCCAGCATGTGTGAAATTGAACTCGCCTTCCATTGCTCCTCAAGATGCATCCCCGGGATGAAGGCGGAAGCTCTCCGGTAGGTAGTGGATACAGACATAGCTATAAGGTGCAAGTCGGTGTACCTGTGACGGCGGCGGCGGTAGAGGAAAGCAATTATCCAGGATATTGATCCGCCTTCGATAAGCCTCCCGGCTGGAAGGTTGACTGGCTGGCGGATGACTCCTTCAGATGCTGGGCTGTGTATGTTAGTAGTTTTTCACGTTTCGAATGTTGTTTCTAAAGATTGGTGCAATTTGGTTGAAAATTTTTATAAAAATCGACGTGTTTCTCAGATTTTTAATTATCTAGTCTATTTCAGCAAAGCTTTCTTATGCAACGTTTTATTCTTCAATAATTTTATTGAAAATTAACGAGCCTCTTCACTGAATCTGTTAACGTGAAAATTGTTTTAGGAATGATTTATGCTCCACCAGCCCATTGTGGTCTGCCACATTCTTCTAAAATGCTTCTTGCTTCTATAGCTGAGTGCTGTGCCAGTCTACCGTGAAAGAAGCGACAAGAATCCAAAGAAAATGATGATATGTAGCGTGGCACCATCATCGATCCACCGGATATGGGATGATTCATGGCAGTTGTTCGACACAGTTCAGTTTTTTCTCTTTCTCGCCCGGTGCATATGCAATAAAGGCTCCGGCAGTAGTGACAGGTGAATCAACGAACAAGAGCGTCGTCGTATCCTCGCATCCTCCGAGGAGAAAAGTGAAAGCAAAAAAGTGGGACACCCCGTAAAGCATGATAAAGTGGTGGCAATTTGATTGAGATAAGTTTGTCCCTAGATTGGGTTTATTTATAACGATGTCGATGATGTAAATGATGATGGTGCCAATAGGGATCTAGGCCTTGCCACTTTAAATCGAGTTACGTAATCTTTCAGCAGACTCGCGCTAACGGGATCCTTGACTGCGAGAAACCATTTCCGCTTCGGCGTTGTTCAAAATTCCACGAACCGTGTGCAGCTGATTAGCACCGCTGGGAGTGGCTTTCGTCGAGTTCAAGGATGCATTCACGATTACTATACCTACTAGGGGAGCAGACAAACTTCTACGTGCCGCATTCTGGTTGGTACCTTGCGGTACTTTAGGATTTCAATTGCGCGCGTTATATCCAGCCACGTGGCACAGTACTCGCTCATCAGAACACGTTCAAGAACCACCTCCCGGTCTATTAGAATCGTGTGTGAAGAACCCGAATAGGATATGATAACAACTTCAGATTCAATTTGGATTATTTTGTGATCTAAGGAATTAGAATAACTATTCTCTGTTCTCTGGAAGATACTTGATAAAGATATTGGATCTTAATTTGATCTTCTATTATGCTATAACAATCAAATTTTCAGTTTCCAATTGCAGTTCGGAAAAGTAGCACAGCTTTCGCAGCTGGCAGCCACCAGAATGAACGAATAGACGAACAAACAGTAGTGTATGGTGTGTTATCTGATTAAGCTCTCCTGGTTGCACTTTAACTTTGCTGTTTGCTTCCCTTACACGACCCCAATCGTATCTGCTGCACATTCTACTGCAACTCTTGACTCTGCTGGTTTAGGGGTAACCCACCATCGCCACCACCATCCTTCGTGTCTGATTCCTGGCCCTACCGACCCGACTTTCAACTTGTTACTCCAAATCGAAGAGTTGGGAAGAGTTGCCGTTGCAATTTTAGGATTTGTACTCTTACGACGTATCCACACACATGGGCAGCCTATTTATTGCACCCATAAATAAATAGAAACGCTCCATAGAAAATCAAAAAGCGCTCCAGAAAGAATGAACATATGTTCCATGAAAATGTGCAATATTACCCATAAATGATTGGAAACGTTCCATACTTTATAAAAAATGTACCGGTAAAACATTAAATTTTCTCATTAAAAGTGAAATTTTGCACCAATAAATAATACTGAAATGCTCCATAATAAAATAAAAATGCTCCATAAAATATTAAAATTGTACCCATAGAAAATTGAATATTGCTCCATAGAAAAATTAAATTGCACCATAAAAAAATGAAATTGCACCATAGAAAATAGACAAATGCTCCATAAGTATTATCAAACTGCACCATAGAAAACATGAATTACTCCATGAAAAATTAAAAATCTTCCGTAGATAGCATATTCTCATAATTTAATTCGACAGGGCTGAACTGCTTTACATTGCACTGCTCTAGTGGTGCAAATGTTTAAAGTTATGGAGAATTTTCATTTTTTCATGGAACAAATTGTATTTTATGTGGTGCAGTTTGATAATACTTATGGAGCATTTGTCTATTTTCTATGGTGCAAATTCAATTTTTTATGGTGCAATTTAATTTTTCTGTGGAGCAATATTCAATTTTCTATGGGTACAATTTTATTTTTTTATTGAGCGTTTGCATTTTTCTATGGAGCATTTGTATTTTATTATGGAGCATTTCAGTATTATTTATTGGTGCAAAATTTCACTTTTAATGAGAAAATTTTATGTTTTACCGGTACATTGTTTATAAAGTATGGAACGTTTCCAATCATTTATGGGTAATATTGCACATTTTCAAGGAACATATGTTCATTCTTTATGGAGCGCTTTTTGATTTTCTATGGAGCATTTGCAATTTGTTATGGTTGCAATAAACTTTTGCCACACACATGTATGTGCAGTGCACAGCTCTTACTCGAAAAACTTACCGTTTATGAGCTTGGGTTCAATTACAAATAGAAATGTTACAGAAGTTTAGTTTGGGGGTTCAGGGTGCACTTATACATTCACATGTTGCGAGGAAACTATCTCTGTTACCAACGACTATGTAGCTACATATGTACAGAAGGAAGCAAACACGTTTCGAACCCTGGAGTAACATTTAAATTGGAAAACAACCAAACACGAGGGGCGAAAGCCTGTCCATTACACCATTTTCTTTTAGATGAGACTATCTTGAACCGGACAAGCTAATCCCAGAGGTGAATGTAAAATTATTGAACGACTTATTAGATTTAATCTGGCATATTTTGTCAAAAGAACCTGTGAGAAGGTTATGCATTAACACCAGACAAATTTCTTGACGATTTTATGACAGAGTCCAGGTGAAATTTGAGGTCCACTTAAACCTATTTGGGTTTTCAATACAGATTTAATTCATGCCACTTTTATTAAGTCTTGTCTAATAAGAGAAAGGGAGCTCATTCGCACCAGTTTCATTTCATTTCATTTATTTGGTTTAACATCAAATTCATGATAACACTGGATCAACAATTTGCCTCCATAATACTCGATTTGCAGCTGCTACAACGTCGGTCACGCCAGATCAACATCACGCTCGCCAGATCACGCTCCACAGGATCCGCCCATCGTATTCTCTGTGCTCCACGCCTTCTTGTACCAACCGGATGGTTAGCAAACACCAACTTTGCAGGATTGTTGTCCGGCGTTCTTGCAATATGCCCTGTCCACCGTATCCGTCCAGCTTTAGCCACTTTCAGGATGCTGAGTTCGCCGTAGAGTGCAACGAGCTCTTTGTTCGTCCTTCGCCGCCACACACCGTTCTCCTGCATGCCGCCGAAAATCGTCCTTAGCACGCGTCCGAGTGCTTGTAGCTCCTCCTCGAGCATCGTTCATGTCTCGTGTACGTGGAGGACCGCCTGTCTTATAAGCGTCTTGTACATTGTACATTTGGTGTGGGGTGAATCTTTTTTTTTAATTATTTATCTGTATTAACGAGATTTTTAGCCCTAGGCTAGCTCATCTCCGGACCCACGCTTTACTTCCCTTCCGAATCTTTTTTGATCGTAGTTTCTTCTGGAGCCCGTAGTAAGCACGACTTTCACTGATGTTGCGCCTTCGTATTTCACGGCTCACGTTATTGTCAGCCATTAGCAAGGAACCGAGGTAGACGCATACTTCTACTACCTCCAAAATATCCCCGTCTATCGTAACATTGCTGCCAAGGCCTGTCCTGTCTCTCTCAGTCCTACCTACCAGCATGTACTTTGTTTTAGCCGCATTCACCATCAGTCCGACCCAGTGATGTCAGATTTTTTCGCAAGTGATTCCGCAGATGAAAATTGATGAGCGGGGGGGGGGGAGGATTTTAGAATTTTTGTTCCGTAGATTCCGATTAAAAATCCGTAGATTTTCCGTAACTTTCCGTAGGTTTCCGCAGAAAAACCGGGTTTTCTGTAGATTTTATCTACGGATCCGTATATCCGTAGAGAAGGCTCAATTCCGTAGATCTACGGAAATTTCCGTAGATCTGGTAACGCTGGTCCGACCTTTGCTGCTTCACGTTTCAGGCGGGTGCACAGTTCTACCACCGTTCCAAATGTTCTAGCAATAGTATCCATGTCATCCGTAAAACAGACAAATTGGCCGGATTTCGTGAAGATCGTACCCCGGCTGTTGAGCCCGGCTCGTCGCAAAACAACTTCCAGGGAGATGTTGAATAGTAGGCAGGAAAGTCCATCACCTTGTCGCAGTCCCCGGCGAGATTCGAATGAACTGGATAGATCACCCGAAATCCTTACGCTGTTCTGCACACCGTCCATCGTTGCTAATATCATTCTAGTATTCCGGGAAAGCTGTTCTCGTCCATGATTTTCCATAGCTCTTTGTGGTCGATACTGTCGTATGCCGCCTTGAAGTCGATGAACAGGTGGTGCGTTGGGACCTGGTATTCATGGCATTTCTGGAGGATTTGCCATACGGTGAAGATCTGATCCGTTGTCGATCGGCTGTCGATGAAACCGGCTTGGTAACTTCCCACGAACTCATTCGTTTTAGGTGACAGACGACGGAAGATGATCTGGGATAGCACTTTGTAGGCAGCATTCAAAATAGTGATCGCCCTGAAGTTCTCACATTCCAAATGGTCGCCTTTCTTGTGAATGGGGCAGGTTACCCCTTCCTTCCACTCCTCCGGTAGCTGTTCGGTTTCCCAGATCCTGACTATCAGCCGATGCAGACAGGTGGCCAACTTTTCTGGGCCCATCTTGATGAGTTCAGCTGCGATACCATCCTAACCAGCTGCTTTGTTGGTTTTGAGCTTGTGAATGGCATCCAGCAGTCCTCTAGAGGGGCCTCATCGAGCTCGTCCTCGTCTGGCAACGCGGCCTCGAGATTCTGCGCGTATGCTGAGGCGACATCCGGTTGTTTCAGTCACTCTAGGTTGTACCGTGGCGGTTGCCGGTACCGTACATTGTTGGTGACGGTGAGTTTTGGGCGCAATTAGACCATCACCAGATAGTGGTCGGAGTCGATGTTGGCGCCACGATAGGTCCTGACGTCGAAAATGTCGGAGAAGTGCCGTCCGTCAATCAGAACGTGGTCGATTTGAGATTCCGTCTGCTGTGGTGATCTCCAGGTGTAACGATACGGGAGGCTGTGCTAAAAGAAGATGCTACGATTGACCATGTTCTTGGCGGCGGCGAAATCGATGAGGCGTAGGCCATTTTCGTTCGTCAGCTGGTAGGCGCTGAACTTTCAAACCGTCGGTCTGAATTCCTCCTACCTGAATTTGGCCTACCTGAGCGTCTCCTGTGATGATCTTGACGTCGTGGTTTGGGCAGCGGTCGTATTCGCGTTCGAGCTGCGCGTAAAATGCGTCCTTGTCATCATCAGTGCTTCCGGAGTGAGGGCTGTGCACGTTTTTTTTTGCTGATGTTGAAGAATCGGCCCTTGATCCTCAATCTGCACATTCTCTCGTCGATCGACCCCCAATTTATTACGAGCCTCTGCATGTCGCCCATCACTTTAAAGGCTGTCTCCAGCTCACGTGTGTTGCCGCAACTGGTAGATGGTATGATTACCTCTAAACGTTCGCACCATAGATCCTGTCCAACACACCTCCTGCAGCGCTACGATTCGGAACCCGCGGTCCTTCAGTATATCGACGAGTATGCGGGTGCTCCCGATGAAGTTGAGAGATCTGCAGTTCCACGTACCGAGTTTCCAATCACAAGTCCCTTTAGGTCGCTGTGGTCGTCGCCATTGGTATCGGATTTGAGGAGTTCAGAAGGTTTAAAATTGGTTTTCGGGGGATTTCATAAGACTTGGAGGGACGTCACAAGAGGTTTTTTTTGCGTTTCCGACAGTTTTAGATGGTTTCAAGTGGTTGTTTCGATGATGTTTCTGGGCCGTATCAGCTATTTTGCGAAGTTTAAGATGGTTTTGAGGGGGAGTCGTAGTACCGACCACTTTTGGCGAGTACCGGTATTTCGGTACTAGAGCATCCAGTACCGGTAGTACCGGTAAAATACCAGTACTGGCAGATATTCTCGCTAAAGTCCCAAATCTCTGAGGGCAATGATAACGGAATGGTACGAACGGTAGCGCAATCGGCTCTGGATAAATAAGCAATCCTTCTTTATAAGTTATCGGCTTTCTGCACCACCATGTGCATACAGACTAAAAGATAATGCTCTACCGTAGGTTAACATACGTAACACTTCGAACAATTTCCGAATCAAATCAAAGTCACGAAAACACATTCACCCAATGGGCTTACGCTCAAATCGTCATTTTTTGATCAAACGCCACCGGGAAATCAGGTTGCATTGCGAATAGGAGATTAGACGTGTGCGAACGGGAAAACCGGACCGAACCGAAGCTTCCAAGGGACAACTCTACACCACACCATCCAACTAGCAGACAGGTAATGCAGCTGCTCACTACTGAACTTAAGAAGCTCGGCCGGGAGTTCGTGCTTCCCATTAGCCTTGTTGTCCTTCAGCCCTCTAATGGCTGTCTTGACCTTGTCTTGCATAGAAGCCTGTCCGTGGACTTCGATTTGTATTTTGTCTGTCGCTCTTCCATTCCCACCGTTTAACAGTTCCTCGAAGTTTTCTTATCACCTGGCACTACATATTGTTTTGACTGTCAGCAATATTATTTTCTATCTTCTTTCGCTTCCACTCAAATTGTGTTTTTTTTTTGCTATTTGATCCAGATTCTAGCTGTTGTCCTCCGGATTCTTGATCGAAATTCCAAGTCCATTGCGTTTTCCAGAGATGCACCACAGAAACAGTGTGATCAAACTAGTATTTAAGCCATTCAAAACTAAATACCCAAACTCTCGACAGTTCAAAATGATATAGGAAGGTGATGATTTAGTGATAAACTTGGTTGTGATCAGGGATGCCATATATACAGATTAACCTGTATTATACGGATTTTCCTTCCAATATTGCTCCGAAGATTTCTTTAAAAAATTCTTCAAGAATTCCTTTCGGAAAATCTACAACTAACTTCCAAATTTTCGTCAAATGATCCTCCATAAATTTATTCATAAATCCCTCTAGAAAAGCTTACATGGGTTTCCTTGAAAAAATTCTCCATAGTTTTTTTTTCAGGAATCCGTACAAGACATCTTTCGGGAATTGCATGAATTCCATCAGAAATGCATTCAGCGATTCTTTAAGAAAAACAAAAGTTCCTCCAGATTTTTTTCCAAGGATTGCTTTTAGAAGCTCTTCCACAAACTCCTTCGGAAATTCTTATAAATATTCCTTAAAAAAAATCTTCCAGGAATTCCGCTAGAAATTTCCCTGGAAATTTCTTCAAAAAATCCTTATCAGGTTCCTCTATTTGTCCAAGGCTTCCAAGTTCAAGGAAGTCTTCTGTGGGTTTCTTCCAAAACAATCACATTGGGCAAAATTCATCCAAAAGGTGGAACAAATTTATAAGTTTATAAATACAAGACTCTACGTAACCGCCGATGGCGCATATTTTCTCAAGAATTTATTGGTGACTGATTCATGTACGGTCATTCTCTCTCAAGCAAGTTATAGAGCCCGTTCTACCTCAATTCCCGATAAAATTTAAGTGTTTCCGATATTTCACGACATCTAGGTATTATGATTTTAATGAATATTTTGCTGGGATCGCATCGCCCCAAATCCATCGAGTAATGTTACAAGACGTTATTAAAATGTTGGAATTTTAGGGTATTACGGGACAATTATGCAGTGGTATATTTTCAAGGTAAATATTAATTTTACCTTAAAAATATAGGCATCTAGGGAAGTTGGGGCAAACTAAGCTCTAAAACTGTACACTGCCGTCACCAATTTAGAGCAATTGCCCGTATATGAATCAGTTATCAATCAGTTCTTGACAAAATTTGCTTTCGAATGAGCCATCGGTGGTCACGTTGAGTTTTGTATTTAGAAGGTTGTTATTTTTTTTTTCACCTCTGGGATTGATTTTGCCCAATGTGCAATGCTTCAGAATACTTCCAGGGATTCTGCAATAAATTTCACCAAGGCTTCATTTAGATATTCTTTCATGAACTCCTTCAAAATTTTCCCAAGAATTATTTTGGCAAGCAAGCGCTAGATTGGAACCCAGCAGGACATCGTAGCAAAGGCAGTCCCAGAGGCTTATGGCGGCGCAGTCCCATCAAGGAAGTCAAGAAAGTCGACAGATATCCTCTGCACCACCATGAGTGTTTAGGAATGAAAGAAGTTTTTCAGAAAATTTTTCAGATATTCTTTCAGCAATTCTTTCAAGTATTTCTTCAGGAAGTCCACCAGAGATTTGTTCAGGAATTGCTCTAGGGATTCTATTGAAACTCCCACATAAACGTGACTAGAAATTTCTCAATGGATTCATACAGAGATTCCTTCAGGATTTCCTCCAGATATTTCTTCATCAACTGTAAATGCCTTATAACATTTCTTCTAAGGATAACACAAAAAATGCATATATGCAGACAGATTTTTTGTTGAAGAAATTTTCCACAGATTTCGTCAGGAATACTTCCAGATGTTCCACGGAAAGCTATACCAAGGGGTTGCTGCTGGAATTTTCGAATGTATTCCACTTTATTCTAGAAACTTCACCATGGGTTTCCCGAGAAGTTTCTCCTGGCATTTCCCCAAGAAGTTTTTAAGAAATTCGTACTGAGATTCCTCCAAGAATTTCACAGTGATTTCTTTAAATATTCTCCCAGAGACTCTACTTTCTAATACTTTGGAAATTCCTGCCGGTATTACTTATAAAATTCCTTCGAGAAGATACTTTTATTTTCAGTAACTTCTTCAAAATTTTAGAGATTTCTTTAGGAATTCCAGCAATGGATTTCTTCAAAAGTTTTTTCATGAAGTTTTTAAGAAACTCTTCTTTAAATTTCCTTACGAATCCCACAGATTATTATCCAAGGATACGAATCCTTGGGAAATTGTTCCTGGGGTTTCTACAAGAATTTGTTAAGAATTCCTTCGGTGCTTCCTGCAGAAATTCAAACAAGGTGTTTTTTTTTTCAGAATTCGATCCTGCATCAGAAATATCTCGTGGGATGTCTTTAGAGATCCCTACAGAATTTGGTCAGATTTTCGTCCTGTGATTTTTCAGAAGTTCGTCGAGAAACATACCAAAAAATAATGAGGAATTACTCACAGAATTCCTGAAGAATTTTTTGATAAATCTCTGGAGGATTGTCACAAGAAATCATTTTAAAACTTCTGGAGATACCTTTGGAAAGTGCTTCACAAGAAGAAATCCTTGAAATGATTGTGGATGAATTACTGTACAAACATTCTTGAAGCAATTTCTGAAGTTATCTCGGGAACAATACTTAGATAATTGCCTAAGATATACCCAGAGAAATATCTGAAGAAATCCCCTAGTTCTCAGACAAAAATCATATATGGAGACTTCTGGAGGAACCCTGCAAGTAGTTCCGGAAAAAACATGCTTGAGAATGTTTTGGAGGGATAACTGGAACAATTCAAAGAGAAATTTCTGAAGGAATTTCATAAAAAAAAATACCTGCAGAAATCACAAATGAACGTACTGCTGGAAATTCTAGAGAAATTCATCAATAAGTTTTTGAGTTTCCTTGGAAGCACTCCACTCAAGCACTCCTGAAGAAATTCTTAGAATATTTTCTCATGCAATTATCGATGGTATTTGTAGACCAAAATCCCTAAACTAATACCTGGAGAAATTTATGAAAGAAATTCTCCAGAAACATAATAAACCAAGAGGCATTCTCTACACAGCAAAAAAAAAATATGAAAGTGAAACAGCTCGTAAATTGAAGATCAACTGAAATTTGCGACAGAAAAATGTAAATCGCCAACATTCAACGTCAGCCGAGCAGTCCGCTGCTGGTCAGACGGCTTGTCTACAGATTTTAAAGCATATTCGCTTTAAATTTACATGCATCTGCTATAAACCATGCCAGCCACTCTCCATCGTCAGCTAAAGAACGGCTGCTCGCAGCTGTGGCGGTTTCCCCGTTGTCTCTCTCAGTACTCTTTGCAGCAGTCGGAGCATGTCGAGAATGCGTGCATTATGGTAGAAGCAGTTTAACTTTGACTATCTGAAATTCGACAAGCTGAGATAGCCGAGAGAGCTCGGGCGTGCTACTCACACTCCAAGGATCTGAGTTCAATTCTCGCTCGGATCTCAATATTTCTTTATATTTTCTAACAGATATCTGCAATGTAATTTTAAGATCGCACAAAAATTTCCATCATATATGACGGGGTCCTTTTATTACATTCGATTCGTCATAATTTTACAGGTTTTTTTCGAACTGTGTAGGAAACCACTCCATAATTTCAAAAATGATTGTTTTTGAAGGAATCTTTGAAATAATACCTGGAAAAACTGGAGATCCCTCTGCCGATATTCGTTGGAATAAATCTTCAAAAATTCCTTGAAAATTGCTTAAGAGCAGATTCTGAAGTAATTTCTACTGGATTTGTAAAAAGAATCTTTGGAAAAAAAATCTGAAATAATTCCTGAAAAAAAGTTCTGAGTAAATTCTAAGCCACACCTGAATGACTGAAGAAATTGAAGCAATTATTTCTTATAAAAAATTGGAATAATTTATGAGTTCCTAAAGAAAAGCCCTAAAGAAATTTCTGGGAGAATCTTTGTGAAAAATTCTCCTGGATTTGCATCTTTTTAAAAAACGTTTGAAGGAATTCCTGGAGAAATTCTTTGTAAAATTGATAAAGAAATTTCTAGAAGAATTTTCGCAAAAAAAACACAAAGAAAAACTCCTGAAAAAAAATCTTGAGGTAATCTTTCAGAAGTGTTTGAAGAAATACATAAAAGAGTATAAACATGAACTTATAATAATATTTTTTTATGGAATCCCTTAAGGAATTCTAGGGGATACTAATATACTAAGAAAAATGTTTAGAGGAATTCTTGTTTACAGCATTCTAAGAAATCCGGCGATAATATTCTTTCTGTAAACATTCCACATTTTTTTTTTAGAAATCCTGAAAAATCCCCAAAGGAATTTCTGGTGATTTAGCTGAAGACAATGCTGGAGAATTTTCTAGAAATTTATTTCTTTATTTCTTTATTTTTTTATTTATATTCCCCAAGCAACACACATGGTTACAAAACAGTAACGGCAGCGTATGTAAGGGTTGTGCAGTAAGTCACAGTGACTTCTATGCAACCCTTACATACGCTTCCGTGACTGTTTTGTAACCATGTGTGTTGCTTGGGTCATGTAACGTAAGGTTAACCCTTTTAAAAATATTACAAAGTGATGGAATTCATTTTATGACAATCTATGCCTTAATTAATATATGTCCCTGAACCCGATTCCTTTAACTCTTTTACTGCACACGTTCTAGTTCTTCAAGAAGACCCTTTCTAAAACGGATATAGAAGATAATGACTTGAGGTTAGGGGATAAACGATTCCAAAAATGAATGTCTCTCACAAACAAGGATTGACAATAGTATGAAGATGTATGATGGGGTATTTTCAGGCTCATTGTTCTCGTATTCCTCATAAACTGAAGCTTATTATAAAGATGGTATGGTATTTTATTTTTAACAATTGTAAAAATTTGCAAACATGATCTATAACTATAAAATTTTGAAAACTGGCAACCTAATAAAGTATCTTGCAAATGGGAAAAGTGAGAGTACCTTGAAGGATTGAAAACCAGTGCTGTCATGCTAAAACCAGAGCTGGTTACCCAAGTTTTCAAAAAAGCTGCGCCCCTTATGATGCTACGCCCCCATATAAATAATTCAAACATTGCGCTCAATTTAACTATTTTAATGTTCCCAAAATAAAGCAAACAAGACAATTTTCCCGCTCACAAAAAAGTGTTAGTCTTGGATGTTAAAATTGCGCTCATCTTATACCAAAAAAGGATAATAGATTTTTCAGTTCCCAAAATATAAAGTGGCTATCTCAGATTCGAAAACAGTTTTCATCGTAAATCAATAACAATGTGAAAATTCCTTCGCTTTTCAATGAGCTGCGATCTCAGTCGTAGAAATTCCCTCAAAATTTATCATTAACAATGTAATATATGAAATTACGGATTTATATGATTTTGTTTGGACACGTTTAATCATATTTGAAAAATAATAGTATAATAGTTTTCAATTTATCAAATTTGTTGGTCGGAAAAAAATACATATCATAATTCAAAGATAAGTGGTGTAATAGCTGGAAACTTCATAAAATAAAAAAAAACTAGTGGTGATATCAGATGAAAAACTTGCACTCATAATATCAAGTAAAATGTGACAAATTTTAATTCAATTTAACTATATTCTATTAATACTAGAAAATTGCTCTCATCGCAAATTGATAAAAATGTGAGAATGTCTGTCTACCCATTTAAAATAAAGGATTTGCAATCTAAGATGATAAAATATCTTATCTAATTGAAAACATTGAGACAATTTTGAAGTACTTAAACAAAATAAACGAGTTTGAATGTTAGATGAGACCATTGCGCTCTTCATACATTAAAAACAGAACATTAATTTGTCGGCTCCCCAAAATAGAAGCGGCGATCGAGGCGGCGATCTTATATTCATAAAACTTCACTCATCGGATAGCCATATGAAACTTCGTCGCTCTTTATAATAAAAAAATTCCTATAGAAATCCCTGGAGAAATTCCTGAAGAAACCCCTAGAAAAATCATGGAGGAATTCCTGGAGAAATTCCTGGGAGAATCACCGGAGAAATTCCTGAATTAATCCCTGGAGAAATTCCTGAAGGAATACCAGGAGAATTCCCAGAAGAAATTCCTGGAGGAATCCTTGGAGGAATTTCTTGAGGATTAACTAAAAAAAAATTCAAGAGAAATCCCTGGAGGAATTCCTGGACGAATCCCAGGAGGAATCCCAGGAGGAATCCCTGGAGGTATTCCTGGAATAACGCCTATAGGAATTCCTGGGGGAATCCCTGGAGGAGTTCCTGTAGGAATTCCTGGAGGATTTCCTGAGAAATTCCTGGAGGAATACCTAGAGGTATTTCTGGAGGAAATTCTGGAGGAATCTTTGGAGGAATCCCTGGAGGAAGCCCTAGAGGAAGCCCTAGATGAATTCCTGGAGGTATCCCTGGAGGAATTCCTGGAGAAATCCCTGGAGGAATACTTGGAAAAATTCCTGGAGGAACCCTGGAGAAATTCCTTAAGAAATCCCTGGAGAAATTCCTCGACGAATCGCTGGATGTATTCCTGGAGGAATCCCTGGACGAATTCCTTGAAGAAACCTTGGAGGAACTCCTGGAGCAATCCATAGGGGAAACCCAGTAAGTATTCCTGGAGGTTTTCCTGAGGACTTCCTTGAGGATTTCCTGTAGGTATTTTTGGAGATATTCCTGTAGGAATGCTTGAAGGAATCCCTGGAGGAATTTTTGAAAGAATTATGATAATTAACTTTATTAAGGACAGGGCCCCTATAGCCACAGATGTAAAGGCGTGGGTATTCAGTATGACCAAGCTGAGGGTGACGGGTTCGATTCCCGGTCAGTCCAGGATCTTTTCGTAATGGAAATTTCCTTGGGCATAGAGTATTTTCGTGCCTGCCACACGATATACACATGCACAATGGTCATTGGCAGAGGAAGCTCTCAGATAATAACTGTGGAAGTTCTCATAGAACACTAAGCTGAGTAGCAGGCTTTGTCCCAGTTGGGACATTACGCCAAGAAGAGGAGGAGCTTTATTAAGGAAATTTTCAGCCCTTGGCTGGTCGATCTCCGGTTTTTTTTTGAAAGAATTCGTGCAGGATTTCTTGGAGGAAACCCTGGAGAAAGCCCTGGAGGAATTCCTGGAGGTATCCCTGGAGAAATTCATGAAAAAAAATCCTTGGAGGAATACTTGAAAAAAAAACCCTAGAGAAATTCGTTAAGGAATCCCTGGAGAAAATCCTGGAGGAATCGATGGATGTATTCCTGGAGGAATCCCTGGAGGAATTGCTTAAGGAAACTTTGGGGGAATTCCTGGATGAATTCCTTAAGAAGTCATTGGAGGAATTCCTTGAGGAATCCCTGTAGGAATTAATGGAGGAATTTCTGGAAGATTCCCTAGAGAAATCCCTGGAGGAAATCCTGGAGGAATCCGTGACGAAATTCCTGGAGGAATACCTAGAGGTATTTCTGGAAGAAATTCTGGAGGAATCTTTGGAGGAATCCCTGGAGGAAGCCCTAGAGGAAGCCCTAGATGAATTCCTGGAGGTATCCCTGGAGGAATTCCTGGAGAAATCCCTGGAGGAATTCCTGGAGGAATACTTGGAAAAATTCCTGGAGGAACCCTGGAGAAATTCCTTAAGAAATCCCTGGAGAAATTCCTCGACGAATCGCTGGATGTATTCCTGGAGGAATCCCTGGACGAATTCCTTGAAGAAACCTTGGAGGAACTCCTGGAGCAATCCATAGGGGAAATCCAGTAAGTATTCCTGGAGGATTTCCTGAGGACTTCCTTGAGGATTTCCTGTAGGTATTTTTGGAGATATTCCTGTAGGAATGCTTGAAGGAATCCCTGGAGGAATTTTTGAAAGAATTATGATAATTAGCTTTATTAAGGACAGGGCCCCTATAGCCACAGATGTAAAGGCGTGGGTATTCAGTATGACCAAGCTGAGGGTGACGGGTTCGATTCCCGGTCAGTCCAGGATCTTTTCGTAATGGAAATTTCCTTGGGCATAGAGTATTTTCGTGCCTGCCACACGATATACACATGCACAATGGTCATTGGCAGAGGAAGCTCTCAGATAATAACTGTGGAAGTTCTCATAGAACACTAAGCTGAGTAGCAGGCTTTGTCCCAGTTGGGACATTACGCCAAGAAGAGGAGGAGCTTTATTAAGGAAATTTTCAGCCCTTGGCTGGTCGATCTCCGGTTTTTTTTTTGAAAGAATTCGTGCAGGATTTCTTGGAGGAAACCCTGGAGAAAGCCCTGGAGGAATTCCTGGAGGTATCCCTGGAGAAATTCATGAAAAAAAATCCTTGGAGGAATACTTGAAAAAAAAAACCCTAGAGAAATTCGTTAAGGAATCCCTGGAGAAAATCCTGGAGGAATCGATGGATGTATTCCTGGAGGAATCCCTGGAGGAATTGCTTAAGGAAACTTTGGGGGAATTCCTGGATGAATTCCTTAAGAAGTCATTGGAGGAATTTCTTGAGGAATCCCTGTAGGAATTAATGGAGGAATTTCTGGAAGATTCCCTAGAGAAATCCCTGGAGGAAATCCTGGAGGAATCCGTGACGAAATTCCTGGAGGAATCCTGGAAAAATTATTTAAAGAATCCCTGGAGAAATTCCTGGAAGAATCCCTGGGGAAATTCCTGGTGGAATTTCTTAAGGTACTTGGAGGAATCCCTGGAGCAATTCCTGGAGGTATTTCTGGAGGATCCCCTGGAGGAGCCCTTGGCGATATTCCTGGAGGCGCCCTGGAGGAATTCCTTAAGGAATCCCTGGAGAAACTCCTGGAGGAATCCCTGGAGAAATTCCTGGTGGAATTCTTGGAGGTATTCCTGGAGGAATCCTTCAGGTATCAGTAGGTCGGCTCCAGGGGCACGTTCTCCTCCATTTGGGAATTTCCTGAGGAATTCCTGGAGGAATCCCTGCAGGTATTTTTTAGAGGAATCCTTGCAGGAATCCCAGGAGAAATCTCTGGAGGTTATTTTTGGAGGAATTCCTGGATGAATCCTTGGAGGAATCCCTAGAGAAAGCCCTGGGGGGATTCCTTGAGGAATCCCTGAAGGAGTTTCTGGAGGAATCCTTGCATGAATTTTTTGAGAAATCCCTGGAGAAACCATTGAGAAATTCTTGGAGAAATCCCTGACGAAACTCCTGTAGGAATCTTTGGAGAAATTTATTCCGGAATCTCTGTAGGAAATCCTGGAGAAATGCCTGGGGGAATTCCTGGAAGAATCCCAGGAGGAATCCCTGAAGGTATTTCTGGAGGATAGCCTGGAGGAATTCCTTCAGGAACCCCTTGAGGTATTCCTGGAGGAATCCGTGGAGAAATCCCTAGAGATATTCCTGGAGGAATGTCTGGAGAAATTCCTGGAAGAATCCTTGGAGAAATTCTTGAAGGAACTCTGGAGAAATTCCTGAAGACATTCCTGGAGGAACCCTGGTGGTATTCCTGGTGGAATCGCTGGTGGAGTTCCTTGAGGAATCCTTGGAGGAATTACTGGGACAATTCCTTGAGAAATTCCTGAAACCCTGGAAGAATTCCTGGGGGAATGCCAGGAGGAATGCCTGGTGGAATTCCTGGAGGAATTCCTGGAGGAATTTCTGGATGATTCCCTGGAGGAATCCCTGGAGGTAGCCCTGGAGGAATTTTAATTCCTTAAAGAATCCCTGGATAAATTCCTGGAGAAGTTTCTTGAGGAATCCCTGCGGAAATTCCTGGAGGAATCCCTGGACGAATTCCTGAAGGAATCTCTGGAGGAATACTTGGAAGTATTTTTGGAGGAATTCCTGTAGAAATTTCTGGAGGAATCGCCGGAGAAATTCCTGGAGGAATCTCTTGAGGAATCGCAGGAGGAATGCTTGAACGATTTTCTGGCAGTTTCCCAGGAGGAATCCTTGGGGGTATTCTTGGAGGAATCTGTGGAGAAATTCCTGGAGGAATCCCTGGAGAAATTCCTTGAGGAATCTCTGGAGAAATTTTTGGAGGGATCTTCGGAGGAATTCCTGGAGGAATCCCTCGAGGAATCGCTGGAGGAATTCCTGGAGGAATGCTTGGATGATTTCTTGGAAGAATCCCTGAAGTTTTTTATTGAGGAATTCCTGGAGGAATCTCTGGAGGAATTCCTGGAGGAATCCTTGCAGAAAAGAATGCAAATCTTCACAAGAATCAACGATTTTTTTTCTCATAAATTCCGAATTTTTTCTCATTAGTTGCCGAAGAAACGTTCAAAATAGTATACGAATATTTTCCCGAATTATGCCGAAAGAATCCCTCAACATAATGTAAGATGAATTTGCAAAGTAATTGCTGGAGAAATCCCTCAAAAAAAATTATGAAGGAATTTCTAAAAATTGCCTAAAATAAATTTCAAATTATTTTTCGGAAGAGTTTTTAAAGAAATTTTCAAAAGTAGGTACTTCTGAAAGGATTTTATAATTATTGCCGATAACGTTGTCGCAGGAAAGTTGAAAATAATGTCTGGAAAATTCTGAAAATATTGAATAAATTCGCGGAAGAATTGCTTAATGAATTCCCAAATAAATTGCCAAAAGAATTATTGATGAATTTGGCAAAATAACTTTAAAACGATTTACGACAATATTTGTTAAATATTGCCGCAGGAATTTCAGAAATTGCTGTTGAAATAATTATATTATTTCCCGAAGAAACTTATAAAGGAACTACGAATAATTCCTCCAAATACTACCGCTGGAATTTATATAAAAATTGCCAAATAAATTTCCCAAAAAAATATTTAAGCGTAGAATTAGCTTCAAGTTGAAATAACATAAAATAAAAACCAAAAATGATTTCGAGAATTTTGAATAAACTTCTAAAAGAATTCACAAATAAGTTTTCCGATCAAATTTAAATGGACTTTTTATGGGAATTTCCGAATTCCATACCATATTCATATTTATTATGGTTATAATAAGTGATTGCAGGCGACGAAAGGTACAAAACCCCTGGAATTCCGGCAGCTGTCTCCGATTGACCATCGCGAAAACCCTCCATACCGAGCTTGACGGTGTTCCCTCTGATGGTCACATTGTCCAAAAACCTCCGAATTCACCTCCAACACTCTTGATTTGCAAAATCATGATGTTAGATGTGTCGCAAGCCAGGTTTCGTAATTGTTCGGGAAAAGGCCACTATTTCCGGGTAGCCCCAGGTTCCCGAAACATCCGGGATGGTGGTCAATATGTCCAAAAATTTCTGAATATTCCTCCCAAACACTTGATTTGCGACACTATGTAGAATGGGACTTGACAAATGTGTTTTTAGAATTATGCTATGCAAAATGTCAGGTGTCAGGAACTTGCGAAATGTGTCTCCTGAAGGCACCCCAAACGTGACCCAGAACATCCGAAACTAGAACCAGGTAATCCCAATTTACTCAAACAATGCATTTGCAATAATAAAACGATAATTGAACACATTTGCAATCTTTTTCCATGTGTTTCTCACATGGAAAAGGAAGTTGGTCCATTTTTTACCCTATTTGACCCCCCTTCAATAACTCAAACCAAAAACCATTTTGATATTTTTCCATGCAACTAGGGATGTAGCGCGGTCTTCATTCCAAATTTTGTAAATATCGGTTGAAAAATGAAGTCACGGCGATTTTCTGAAATTAAATTTCTAACTATGACCAAAACGGGTTAATCAAAGGTTTTTCTTTCGAGTGGCATTGTTGTGTAGCTTATGGCAGTTGAACTGTTAACTCTATGGTAGATTTTTTCCGTAATTACACTGATAAAGGTTTTACTAGCAACCAAACTGCATAGTTCATATGAGATTTTTCCTTCTTTTAAAAATAGGCTGTGCTTTCGAATTACACTGTTACGAAATAGTGGACCTTCCTTTCTTAGTCAAGCATGTGGAATCATGAAACACATGGGAACAAATGCCCCAAATGGAAGATAACGTGCCTCTTCAGCCGGCCTTCCAATGTATATGAGTAGACATATAACTAATAAACGAAAGAAAAAATTATCAAAACTAATGATCAATTTGTTCGCAGGGTGACTGTGTTATGAAAATAAACAAAAAACATTAGAAAAACTGTGAAATTCTTTTAAGCTTTATAAGAAGAGAGAAATTCAAAACCATCTCGATTAAACCAAGTGTCGTAGAGCAAGAGCCACAATTGAAATGGGCAATACAAGGTTTGCCGGGTCAGCTAGTGAATACATAAAAATAAAGAATCAGGGAACAAAAACTGTGTGCTAAAGTTTCCAACTGGTTTTTAATTTGTCAAGGACATGTATAAATTGGAACAATGCAAATGTACACACTTTTCTCTGATTGGAAATTATTGCCAAGGAAAACAAATTTTAAACGCCCAAATGTATGCACAAGAAATCAACCGTATACAAGTTATAAGAAAAAGTTAAACATTTTCAATCCAACGACAGTATCGCAAACGTAACATGGACATGCATGAGGAGTACACAGGGTGTGAATTTACCTTATATAATATACTAATGTTTCAGTTCAGTTCAGTGAAGTGAAGTGATCTGAAAATTTTTGAAGATGTGCACCCAGCTGGTGGTAATAATAACATAACCCATTTCTTTGGGAATTTTAAAATAAAGCGTTTTTGGCTTTAAAATAAAACTCCTTAGCGTTAATGTGGTCAGGGCGTTAACAGTGTGCACCCAAAATAACCAAAATTGGCATTTTATAATATTTCGCTTCCTGAGGGGGCGGTCCAGAATGTCGAATTGTTTAAAAATCCATATTCACTAAAACTGATGTAGTCAGGGCGTTAACAGTGTGCACCCAAAATAACCAAAATTGGCATTTTATAATATTTCGCTTCCTGAGGGGGCGGTCCAGAATGTCGAATTGTTTAAAAATCCATATTCACTAAAACTGATGTGGTCAGGGCGTTAACAGTGTGCACCAAAAATAACCAAAATTGGCATTTTATAATATTTCGCTTCCTGAGGGGGCGGTCCAGAATGTCGAATTGTTTAAAAATCCATATTCACTAAAACTGATGTAGTCAGGGCGTTAACAGTGTGCACCCAAAATAACCAAAATTGGTATTTTATTATATTTTGCATCCTGAAAAAAAAATTTTTTTTTGAACTGAAGAGCTGGTTACTCAGTGAGTAACTTGGAGTAACCACGATGACACCACTGCCCGAGGGGGCGGTCCAGAATGTCGAATTGTTTAAAAATCCATATTCACTAAAACTGATGTAGTCAGGGCGTTAACAGTGTGCACCCAAATTAACCAAAATTGGCATTTTATAATATTTCGCTTCCTGAGGGGGCGGTCCAGAATGTCGAATTGTTTAAAAATCCATATTCACTAAAACTGATGTAGTCAGGGCGTTAACAGTGTGCACCCAAAATAACCAAAATTGGCATTTTATAATATTTCGCTTCCTGAGGGGGCGGTCCAGAATGTCGAATTGTTTAAAAATCCATATTCACTAAAACTGATGTAGTCAGGGCGTTAACAGTGTGCACCCAAAATAACCAAAATTGGCATTTTATAATATTTCGCTTCCTGAGGGGGCGGTCCAGAATGTCGAATTGTTTAAAAATCCATATTCACTAAAACTGATGTGGTCAGGGCGTTAACAGTGTGCACCAAAAATAACCAAAATTGGCATTTTATAATATTTCGCTTCCTGAGGGGGCGGTCCAGAATGTCGAATTGTTTAAAAATCCATATTCACTAAAACTGATGTAGTCAGGGCGTTAACAGTGTGCACCCAAAATAACCAAAATTGGTATTTTATTATATTTTGCATCCTGAAAAAAAAATTTTTTTTTGAACTGAAGAGCTGGTTACTCAGTGAGTAACTTGGAGTAACCACGATGACACCACTGCCCGAGGGGGCGGTCCAGAATGTCGAATTGTTTAAAAATCCATATTCACTAAAACTGATGTAGTCAGGGCGTTAACAGTGTGCACCCAAATTAACCAAAATTGGCATTTTATAATATTTCGCTTCCTGAGGGGGCGGTCCAGAATGTCGAATTGTTTAAAAATCCATATTCACTAAAACTGATGTAGTCAGGGCGTTAACAGTGTGCACCCAAAATAACCAAAATTGGCATTTTATAATATTTCGCTTCCTGAGGGGGCGGTCCAGAATGTCGAATTGTTTAAAAATCCATATTCACTAAAACTGATGTAGTCAGGGCGTTAACAGTGTGCACCCAAATTAACCAAAATTGGCATTTTATAATATTTCGCTTCCTGAGGGGGCGGTCCAGAATGTCGAATTGTTTAAAAATCCATATTCACTAAAACTGATGTAGTCAGGGCGTTAACAGTGTGCACCCAAAATAACCAAAATTGGCATTTTATAATATTTCGCTTCCTGAGGGGGCGGTCCAGAATGTCGAATTGTTTAAAAATCCATATTCACTAAAACTGATGTAGTCAGGGCGTTAACAGTGTGCACCCAAAATAACCAAAATTGGCATTTTATAATATTTCGCTTCCTGAGGGGGCGGTCCAGAATGTCGAATTGTTTAAAAATCCATATTCACTAAAACTGATGTAGTCAGGGCGTTAACAGTGTGCACCCAAAATAACCAAAATTGGCATTTTATAATATTTCGCTTCCTGAGGGGGCGGTCCAGAATGTCGAATTGTTTAAAAATCCATATTCACTAAAACTGATGTGGTCAGGGCGTTAACAGTGTGCACCAAAAATAACCAAAATTGGCATTTTATAATATTTCGCTTCCTGAGGGGGCGGTCCAGAATGTCGAATTGTTTAAAAATCCATATTCACTAAAACTGATGTAGTCAGGGCGTTAACAGTGTGCACCCAAAATAACCAAAATTGGTATTTTATTATATTTTGCATCCTGAAAAAAAAATTTTTTTTTGAACTGAAGAGCTGGTTACTCAGTGAGTAACTTGGAGTAACCACGATGACACCACTGCCCGAGGGGGCGGTCCAGAATGTCGAATTGTTTAAAAATCCATATTCACTAAAACTGATGTAGTCAGGGCGTTAACAGTGTGCACCCAAATTAACCAAAATTGGCATTTTATAATATTTCGCTTCCTGAGGGGGCGGTCCAGAATGTCGAATTGTTTAAAAATCCATATTCACTAAAACTGATGTAGTCAGGGCGTTAACAGTGTGCACCCAAAATAACCAAAATTGGCATTTTATAATATTTCGCTTCCTGAGGGGGCGGTCCAGAATGTCGAATTGTTTAAAAATCCATATTCACTAAAACTGATGTAGTCAGGGCGTTAACAGTGTGCACCCAAATTAACCAAAATTGGCATTTTATAATATTTCGCTTCCTGAGGGGGCGGTCCAGAATGTCGAATTGTTTAAAAATCCATATTCACTAAAACTGATGTAGTCAGGGCGTTAACAGTGTGCACCCAAAATAACCAAAATTGGCATTTTATAATATTTCGCTTCCTGAGGGGGCGGTCCAGAATGTCGAATTGTTTAAAAATCCATATTCACTAAAACTGATGTAGTCAGGGCGTTAACAGTGTGCACCCAAAATAACCAAAATTGGCATTTTATAATATTTCGCTTCCTGAGGGGGCGGTCCAGAATGTCGAATTGTTTAAAAATCCATATTCACTAAAACTGATGTAGTCAGGGCGTTAACAGTGTGCACCCAAAATAACCAAAATTGGCATTTTATAATATTTCGCTTCCTGAGGGGGCGGTCCAGAATGTCGAATTGTTTAAAAATCCATATTCACTAAAACTGATGTGGTCAGGGCGTTAACAGTGTGCACCAAAAATAACCAAAATTGGCATTTTATAATATTTCGCTTCCTGAGGGGGCGGTCCAGAATGTCGAATTGTTTAAAAATCCATATTCACTAAAACTGATGTAGTCAGGGCGTTAACAGTGTGCACCCAAAATAACCAAAATTGGTATTTTATTATATTTTGCATCCTGAAAAAAAAATTTTTTTTTGAACTGAAGAGCTGGTTACTCAGTGAGTAACTTGGAGTAACCACGATGACACCACTGCCCGAGGGGGCGGTCCAGAATGTCGAATTGTTTAAAAATCCATATTCACTAAAACTGATGTAGTCAGGGCGTTAACAGTGTGCACCCAAATTAACCAAAATTGGCATTTTATAATATTTCGCTTCCTGAGGGGGCGGTCCAGAATGTCGAATTGTTTAAAAATCCATATTCACTAAAACTGATGTAGTCAGGGCGTTAACAGTGTGCACCCAAAATAACCAAAATTGGCATTTTATAATATTTCGCTTCCTGAGGGGGCGGTCCAGAATGTCGAATTGTTTAAAAATCCATATTCACTAAAACTGATGTAGTCAGGGCGTTAACAGTGTGCACCCAAAATAACCAAAATTGGCATTTTATAATATTTCGCTTCCTGAGGGGGCGGTCCAGAATGTCGAATTGTTTAAAAATCCATATTCACTAAAACTGATGTAGTCAGGGCGTTAACAGTGTGCACCCAAATTAACCAAAATTGGCATTTTATAATATTTCGCTTCCTGAGGGGGCGGTCCAGAATGTCGAATTGTTTAAAAATCCATATTCACTAAAACTGATGTAGTCAGGGCGTTAACAGTGTGCACCCAAAATAACCAAAATTGGCATTTTATAATATTTCGCTTCCTGAGGGGGCGGTCCAGAATGTCGAATTGTTTAAAAATCCATATTCACTAAAACTGATGTAGTCAGGGCGTTAACAGTGTGCACCCAAAATAACCAAAATTGGCATTTTATAATATTTCGCTTCCTGAGGGGGCGGTCCAGAATGTCGAATTGTTTAAAAATCCATATTCACTAAAACTGATGTAGTCAGGGCGTTAACAGTGTGCACCCAAAATAACCAAAATTGGCATTTTATAATATTTCGCTTCCTGAGGGGGCGGTCCAGAATGTCGAATTGTTTAAAAATCCATATTCACTAAAACTGATGTGGTCAGGGCGTTAACAGTGTGCACCAAAAATAACCAAAATTGGCATTTTATAATATTTCGCTTCCTGAGGGGGCGGTCCAGAATGTCGAATTGTTTAAAAATCCATATTCACTAAAACTGATGTAGTCAGGGCGTTAACAGTGTGCACCCAAAATAACCAAAATTGGTATTTTATTATATTTTGCATCCTGAAAAAAAAATTTTTTTTTGAACTGAAGAGCTGGTTACTCAGTGAGTAACTTGGAGTAACCACGATGACACCACTGCCCGAGGGGGCGGTCCAGAATGTCGAATTGTTTAAAAATCCATATTCACTAAAACTGATGTAGTCAGGGCGTTAACAGTGTGCACCCAAATTAACCAAAATTGGCATTTTATAATATTTCGCTTCCTGAGGGGGCGGTCCAGAATGTCGAATTGTTTAAAAATCCATATTCACTAAAACTGATGTAGTCAGGGCGTTAACAGTGTGCACCCAAAATAACCAAAATTGGCATTTTATAATATTTCGCTTCCTGAGGGGGCGGTCCAGAATGTCGAATTGTTTAAAAATCCATATTCACTAAAACTGATGTAGTCAGGGCGTTAACAGTGTGCACCCAAAATAACCAAAATTGGCATTTTATAATATTTCGCTTCCTGAGGGGGCGGTCCAGAATGTCGAATTGTTTAAAAATCCATATTCACTAAAACTGATGTGGTCAGGGCGTTAACAGTGTGCACCAAAAATAACCAAAATTGGCATTTTATAATATTTCGCTTCCTGAGGGGGCGGTCCAGAATGTCGAATTGTTTAAAAATCCATATTCACTAAAACTGATGTAGTCAGGGCGTTAACAGTGTGCACCCAAAATAACCAAAATTGGTATTTTATTATATTTTGCATCCTGAAAAAAAAATTTTTTTTTGAACTGAAGAGCTGGTTACTCAGTGAGTAACTTGGAGTAACCACGATGACACCACTGCCCGAGGGGGCGGTCCAGAATGTCGAATTGTTTAAAAATCCATATTCACTAAAACTGATGTAGTCAGGGCGTTAACAGTGTGCACCCAAATTAACCAAAATTGGCATTTTATAATATTTCGCTTCCTGAGGGGGCGGTCCAGAATGTCGAATTGTTTAAAAATCCATATTCACTAAAACTGATGTAGTCAGGGCGTTAACAGTGTGCACCCAAAATAACCAAAATTGGCATTTTATAATATTTCGCTTCCTGAGGGGGCGGTCCAGAATGTCGAATTGTTTAAAAATCCATATTCACTAAAACTGATGTAGTCAGGGCGTTAACAGTGTGCACCCAAATTAACCAAAATTGGCATTTTATAATATTTCGCTTCCTGAGGGGGCGGTCCAGAATGTCGAATTGTTTAAAAATCCATATTCACTAAAACTGATGTAGTCAGGGCGTTAACAGTGTGCACCCAAAATAACCAAAATTGGCATTTTATAATATTTCGCTTCCTGAGGGGGCGGTCCAGAATGTCGAATTGTTTAAAAATCCATATTCACTAAAACTGATGTAGTCAGGGCGTTAACAGTGTGCACCCAAAATAACCAAAATTGGCATTTTATAATATTTCGCTTCCTGAGGGGGCGGTCCAGAATGTCGAATTGTTTAAAAATCCATATTCACTAAAACTGATGTAGTCAGGGCGTTAACAGTGTGCACCCAAAATAACCAAAATTGGCATTTTATAATATTTCGCTTCCTGAGGGGGCGGTCCAGAATGTCGAATTGTTTAAAAATCCATATTCACTAAAACTGATGTAGTCAGGGCGTTAACAGTGTGCACCCAAAATAACCAAAATTGGCATTTTATAATATTTCGCTTCCTGAGGGGGC
Organism: Aedes albopictus; assembly: GCF_035046485.1. Classification (NCBI taxonomy): domain Eukaryota; kingdom Metazoa; phylum Arthropoda; class Insecta; order Diptera; family Culicidae; genus Aedes; species Aedes albopictus. The sequence goes on from NC_085136.1 coordinate 94,714,150, forward strand.
GGTCCAGAATGTCGAATTGTTTAAAAATCCATATTCACTAAAACTGATGTGGTCAGGGCGTTAACAGTGTGCACCAAAAATAACCAAAATTGGCATTTTATAATATTTCGCTTCCTGAGGGGGCGGTCCAGAATGTCGAATTGTTTAAAAATCCATATTCACTAAAACTGATGTAGTCAGGGCGTTAACAGTGTGCACCCAAAATAACCAAAATTGGTATTTTATTATATTTTGCATCCTGAAAAAAAAATTTTTTTTTGAACTGAAGAGCTGGTTACTCAGTGAGTAACTTGGAGTAACCACGATGACACCACTGCCCGAGGGGGCGGTCCAGAATGTCGAATTGTTTAAAAATCCATATTCACTAAAACTGATGTAGTCAGGGCGTTAACAGTGTGCACCCAAATTAACCAAAATTGGCATTTTATAATATTTCGCTTCCTGAGGGGGCGGTCCAGAATGTCGAATTGTTTAAAAATCCATATTCACTAAAACTGATGTAGTCAGGGCGTTAACAGTGTGCACCCAAAATAACCAAAATTGGCATTTTATAATATTTCGCTTCCTGAGGGGGCGGTCCAGAATGTCGAATTGTTTAAAAATCCATATTCACTAAAACTGATGTAGTCAGGGCGTTAACAGTGTGCACCCAAATTAACCAAAATTGGCATTTTATAATATTTCGCTTCCTGAGGGGGCGGTCCAGAATGTCGAATTGTTTAAAAATCCATATTCACTAAAACTGATGTAGTCAGGGCGTTAACAGTGTGCACCCAAAATAACCAAAATTGGCATTTTATAATATTTCGCTTCCTGAGGGGGCGGTCCAGAATGTCGAATTGTTTAAAAATCCATATTCACTAAAACTGATGTAGTCAGGGCGTTAACAGTGTGCACCCAAAATAACCAAAATTGGCATTTTATAATATTTCGCTTCCTGAGGGGGCGGTCCAGAATGTCGAATTGTTTAAAAATCCATATTCACTAAAACTGATGTAGTCAGGGCGTTAACAGTGTGCACCCAAAATAACCAAAATTGGCATTTTATAATATTTCGCTTCCTGAGGGGGCGGTCCAGAATGTCGAATTGTTTAAAAATCCATATTCACTAAAACTGATGTGGTCAGGGCGTTAACAGTGTGCACCAAAAATAACCAAAATTGGCATTTTATAATATTTCGCTTCCTGAGGGGGCGGTCCAGAATGTCGAATTGTTTAAAAATCCATATTCACTAAAACTGATGTAGTCAGGGCGTTAACAGTGTGCACCCAAAATAACCAAAATTGGTATTTTATTATATTTTGCATCCTGAAAAAAAAATTTTTTTTTGAACTGAAGAGCTGGTTACTCAGTGAGTAACTTGGAGTAACCACGATGACACCACTGCCCGAGGGGGCGGTCCAGAATGTCGAATTGTTTAAAAATCCATATTCACTAAAACTGATGTAGTCAGGGCGTTAACAGTGTGCACCCAAATTAACCAAAATTGGCATTTTATAATATTTCGCTTCCTGAGGGGGCGGTCCAGAATGTCGAATTGTTTAAAAATCCATATTCACTAAAACTGATGTAGTCAGGGCGTTAACAGTGTGCACCCAAAATAACCAAAATTGGCATTTTATAATATTTCGCTTCCTGAGGGGGCGGTCCAGAATGTCGAATTGTTTAAAAATCCATATTCACTAAAACTGATGTAGTCAGGGCGTTAACAGTGTGCACCCAAAATAACCAAAATTGGCATTTTATAATATTTCGCTTCCTGAGGGGGCGGTCCAGAATGTCGAATTGTTTAAAAATCCATATTCACTAAAACTGATGTAGTCAGGGCGTTAACAGTGTGCACCCAAATTAACCAAAATTGGCATTTTATAATATTTCGCTTCCTGAGGGGGCGGTCCAGAATGTCGAATTGTTTAAAAATCCATATTCACTAAAACTGATGTAGTCAGGGCGTTAACAGTGTGCACCCAAAATAACCAAAATTGGCATTTTATAATATTTCGCTTCCTGAGGGGGCGGTCCAGAATGTCGAATTGTTTAAAAATCCATATTCACTAAAACTGATGTAGTCAGGGCGTTAACAGTGTGCACCCAAAATAACCAAAATTGGCATTTTATAATATTTCGCTTCCTGAGGGGGCGGTCCAGAATGTCGAATTGTTTAAAAATCCATATTCACTAAAACTGATGTAGTCAGGGCGTTAACAGTGTGCACCCAAAATAACCAAAATTGGCATTTTATAATATTTCGCTTCCTGAGGGGGCGGTCCAGAATGTCGAATTGTTTAAAAATCCATATTCACTAAAACTGATGTAGTCAGGGCGTTAACAGTGTGCACCCAAAATAACCAAAATTGGCATTTTATAATATTTCGCTTCCTGAGGGGGCGGTCCAGAATGTCGAATTGTTTAAAAATCCATATTCACTAAAACTGATGTGGTCAGGGCGTTAACAGTGTGCACCAAAAATAACCAAAATTGGCATTTTATAATATTTCGCTTCCTGAGGGGGCGGTCCAGAATGTCGAATTGTTTAAAAATCCATATTCACTAAAACTGATGTAGTCAGGGCGTTAACAGTGTGCACCCAAAATAACCAAAATTGGTATTTTATTATATTTTGCATCCTGAAAAAAAAATTTTTTTTTGAACTGAAGAGCTGGTTACTCAGTGAGTAACTTGGAGTAACCACGATGACACCACTGCCCGAGGGGGCGGTCCAGAATGTCGAATTGTTTAAAAATCCATATTCACTAAAACTGATGTAGTCAGGGCGTTAACAGTGTGCACCCAAATTAACCAAAATTGGCATTTTATAATATTTCGCTTCCTGAGGGGGCGGTCCAGAATGTCGAATTGTTTAAAAATCCATATTCACTAAAACTGATGTAGTCAGGGCGTTAACAGTGTGCACCCAAAATAACCAAAATTGGCATTTTATAATATTTCGCTTCCTGAGGGGGCGGTCCAGAATGTCGAATTGTTTAAAAATCCATATTCACTAAAACTGATGTAGTCAGGGCGTTAACAGTGTGCACCCAAAATAACCAAAATTGGCATTTTATAATATTTCGCTTCCTGAGGGGGCGGTCCAGAATGTCGAATTGTTTAAAAATCCATATTCACTAAAACTGATGTGGTCAGGGCGTTAACAGTGTGCACCAAAAATAACCAAAATTGGCATTTTATAATATTTCGCTTCCTGAGGGGGCGGTCCAGAATGTCGAATTGTTTAAAAATCCATATTCACTAAAACTGATGTAGTCAGGGCGTTAACAGTGTGCACCCAAAATAACCAAAATTGGTATTTTATTATATTTTGCATCCTGAAAAAAAAATTTTTTTTTGAACTGAAGAGCTGGTTACTCAGTGAGTAACTTGGAGTAACCACGATGACACCACTGCCCGAGGGGGCGGTCCAGAATGTCGAATTGTTTAAAAATCCATATTCACTAAAACTGATGTAGTCAGGGCGTTAACAGTGTGCACCCAAATTAACCAAAATTGGCATTTTATAATATTTCGCTTCCTGAGGGGGCGGTCCAGAATGTCGAATTGTTTAAAAATCCATATTCACTAAAACTGATGTAGTCAGGGCGTTAACAGTGTGCACCCAAAATAACCAAAATTGGCATTTTATAATATTTCGCTTCCTGAGGGGGCGGTCCAGAATGTCGAATTGTTTAAAAATCCATATTCACTAAAACTGATGTAGTCAGGGCGTTAACAGTGTGCACCCAAATTAACCAAAATTGGCATTTTATAATATTTCGCTTCCTGAGGGGGCGGTCCAGAATGTCGAATTGTTTAAAAATCCATATTCACTAAAACTGATGTAGTCAGGGCGTTAACAGTGTGCACCCAAAATAACCAAAATTGGCATTTTATAATATTTCGCTTCCTGAGGGGGCGGTCCAGAATGTCGAATTGTTTAAAAATCCATATTCACTAAAACTGATGTAGTCAGGGCGTTAACAGTGTGCACCCAAAATAACCAAAATTGGCATTTTATAATATTTCGCTTCCTGAGGGGGCGGTCCAGAATGTCGAATTGTTTAAAAATCCATATTCACTAAAACTGATGTAGTCAGGGCGTTAACAGTGTGCACCCAAAATAACCAAAATTGGCATTTTATAATATTTCGCTTCCTGAGGGGGCGGTCCAGAATGTCGAATTGTTTAAAAATCCATATTCACTAAAACTGATGTAGTCAGGGCGTTAACAGTGTGCACCCAAAATAACCAAAATTGGCATTTTATAATATTTCGCTTCCTGAGGGGGCGGTCCAGAATGTCGAATTGTTTAAAAATCCATATTCACTAAAACTGATGTGGTCAGGGCGTTAACAGTGTGCACCAAAAATAACCAAAATTGGCATTTTATAATATTTCGCTTCCTGAGGGGGCGGTCCAGAATGTCGAATTGTTTAAAAATCCATATTCACTAAAACTGATGTAGTCAGGGCGTTAACAGTGTGCACCCAAAATAACCAAAATTGGTATTTTATTATATTTTGCATCCTGAAAAAAAAATTTTTTTTTGAACTGAAGAGCTGGTTACTCAGTGAGTAACTTGGAGTAACCACGATGACACCACTGCCCGAGGGGGCGGTCCAGAATGTCGAATTGTTTAAAAATCCATATTCACTAAAACTGATGTAGTCAGGGCGTTAACAGTGTGCACCCAAATTAACCAAAATTGGCATTTTATAATATTTCGCTTCCTGAGGGGGCGGTCCAGAATGTCGAATTGTTTAAAAATCCATATTCACTAAAACTGATGTAGTCAGGGCGTTAACAGTGTGCACCCAAAATAACCAAAATTGGCATTTTATAATATTTCGCTTCCTGAGGGGGCGGTCCAGAATGTCGAATTGTTTAAAAATCCATATTCACTAAAACTGATGTAGTCAGGGCGTTAACAGTGTGCACCCAAAATAACCAAAATTGGCATTTTATAATATTTCGCTTCCTGAGGGGGCGGTCCAGAATGTCGAATTGTTTAAAAATCCATATTCACTAAAACTGATGTAGTCAGGGCGTTAACAGTGTGCACCCAAATTAACCAAAATTGGCATTTTATAATATTTCGCTTCCTGAGGGGGCGGTCCAGAATGTCGAATTGTTTAAAAATCCATATTCACTAAAACTGATGTAGTCAGGGCGTTAACAGTGTGCACCCAAAATAACCAAAATTGGCATTTTATAATATTTCGCTTCCTGAGGGGGCGGTCCAGAATGTCGAATTGTTTAAAAATCCATATTCACTAAAACTGATGTAGTCAGGGCGTTAACAGTGTGCACCCAAAATAACCAAAATTGGCATTTTATAATATTTCGCTTCCTGAGGGGGCGGTCCAGAATGTCGAATTGTTTAAAAATCCATATTCACTAAAACTGATGTAGTCAGGGCGTTAACAGTGTGCACCCAAAATAACCAAAATTGGCATTTTATAATATTTCGCTTCCTGAGGGGGCGGTCCAGAATGTCGAATTGTTTAAAAATCCATATTCACTAAAACTGATGTGGTCAGGGCGTTAACAGTGTGCACCAAAAATAACCAAAATTGGCATTTTATAATATTTCGCTTCCTGAGGGGGCGGTCCAGAATGTCGAATTGTTTAAAAATCCATATTCACTAAAACTGATGTAGTCAGGGCGTTAACAGTGTGCACCCAAAATAACCAAAATTGGTATTTTATTATATTTTGCATCCTGAAAAAAAAATTTTTTTTTGAACTGAAGAGCTGGTTACTCAGTGAGTAACTTGGAGTAACCACGATGACACCACTGCCCGAGGGGGCGGTCCAGAATGTCGAATTGTTTAAAAATCCATATTCACTAAAACTGATGTAGTCAGGGCGTTAACAGTGTGCACCCAAATTAACCAAAATTGGCATTTTATAATATTTCGCTTCCTGAGGGGGCGGTCCAGAATGTCGAATTGTTTAAAAATCCATATTCACTAAAACTGATGTAGTCAGGGCGTTAACAGTGTGCACCCAAAATAACCAAAATTGGCATTTTATAATATTTCGCTTCCTGAGGGGGCGGTCCAGAATGTCGAATTGTTTAAAAATCCATATTCACTAAAACTGATGTAGTCAGGGCGTTAACAGTGTGCACCCAAAATAACCAAAATTGGCATTTTATAATATTTCGCTTCCTGAGGGGGCGGTCCAGAATGTCGAATTGTTTAAAAATCCATATTCACTAAAACTGATGTGGTCAGGGCGTTAACAGTGTGCACCAAAAATAACCAAAATTGGCATTTTATAATATTTCGCTTCCTGAGGGGGCGGTCCAGAATGTCGAATTGTTTAAAAATCCATATTCACTAAAACTGATGTAGTCAGGGCGTTAACAGTGTGCACCCAAAATAACCAAAATTGGTATTTTATTATATTTTGCATCCTGAAAAAAAAATTTTTTTTTGAACTGAAGAGCTGGTTACTCAGTGAGTAACTTGGAGTAACCACGATGACACCACTGCCCGAGGGGGCGGTCCAGAATGTCGAATTGTTTAAAAATCCATATTCACTAAAACTGATGTAGTCAGGGCGTTAACAGTGTGCACCCAAATTAACCAAAATTGGCATTTTATAATATTTCGCTTCCTGAGGGGGCGGTCCAGAATGTCGAATTGTTTAAAAATCCATATTCACTAAAACTGATGTAGTCAGGGCGTTAACAGTGTGCACCCAAAATAACCAAAATTGGCATTTTATAATATTTCGCTTCCTGAGGGGGCGGTCCAGAATGTCGAATTGTTTAAAAATCCATATTCACTAAAACTGATGTAGTCAGGGCGTTAACAGTGTGCACCCAAATTAACCAAAATTGGCATTTTATAATATTTCGCTTCCTGAGGGGGCGGTCCAGAATGTCGAATTGTTTAAAAATCCATATTCACTAAAACTGATGTAGTCAGGGCGTTAACAGTGTGCACCCAAAATAACCAAAATTGGCATTTTATAATATTTCGCTTCCTGAGGGGGCGGTCCAGAATGTCGAATTGTTTAAAAATCCATATTCACTAAAACTGATGTAGTCAGGGCGTTAACAGTGTGCACCCAAAATAACCAAAATTGGCATTTTATAATATTTCGCTTCCTGAGGGGGCGGTCCAGAATGTCGAATTGTTTAAAAATCCATATTCACTAAAACTGATGTAGTCAGGGCGTTAACAGTGTGCACCCAAAATAACCAAAATTGGCATTTTATAATATTTCGCTTCCTGAGGGGGCGGTCCAGAATGTCGAATTGTTTAAAAATCCATATTCACTAAAACTGATGTAGTCAGGGCGTTAACAGTGTGCACCCAAAATAACCAAAATTGGCATTTTATAATATTTCGCTTCCTGAGGGGGCGGTCCAGAATGTCGAATTGTTTAAAAATCCATATTCACTAAAACTGATGTGGTCAGGGCGTTAACAGTGTGCACCAAAAATAACCAAAATTGGCATTTTATAATATTTCGCTTCCTGAGGGGGCGGTCCAGAATGTCGAATTGTTTAAAAATCCATATTCACTAAAACTGATGTAGTCAGGGCGTTAACAGTGTGCACCCAAAATAACCAAAATTGGTATTTTATTATATTTTGCATCCTGAAAAAAAAATTTTTTTTTGAACTGAAGAGCTGGTTACTCAGTGAGTAACTTGGAGTAACCACGATGACACCACTGCCCGAGGGGGCGGTCCAGAATGTCGAATTGTTTAAAAATCCATATTCACTAAAACTGATGTAGTCAGGGCGTTAACAGTGTGCACCCAAATTAACCAAAATTGGCATTTTATAATATTTCGCTTCCTGAGGGGGCGGTCCAGAATGTCGAATTGTTTAAAAATCCATATTCACTAAAACTGATGTAGTCAGGGCGTTAACAGTGTGCACCCAAAATAACCAAAATTGGCATTTTATAATATTTCGCTTCCTGAGGGGGCGGTCCAGAATGTCGAATTGTTTAAAAATCCATATTCACTAAAACTGATGTAGTCAGGGCGTTAACAGTGTGCACCCAAAATAACCAAAATTGGCATTTTATAATATTTCGCTTCCTGAGGGGGCGGTCCAGAATGTCGAATTGTTTAAAAATCCATATTCACTAAAACTGATGTAGTCAGGGCGTTAACAGTGTGCACCCAAAATAACCAAAATTGGCATTTTATAATATTTCGCTTCCTGAGGGGGCGGTCCAGAATGTCGAATTGTTTAAAAATCCATATTCACTAAAACTGATGTAGTCAGGGCGTTAACAGTGTGCACCCAAAATAACCAAAATTGGCATTTTATAATATTTCGCTTCCTGAGGGGGCGGTCCAGAATGTCGAATTGTTTAAAAATCCATATTCACTAAAACTGATGTAGTCAGGGCGTTAACAGTGTGCACCCAAAATAACCAAAATTGGCATTTTATAATATTTCGCTTCCTGAGGGGGCGGTCCAGAATGTCGAATTGTTTAAAAATCCATATTCACTAAAACTGATGTAGTCAGGGCGTTAACAGTGTGCACCCAAAATAACCAAAATTGGCATTTTATAATATTTCGCTTCCTGAGGGGGCGGTCCAGAATGTCGAATTGTTTAAAAATCCATATTCACTAAAACTGATGTAGTCAGGGCGTTAACAGTGTGCACCCAAAATAACCAAAATTGGCATTTTATAATATTTCGCTTCCTGAGGGGGCGGTCCAGAATGTCGAATTGTTTAAAAATCCATATTCACTAAAACTGATGTGGTCAGGGCGTTAACAGTGTGCACCAAAAATAACCAAAATTGGCATTTTATAATATTTCGCTTCCTGAGGGGGCGGTCCAGAATGTCGAATTGTTTAAAAATCCATATTCACTAAAACTGATGTAGTCAGGGCGTTAACAGTGTGCACCCAAAATAACCAAAATTGGTATTTTATTATATTTTGCATCCTGAAAAAAAATTTTTTTTTGAACTGAAGAGCTGGTTACTCAGTGAGTAACTTGGAGTAACCACGATGACACCACTGCCCGAGGGGGCGGTCCAGAATGTCGAATTGTTTAAAAATCCATATTCACTAAAACTGATGTAGTCAGGGCGTTAACAGTGTGCACCCAAATTAACCAAAATTGGCATTTTATAATATTTCGCTTCCTGAGGGGGCGGTCCAGAATGTCGAATTGTTTAAAAATCCATATTCACTAAAACTGATGTAGTCAGGGCGTTAACAGTGTGCACCCAAAATAACCAAAATTGGCATTTTATAATATTTCGCTTCCTGAGGGGGCGGTCCAGAATGTCGAATTGTTTAAAAATCCATATTCACTAAAACTGATGTAGTCAGGGCGTTAACAGTGTGCACCCAAAATAACCAAAATTGGCATTTTATAATATTTCGCTTCCTGAGGGGGCGGTCCAGAATGTCGAATTGTTTAAAAATCCATATTCACTAAAACTGATGTAGTCAGGGCGTTAACAGTGTGCACCCAAAATAACCAAAATTGGCATTTTATAATATTTCGCTTCCTGAGGGGGCGGTCCAGAATGTCGAATTGTTTAAAAATCCATATTCACTAAAACTGATGTAGTCAGGGCGTTAACAGTGTGCACCCAAAATAACCAAAATTGGCATTTTATAATATTTCGCTTCCTGAGGGGGCGGTCCAGAATGTCGAATTGTTTAAAAATCCATATTCACTAAAACTGATGTAGTCAGGGCGTTAACAGTGTGCACCCAAAATAACCAAAATTGGCATTTTATAATATTTCGCTTCCTGAGGGGGCGGTCCAGAATGTCGAATTGTTTAAAAATCCATATTCACTAAAACTGATGTGGTCAGGGCGTTAACAGTGTGCACCAAAAATAACCAAAATTGGCATTTTATAATATTTTCGCTTCCTGAGGGGGCGGTCCAGAATGTCGAATTGTTTAAAAATCCATATTCACTAAAACTGATGTAGTCAGGGCGTTAACAGTGTGCACCCAAAATAACCAAAATTGGCATTTTATAATATTTCGCTTCCTGAGGGGGCGGTCCAGAATGTCGAATTGTTTAAAAATCCATATTCACTAAAACTGATGTGGTCAGGGCGTTAACAGTGTGCACCAAAAATAACCAAAATTGGCATTTTATAATATTTCGCTTCCTGAGGGGGCGGTCCAGAATGTCGAATTGTTTAAAAATCCATATTCACTAAAACTGATGTAGTCAGGGCGTTAACAGTGTGCACCCAAAATAACCAAAATTGGTATTTTATTATATTTTGCATCCTGAAAAAAAAATTTTTTTTTGAACTGAAGAGCTGGTTACTCAGTGAGTAACTTGGAGTAACCACGATGACACCACTGCCCGAGGGGGCGGTCCAGAATGTCGAATTGTTTAAAAATCCATATTCACTAAAACTGATGTAGTCAGGGCGTTAACAGTGTGCACCCAAATTAACCAAAATTGGCATTTTATAATATTTCGCTTCCTGAGGGGGCGGTCCAGAATGTCGAATTGTTTAAAAATCCATATTCACTAAAACTGATGTAGTCAGGGCGTTAACAGTGTGCACCCAAAATAACCAAAATTGGCATTTTATAATATTTCGCTTCCTGAGGGGGCGGTCCAGAATGTCGAATTGTTTAAAAATCCATATTCACTAAAACTGATGTAGTCAGGGCGTTAACAGTGTGCACCCAAAATAACCAAAATTGGCATTTTATAATATTTCGCTTCCTGAGGGGGCGGTCCAGAATGTCGAATTGTTTAAAAATCCATATTCACTAAAACTGATGTGGTCAGGGCGTTAACAGTGTGCACCAAAAATAACCAAAATTGGCATTTTATAATATTTCGCTTCCTGAGGGGGCGGTCCAGAATGTCGAATTGTTTAAAAATCCATATTCACTAAAACTGATGTAGTCAGGGCGTTAACAGTGTGCACCCAAAATAACCAAAATTGGCATTTTATAATATTTCGCTTCCTGAGGGGGCGGTCCAGAATGTCGAATTGTTTAAAAATCCATATTCACTAAAACTGATGTGGTCAGGGCGTTAACAGTGTGCACCAAAAATAACCAAAATTGGCATTTTATAATATTTCGCTTCCTGAGGGGGCGGTCCAGAATGTCGAATTGTTTAAAAATCCATATTCACTAAAACTGATGTAGTCAGGGCGTTAACAGTGTGCACCCAAATTAACCAAAATTGGCATTTTATAATATTTCGCTTCCTGAGGGGGCGGTCCAGAATGTCGAATTGTTTAAAAATCCATATTCACTAAAACTGATGTAGTCAGGGCGTTAACAGTGTGCACCCAAAATAACCAAAATTGGTATTTTATTATATTTTGCATCCTGAAAAAAAAATTTTTTTTTGAACTGAAGAGCTGGTTACTCAGTGAGTAACTTGGAGTAACCACGATGACACCACTGCCCGAGGGGGCGGTCCAGAATGTCGAATTGTTTAAAAATCCATATTCACTAAAACTGATGTAGTCAGGGCGTTAACAGTGTGCACCCAAATTAACCAAAATTGGCATTTTATAATATTTCGCTTCCTGAGGGGGCGGTCCAGAATGTCGAATTGTTTAAAAATCCATATTCACTAAAACTGATGTAGTCAGGGCGTTAACAGTGTGCACCCAAAATAACCAAAATTGGCATTTTATAATATTTCGCTTCCTGAGGGGGCGGTCCAGAATGTCGAATTGTTTAAAAATCCATATTCACTAAAACTGATGTAGTCAGGGCGTTAACAGTGTGCACCCAAAATAACCAAAATTGGCATTTTATAATATTTCGCTTCCTGAGGGGGCGGTCCAGAATGTCGAATTGTTTAAAAATCCATATTCACTAAAACTGATGTAGTCAGGGCGTTAACAGTGTGCACCCAAAATAACCAAAATTGGTATTTTATTATATTTTGCATCCTGAAAAAAAAATTTTTTTTTGAACTGAAGAGCTGGTTACTCAGTGAGTAACTTGGAGTAACCACGATGACACCACTGCCCGAGGGGGCGGTCCAGAATGTCGAATTGTTTAAAAATCCATATTCACTAAAACTGATGTAGTCAGGGCGTTAACAGTGTGCACCCAAATTAACCAAAATTGGCATTTTATAATATTTCGCTTCCTGAGGGGGCGGTCCAGAATGTCGAATTGTTTAAAAATCCATATTCACTAAAACTGATGTAGTCAGGGCGTTAACAGTGTGCACCCAAAATAACCAAAATTGGCATTTTATAATATTTCGCTTCCTGAGGGGGCGGTCCAGAATGTCGAATTGTTTAAAAATCCATATTCACTAAAACTGATGTAGTCAGGGCGTTAACAGTGTGCACCCAAATTAACCAAAATTGGCATTTTATAATATTTCGCTTCCTGAGGGGGCGGTCCAGAATGTCGAATTGTTTAAAAATCCATATTCACTAAAACTGATGTAGTCAGGGCGTTAACAGTGTGCACCCAAAATAACCAAAATTGGCATTTTATAATATTTCGCTTCCTGAGGGGGCGGTCCAGAATGTCGAATTGTTTAAAAATCCATATTCACTAAAACTGATGTAGTCAGGGCGTTAACAGTGTGCACCCAAAATAACCAAAATTGGCATTTTATAATATTTCGCTTCCTGAGGGGGCGGTCCAGAATGTCGAATTGTTTAAAAATCCATATTCACTAAAACTGATGTAGTCAGGGCGTTAACAGTGTGCACCCAAAATAACCAAAATTGGCATTTTATAATATTTCGCTTCCTGAGGGGGCGGTCCAGAATGTCGAATTGTTTAAAAATCCATATTCACTAAAACTGATGTAGTCAGGGCGTTAACAGTGTGCACCCAAAATAACCAAAATTGGCATTTTATAATATTTCGCTTCCTGAGGGGGCGGTCCAGAATGTCGAATTGTTTAAAAATCCATATTCACTAAAACTGATGTAGTCAGGGCGTTAACAGTGTGCACCCAAATTAACCAAAATTGGCATTTTATAATATTTCGCTTCCTGAGGGGGCGGTCCAGAATGTCGAATTGTTTAAAAATCCATATTCACTAAAACTGATGTAGTCAGGGCGTTAACAGTGTGCACCCAAATTAACCAAAATTGGCATTTTATAATATTTCGCTTCCTGAGGGGGCGGTCCAGAATGTCGAATTGTTTAAAAATCCATATTCACTAAAACTGATGTAGTCAGGGCGTTAACAGTGTGCACCCAAAATAACCAAAATTGGCATTTTATAATATTTCGCTTCCTGAGGGGGCGGTCCAGAATGTCGAATTGTTTAAAAATCCATATTCACTAAAACTGATGTGGTCAGGGCGTTAACAGTGTGCACCAAAAATAACCAAAATTGGCATTTTATAATATTTCGCTTCCTGAGGGGGCGGTCCAGAATGTCGAATTGTTTAAAAATCCATATTCACTAAAACTGATGTAGTCAGGGCGTTAACAGTGTGCACCCAAAATAACCAAAATTGGTATTTTATTATATTTTGCATCCTGAAAAAAAAATTTTTTTTTGAACTGAAGAGCTGGTTACTCAGTGAGTAACTTGGAGTAACCACGATGACACCACTGCCCGAGGGGGCGGTCCAGAATGTCGAATTGTTTAAAAATCCATATTCACTAAAACTGATGTAGTCAGGGCGTTAACAGTGTGCACCCAAATTAACCAAAATTGGCATTTTATAATATTTCGCTTCCTGAGGGGGCGGTCCAGAATGTCGAATTGTTTAAAAATCCATATTCACTAAAACTGATGTAGTCAGGGCGTTAACAGTGTGCACCCAAATTAACCAAAATTGGCATTTTATAATATTTCGCTTCCTGAGGGGGCGGTCCAGAATGTCGAATTGTTTAAAAATCCATATTCACTAAAACTGATGTAGTCAGGGCGTTAACAGTGTGCACCCAAAATAACCAAAATTGGCATTTTATAATATTTCGCTTCCTGAGGGGGCGGTCCAGAATGTCGAATTGTTTAAAAATCCATATTCACTAAAACTGATGTAGTCAGGGCGTTAACAGTGTGCACCCAAAATAACCAAAATTGGCATTTTATAATATTTCGCTTCCTGAGGGGGCGGTCCAGAATGTCGAATTGTTTAAAAATCCATATTCACTAAAACTGATGTAGTCAGGGCGTTAACAGTGTGCACCCAAAATAACCAAAATTGGCATTTTATAATATTTCGCTTCCTGAGGGGGCGGTCCAGAATGTCGAATTGTTTAAAAATCCATATTCACTAAAACTGATGTAGTCAGGGCGTTAACAGTGTGCACCCAAAATAACCAAAATTGGCATTTTATAATATTTCGCTTCCTGAGGGGGCGGTCCAGAATGTCGAATTGTTTAAAAATCCATATTCACTAAAACTGATGTAGTCAGGGCGTTAACAGTGTGCACCCAAAATAACCAAAATTGGCATTTTATAATATTTCGCTTCCTGAGGGGGCGGTCCAGAATGTCGAATTGTTTAAAAATCCATATTCACTAAAACTGATGTAGTCAGGGCGTTAACAGTGTGCACCCAAATTAACCAAAATTGGCATTTTATAATATTTCGCTTCCTGAGGGGGCGGTCCAGAATGTCGAATTGTTTAAAAATCCATATTCACTAAAACTGATGTAGTCAGGGCGTTAACAGTGTGCACCCAAAATAACCAAAATTGGCATTTTATAATATTTCGCTTCCTGAGGGGGCGGTCCAGAATGTCGAATTGTTTAAAAATCCATATTCACTAAAACTGATGTGGTCAGGGCGTTAACAGTGTGCACCAAAAATAACCAAAATTGGCATTTTATAATATTTCGCTTCCTGAGGGGGCGGTCCAGAATGTCGAATTGTTTAAAAATCCATATTCACTAAAACTGATGTAGTCAGGGCGTTAACAGTGTGCACCCAAAATAACCAAAATTGGTATTTTATTATATTTTGCATCCTGAAAAAAAAATTTTTTTTTGAACTGAAGAGCTGGTTACTCAGTGAGTAACTTGGAGTAACCACGATGACACCACTGCCCGAGGGGGCGGTCCAGAATGTCGAATTGTTTAAAAATCCATATTCACTAAAACTGATGTAGTCAGGGCGTTAACAGTGTGCACCCAAATTAACCAAAATTGGCATTTTATAATATTTCGCTTCCTGAGGGGGCGGTCCAGAATGTCGAATTGTTTAAAAATCCATATTCACTAAAACTGATGTAGTCAGGGCGTTAACAGTGTGCACCCAAAATAACCAAAATTGGCATTTTATAATATTTCGCTTCCTGAGGGGGCGGTCCAGAATGTCGAATTGTTTAAAAATCCATATTCACTAAAACTGATGTAGTCAGGGCGTTAACAGTGTGCACCCAAAATAACCAAAATTGGCATTTTATAATATTTCGCTTCCTGAGGGGGCGGTCCAGAATGTCGAATTGTTTAAAAATCCATATTCACTAAAACTGATGTGGTCAGGGCGTTAACAGTGTGCACCAAAAATAACCAAAATTGGCATTTTATAATATTTCGCTTCCTGAGGGGGCGGTCCAGAATGTCGAATTGTTTAAAAATCCATATTCACTAAAACTGATGTAGTCAGGGCGTTAACAGTGTGCACCCAAAATAACCAAAATTGGTATTTTATTATATTTTGCATCCTGAAAAAAAAATTTTTTTTTGAACTGAAGAGCTGGTTACTCAGTGAGTAACTTGGAGTAACCACGATGACACCACTGCCCGAGGGGGCGGTCCAGAATGTCGAATTGTTTAAAAATCCATATTCACTAAAACTGATGTAGTCAGGGCGTTAACAGTGTGCACCCAAATTAACCAAAATTGGCATTTTATAATATTTCGCTTCCTGAGGGGGCGGTCCAGAATGTCGAATTGTTTAAAAATCCATATTCACTAAAACTGATGTAGTCAGGGCGTTAACAGTGTGCACCCAAAATAACCAAAATTGGCATTTTATAATATTTCGCTTCCTGAGGGGGCGGTCCAGAATGTCGAATTGTTTAAAAATCCATATTCACTAAAACTGATGTAGTCAGGGCGTTAACAGTGTGCACCCAAATTAACCAAAATTGGCATTTTATAATATTTCGCTTCCTGAGGGGGCGGTCCAGAATGTCGAATTGTTTAAAAATCCATATTCACTAAAACTGATGTAGTCAGGGCGTTAACAGTGTGCACCCAAAATAACCAAAATTGGCATTTTATAATATTTCGCTTCCTGAGGGGGCGGTCCAGAATGTCGAATTGTTTAAAAATCCATATTCACTAAAACTGATGTAGTCAGGGCGTTAACAGTGTGCACCCAAAATAACCAAAATTGGCATTTTATAATATTTCGCTTCCTGAGGGGGCGGTCCAGAATGTCGAATTGTTTAAAAATCCATATTCACTAAAACTGATGTAGTCAGGGCGTTAACAGTGTGCACCCAAAATAACCAAAATTGGCATTTTATAATATTTCGCTTCCTGAGGGGGCGGTCCAGAATGTCGAATTGTTTAAAAATCCATATTCACTAAAACTGATGTAGTCAGGGCGTTAACAGTGTGCACCCAAAATAACCAAAATTGGCATTTTATAATATTTCGCTTCCTGAGGGGGCGGTCCAGAATGTCGAATTGTTTAAAAATCCATATTCACTAAAACTGATGTGGTCAGGGCGTTAACAGTGTGCACCAAAAATAACCAAAATTGGCATTTTATAATATTTCGCTTCCTGAGGGGGCGGTCCAGAATGTCGAATTGTTTAAAAATCCATATTCACTAAAACTGATGTAGTCAGGGCGTTAACAGTGTGCACCCAAAATAACCAAAATTGGTATTTTATTATATTTTGCATCCTGAAAAAAAAATTTTTTTTTGAACTGAAGAGCTGGTTACTCAGTGAGTAACTTGGAGTAACCACGATGACACCACTGCCCGAGGGGGCGGTCCAGAATGTCGAATTGTTTAAAAATCCATATTCACTAAAACTGATGTAGTCAGGGCGTTAACAGTGTGCACCCAAATTAACCAAAATTGGCATTTTATAATATTTCGCTTCCTGAGGGGGCGGTCCAGAATGTCGAATTGTTTAAAAATCCATATTCACTAAAACTGATGTAGTCAGGGCGTTAACAGTGTGCACCCAAAATAACCAAAATTGGCATTTTATAATATTTCGCTTCCTGAGGGGGCGGTCCAGAATGTCGAATTGTTTAAAAATCCATATTCACTAAAACTGATGTAGTCAGGGCGTTAACAGTGTGCACCCAAATTAACCAAAATTGGCATTTTATAATATTTCGCTTCCTGAGGGGGCGGTCCAGAATGTCGAATTGTTTAAAAATCCATATTCACTAAAACTGATGTAGTCAGGGCGTTAACAGTGTGCACCCAAAATAACCAAAATTGGCATTTTATAATATTTCGCTTCCTGAGGGGGCGGTCCAGAATGTCGAATTGTTTAAAAATCCATATTCACTAAAACTGATGTAGTCAGGGCGTTAACAGTGTGCACCCAAAATAACCAAAATTGGCATTTTATAATATTTCGCTTCCTGAGGGGGCGGTCCAGAATGTCGAATTGTTTAAAAATCCATATTCACTAAAACTGATGTAGTCAGGGCGTTAACAGTGTGCACCCAAAATAACCAAAATTGGCATTTTATAATATTTCGCTTCCTGAGGGGGCGGTCCAGAATGTCGAATTGTTTAAAAATCCATATTCACTAAAACTGATGTAGTCAGGGCGTTAACAGTGTGCACCCAAAATAACCAAAATTGGCATTTTATAATATTTCGCTTCCTGAGGGGGCGGTCCAGAATGTCGAATTGTTTAAAAATCCATATTCACTAAAACTGATGTAGTCAGGGCGTTAACAGTGTGCACCCAAAATAACCAAAATTGGCATTTTATAATATTTCGCTTCCTGAGGGGGCGGTCCAGAATGTCGAATTGTTTAAAAATCCATATTCACTAAAACTGATGTAGTCAGGGCGTTAACAGTGTGCACCCAAAATAACCAAAATTGGCATTTTATAATATTTCGCTTCCTGAGGGGGCGGTCCAGAATGTCGAATTGTTTAAAAATCCATATTCACTAAAACTGATGTAGTCAGGGCGTTAACAGTGTGCACCCAAAATAACCAAAATTGGCATTTTATAATATTTCGCTTCCTGAGGGGGCGGTCCAGAATGTCGAATTGTTTAAAAATCCATATTCACTAAAACTGATGTAGTCAGGGCGTTAACAGTGTGCACCCAAAATAACCAAAATTGGCATTTTATAATATTTCGCTTCCTGAGGGGGCGGTCCAGAATGTCGAATTGTTTAAAAATCCATATTCACTAAAACTGATGTAGTCAGGGCGTTAACAGTGTGCACCCAAAATAACCAAAATTGGTATTTTATTATATTTTGCATCCTGAAAAAAAATTTTTTTTTGAACTGAAGAGCTGGTTACTCAGTGAGTAACTTGGAGTAACCACGATGACACCACTGCCCGAGGGGGCGGTCCAGAATGTCGAATTGTTTAAAAATCCATATTCACTAAAACTGATGTAGTCAGGGCGTTAACAGTGTGCACCCAAATTAACCAAAATTGGCATTTTATAATATTTCGCTTCCTGAGGGGGCGGTCCAGAATGTCGAATTGTTTAAAAATCCATATTCACTAAAACTGATGTAGTCAGGGCGTTAACAGTGTGCACCCAAAATAACCAAAATTGGCATTTTATAATATTTCGCTTCCTGAGGGGGCGGTCCAGAATGTCGAATTGTTTAAAAATCCATATTCACTAAAACTGATGTAGTCAGGGCGTTAACAGTGTGCACCCAAAATAACCAAAATTGGCATTTTATAATATTTCGCTTCCTGAGGGGGCGGTCCAGAATGTCGAATTGTTTAAAAATCCATATTCACTAAAACTGATGTAGTCAGGGCGTTAACAGTGTGCACCCAAATTAACCAAAATTGGCATTTTATAATATTTCGCTTCCTGAGGGGGCGGTCCAGAATGTCGAATTGTTTAAAAATCCATATTCACTAAAACTGATGTAGTCAGGGCGTTAACAGTGTGCACCCAAAATAACCAAAATTGGCATTTTATAATATTTCGCTTCCTGAGGGGGCGGTCCAGAATGTCGAATTGTTTAAAAATCCATATTCACTAAAACTGATGTAGTCAGGGCGTTAACAGTGTGCACCCAAAATAACCAAAATTGGCATTTTATAATATTTCGCTTCCTGAGGGGGCGGTCCAGAATGTCGAATTGTTTAAAAATCCATATTCACTAAAACTGATGTAGTCAGGGCGTTAACAGTGTGCACCCAAAATAACCAAAATTGGCATTTTATAATATTTCGCTTCCTGAGGGGGCGGTCCAGAATGTCGAATTGTTTAAAAATCCATATTCACTAAAACTGATGTAGTCAGGGCGTTAACAGTGTGCACCCAAAATAACCAAAATTGGCATTTTATAATATTTCGCTTCCTGAGGGGGCGGTCCAGAATGTCGAATTGTTTAAAAATCCATATTCACTAAAACTGATGTGGTCAGGGCGTTAACAGTGTGCACCAAAAATAACCAAAATTGGCATTTTATAATATTTCGCTTCCTGAGGGGGCGGTCCAGAATGTCGAATTGTTTAAAAATCCATATTCACTAAAACTGATGTAGTCAGGGCGTTAACAGTGTGCACCCAAAATAACCAAAATTGGTATTTTATTATATTTTGCATCCTGAAAAAAAAATTTTTTTTTGAACTGAAGAGCTGGTTACTCAGTGAGTAACTTGGAGTAACCACGATGACACCACTGCCCGAGGGGGCGGTCCAGAATGTCGAATTGTTTAAAAATCCATATTCACTAAAACTGATGTAGTCAGGGCGTTAACAGTGTGCACCCAAATTAACCAAAATTGGCATTTTATAATATTTCGCTTCCTGAGGGGGCGGTCCAGAATGTCGAATTGTTTAAAAATCCATATTCACTAAAACTGATGTAGTCAGGGCGTTAACAGTGTGCACCCAAAATAACCAAAATTGGCATTTTATAATATTTCGCTTCCTGAGGGGGCGGTCCAGAATGTCGAATTGTTTAAAAATCCATATTCACTAAAACTGATGTAGTCAGGGCGTTAACAGTGTGCACCCAAATTAACCAAAATTGGCATTTTATAATATTTCGCTTCCTGAGGGGGCGGTCCAGAATGTCGAATTGTTTAAAAATCCATATTCACTAAAACTGATGTAGTCAGGGCGTTAACAGTGTGCACCCAAAATAACCAAAATTGGCATTTTATAATATTTCGCTTCCTGAGGGGGCGGTCCAGAATGTCGAATTGTTTAAAAATCCATATTCACTAAAACTGATGTAGTCAGGGCGTTAACAGTGTGCACCCAAAATAACCAAAATTGGCATTTTATAATATTTCGCTTCCTGAGGGGGCGGTCCAGAATGTCGAATTGTTTAAAAATCCATATTCACTAAAACTGATGTGGTCAGGGCGTTAACAGTGTGCACCAAAAATAACCAAAATTGGCATTTTATAATATTTCGCTTCCTGAGGGGGCGGTCCAGAATGTCGAATTGTTTAAAAATCCATATTCACTAAAACTGATGTAGTCAGGGCGTTAACAGTGTGCACCCAAAATAACCAAAATTGGTATTTTATTATATTTTGCATCCTGAAAAAAAAATTTTTTTTTGAACTGAAGAGCTGGTTACTCAGTGAGTAACTTGGAGTAACCACGATGACACCACTGCCCGAGGGGGCGGTCCAGAATGTCGAATTGTTTAAAAATCCATATTCACTAAAACTGATGTAGTCAGGGCGTTAACAGTGTGCACCCAAATTAACCAAAATTGGCATTTTATAATATTTCGCTTCCTGAGGGGGCGGTCCAGAATGTCGAATTGTTTAAAAATCCATATTCACTAAAACTGATGTAGTCAGGGCGTTAACAGTGTGCACCCAAAATAACCAAAATTGGCATTTTATAATATTTCGCTTCCTGAGGGGGCGGTCCAGAATGTCGAATTGTTTAAAAATCCATATTCACTAAAACTGATGTAGTCAGGGCGTTAACAGTGTGCACCCAAAATAACCAAAATTGGCATTTTATAATATTTCGCTTCCTGAGGGGGCGGTCCAGAATGTCGAATTGTTTAAAAATCCATATTCACTAAAACTGATGTGGTCAGGGCGTTAACAGTGTGCACCAAAAATAACCAAAATTGGCATTTTATAATATTTCGCTTCCTGAGGGGGCGGTCCAGAATGTCGAATTGTTTAAAAATCCATATTCACTAAAACTGATGTAGTCAGGGCGTTAACAGTGTGCACCCAAAATAACCAAAATTGGTATTTTATTATATTTTGCATCCTGAAAAAAAAATTTTTTTTTGAACTGAAGAGCTGGTTACTCAGTGAGTAACTTGGAGTAACCACGATGACACCACTGCCCGAGGGGGCGGTCCAGAATGTCGAATTGTTTAAAAATCCATATTCACTAAAACTGATGTAGTCAGGGCGTTAACAGTGTGCACCCAAATTAACCAAAATTGGCATTTTATAATATTTCGCTTCCTGAGGGGGCGGTCCAGAATGTCGAATTGTTTAAAAATCCATATTCACTAAAACTGATGTAGTCAGGGCGTTAACAGTGTGCACCCAAAATAACCAAAATTGGCATTTTATAATATTTCGCTTCCTGAGGGGGCGGTCCAGAATGTCGAATTGTTTAAAAATCCATATTCACTAAAACTGATGTAGTCAGGGCGTTAACAGTGTGCACCCAAAATAACCAAAATTGGCATTTTATAATATTTCGCTTCCTGAGGGGGCGGTCCAGAATGTCGAATTGTTTAAAAATCCATATTCACTAAAACTGATGTGGTCAGGGCGTTAACAGTGTGCACCAAAAATAACCAAAATTGGCATTTTATAATATTTCGCTTCCTGAGGGGGCGGTCCAGAATGTCGAATTGTTTAAAAATCCATATTCACTAAAACTGATGTAGTCAGGGCGTTAACAGTGTGCACCCAAAATAACCAAAATTGGTATTTTATTATATTTTGCATCCTGAAAAAAAAATTTTTTTTTGAACTGAAGAGCTGGTTACTCAGTGAGTAACTTGGAGTAACCACGATGACACCACTGCCCGAGGGGGCGGTCCAGAATGTCGAATTGTTTAAAAATCCATATTCACTAAAACTGATGTAGTCAGGGCGTTAACAGTGTGCACCCAAATTAACCAAAATTGGCATTTTATAATATTTCGCTTCCTGAGGGGGCGGTCCAGAATGTCGAATTGTTTAAAAATCCATATTCACTAAAACTGATGTAGTCAGGGCGTTAACAGTGTGCACCCAAAATAACCAAAATTGGCATTTTATAATATTTCGCTTCCTGAGGGGGCGGTCCAGAATGTCGAATTGTTTAAAAATCCATATTCACTAAAACTGATGTAGTCAGGGCGTTAACAGTGTGCACCCAAAATAACCAAAATTGGCATTTTATAATATTTCGCTTCCTGAGGGGGCGGTCCAGAATGTCGAATTGTTTAAAAATCCATATTCACTAAAACTGATGTAGTCAGGGCGTTAACAGTGTGCACCCAAAATAACCAAAATTGGCATTTTATAATATTTCGCTTCCTGAGGGGGCGGTCCAGAATGTCGAATTGTTTAAAAATCCATATTCACTAAAACTGATGTAGTCAGGGCGTTAACAGTGTGCACCCAAAATAACCAAAATTGGCATTTTATAATATTTCGCTTCCTGAGGGGGCGGTCCAGAATGTCGAATTGTTTAAAAATCCATATTCACTAAAACTGATGTAGTCAGGGCGTTAACAGTGTGCACCCAAATTAACCAAAATTGGCATTTTATAATATTTCGCTTCCTGAGGGGGCGGTCCAGAATGTCGAATTGTTTAAAAATCCATATTCACTAAAACTGATGTAGTCAGGGCGTTAACAGTGTGCACCCAAAATAACCAAAATTGGCATTTTATAATATTTCGCTTCCTGAGGGGGCGGTCCAGAATGTCGAATTGTTTAAAAATCCATATTCACTAAAACTGATGTAGTCAGGGCGTTAACAGTGTGCACCCAAAATAACCAAAATTGGCATTTTATAATATTTCGCTTCCTGAGGGGGCGGTCCAGAATGTCGAATTGTTTAAAAATCCATATTCACTAAAACTGATGTAGTCAGGGCGTTAACAGTGTGCACCCAAATTAACCAAAATTGGCATTTTATAATATTTCGCTTCCTGAGGGGGCGGTCCAGAATGTCGAATTGTTTAAAAATCCATATTCACTAAAACTGATGTAGTCAGGGCGTTAACAGTGTGCACCCAAAATAACCAAAATTGGCATTTTATAATATTTCGCTTCCTGAGGGGGCGGTCCAGAATGTCGAATTGTTTAAAAATCCATATTCACTAAAACTGATGTAGTCAGGGCGTTAACAGTGTGCACCCAAATTAACCAAAATTGGCATTTTATAATATTTCGCTTCCTGAGGGGGCGGTCCAGAATGTCGAATTGTTTAAAAATCCATATTCACTAAAACTGATGTAGTCAGGGCGTTAACAGTGTGCACCCAAAATAACCAAAATTGGCATTTTATAATATTTCGCTTCCTGAGGGGGCGGTCCAGAATGTCGAATTGTTTAAAAATCCATATTCACTAAAACTGATGTGGTCAGGGCGTTAACAGTGTGCACCAAAAATAACCAAAATTGGCATTTTATAATATTTCGCTTCCTGAGGGGGCGGTCCAGAATGTCGAATTGTTTAAAAATCCATATTCACTAAAACTGATGTAGTCAGGGCGTTAACAGTGTGCACCCAAAATAACCAAAATTGGTATTTTATTATATTTTGCATCCTGAAAAAAAAATTTTTTTTTGAACTGAAGAGCTGGTTACTCAGTGAGTAACTTGGAGTAACCACGATGACACCACTGCCCGAGGGGGCGGTCCAGAATGTCGAATTGTTTAAAAATCCATATTCACTAAAACTGATGTAGTCAGGGCGTTAACAGTGTGCACCCAAATTAACCAAAATTGGCATTTTATAATATTTCGCTTCCTGAGGGGGCGGTCCAGAATGTCGAATTGTTTAAAAATCCATATTCACTAAAACTGATGTAGTCAGGGCGTTAACAGTGTGCACCCAAAATAACCAAAATTGGCATTTTATAATATTTCGCTTCCTGAGGGGGCGGTCCAGAATGTCGAATTGTTTAAAAATCCATATTCACTAAAACTGATGTAGTCAGGGCGTTAACAGTGTGCACCCAAAATAACCAAAATTGGCATTTTATAATATTTCGCTTCCTGAGGGGGCGGTCCAGAATGTCGAATTGTTTAAAAATCCATATTCACTAAAACTGATGTGGTCAGGGCGTTAACAGTGTGCACCAAAAATAACCAAAATTGGCATTTTATAATATTTCGCTTCCTGAGGGGGCGGTCCAGAATGTCGAATTGTTTAAAAATCCATATTCACTAAAACTGATGTAGTCAGGGCGTTAACAGTGTGCACCCAAAATAACCAAAATTGGTATTTTATTATATTTTGCATCCTGAAAAAAAAATTTTTTTTTGAACTGAAGAGCTGGTTACTCAGTGAGTAACTTGGAGTAACCACGATGACACCACTGCCCGAGGGGGCGGTCCAGAATGTCGAATTGTTTAAAAATCCATATTCACTAAAACTGATGTAGTCAGGGCGTTAACAGTGTGCACCCAAATTAACCAAAATTGGCATTTTATAATATTTCGCTTCCTGAGGGGGCGGTCCAGAATGTCGAATTGTTTAAAAATCCATATTCACTAAAACTGATGTAGTCAGGGCGTTAACAGTGTGCACCCAAAATAACCAAAATTGGCATTTTATAATATTTCGCTTCCTGAGGGGGCGGTCCAGAATGTCGAATTGTTTAAAAATCCATATTCACTAAAACTGATGTAGTCAGGGCGTTAACAGTGTGCACCCAAATTAACCAAAATTGGCATTTTATAATATTTCGCTTCCTGAGGGGGCGGTCCAGAATGTCGAATTGTTTAAAAATCCATATTCACTAAAACTGATGTAGTCAGGGCGTTAACAGTGTGCACCCAAAATAACCAAAATTGGCATTTTATAATATTTCGCTTCCTGAGGGGGCGGTCCAGAATGTCGAATTGTTTAAAAATCCATATTCACTAAAACTGATGTAGTCAGGGCGTTAACAGTGTGCACCCAAAATAACCAAAATTGGCATTTTATAATATTTCGCTTCCTGAGGGGGCGGTCCAGAATGTCGAATTGTTTAAAAATCCATATTCACTAAAACTGATGTAGTCAGGGCGTTAACAGTGTGCACCCAAAATAACCAAAATTGGCATTTTATAATATTTCGCTTCCTGAGGGGGCGGTCCAGAATGTCGAATTGTTTAAAAATCCATATTCACTAAAACTGATGTAGTCAGGGCGTTAACAGTGTGCACCCAAAATAACCAAAATTGGCATTTTATAATATTTCGCTTCCTGAGGGGGCGGTCCAGAATGTCGAATTGTTTAAAAATCCATATTCACTAAAACTGATGTAGTCAGGGCGTTAACAGTGTGCACCCAAATTAACCAAAATTGGCATTTTATAATATTTCGCTTCCTGAGGGGGCGGTCCAGAATGTCGAATTGTTTAAAAATCCATATTCACTAAAACTGATGTAGTCAGGGCGTTAACAGTGTGCATCCAAAATAACCAAAATTGGCATTTTATAATATTTCGCTTCCTGAGGGGGCGGTCCAGAATGTCGAATTGTTTAAAAATCCATATTCACTAAAACTGATGTAGTCAGGGCGTTAACAGTGTGCACCCAAAATAACCAAAATTGGCATTTTATAATATTTCGCTTCCTGAGGGGGCGGTCCAGAATGTCGAATTGTTTAAAAATCCATATTCACTAAAACTGATGTAGTCAGGGCGTTAACAGTGTGCACCCAAATTAACCAAAATTGGCATTTTATAATATTTCGCTTCCTGAGGGGGCGGTCCAGAATGTCGAATTGTTTAAAAATCCATATTCACTAAAACTGATGTAGTCAGGGCGTTAACAGTGTGCACCCAAAATAACCAAAATTGGCATTTTATAATATTTCGCTTCCTGAGGGGGCGGTCCAGAATGTCGAATTGTTTAAAAATCCATATTCACTAAAACTGATGTAGTCAGGGCGTTAACAGTGTGCACCCAAATTAACCAAAATTGGCATTTTATAATATTTCGCTTCCTGAGGGGGCGGTCCAGAATGTCGAATTGTTTAAAAATCCATATTCACTAAAACTGATGTAGTCAGGGCGTTAACAGTGTGCACCCAAAATAACCAAAATTGGCATTTTATAATATTTCGCTTCCTGAGGGGGCGGTCCAGAATGTCGAATTGTTTAAAAATCCATATTCACTAAAACTGATGTAGTCAGGGCGTTAACAGTGTGCACCCAAATTAACCAAAATTGGCATTTTATAATATTTCGCTTCCTGAGGGGGCGGTCCAGAATGTCGAATTGTTTAAAAATCCATATTCACTAAAACTGATGTAGTCAGGGCGTTAACAGTGTGCACCCAAAATAACCAAAATTGGCATTTTATAATATTTCGCTTCCTGAGGGGGCGGTCCAGAATGTCGAATTGTTTAAAAATCCATATTCACTAAAACTGATGTAGTCAGGGCGTTAACAGTGTGCACCCAAAATAACCAAAATTGGTATTTTATTATATTTTGCATCCTGAAAAAAAAATTTTTTTTTGAACTGAAGAGCTGGTTACTCAGTGAGTAACTTGGAGTAACCACGATGACACCACTGCCCGAGGGGGCGGTCCAGAATGTCGAATTGTTTAAAAATCCATATTCACTAAAACTGATGTAGTCAGGGCGTTAACAGTGTGCACCCAAATTAACCAAAATTGGCATTTTATAATATTTCGCTTCCTGAGGGGGCGGTCCAGAATGTCGAATTGTTTAAAAATCCATATTCACTAAAACTGATGTAGTCAGGGCGTTAACAGTGTGCACCCAAAATAACCAAAATTGGTATTTTATTATATTTTGCATCCTGAAAAAAAAATTTTTTTTTGAACTGAAGAGCTGGTTACTCAGTGAGTAACTTGGAGTAACCACGATGACACCACTGCCCGAGGGGGCGGTCCAGAATGTCGAATTGTTTAAAAATCCATATTCACTAAAACTGATGTAGTCAGGGCGTTAACAGTGTGCACCCAAATTAACCAAAATTGGCATTTTATAATATTTCGCTTCCTGAGGGGGCGGTCCAGAATGTCGAATTGTTTAAAAATCCATATTCACTAAAACTGATGTAGTCAGGGCGTTAACAGTGTGCACCCAAAATAACCAAAATTGGCATTTTATAATATTTCGCTTCCTGAGGGGGCGGTCCAGAATGTCGAATTGTTTAAAAATCCATATTCACTAAAACTGATGTAGTCAGGGCGTTAACAGTGTGCACCCAAAATAACCAAAATTGGCATTTTATAATATTTCGCTTCCTGAGGGGGCGGTCCAGAATGTCGAATTGTTTAAAAATCCATATTCACTAAAACTGATGTAGTCAGGGCGTTAACAGTGTGCACCCAAAATAACCAAAATTGGCATTTTATAATATTTCGCTTCCTGAGGGGGCGGTCCAGAATGTCGAATTGTTTAAAAATCCATATTCACTAAAACTGATGTGGTCAGGGCGTTAACAGTGTGCACCAAAAATAACCAAAATTGGCATTTTATAATATTTCGCTTCCTGAGGGGGCGGTCCAGAATGTCGAATTGTTTAAAAATCCATATTCACTAAAACTGATGTAGTCAGGGCGTTAACAGTGTGCACCCAAATTAACCAAAATTGGCATTTTATAATATTTCGCTTCCTGAGGGGGCGGTCCAGAATGTCGAATTGTTTAAAAATCCATATTCACTAAAACTGATGTAGTCAGGGCGTTAACAGTGTGCACCCAAATTAACCAAAATTGGCATTTTATAATATTTCGCTTCCTGAGGGGGCGGTCCAGAATGTCGAATTGTTTAAAAATCCATATTCACTAAAACTGATGTAGTCAGGGCGTTAACAGTGTGCACCCAAAATAACCAAAATTGGCATTTTATAATATTTCGCTTCCTGAGGGGGCGGTCCAGAATGTCGAATTGTTTAAAAATCCATATTCACTAAAACTGATGTAGTCAGGGCGTTAACAGTGTGCACCCAAATTAACCAAAATTGGCATTTTATAATATTTCGCTTCCTGAGGGGGCGGTCCAGAATGTCGAATTGTTTAAAAATCCATATTCACTAAAACTGATGTGGTCAGGGCGTTAACAGTGTGCACCAAAAATAACCAAAATTGGCATTTTATAATATTTCGCTTCCTGAGGGGGCGGTCCAGAATGTCGAATTGTTTAAAAATCCATATTCACTAAAACTGATGTAGTCAGGGCGTTAACAGTGTGCACCCAAAATAACCAAAATTGGTATTTTATTATATTTTGCATCCTGAAAAAAAAATTTTTTTTTGAACTGAAGAGCTGGTTACTCAGTGAGTAACTTGGAGTAACCACGATGACACCACTGTTGAAAACATATCTAACACAGGCATTAAGTGCCACTCGGAGTCTATTAAGAGAAGAAGCTGATGCATTACTATACACAAAATCTCCGTAGATAAAATGTGGCAGAAATAAAGACTTAAATAAATTGATTTTCATGGAGCTGTCAAGGTGTCTGGTAACCAAATTAAGCTTTTTTAGAGTACCATAATGTTTTCCACCCAGAGAGTTTGCAAAAGCATCCCATTGTAAACTCGAAGTGAATAAAACTCCTAGATTTTCCAATTTATCAAAAAACTCAACTCTTTCCCCATCAAAGAAAATCAACGGTATTTGTGGTGGGTTCTTGAGCTTGGTAATAAGCATAGCCTTGGTTTTCGCCGGATTTACAGCTAAAAGATTTCTTTGCGACCATCTCAATATATTATTAAGGTCATGATTATTTTTTCTAGCCATATCATTTGTATCAACATCACCAGAGGTACACAGGTATATTTTCACATCATCAGCAAACATATGAATAGAACAAAACACCAAATTTGCAGGTAAGTCATTAATGAACAAAGAGAACAAAAGTGGCCCCAGCACAGACCCTTGAGGTACGCCAGACTTGATAGATCTAGATTCAGATAGATTTAAAGAAGAATTCTGTGGGTATGCGCTGGCATTTTAAAACATTGAGTAACTAGCTCCAATTTTACCATGACAGCATTGCTTAATTCTCAAGATCATCAGCTCTCATAGTAGTTGTTGTTTTCATTGTAAACGCTTCCATGAAAGGTTAAAAATTAGTGTATTATAACGCAAAATATTTGAATTTGGACCTCGATTCTGAAATCAAGGCGTGATTATGCATGGAAAATGTTTGTTGTAATTAGAAGTTCAAAACTATCTTTTAATTTTGTAAATTAGTGTATTTTAATTATCATGGGCTTCCAGATACCAATGTTAAACAAACGCATTTGTCTGAACCACTTAACAATACACCGGGTACATTCAATCGGAAAGACCCATCAAATGTTCAACCAATCTCCATTCCCACCGGGAGACCAAAAATCAATAAAAGCTCCCTGACATCACCTTCGCTGCAGCTGCACCACATCCCCACATTATTGCACAGCCTATCGAACAAGATGCAAACTACGGTCATTCATCCGTATTCATTGAAATAGCCCCCACTTGGGGGCCGCCCTAGCAATCTCATTCGACCCGAGTTCGATCAGCTGCTGACTGCCTGCCTGCGCCTAATCTGACCGACAACTATGCACACAGAGTGCACTGCACACCACACGATATGGTAACATCCCAATCGTCTTGTCGAACCTCAGCCGTAAAACCGTTCTGAGCCGGAGATTATTAGCGTGTCTATTTTCAAGTCATCCGGATCAGCTAGCTGTAGCCATGATGGAAGGGAATAGTGGTAAGCAGGAGAGCACCTTGGGCGGTGAAAGGTGAAACATATCGTTTCGATGATGACGAACCGGATGGATCGTTCTCCTTTAGTCTATTGACCGGTCAAATACCTCTTCGAGCCTACGGGCTGGTATGGAACCCGAGGCGCAGATGGTCCAAAAATTGGTAAAAGGTTTTTGGACAAATTTCTTTGCAACAATAAATATAACTCCACTGAAATTCAATTAACATTACATACTTATTTTTTAAGAACATTTCGATAGAAAGTTAATTTAAAAAAAAATTGAAAAAACAATATTGTAGTGATATACAATACATTTAAAAAGACATTTAAAAT
Organism: Aedes albopictus; assembly: GCF_035046485.1. Classification (NCBI taxonomy): domain Eukaryota; kingdom Metazoa; phylum Arthropoda; class Insecta; order Diptera; family Culicidae; genus Aedes; species Aedes albopictus. The sequence continues at coordinate 94,744,453 of NC_085136.1, forward strand.
ATTTACGGACATTCAGAATTCATTTAGGATCTGGAAATGCATACCAAGAGGCTGAGATCTCGTTGTACATCCTGAAAAAAAGGTAAAATGCAATTAAAAATTACTCATAATGCAGAACAATTTATAATTTTTAAAATTCATATGATAAACATTTATCACTATTGCGATATGCAAATTGTGTCTATTATAGTTACAATAATTAGGTTACCATCCCCAGAAAGACCAACAAAAAACGAACTGGATGCGGAACTGCTCAGCGAGCCATTTCTGTTTGCACAATTCGATTGAATGGGCAAAAAAGGATCCGGGCTAGCGTCTGGTGCTGTCCAAAAAGGGACCACCAATATCCATAAAAATAGACGCTTATCACATGATAGTCGGCGGTGGGTGAGCACGTTACCGAAACCGTCGAATGCCGCCGCCCAGCCAAAGTCAATCGGCGATTCTCGGCCGCGCCAGCTGCCAGCTCCACTACTTTCGCGATGGCCAATTGAATCCATATGTATATCCATGGTAGTACGCTGGGGGGCGTAGGGATAGGGATGGGATGGAGTGAACGGAAGTGGCAAGAATATAGACCGGCTGGCGAAAGCAAACGAAAAGCTTTCAAATTAATTGAAACAAACACGTATTGGACAGCTGTTATCCTTCCTTGGCAGGAGCGTATTTTTTGCCAAAACTGAATCGCCGGAACTGGAGGTATATTAACTTGATGTAACGAAAGGTAATACGGGAAAGTGGATCGAAGGGATAATAGTTTCATCAACTGTTGTAGCGTCAAATAATTGCCAAGAGATGATTTGTTTGATTGGCTAGCTTAGCTTTCCATTTTACTTAGTCTTATCGTTATTATTCATTAAAAACTGTTCTTCATTCCTAAAATATCTAAGCATCAAGTAATTTCCGCGTAGTTGCCGGCTTAGAATAGCACCACAGACAACCTGTTCCGGTGGTAGAAGTCCACCAAACAGGCAATTAAAATTCATTTCAAATTGAGCTTTGATTAACATTGATCTTGAGAAATCGTTTTTATCCTGCGGAGGAACACTTCTGGGCTGCCCGAGCAGGAATGAATAACTGCCACATAACTGGAGCATACCAAAGTCAGGTATCATACCAAGAGAAGGTATTGGTTGGGTATCCAGGTATTGAAAATAACTTATTTTGGTATTTTGTAGGTATTGATGAAATACCTCAACGAGTTATTGGTTTGGTGTTGAGGACTGCTTGAGGTATTATTCAATTATGGAAAAGTCGCTATTTGTATGGAAAAATCTCCGATTATTATTCAGGTATTGCCATCCCTGATGTCATTATTCACGCGTTATGCACAGAATAAACACCAGTTATTATTATAGGTATTTTACCTCTTATGCAGGGCTACTTAATACCTCATTCAGGTTGTAGGTATTCGGTTTTCCATACCTGAGTTAGCTATTCTTCAGCTATTTTCTCCTGCTCGGGTGTAGTACATAATAGGTTACATTCCACGCATACCTCGTGGTCTGACTGATCTAGCGGATTGCGCCACTGTGGAGCATGACGTTCTTAATTAGCTAGCACGCCAACAACCTCATTGTCCAGGATGCCTGTGCAAGCGAGTCAAGGCACTTAGACAAAGGTTATGTTCATACATAAACCCTTGCTCCTCGACCAACCACGGGTGTCCAACCTTCCCATACTCTAGAGCAGATAGTCAACTCGCAGAGTCTGAGAATACCGCGGACCGCGGCCCGTTTACATGTCTACATGCTTGCAGCAATGCACGGTTGAGAAGATACCACAAGTCACTTATAGCATCTCAAGACACTCTGTAACCTACTTCCTCTTGTACTAATAATCTATTGGAGAAAATGTATGGCTTATATGCATACGAAGTAGCAACCGTCCTAAAGACAGCCTAGCAGAGCTAGTTCAGGGTTGGTACCAGTCCCGCATGCGTCCCTCACTCGCCTGGCGATCTAAAGGACGTCCACATCCCATGCCCGTTGCCAAAGGCGAGGCCTATGTTAGGCCTATGTTAGTGGCTAACAGTGAAAGATTCGTCAACGTAAGATCGTGCCACTTACTCGAGGCACGCTGGACCACAGACATCATACCAGAAATCCTTTCCAGGGTCCACGTAGCTAAGGCTACGTACACCGTACACCGTACACCGATCCTCTACTACCAGATGTACCAGTAGTAGCATTACATACTCCAGCAGCAAACAAGCTACTGATGAATTCTTGAGAGCGCCTGAGCAGATTCTACTCAGGTAGAGGAAAAGAGCTCATTAATAGCATATTTTTAAAATGAGATCAAACTGTGAAATTGGTTCATTCCTAAAATATATAGGCATCAAGGGTCTCCAGTTAGCCTAGTGATTAAGGCCATGGATCGCCAATCCGGGGACGGCGGGTTTGATTCCCGTTCCAGTCGGGAAAATTTTCTCGATTCTCTGGGCCTGGGCATAGTGTATCATTGTACTTGCCTCACATTATACACATTCATGCAATGGCAGGCAAAGAAAGCCCTTCAATTAATAACTGTGGAAGTGCTCAAAGAACACTATGTTGAAGCGTGGCAGGCCAAGTCTCAGTGGGAACGTAGAGCCGTAAAGAAGAAGAAGAAGAAGAAGCTTCCTCGGGAATTCCTGTAGGAGTTAGGGCGTTCCTTCATTTGTTTCTTCTGGAACTTATCCGAGAGTCCCTTCGGAAATTTCTCCAGGAGCTCCATCGAGAATGCCTCCAGGACATGCTCCAGGAGTTTCTTTGGGAATTCCTCTACGACTTCCTGCTGAAGTTCCACCAGGTGTTCTTTTGACAATTTCTGCTAGAATTTCTCCAGGAATTTCACCAGAAATTCCCTTGGGAATTTCTCGCGGCGCTTCTTTGGGAAGTCCTCTAGGAGTTTTACTGAGATTTGCTCCAAAAGATCTTTAGGGAATTCTTTTTGGAGTTCCGTAGGGAGCTCCTTCATGAATTCCCTTAGGTATTCCAACTAGAATTTCTCTGAGAGTTCCTTCGGGAATTCCTCCGGGTGTTGTCTTGGAAATTTCTCCGAGAGTTCTATCGGAAATTTTTTCAGGTGCTCCTTCAGGATTTCCTTTGGGAGTTCCATCGGGAGCTCCTCCAGAAGTTCCTTCAGAAAGTCCTCCAGGTGTTTATCCAGGTATATCATCGGGAAGTCTTCCATCAGATCCTCCAGGAATTGCTCCAGGTGTTCTTCTGTGAATTCTTTAAGAAATTTCATCGTGTTTTCTTTAAAATGCTCCTTCGGGATCTCCTTCAGGAGATCTTTCGAGAATGCTCACAGGAGTTCTCTAAAAATTCGTCCTGGAGTTCGATCGGAAATTCCTCCAAATATAAAGGTTTTTTATCTTGTTTTACTACATGTTTCTTCGGAAATTACTCCAGGAGTTCCTTTGTAAATTTCTACAGAGGTTCCTTAAAAAATTCCCCCAAGAGTCTCATTGGAAATTCCCAGAGGACTTTCTATGGGAATTGCTTCAGTGGAAACTCTTTCATGTAAACCATGGAGAATCCCTCTAGGTATTCCTACAAGAGTTCATTAGAGCATTTCTCCAGAAGTTACTTATACATAGAGGGTCTTGCCCGGGATTTCCCGGGACAAAAATCCCGGGATATCCCGGAATCTGAAAAATCCCGAATCCCGGGATATTTTTCCGAAAATCCCGGGATTTCCCGAAAACCAAAAATGGCAATTATGTGTTCTACTAGAACATAACCTTTCACTTTAAATCTTCTTTATCGAGGCGGCTCTTTTATCCGGCAGGTATACTTAGTATATTTGTTTCTACTGACGTGAAGCTTTTGATGAATTTCCTCGTAATTATACCAAAGATTTTTTTTTTGGCAGAATATTCATGCATTCATTTTTCATTTATGTGGCGTGGCGATATATAACAATTAAAAAAAAAATTGAATCAACAGGCAGGATATCGGAATTTGGAATCAAAGGATTTATTTTAAGCTATTACTAGATATTTCTGGGAGCATTCCTGGCATTCATGGCCATGTTCAGCATTTTGAGTAGAAGATTTGATATACATTTATTTTCAAACATGTGAAATATGTAAGCATTTGCGAAGTTTTCTTTTAAATAATCGAATGTAGGGGGATTAGGGGCATAATGGACACCCGGGGCGAAATGAACACCCCTGTTTTTGCCGAAACCGTTGAATTTTATGTAAAACTTTCAATGCATAAGTGTAAAGGAACAAGTCATTGTTCTATTTATCAAAAGTACCATTTGAATTCCTTCAAAATAACCAAAATATCATTGAAATTGAAGTATGTTTTTCATATGGTGGATTTCTTATAATTTCGAAGCAGCAGCAAATAAGGTATTACGAGTGATTGAGTGTGTCTACCAAGTGAATTGTTAGCTTATCTACATGTATACTTAGATTTAGCAATGGATGAAGTATTATATTTTTGATCAGAACACACTGAAAATTGCAATTTCAATGTTGTAGTCTATTCGGGGCGAAATGAACACTGACAATTATGAATGGATGTACGCACGTTGCATACTGTTAGGCGTTTTAGAGAGTTTGAAAAAAATCAATCCGATCATTTTAGCCTAAAATTTATTTAATTAACTTTCATGTTATGTGAACTCGTCTAAGATGGAGTATTATATCTGTGGTATTCATCTCCGTTGGCAAATTACTTAACTGGTCGATATTCTCGAAGATACAGCATTAAATATGCAGGGGTGTCCATTATGCCCCGATGGGTGTCCATTTCGCCCCGTACCTTTCCTGCCAGCCCCAAAAAACACACGGCTTTCAATTCATTATTTTTTCACAATAATGACATTCTACCAGCTGTAAATGATTGAAGTACGTAGGAAACAAGTTAAAGTTGTAAGCCAACTGATAATATGTTAAGTTTTTGTCTGTTATATAGGCCTAACATACTCATTTGCTTAGGGTGTCCATTATGCCCCTAATACCCCTGGAGTAATCCCTTAATAATATTGTATTATTATGCAACAGTCAACTACTTTGAATAATTGCTTGACGTATTTCCGATCAAACTATAGGTAAGGTTTGCAAAAAAACGGATAAACAATTCCTAACTTTTGCAGGGCTTTGATAAAGATATTACCGATAAAATTCATTTTCAGGCAAAATTTCTCGCTGAACTCATTTAAATATTCTGAGCAAGAATTACTTGAAATTTCTTTGAAATTTTTAGTTAAAAATAAATTGATAAATTATAAATAATTACTTGAAATAATACATGCGACAATTCTGACGAAATTTCTAAGATAGTTGTGAGATTTGTTCACAGGAAAAAAAGAACAGCATACCGTTTTCAGATTTTCTGGAGAAATGACAAAAAAGCAGAGCAAAGTGTATTAAATTGCTGAGGTAAAAGCACAACCTAGCAGGGAGACCTAAACTTTTTGGGCTGAAATTTTTCAGACTAGTGCAATATCGAAGTGCAAAAAATAAATAAAGCGGATCGTGCAATAAAATCGAAGAATATAATGTAATACCATAGAATGAAAATAACAAAAATAAAACATTGTTATAAAAACCACAAAAAAACGTCTGAAGAAATTGCTAAAGGTTCCAAATATATTGAAAAAATGAACAATGCAGTTTCGGGATAGAAATGTTGAGATGGGAATCATGAAGAAATTTTATAAAGAATTATATAAGCCTATTTGAGGGATTTTGTTGAAAATATTCATATCAATTTTACAAGAAGTTTCATAAGAGGGTCTGCCCTGAATTATTGTGGGTTTTTTTAATAACAGTCTATTTTATTTATTTCACTAAACAATCTAATCAGCATTCAAAAATTTTAACATGAATTTATTTCTAAATATAATTGAATTACTTCACACATTTTCTTAGAGAAAAACCAATTGCTGACAAAAAAAAACTTTAGAAATTCCATTGTAACAGTTTTGCATCCAAATTCCGTGAGAAACATCCCAAGTTTGTTCCCAAAAATGACATTAGAGAGGAATGTAAATATTGTTAGAAACGAGTTGAAAAATCTAATGAAAGCTGTTCTTGGAATTCCATTTAGAACTTATTCATGTTTTAGGGTAAATCATAAGGGATTCCTCCATAAATATAATCAAGTTCTGTCAAAAACTTCGATCTGAAAAATATGGCAGATTAGCCCAAGTTACTCTATTCCGGAAGAAGATGATTTGAAAATTTTCAAATATATTTGAATGTCTCCTATTGTCCTTACACAATCGAATGTCTTTGAAGATGTATTTAATTTGAATATTATAAAATAATAATAGTTCATAGAATTTGATTAAAAATGTTTTAGAAATCGTTCTATTAGTTTTTTCATCATTTTATGGAAAATTTTGATTTTTCCCGGGATCCCGGGAAATCCCGGGATTTGGAAAATGAAAATCCCGTATCCCGGGATTTTTTCAGTCCGGGAAACAAGACCCTCTACTTATACATCTTCCAGGAGTTTTTGCTGGAATTTCTCTAAGATATCATTTATAATTTTTGTTTGTTTTTGCTTTATTATCCTTTCAGAAAATTCTGTGAAAGTTTCTTCGGTAAATTTCTTGAGGAATTCCCAAAGTAGGTCACGGAGTAATTCCCAAAAAAAACCTGCATAAATTTCCGGACGAAGTCTTTAAACAACTTACAAAAAAAAATCCTGGAGGAGTTATCGTTACAAATCGTGGTGCAATTTCCTGAAGAAATTGGGAATTTGGACCTGCTGGAGGAATTCTTGTTGAAACTCTGGGAAACATTCACAATGGATCTCCCGATGGATTTCCTGGAGAAATTTTCTATGGAACACGAGGGGGATTTTTCAAGTAATTGTTGAAGGAACTACGGGATAAATTCCCGAACAACCTTTGGAAAAAATCCTGAATGATCTGCTAGAGAATTTTTTGAGCAAACTACTAAAAAATTCTTTAAGAAGAGTTGAATAAATTATGAAAAAATCTAGATCGAGAGGAACTTGAAGGAAATCCCGATGAATTCCGGGAGTGATTGCCGAAAAAAAAACTTTTAACAGAATTTAAAATTCAATTCTTTGCGAATTTCCTTACGGAATTCCCAACTCTTGTGGAATTTTAGAAATGGTATTCTGGAGGAATTCCCAAATTCAAAACAGGGAATTTCTAATAAAGAAATCTCAGAGCTATTGGGAATTCCTCCAAGAGTTCTTTCAGGAGTTCCATTGGTAATTGATTGATTGATTTATCTTTATTTGAGAGACTTTCAGCCCTTGGATGGTTCGTCTCTACCATTGGTAATTTCTCCAGGAGTTCCTTCAGAAATTTCTCCTGATATTCCTTAGGGAATTTCTTCAGGAGTCCCTTCAGGGATACCTCCAGGAGCTCCATCGTGACTAACCCTAAGGATTTCTCCTGGAGCTCCATCTGGAACTTCTTGATGTGCACCATCGGATTATCCTTAAGGATTTTTTTGAGAGTTGCTTCAGGTGTTCCTTCGGGAATTCTTCCAGGGATTCCATGGATCAGGGATTGCTCCAGAAATTCCATTGAAAATTCATTCATGAGTTCCATTGCGAGTTCCTTCAGGAAATAATCTAAGAGTTCCATCAGGAATTCCAATTGGTAGGCGTTCGTGTGGTCCTTCAGGAATTCCTCTAGATTCTCTCGAGAATTCATACGGAAATTCCTTCAGGTGCTCCTTCAAGAATTCCTTTTGAAATTCCTCCAGGATTTCCTTCAAGAATTCCTCCAGGAGATCCTCTGGAAATTCCTCCAGAAGTTACTTCGGAAAATCTTCCAGGAGTTCTTTCGAAAATTCCTTGAAGATTCCATTCATCGAGAATTCTGCTGGAAATTCCTCCAGGTGCTTCCTCGGGAATTCCTTTAGAGTTCCATCGGGAGTTCCTTCGGAAGATCAACCGGAAAAAAAAAAACATGTAGGTGTTCCTTCGGGAAATGCATTGAGGACTTACTTCAAGAATTTTATCAGGTGTTCTTTTGAAAATTCCTCTAAGAGTTCCATCGCACATTCCTCTAGGTTTTTTTTTTTCTTATAATTCTTTAATGAGTTCCTAATGAGCTATTCCTAACTTCGGAAATTACTGCAGAAATTCGGGATTTTTTCCAGGTGTTCATTTAGGAATAGTTTAAGGGTTTCAATCGTGTTTTCCTATAAAAAGGTCCTTCGATAATTCACTTCAGGAGTATCTTTGAAAATTCTTCCAAGAGTACATCGGGAATTCATACCGGGGTTTTACAAGAATTTCTAATGTTATTTCACCGGGAAGTCCTTAAGCGATTCCTGCGAGGATTTTCCAAGAATACCATCAAGTATTTCCCAGGTGTTCCGTTAAGCGTTTCTCCATGAATTTCTTCAAGAAATTGTCCAGGAGTTTCTTCTGGAATTCCTCCATGACTCTCAAGATTTTAGTCATAAAACTCTTCATGAAACCTTCCAAAAGTTTCTTACTGGAAACTGTCCAGAAGATTCTTCGGGAATTTTTTTGAGAAATTTCCAAAGCAGGTCATGGTGAAATTCCGAAAAATATTTTTGAAGAAACTCCCGGAAGCGGCTCTGAAACAATTCACGAAAAACTCTTGTAGGAGTTACATTACCGATGGAACTCCTGAAGGAACCTCGATGGAATTCGCAAAAAAAAATTTTCTGAGGGATTTTCGAAGAAAATTTTGAAGGAATTATTGAAGGAACTCCTGGAGAAACTATTGAGTGAACAAAAAAAAATAGAAAGGACTGAAATTTTCGAAAAAACGTGGAGAAATTCACGGGGGATGTTCGCAGAAAAATCTGGAGTAATTATTCAAGCAACTTCTGGAGAAATTCTTCAGAAAAATGCTGAAAATATTTCCTAAGGAACTGTTGGAGAAATTCTGCAAGAAACTCCTTGAAGAATTCCCGAAACAATTGCTGGAGGAATCCCCGATAGAACTCCTAATATAATTCCTGAAGAATTTATTGAAGGAGTTCGTGAAAGAATTCCTAATGTACTTCCTGAAGGAATGCTTAATGAAACTCTGGGTAAAATTCACAATGGAACTCCTGCAGTAATTCCCGATGGATTTCCTGAAGGAATTCTCTATGGAACTCCTGGGGGAATTTTTTGTTTAAATCCCTGGGGGATTTTTTTATGAAACTTCTAAGGGGTCGTCCATAAATGACGTAGCTTTTTGGGGGGGAGGGGGGTGTTTGTGATTTTGTGACGAAGTGTGACGATAGGGGGGTAGGGGTTTATGATATGCTACGTAGCTTTCTACTAGGTCTATTGAAAAAAATATTTCATAATCAATAACATTTTTACTTGCATTAAGTATCATTATCCAGTAAATAAAAAAATATTGCATTATTATGCATTATTTTTACATAATTTTTTTTTCCTTCACATGAATATAAATAACAAATAATGGAAAAGGCTTCATTTCATAAGACATGCAGCTATCGGACGCAGCAACTGTATCTGAGAAAGTGATTTTGAAATCCTGCGTAAAGAATAATGTATTGTGTTTGCAGACAAAAATCAATTTCGCTCAAATGCTTCTCAAGACCAATAGTTTGCTGTTTGCTATAGGGCACTGCACGCTGCTAAGGTTGCAAAGGTAAATTTTTCTAAGTTTTTGGCATTACGACATTATTCCAGGAATTCCTTATATAGTTTCTATAGGACTTCCTCGAAGAATTCATCCAGCAATTTCTTAAGGAGCTCATCTAGGAGGAATTTCTTATTGGGTTCTTTATAGGTTTCCCCAACAGGAGAAGGATAACATTTCCACAGGAATTCCTACTGGGAATCCCAGAAAAAAACATTCTAAAAGGATCTGGAGGAATCTCAGAAGGAATCTCTGAAGGAACTTCCAGAAGAGTTTCAGAAGGAACTCCTGGAACAATCTTGAAAGGAAATAGAGAAATTTCAAAAGAAATTCCATGACGAGTACCTGGAGCAATTCTAGATGAACCTTTCAGATAAATCTTGAATAAACTTCTGGAAGAATCTCAGAAGGAGATATTTGGAGATTGTCAGAAGAAACTCCTGGTTTAATTTCTAAAGAAAGCACGGAAGAAATAATTGAAAGAATTCCGTAAGAAATTCCTGAAGGAATCCCGAAAATAACTTTAGGGGAATTCACGGAAGATTATCCAGAAATGATTGCTTCCGAATCCGTAAAGGGATTCTTCGCAGAATTCTTAGAGATCCTGGAGGAATCCTGGATGGAGTGAATAGAGGGATACCGGAAAAGTTACTGGAGGAGTCCCGGGAAAAAAATCCTGGATAAATCCTATAAGGAAGTCCTCGAGGAATCCCAGAAGAATCCAGGAAGGAATTCCCGAAGGAATCCAAAAAAGAACACCTGGAGGAATCCCAGAAGCAAATCCTGGGAGGGTTTTGAAAGAATGCCGGAGGGGTTACATGTCGAGTTCTTGGAATGAATATCTGAGTGAATTCCTGAAGGAAACCAAGAAGGAACTCCTGGAGGAATCCCGAAAGGAACTTCTTTAGGAAACACAGAAAGAAGTTCTGATGGAATCTCAAAAGTATTTCCGGTTAAAATCCCTGTAGAGATGTCCAAAGAAACTGCCGGTGGAAGAGAGAAGAAGCAAACCTTGAAAGGACTCCTGAAGCGGTTTCCTTGGATAAACTTTTAGAAAAACCTTAAAAAAAACTCCTGTAGAAATCTCAGAAGGAGCTTTTGGAAGAATCTAAGAAGGAACTTCGGAATGAATTATTGGAGGGATCTTTGAAGAAACCCCTGAAGGAATACAATAAGGAGAAATTCTCTAACGGAATCCCAAAGAAAATTCATGGAGAAATCCCAGAAGGAAGTGCTTGAGGAACTAAAAAGGGAGACATTCTCAAAAATGGGAATCCCAAAAGAAACTTCTTGAGGCATTCCAAAATGAACTATTGTAAGAATTTTAGAAAAAACTCCTGCAGAGTCCTTCGAATGTCATGGTGAATTTTATTCAAGTGAAACCAATTTGATATTCTTAATAGATTTATTAGTGAGCAAACGAATATCTTCGGAAGAGCTTCTAGGCTAATATGGTATTGGGAGCAGTGCTGAAAAATTCATTTCGTCATATCTAAATTCAATCACCTACAGTTCATTTTAGAAGCTGAACCTGAGAATATGGTATATGAAAAACTTGTGCGACTAGTCCAGTTCTGCAAGAAAGTCACGGAAAAACCGCTATTTTTTGAATATTTAAGGTAAATGTCACGGACTACCTTTGAAAAATGCCAAATGATATTCACGGTGAATATCATTGGCATTTTTCGAAGGTAGTCCGTGACATTTACCTTAAATATTCGAAAAATATCGTTTTTTCCGTGACTTTCTTGCAGAACTGGTTTAGCCGCACAAGTTTTTCATATACCATATTCTCAGGTTCAGCTTCTAAAATGAACTGTAGGTGATTGAATTTAGATATGACGAAATGAATTTTTCAGCACTGATTGGGAGCATCAATTTCCTGTTCTTAGGCATCAAGCAGAACGATGGATGGTTTATTGAGTCATTAACTTTGGTGATAATAATCTCCACTGGTTGCATCTATGGTCTTGATGTCGGTGATCTGAACCTGGCAGTCGGCAATTTTTTCTTGCTATTGTGTTTTTTCATTATATTCCATTAACATACAAGTTAAAATTGAAATCAGAAATAAGTTCGAGATTTTTTTACATGAAAATTTTGTTGAGGGGGGGGGGTGTTTAACAAGCTACGTCATTTATAGAGGGGGGTGTCTGAATTTGTGACGAAATGCTACGAGGGGGGAGGGGGGTATTAAAAATCGCTTAAAAAAAGCTACGTCATTTATGGACGCCCCCTTATATCGACCACACTAGCGGCTGCTACGATTCGAATATTCAATTCCAGCTTGCAGTTTAGCTGCAAAAATCTGATTTCAATGTTGATTCCGATTGACATACATGAGCTACCGGAGCACACTGGGGTAGGATTGAAAATACACGGAAAAAACCTCTAGCTCGTCGAGATGTCGAGATCCTCATTTGGTGTCCTCAGAGAAAATATTTCTATGGACATGGTCGATATTCTGAGCGGTAGTAAATTTTTCTTACGTTATTCGCATAAAAGTCCTATAAGTCATTTTGGCCAAATTACATTTTAGCGATATAGTGTCTTCGGCAAAGTTGTTCGGCTATTTATGCTGACAAAGTTTGCTGAAGACGTCAAATTTCCAAAGCCTACTATTCTTGAGATATTAACCGATTTATAAAATACCTACCTAAAATCGATTTTTTCCATTAAAATACGTTTTTAAACAAATTTAAGGTCCGTTTTCGAGTTATAATAATGAAAAATACTAAAATATAACATATATTGAAGAAATTTGTTGGAAAAAATAAAATATGCAATTATTTTATATAGAAAGTTCCCGAAAATCTCGCAAAATGTATATAGGACGTTCTTGCAGTCGGGCAAGTTCGGGCAAGTGTTTCCATTGGCAATCATCTAAAAAATACATTAGCTTTAATGTAAAAAAATTTCACAGACATGATATTTAATGATTTTTTTCTAAATTGAGTTCAAAGTTTACCGTTTTGGGTAAATTAGTACACAATTTATGTTCATAAAATACTACGTTTTAAGATGCCAAGTGAACCATAAAAAGTATAAATACAATTTAGTCATAGATTTAGTTGTTTCTCATCTCCAAACAAATTCTCAAACACAAAAATGTCCCAAACGCCAGTGAAAGCATGCTTTGGTTTTATCATTCGTCAATGCGTTACACAGTCATACATCATGAATATATTTTGATTGTATGATTATTATCTTATTTAATAGAGATATTAAAAAATGTGGAGAGTTATAAGCATAAATGAATGTATTCAATGATCTAAAAACTCAAAAGCATGTGGGTAAAAAAATGAAAAAAGCTTTTCAATTATTTTAACCTAGTCGTACGTTTACGTACGTACAATTCATCAGAAATATACCAGTAAATAACTATTCTTTGTTATTTGATTCTTCTATTATTTAGCTGTCTTTCAAATAAGTGGCCATCACAGGAAGCAAACATATGTCTAGATCTCTACAAAATCTGGATGTGTTGTAAAACAGTCGTTGAATCATCACGCAAATACACCATTACGTGTGAATAAATCATTAACGAATGATAAAATCAAGGCATGCTTTTATTGTCGGCATTTGGGCCATTTTTTTTGGTTTACAATTTGTTGGGAGATTAGAAAGAACTAAATCTATGACTAGATTGTATTTATACTTTTTATGGTTCAATTGGCATCTTAAAACGTAGTATTTTGTGTATATAAACTTTGTAGTAATTTACCCAAAACAGTAAACTTTGAACTCAATTTAAAAAAAAAATCATTAAATATCATGTCTGTGATATTTTTTACATTAAAGCCAATGTATTTTTTAGATGATTGCCAATGAAAACAGTTGCCCGAACTTGCCCGACTGCAAGAACGTCCTATACATATTGCGTGATTTTCGGGAACTTTCTATATAAAATCAATGGATATTATATTTTTTCCAACAAATTTCCTCGATATATGTTTTGTTTTAGTATTTTCCATTATAATAACTCGAAAACGGACATTAAATTTGTTTAAAAACGCATTTTAATGAAAAATTTCGATTTGAGGTAGGTATTTTATAAATCGGTTAATATCTCAAGAATAGTAGGCTTTGGAAATTTGACGTCTTCAGCAAACTTTGTCAGCATAAATAGCCGAACAACTTTGCCGAAGACACCATATCGCTAAAATGTAATTTTTGCCAAAACGACTTATAGGACTTTTATGCGAATAACGTAAGAAAAATTGACTACCGCTTAGAATATCGACCATGTTCATAGAAATATTTTCTCTGAAGACACCAAATGAGGATCTCGACATCTCGACGAGCTAGAGGTGTTTTCCATGTATTTTCAGTTCTGCCCCAGTGTGGGGTCCCAAAGTTCACGGCCTGCAGGAGAGCCTCAGTTGATGAAAATCGATGGAAAAATGATTGCAGATTCCTACATCGACATCCTGCGAGAAAATCCGCAGGTTTCGCTGGTCCGTCTGGATGAAGAGAAGTTTCTATATCAGCAGGACAACGACCCAAAGCATACTGCCAAGAAGACCAAGTCTTCCTTCCGGTCTTGCCGGATTAAACCGCTGAAATGGCCTCCAAAAAGCCCGGATCTCAACCCCATCGAGAATTTGTGGACGATTCTAGATGCCAGGGTTGATAAAACTGGCGTTACCAACAAGTCCTACTATTTGAAGCCCACAAGCACGCCTGGGAAGAGCTTAATCCACAGCACCAGAGAAACCTGGTGGAGAGCATGCCAAAGCGCCTGTGGCTGGTCCTGAAGGCCAAAGGAAGACACATAAACTAATTAAACGCTTTTCTTCTACTTAAATTTATTTTCCCATAATGAAGTGGGCACTTTTTTATGTCACTGTTTTTTTTTCTATAATACTAATTGCTTTTTTTTTTCTTCGAGTCGAACTCTTTTTTAATCATTGTTCTGTTAGGGGCTGTCCATAAACCACGTGGTCATGGGGGGGGGGGGTTTCGGCCAATGACCATTTTGTATGGACAAATAAAAAAAAGTGTATGGACTAATGACCACGCGTGGGGGGGGGGGTTGAAAAGTCCTAAAAAAGTGACCACGTAGTTTATGGACAGCCCCTTAGTAAAACTTGAAAAGAATACTAAAAAGAAGTTCTAGAAAAAACTGCAGTGTGTTTACTTTAATGTCAACCAAATAAATGGGAGGAATTCAAAAACTATGGAATTGGCACTTTATTTTGCCTATCAGTGTACCACAATCCAGGTAACGCAGCTAAACCTGAGCCTGCAGGGTCCCATGGGCATTCCAGGAAGTTTCAGGAGAAGTCAGTGGCGTTTTACGGCATTCCAGGGGGATTCAACGGTTCTTAGTGGCGTTTTACAGCGGGTCTGAGGCAATTTATGGGACCTCAGGTGTTTTCAAAGGGTCTCATGTGATTTCGGTAAGGTCCCAGGGGGTCTCACCCAAGTAACATTTTAAGTTTTGTTCGGCTCTACAAGAGATCTTCATGACCAATTTTATAAAACTCGCAATAAAACTGATTTATACATCAAATGCTCTTGATAACCTCTTTAAGAGCATCTTCCGGCTAAGTGGACCACTCCCGGAGAGGTTTTGCAAACCGCATTAAAAGTAGCAATAAACCCGTTTTAAAACCTGGTTGAAAAGTTCTCCATTCTCGATTGTTTCTGTTTTTTTTACAAACAAAAACTATGACAGCTCAAGATGCAGAGAAGCTTCTAAGATGGCACGTAAAGTTCAGGAGGACACATCATTCGTAAATAGAAAGCGATCATTTCAAAATAATATTTTAGTAGTTATTGTGTTGGTAGGCTTATGCGCATTCAATTTTACCGTGAATATTGGGGTTACAGAATCATAAAATTAATGCGCTTCGAAAATAGTGAATATTATCATCTTGGAATGAAATAAATCAATTTGTTAATTTAGTAAAACTATCTCGAATCACAAGAAAATTCAGAAGAGAGAGTTTATTTATGTGAGCATGTTGTGGAAATGGTGGTAAACTATCAATTCACTGCTAATTTGAGCAAAATAAACTATTTTCCATTCACGTTAGCTAATTATTCAATATGGCGGCGACCATAATCAGCGAAAATAAAACGAAAGCAAGTTTACTTTTATGATGACCGCAATAAACCTAGCAGTGTCGTACTTTCTGCTTTCCCACCAACAGATGTCGTTACTAATCGAACGGATCGCCATCTGTTGAGAGTTTAACAGTTTTATTGTGGTAATAATGATTGCCAGAAGGTTTACATATCGGAGAGTTTTGTTTACTCTTAAAATCTGTCTTTATGGATATCTTCAAGTATACTATGAAACATTTTATCAATGGTTTTCATAAAAGCAGTCATAAAACTGTAAGTTTTAATTATTGCTGTAATAAAACCCTAATAAAAATCAAACAAAACCAATCAGCAATGGAATTGTTACTTGGGCAGAGACGTTTCAGAAGGAGCCAGGAGACTCTCTGAAACGTCTCTGAGACTCCGGGTGTTCCAAAGGTTCTAGTTCGAGAATCACTCACTGCGTGACACTAGTGTTCTTGAGTGCTTACAGTTTAGCCTTAACGTCGTACACTCGCGCTCTGGACCACTTACAAGGATACTATCTTCGGCTAAGTTGTTCAGAAGGCTGACTTTCAGAAGATTTTGTTTTTGGCAATGTTTCTCTGAAGAACAAAAGCTTTCACAAAGAATGCGATTTGATACGATCATCCTGGAAATTGGGCCATTTTTTGCACGATAATCGCACTCCGCATAATCTGGTATCCGGTTTATTGAATCCCTGGATGATTGAGTCCGACCCAAGTTCAACATGTTCTTTGAAGAATACTGTTTTCGGCTATGTGGTTCAAAAGAATAAAAGCCTGAACAATTTAGTAGATAATTCACTCACAATGTGGCATTTGTAATCTTTAGTACCGGCAGTTTGAACTAAGCGTTTTCTCTGTAGTTCCTTCGAATTTTATTTTTAAGTTTTTTTTCTCAGTGATTACTTTGGAAATCCGTCTAGAAACTCCTAAAGAAGTTAGTTGAAAATCCGTTCGTAAATTGCTCTGCGCGTTCCTTCGGCAAATCCTTCGGCCATTCTGCATTTTTTCTTGATCCTTTCTGCATTATTATTTGGAAATTTTTTGGCAGTTCCTCCAGAAACTGTTCGCAATTCGTTTGGTAAAATTGTTAATTTTTTAGGAGCTGCGTTATAAATTGGTTTCTTGTCCACATTTTTATTTCGAAATTTTTAAGCAACTCTTTGGAAACTTCAATTCTTGTAGAAAATGCTTCGGCAATGGTTTTTGAGCTTCTTCGGACATTCTTTCTCAACATAAATTTATTTGAAAACTCCGTTTGCAATTTCTATTTATCTAAGCAACCAATTCGTTTGAAATTTTCTGGTAAGGGGCTGTCCTTAAACCACGTGGTCATTTTTTTTGGGACTTTTAAACCCACCCCCTCCCCCCCCGCGTGGTCATTAGTCCATACAAATTTTTTTATTTGTCCATACAAAATGGACATTGGCCGAACCCCCCCCCCCCCCCCTTATGACCACGTGGTTTATGGACAGCCCCTAATTACTTTTGGAATTTCTTCAACATTCTTCTTTAAAAAGTGCTTCGACAAATTTCTAGTGAGTTGCCATGTAAAAATGTTTTGAATTAACTTTGATGGAGTTTCTTCGGCAAATGTTTTGGAAATTCCTAAGCAATTTTTATTGGATATGATCCAAAAATGCCTTGATTGGTTGATTGATTAGGTTCATTACGTCATTGGGGTGCGACTAGCCTAATCTTGGAGGGTTTAAAATGATGGAACATTGCCAAATACAGCTGTCACGTAATTACTGAGAAATTGCTAGTACTTTCCCAGTTGAGCAGTAATGCCAAAAGCAAATCAAATTGGCAGTGTCAATAACCGAAATCCTTCGATACACTTTTTTTTCAAAATTTTCCAAATGCTGCATTCCCTTCGGCATTGGAATTATCCCGAAAAACTTTAACCAAAGCATTTAATTTCGGCCAATCAGTATGTATGGCCGGGTGCCAAACATCCGAAAACGTGCCATTTCGACAAAGTGCAATCCAAGAATGGGTCGTCATCGTCGGCCGCCTAGAAGAGTGGTGACCTTTTCCAGTTGGTTCACTCTGGCTTTCTTTTGAACGCCGAGGAAAGGGCGCGCAGCATAAAACAGCGACTCTTGGAGTCAGCTGTGATTGAGCCTCTGCTGCTGGTGTGAATTTCGTTTCAATTGCAGCTGTTACTTTTCAGATTCTGGTTGGCAGAAAAAAAAACTTTCCAACGAAGGTTACTTAGCACTGCTACTGTCGGCGGGCGGCCGGAGCGCGCGCCATTTACATTGAACGTGAACTTTGAACAAAACACAATATTCAACAAGCGGAAAATGAGCGATTTATGCTTGGAAAACATGAAACGACCCTGGTGGCGCTAGCGTTGTTTGCGATTTGTTTTCGCTGGAATCTTCGCGCTCACTTCATTCCAAACGGGTGGTAATTTATGGTGATTAAATTCCACCTTAACTAATCTTTCGGAAAACTATTCCCCGAATGGTTTTAGTTCTGAAATGAATGGTGAACGAACGGTAACGGTGGAAATGAAAAATTCAACTTTTCGATATTTATCGCTCTCCAGGAGGAGGATCGTTACTATTTCCCCAGTTCAAGACCAACCGACTCCCAGTCTCACACGATGAGTGCAATTATGGGGAAATAAATAACCTTTCAATACGTACATAAGTATCTTTGTTCTCGCTGCAAGTGGATGGCTTCACTACTTAGACAAGACCAAAGGAAGACGAAAGAGTAAAGGAGAAAGAGCGCACTACGGTGCATCAGCCATAGCAGAGTTCCGCCGTTTGTCTTGAGATGTTTATTTAAGTCGCTTCCGGTGGATATGTGTTCCCGTGCCAAGGTGCAATTACATTATCCCTGCCAGGGAGCAAACAGGTCCCGGTGATGAGGGAGGGGGCGGACAAAGAAAAAGAGGATTTGACTCAACAGTTTAATTGCAATGTGTGTCTGAGTGCAGTTTGTTTCGTGTTTCTGTTTTTCTTCAAAATCTTTATAAAGTCCTAGGAAGGTCCTAGGTCCTAGGAGTCCAATTCCAATAGAATTACAAAATTATGTGAATTATTGGGTACCATTTGAATTGTTCATTAATATGTAATAATGTTCAAAGGAATTCTTTTTATAACATATTGAAACATATTTAGACTTGTAACTAATATTTCACATATCGTTCCTCGTTTATCGGATGAAGATTACTGCGTTCAGATCTCAAGGACAAATTTTATTGGAACACTTTCTTGGGGAATTCGCGATATTCTATGATTCCACGGCAATTGTTAGAGTGGTTGGCATTTCAGCCATTGATGCGCCATTAGCAAAGGTAAATTGAAATATTTGTAATTATTAGATATTTTCCGTCTGATATGACGAGAATTAGCGCATTTGATGAAGTAGATATTTTCCGGTTCTCTGCATAGCTGGAACAGCATCTGCTTCTTAGCCCAGTGCTATACAGTCGAGTCTCTTATTAGACGCTGCCACCCACTATACGCCCATTGCGTTTTCCAGGCTGTCTTGGATGCAAGACAACTGAGAAATTGCGGTGGACGTAAAGTGGGTGCAGCATCTGAAAAACTCGAAACTTTGCATGCTCATTTTGCATCATGTTTCATGGAACAGATTAAACTATCCCCACCGGTGGGCTCTAAACTACATACGTAAATTACTATATTTGTCTTATACGTTTGAAGAAAAGTAGCTTTATCCGGAGTATCTTTGAATGATAACAATCAGAAATCTCTCAACATATTTCTATAGCTATTCCTTTAGAAATCATTTCTTCCATATACGTATTTAGATTTTTTTCAGGAATCCATTCTGATATTGTTGAAGGACTATTTTCTTGAAATTCTTTTAAAACCGTCTTAAAAAATCCTCTAGGAATTTCTTCACGGGTTCCTACGTAGAAATTTGTAGAAAATTTTCCAGAAACTTTTCCAGAACTGCCTGAAAATAAACTTTCGGGGTTTCTCTAGGAATTTCTTTAAAAATTTCTAAGCAGAGTAAACCCCATGATTTTTTTTAATATCTTCAGAAAATCTTTCAGTAATTCCTGCAAAGGTTTCTGCAGAGATTTCATCAAGGGATTCTTCCAAGGATTCCAGGAGTTTCTCTTATAATTCTTTCAAGAATTCCTCTTCAACAAGACATTCTTCTATTGATTCCTTCAGGATTAAATTTTTTGCAGATTTTTTTTCCAGAAATTCTATTGAAAAATCTCGGAAAGTTTCCTCCAAAAGTTCATCCAGGTATTTCTTTGGATACTTCTCCTAGGAGTTATTCAGAAATTTCCTCAGGGGTTATTTTAACAAATTTCTCCAAAGATTTCATCAGCAATTCATGTATTTATTACAGAAATTTCCTAGGAAATTCTTCTAATAACTTTTCTACAGGATTCTATCGAAATTCTTCACGGTATTCCTTCAGAAATAGATTCAGGTACACCTCCAGGAATTCCTTCATCAATATTCATTTAGAACTTCTCCAGGAAATTCTGTTAAAACAATTTCAAGGGTTTTTTTGTGACTTTTTTGAAGTTTTTCGTGGTATTTCTTCTGGGACTACTTCAGAGAATATATCAGGAATTCCTCTGGAATTCCTACAGAAATTTTATGGTAGTTGAAACTGGAACTTGATGTTAACTTTTATGTGCGGCTATCTCAGTCATACACTTAATTAGACGTTATATGTTTATTTTACCCGACGTTTCGGCCATTGGGTGTGGCCTTTTTCAAGGAAATCAGGTATCAGGTATCAGAAGGCCGGCTCCAGAGGCACGTTATCCTCCATTTGGGACATTTGTGCCATCGCCAAAATAACAGCCTATTTCATCATCTACCTGTGGGAAAAGGAAGGAAAAAGGATTTGGATGGGGATAGGGACAGGTAGGGAAATAGGAAAAATACCCTGGAAGAGGGTACTAACGCACAAGCGTACCACAATGGGTTCAAACAGCGCCCTGAAAAGGGCACTGTAATAACGCATAAAGAGAGCCTATAGCTCTTTACCACAGCGGGTTAAGAACAACAGAATATCCTGAAGATTCAGGTTTCTGAAGTCAGTTTCACTTAATAAGTGTTTACCGAATACTCGGAAACGCAGTTGCGCGAAAACTGGACAGTTACATATCAAATGATACGAAGTTCCATAATCGGATTCACAGCTATCACAGGCAAATGAATCAGCTTGCTGAATATTCGCCATGTGATAGCTGAGTCGGCAGTGGCCAGTCAATGCTTTGACCAGCATGCTGCAATTCTGCTTAGACAGATTAGTTAGATACTTCGCCACCCGTAGAGATGGCTCAGCACTATACAATTTGGTTTGACGACATGACTCCAAACTATTCCAATATTGTCTGTGTTGAGTGACAGCCCAGGTGTGAATCTGAAGCTTAATCCAACACTTCGATATCGGAATAGCTGGCTCAGGGCCAATGAAGTCATGTGATGCTCCAGAGCGAGCTAACTCATCAGCCAATTCATTTCCAGCGATGGAAGAATGACCAGGTACCCATAGAAGGTGAACAGCGTTTGCTGAATTCAGCTCCTCGATTTGAGTTCGACAAGCGATAACTATCTTCGACCTGGAGTTGGCCGAAGCAAGTGCTTTAATAGCAGCCTGGCTATCTGAACAGAAGTATATTACTTTGCCCATTACGTGCTGCTGAAGTGCTGATTGCACTCCGCACATAAGAGCAAAGATTTCGGCCTGAAAAACGGTACAGTGTCTACCAAGTGAATAAGACTGATACAGCCTTAGCTCACGAGAATAAACACCAGCACCTGCTCGACCTTCGAGAAGGGAGCCATCAGTGTAACATACGATGCCGTCTGAAATACTTCTTTCCAGATAACCAGATGTCCACTCTTCCCGGGAAGGGAATTTCGTGGAAAATGTCCTATATGGAAAATTACAAGCAATTGTAAGATCACTTGGAGCAAGGACAATTTTGTCCCAATTCACCAAAAGTGGAAACAACGAGGTGTGTGTTGAACTGCGGTTCACAGGAGTTTCCTCTAGTAGACCGAGTACCCGTAACCGGTAAGTGCAAGAAAGGGCTTCTTGTTTGAGATGAATGTGTAGTGGGGCAACGTCAAAGAGAACTTCTAGCGCTGCCGTAGGAGTTGAAGAGAACGCTCCAGACATCGCCATTAAGCACATCCTTTGGAGATGGCCTAATTTTGATTGGACCGTTCTCACTTCACCCTTTTGCCACCACACAAGACATCCATAAGCCAATATTGGCCGAACCACAGTTGTGTAAATCCATTTGATATACTTGGGTTTTAGACCCCAAGTTGTACCAAAAGTACGCCGGCATTGCCCGAAGGCCATACAAGCTTTCTTGATTCTGAACTCAATGTGAGGTGTCCAGGAAAGCTTGGAATCAAGAATGACTCCAACGTACTTTACCTGTTCAGTCACATCGATTTCAGAATCAAAGAGACGCAAAGGTCGAACGCCATTACGGTTTCGCCTTTCCGTGAAAAGAACAATAGATGTTTTACTCGGATTAACCGAAAGGCCATATTGGCGACACCAACCCTCAACTACCTGAAGGGCGTTTTGCATCAGGTCGAAAAGGGTGCTGATGCACATACCAACTAACAATGTTAGGTAGTCGTCGGCAAAACCATAAGTAGGAAAACCGCTATTATTGAGTTGCCTCAATAGCGTATCTGCTACGAGATTCCACAAAAGCGGTGATAAGACTCCCCCTTGGGGGCATCCACAAACACTCAATTTCCTAATCCCTGCTAGACGCAATGTCGAGAAGAGATATCGGTTTTTGAGCATTTGGTGAATCCAATTGGAAATCATTGGAGATATACCATGACTCCGTGCGGCTTCCAATATGGCATCGAAAGGCACGTTGTCAAAGGCACCCTCGATATCTAAGAAAACACCCAAACAAGATTGCTTTTGAGCGAATGCTTTCTCGATATCGTAAACAACCTTGTGTAAAAGAGTCACAGTGGACTTACCAGATTGGTAGGCATGTTGGTTCACATGAAGAGGCACGTTGGCCAGATGAACATCACGGATATGATGATCCACAATGCGTTCTAAGCATTTCAGAAGAAAAGAGGTCAAACTGATAGGTCTGAAACTCTTTGCTTCTTCATACGACGCACGACCCACTTTCGGAATAAACTTTACAGTAATATCCCTCCAGGATTTGGGAATATACCCTGTAGCAAAACTGCAAACAAGTAGTTTTTTCAAAACATGTTTGAAATAATCAAATCCCTTCTGAAGCAAAATAGGATAAATCCCATCTGCCCCAGGAGATTTGAAAGGAGCAAAGCTATTAAGAGCCCACTCAATCGATTCTATAGTTACAATACTCCGAGCCGAAGCTAGAGAATCATAACTACAAGAAAAGACATCAGGATCATCCGAAGATGTAATATCCACACATCCAGGGAAGTGTGTGCTGAATAAGCATTCCAGAACTTCCTCATCAGAGGAAGTCAGATCGCCATTTGGCAAACGAAGTTCGTTCACCCGGAAATCCTTAGATTTCGCAAGGATTTTGTTTAACCGACTGACTTCACTCAAACTGGAAACATTTGTACAAAGGTTTTTCCAGCCGGATCGTTCAGCAGACCGGAGAGCTTTCCTGTAGGCCTTGCGAGCCGACCTGAAAGCCTCCGAACCAGCCGAACGTCGTCTGTTCCAACTCTTTCTACATTGTTTCCTGAGTTTCGCCAGATCAGAGTTCCACCAAGGGGTTCCTCTTGTGATCTTCACAGACCGTAGAGGGCATGCTTCTTCAAAAGCTTCCATGATGAAGGTCGTTGTAGTATCAACGGCATCATCTAAATCACTTGGAGTGTCAATGGATGGTGAATATCCATGAAATTTGGCTGCAACCAAATCAGTATAAAGATCCCAGTTTGTTGACCGAGGATTCCTGAAACGCAATGTTTGCGAAGTAACATTTAAATGTTCAAAAAAGATATAGCGATGGTCAGATAAAGATTCTTCATCTGACACATGCCAATTGGTCAGCTCGTGACTAATTCTGCTAGAGCAAAGCGTTATATCTAACACTTCCTCTCTAGCAGATACCATGAAGGTTGGGCGGTTGCCTATGTTAAGTAATGCAAGATCTGTACTACTTAAGTACTCCATCAAACTGGAGCCTCTCAAGTTAATGTCTGAGCTGCCCCAGATGATATGGTGAGCATTTGCATCACTGCCAACAATTAGCGGAAGGCCTTTTGAAGTGCAGTATGCGATGACTTGTTTGAAAGCATCCGTAGGGGATGGTTCATCATGTGGTAAATACACAGAACAATAGACGTATTTCCTGTTGAGGTTTCCAACAGATACATCAATTGTGATAGCACATACATCTCTGGTGGTTAGTTCAGAGATGAGTGTAGCAACTATTTCGTTGTTGACAAGCACACAGGCTCGAGGCATGACACGCGAGTTTGCCATTTCATGTTTACTGAAAGTGGCAAACACCGGGTTCACAAGGTTTCCTAGATAGAAATTTCCCTTACGAAAGTAAGGTTCTTGTACCAAGGCCACTTGGGCTGTACCATTTTGCATAAGTCTGCAAAGATTGATCGTTGCTGTTCTTTTATGCTGAAGATTGATCTGAGCTATCCTAACCGTAGCCACTACCCAAACTAGGTAAGATTAAACTCTTCGCAACAGCAGCACAACAAAGAACAGCAACAATAAAACCAAATCGGTATCGATTGGAAAACGCCAAAGGCGAGGATACACAGAATACACTGTGTAAATCGCATAATGCGAAACCATATAGGTGAAAATTTAAACTAATTAACAACATCTTCATAATCCCGCCCTTATTTAGCCTCAAGTGAGACTAAAGAAGGACAGCTGATTGTCTCGGAGAAACACAAGGTCCACTGCACCATTGCTCCGGTTAGCGCAGTAAGGGCTACATACTGTGGAGGGCGCCCTGGTACTCCACAGGCTCCGTTAGCGGTTAGGTTTTTATTAGACCCCCCTAGCCATTCATTCCTAGGCACGGTAAGCATAAAGCCGCATCACACCATGAATTAGGGGTCACCTGTTGGTGGATTCTTACCACCGGAACAGGCGGTCCGTAGTGTTATTCTTAGCCAATTGAGACAATCGCTACCGACACTACACAGCTATCTAGGCTGATCGAGAAAAGAAGTTAATATTGATGATCAACTTCATACGGACTCGAACAGCCTTTTTCAAGGAAAACTGTTTTGTACAAATGTTTAATTAATCTTGAGTTGTGTTAATTCAGTCTAGTGTTTCTTACATGGTTTCTCGTCTTCGTCTTAAAGATTTTGCTGTTCTGCTTGTCGTGTGGTCATGGTTTTGCTTCTGTGGGATTGTTATAATTTGTTTAGTTAATTTTACCTATTTTCGCTAATTTTAAACTTATAATTTCACAATTTTTTTTTTCGTTTGCACTTTTACTTATTTGTCACAGGGTTTTGTCTAGTGATAAAAACGGTGATTTCAAAATGGTGAATTTCTGTTAAGTCAATTTATAGTTTGGTCTGTTTATAGTATGAAGCTTTTGGGCTTTTATAGCTATCGTACGATTGTTGTGTCTGTCCGTCGATTTTTTCTGTTCTGTCTATTTTTAAGTGTGTGTAATATGCCTGCATAGGTTGTACTGAGATTGTTTACGTCTGTTCGGTGGTTAACTGTATTGGTATTGTTTGTAATATGGCACATCTCTAATACTGGTAGGGCAGATGTTCTTCTAGATTGGTCAAGTATTGTGGTTTTGGTCAAGTCGAAATTATGGTCTTCTTCAATGACATGATTCATGAGTGCAGTTGTTTCCCGAAGTTTGTTTCTCTCTTCTTCTGCTTGTGGTGTGTTGGATGTTTTTAATTTTTCATGTTTGTTAATATGTGTTTGGTGTCCACTTAGCCTAGTTTTTAGTAAATTTTTGGTCATTCCTATGTACGTCTTGTCACAATCCTTGCATGGTATGCTATATATGACTTTGGAGCGTTGCGTTTTTGTTATCGGATCTTTGGCTAAATTTTGTGTTGTTTTGGTTGTGCGATATGCTAGTTTTACCTGGGGGAAGTCACTTTTCAGGCTATGGGCTATGGTTGTTGATAGCTGTGGAATGTACGGTACGGATCTGTACAAGACGGGTGGTGTTGTTGATGAGTCTGCATCGGTGGTATTTGGTGGACTGGAGCTGGGATTGTTTGCATCGGTTTCTGGTGGCGAGTTTCTGGATTCTGGTAGAGTTGGAATGTTTGAAGAAATTAACACAACTCAAGACTAATTAAACATTTGTACAAAACAGTTTTCCTTGAAAAAGGCCACACCCAATGGCCGAAACGTCGGGTAAAATAAACATATAACGTCTAATTAAGTGTATGACTGAGATAGCCGAACATAAAAGTTCACAGAAATTTCTTTGGGTATTTCTCAATGTAATTTGATTGCCTATCGACTGTAGGCTTGAACGGGTACAGGGATTCTTTCGGCTTTTGCAGACTGTGACCGAAACCATCGAAAGTTGAGGCAAACTTGTTTTCGCTGCTGTCACCGCCTGCAAAAACCCAGAGAATCCCTATACCCGTTTCTCAATGTGTTCCTTTAGGAATTCCTACAGCGGTTCTCTAAGGAATTTAATCATAAATTCATCCAGAAACTATTCCTTACCATGTCTCCATGAATCCCTCTAGAAAGGTCTTCTATAGTTTTTCCATAAATTTTTTCAGGCATTTCTCCAAGGATTGATTCATTAACTTCATCTGGAGTTCATGCAGATTTTTCTGGAAAAGGTTCGGGAACTTTCTGGAGATTCTTCCAAAATTCCTTCACGAATTCTTAAAGAAATTCCTTCCAAAAAGAAGTCCAGGATTATACCTTTCTAGTCTTTTCCAGGATAATACCTCTAATTTATCAAGTAGTTATTTTCGCAATTCATCCAGTGGTTTCTCCATGTGTTTTCCTGCAGAGGTTCTAACAGAAAATCATGCAGGGCTTTCTTGAAACATTTTTTCCGGGATTTTTGCCTAAGATTCCCGAAGAATTTTCTGCAGAGTTTGCTACGAAAATTATTTTTAAGGAATACGTTCTTGCATGCTATAACTCTATCAGAGATTCTTGTTAGCATTCCCCCAAAAGTTACATTTTCTAGAGGAATTCTGCCATGTAGTCCTTCTGAAATGGCTTTAATGATTACTTCAGAAATTCCCCCTGAAATTGTACTTTGGAATTTGTCTAATGATTTTAGTAGAAATTATTCAACAGATTTACCTCCACTTTACCAATTTTTCTTAGACTTTATCAAAACTTCATCCAGGAGATCTTTCAGAAATTTCTGCAGACATTCCAACAGATACTTCTTGAGGAATTTCTCAAGGTATAATTATCAGGAGGTTTCCTACTAATTCCGTAAAGAATTTCTTAACAAATTTCACAAGACATTTCTATCGTAAATCCTTCAGGATTATCAGGATTATTCCTGGATTTTCGGATCCGGTATCGGAGTTTTTGCAAAGATTCCTCCAAACGTGCCTTCAGAAATTCTATGGATTTTTTTTTCACAAATTCCTCCAATAATTGCCTCAGCAATTCATACAACTATTTCAGAAATTTCTTGTAAATTCCTCCAAGAACTCTTCTACTGGTTTTTCCAGAAATTCTTCCAGGTCTTCCCTGGACACCTATAGTTGTTCCTCCAAAAAATCGTTCAGAGACGAAATAAATCAATGCTGGAATTTGTTTCCCAGATTCTTGAGAAAATTCTTTCAGAGATTCTTGCAAGAGTTCCTCTGGAGAATTAAGCGAGATTTCTTTCAGAAATGTCTCCAGAGATTCTTTGAATTCCTACAAAGTTGTCATCATGGATTTCTCCTGGTACTCTCACAGAAATTCCCCCAGGGCCAGTGAATCAAAATTCAACCATCATGCAACAATAATGACAATGTCGCAACCTGCATTTGTTGCGACAATTCACCCAATGCGACATAAGTTTGTCCCAACTTGATCAGAATATTTAAGATAAAGATCGCACGCCACCAAGAGATTTTTAAGCTTTACATTACAACCCGTTAAAGATTTATCTCCAAACAGATCTGGGAGAAACTGCTCCAGAATAAAGAAAACAGAATTCTACTGGGATTCTCGTAGAATGCTGAGAAGAATTTATTCCGAACCCTAAAAGGAATCACAAAACCTATCCAAGGGATTCTCCAAAATTTCTCTTGAGATATCTGTCCAGAATTTCGTGAACGATTAATCAATCTATACACTACCCGTCATGAGTACGTACTCACTGAAAAAAGTATTGCAACACTCAGTTGAACATTCATCACCCAACCCCCCCACCCCCCCCCCCCCCCAAAAAGCTTAGCATCACCTGAAAACAGTTAAATTTGTGCTGCTTTATCTCGAATTCCTGATAGTAAGCAAAGGTACGGTCTTCAGCAAAGTTGTTCGGAAGGTCGTTGGCATCACAATGACAAGCATCTTGATTCGCAATTCTGCCACTAGGTGACGCTAGTGAACATCGAAAATGAGCATTTTCAACTAGCTTTATCTCGTGATCCTGATTAGATAGAAAGTTCAAGTCTTTGGCAAAGTTGTTCGAAAAGTCATGGATATCGAGCAGTTTTGTTCGCAATTCTGCCGCTAGGTGACGCTAGTGAGCATGGGAAAATTAGCATGTATAACTATATTGATGAGATAGAAAGTTCAAGTCTTCGGCAAAGATGTTCGGAAGGTCAAGGACATCATATTGATAAGCAGTTTGGTTCGCAATTCTGCCGCTAGGAGACACTTGTAGGCATGGAAAAATGGGCATTTTTAATTAGTTCTATCTCGTGATCCGGATTAGATAGAAAGCTCAAGTCTTCGGCAATGTTGTACGGAAGGTCGTGGTCCTCATAATGACAAGCAGTTTGGTTCGCAATTCTGCTGCTAGGAGACACTAGTAGGCAAGGAAAAATAGGCATTTTCAACTAGCTTTATCTCGTGATCCTGGTGAGATAGAAAGATCAAATCTTCGGAAATGTTGTTCGGAAGGTCATGGACATCATAATGACAAGCAGATTGATTCGCAATTCTGCCGTTAGGTGACGCTTGTGAGCATGGGTAAATGAGCATTTGCCCATGACAAGCAGTTTATGAAGTGAATCAGACCTGAACCACTTGAATATTAGTGAATTAGAACTGAATTATTTGAATATCAAGTGAATCAGGCCTGAATCACTTGAGTATTGAGTAAATCAAGTGAATCAGGCCTCAATATTTTAGATTAAAATGTCTCGAACCTGAATCACTTGAGTATGAAGTGAATCAGACCTGAATCACTTGGATTAAAATGACTCAGACCTGAATCACTTAAATATGAAGTGAATGAGTCTTGAATTACTTGAGCATAAATTGAATCAGACCTGAACCACTTGAATATGAAGTAAATCATGCCTGAATCACTTGATCATGATCGAATATCATGAATATCAAGTGCATCATATTTGAATCGCTTGAATATCAAGTGAATCAGACCTGAATCACTTGAATATCATGAATATCAAGTTAATCAGATTTGAATCGCTTGAAAATAAAGTGAATCAGACCTGAATCACTTGAATATGAATTAAATCAGACCTGAATCACTTGGTATTTATTTGTTTTATTGATGTTTCTCGGTGAGCCAATAAAAACTATTGGTTTAACGTTGTGACGTTTCGGCTTACTGTTTTCCTTCAGCCATCCTCAGACAATTTCGATCACCGCAGCAACTTTCACCTTCTTTACTGCTGGGCGATCACGTACCTTGTGAAATTGTCTGAGGATGGCTGAAGGAAAACAGTAAGCCGAAACGTCACAACGTTAAACCAATAGTTTTCATTGGCTCACCGAGAAACATCAATAAAACAAATAAATATCAGTTAACGGTGATTAATACATCCAATTGAATCACTTGGATTAAAATGACGCAGACCTGAATCGCTTGGATTAAAATGACTTAGACTTGAAGACTTCACAGATCGAAATAAGAATGCAAAATTGTGTGACATATGATTCACATGATTGGAGCGTGGGATATCACAGAAGTTTACATGACATAGCATGTAAATGTCATAAAATATCATGTAAACTTACATTATATGTCATGTTATTTAGCATGACTCTGAGTATTTGCATGACATATAACGCAAATTTACATGACATATCATGTAAGCCATCATAACTGTAAGTTTACATGACAAAAATGAAGTTTACATGAGGTGTAAATCTCATTATTTTTATCTGTGTTGAACATGAAGTGAATTAAATCTAAATCACTTGATGATGATTAACCTGGGCTTGTTAGGGGAATATCTGTAAATAAAAAGAAAATCGCGTTAAGTACTGTTCCTTTGAATTCCACCAAGAATTTGCATCCTTTGACAGATACGTATTTCGACCTCAACTGTAAGGTCGTCTTCAGTGTCTTGTACTTGACTTGAGTCAAGTACAAGACACTGAAGACGACCTTACAGTTGAGGTCGAAATACGTATCTGTCAAAGGATGCAAATTCTTAGTGGAATTCAAAGGAACAGTACTTAACGCGATTTTCTTTCTAAATCACTTGATTATGAAGTGAGTCACACCTGAATCACTTGCATATCATGAAAATCAAGTGAATCAGATTTGAATCGCTTGAATACAAAGTGAATCAGACCTGAATCACTTAAATATTAATCGCTTGAATCGCTTGGATTAAAATGACACATACCTGAATCATTTGAAGATGACATGAATCAAACCTAAATCACTTCAATATCAAGTGAATCAGACCTGAACCACTTGAATTTAAATGACTCAGACCTAAATTAAATGATTATGAAGTGAATGGTGGATTAGTAATAAGGGAACGTCCATAAATTACGTCACGCTTTTAGGGGGGAGGGGGGGTTCAGAAAAGTGTGACGACCCTTACAAAAATTTAAGAGGTCTCATACAAAAAGTGTGACATAGGGGGGAGGGGGGGTTGAAAATGGGCAATTTTTGCGTGACATAATTTATGGACGTTCCCTAATCGATTATTCACCAATTGAAAAGTACGCAACAATTTCAGCTTCCGTTTTGTCTGCAACAAAGAAAAATGAGATCATGTCATTATCTGTTACCGGTTGGCATAAAGAGTAATCGCTGCGCTTTCTTTGTTGCTTGTTTTGTGCGTCTTTTGTCCTACAATTCTTTTCACTGCCCAGGGCTTATGAAGAGATTCTTGAAAGTAATGATCCTCAAGGCATTTTCCATGTATTCTTACTGAAACTTAACCCTCCTAGGATGTAAGGATTGGTGCAGCACGCTGGTGTAGTGTACGTCCAGCGTACCTATCTGGGTCATATTTACCCCAACATTTTACTTAAGTGAGAGAGTTTCACTGAAAAAATTCAAGAGAATTCATGGAATTCTTTTTTTTTTATTCTTAATCACTTAACTTATTTTACAGCTCTTTTGTCCACTAGGGCACTACGTGAGCGATTCCAATGGACTACCAGCTTGGCGCGCACCCACAGTTGATCAGCAGGAGTAAATCCATTTTATTTTGTATGGCGAAAAGCATCTAAACTCGAATTTCTCGAAATGACAAGCTTTTATCGAAAAAATATTTGGTAGGCACCAAACCGGTCATCATTGTGCACAACCGCTACCAAATATGTTTTCGAATAATGTGTTCCACTACGAGAAATACGCCTTTAGATGCTATTCGCCATACAATATTTTTGCGATTTACTTTTAGCGATTTTTCGCGCATAGAAGCTAGCGCCACATTGGTCAATGCGGAGAGTAGGAAATCAGCCAAAGCATTTAATCTATTGGCGGCTGCACTTACACTTTGTACAGTGCCTAAATATATGCTATTATATTCGTATTCTACTATATCGAGCTGGTTTGCCTTTGTGCTGCTTTCACTTTTCTACCCTGTCCTTGGTATAATGATGAACACGATGGTCGATGATGAAATGATGTGTGGCTGTTGTTCCTTTCCAGTCCGATGGGGGGTCGTCCATTATGGGTTGCCGTTCGCCGATATCCAATTATCCGGGTCCGTTAGAGCTGTAAGAGCTCAGAAAAGGGTCAAGTGCCAGCCGCTCTCGGGGGGAAGAGCAACTGACGAAGTGCCGGGGCTGGGATCGAACCCATGACCATTCGCTTACGAACCGAACGTGTAGCCACTGCGCCACGGGCCCCGGAATCTTGGAATTCTTGCCGGGGAGTTTTTTGAAGTTTCCTAAGGTATTTCTCCTGGGACATTTTCAAAATTTATTTATGAAATTCCACTTGAGATTTCTACAGAGATTTATGCACGTATTCCGAAAGGGTTTTCTTAAGATTTTTTTCAACAATTCCTCTATAAATTATTCCTCAGCATTTCTCCACGAAATGCTCTTCTGTAATTTCTCCATAAATTTAACAATAATCTTTTTTTTTTTTTTCATTAAATCCATCTGGCGTTTATTAAGAATTCGTTTCACGGATTATTTTAGAAACTTTTAGGAGATTTTTCCAAAAATCCCTCAGAAATCTTCCAGGATAATATCATACACACTTATTTGACTAGCACCAAATTAAATATGGGTCATACCACAATATTCCTAAATAATGGACGCAGTGGTTAAAAAGGCTCTACAGATGAGGAAGAAAATCATACACACTTAATTTAGAATGCCGAATCTCGGTTTACTAATGCCGAGATTTGCACAGCCGATAGTCAGCTACATGTTTTGATGAGATCTCAGCTTAAAAATGCCGAGAATCAGTATAACACCCTCTGTTGCTAAGCAACCTACCATATTGTTAGCTGAGTCTCGGTTAAATTTTTTTTTCTTTATTTTTGAGACTTTCAGCCCTGAGCTGGTTCAGAAACCGAAATTCATACAGCCGAGCTCGTGAAATAAAACTAAGTGTGTAAGACTGCTTCAGGAATCCTTCTAGAAGTTTTTCAAGAAGTTCTTCTGGAATCCCTCCAAAAGTTTCTCAAGAAATTCTCCTAGGTATTCCCAGACAACCAATAATCGTATATGATGACACATAAAATGTTAAAGTGGAGGCCATATGCGTGCATGCTTCTATTTAGACGCATGTGAAATGTTCGCAAATCGCCTGCAACCATTCAACGTCTTATATGATCACTGGTTGATTGGGTTCCTCCAGAGATCCTTCATTAATTCTTTGAAATATTTCTTCAGGAAATGTTGTCTAGAGTTTCTGTAGAAATTTGAAACTCCTTCTGGAATTTCTGCAGAAAATGTTTTCAGGGATTGTTGTTACATTTCATAATTCATATAACTGTTTTTCATATTCGTAAGGGATTCTTGCAGCCATTTCTCCAGGATTTTCTACAAATTTTGAAGAAATTTTTCCAAGGATGGAAGAAAATCACTTCAAGCGATAAATGATACAGGATACGAATAATCCAAGATAGCCTTGTTCCTGCAGTAGCATGAAGCCGACGCCTCACACCGTACTCGTATCACCGAGCAATCAAAGCATCTGATGCACGTTTTATCGCGTGATGACCCGTTATCGGATCATGTTACAAGTCGTGATAAATTTTATTCATCACAATTTAGGCCACCTATGTACCCGTAAACCGCAATCATTATTAGAAATAATACATTCATAAGCATATCTTGAAGTTAAATAAGTAAGAATGCTAAAAAAGTGAATGAAATCACGAATTTATCATTTCAACTTCATGATAGCGATCGCATCGCGCCCGCACATGCCGAGCGAATCATTCTTCTCGGACCGTAGTTTGTTATGATGCTTGACGACAAAATGTTATCGTTGTTGCTATGATCGCGCGATGCCTTTCAACCGCGACACATTCGAGATCTGATCATGATCACTAGATTTCCATCCTTGAATTTTTCTCATATTTGCAACAAGCATTTTTTCAAAACATTTCTCCAGAAATACAAATCCATGCAAAGAAAGGTAATTCCATGAATTTCCTAAGGAAATTCTCAAGTTGCTCAACAAAAGATTCCTCGTAAGGTATCGTCTGATGGTTCTCCAGATTTTCCTCTTTTATTGATGCAGAATTTTTTTCAGAGAAAAATTCAGAAACTTTTTGGAAATACTTTCGGAGTTCCTTCAGAGCTTTTCTCAGGAATTCCTTCAAAATTCCTCCATGATCATTCCTTGGCATTTGTCCAAGAATCCCTCCAGAAATTTTCCAAGATTTTTTTAAGGTGCTCCTCCAAGATTTCTTCCAAATATACCTTAAGAAAATTCTTATAATACAGCCGCCAGAAATTCGTTTAAAAAATATTAATTTTCTTGTCCATTACTGATGCATAAATTTCTTAACCAATTCTTTCAGGGTTTACTTAAGGAATTCCTCCGAAGATTCAATCAGCAATTCTTCAAGGAAATTCTGTGAAAATTTCTACATGAATTCTCCAGGGCATTTATTTGGTAATTCTCTCAAAGAATTCCTCCTCTTTCAGAATTTTCTCTAAGATTTCCTTCAAAGAAGTTCACGGAAATTCCTCCAGGGTTTGTCTTAAAAATTACAAATTATTTTTTTTTTTTGATTATTTCTATGTATTTATCCGGAAAATTTCTTGGAAAACTTTAAAGAGATAATTCTGAATTCCAGGAATTAGTTCAAAAACTTCAAGGAAAGGTTTTTCAAGTAGTAATTCCCGAAATTCTTCAAAAATAAATTCAAGGAGGTTCCTTCATGTATTTATCTTTGTATTTTTCAAAAACATTCCCCCAAGAACACCTCCAAAGCTTTCTCCAAGAATTCTTATTAAAATTCCTCTTATTTCACGGACTCCTCTAAGTATTCGTCGTGGATATTCTCCCTAGGATGTATCCATGGTAAATATTTGTGGTACAGGTCGGACTCGATTATCCGGAGTCAGGTTCTGAAGCTTCCCAAATTTATATCTGGCAAACGAAATGCTATAGAAAGCTGAAATTTTGAACGAATGTTAATCAAAGTTGGCCTAACAAAATGTTAAATTTTCAGCTTCATACAACATGCCGTTCCCAAGATACATGTTTGGGAAGCTTCGGAACCCGACTCCGGATATTCGAGTCCGACCTTTTATTTATGAGCCTATAAATAATAATTCCTTCAACATTTCTTCATGTATTCTCCAGAAGTTCCTCCAGGTATTCTCCAAGGGTTTACTTAAATTTTTTTCAGAATTTCCTCTAAAGATCCTTCTGGAATTCCTTCAGGGTTTCTATCTAGATATCCTTCGGAAATTCTGTCAAGATTTACACCTTGTTTCAGAAAGTTCTTAAATCCTTCAATAGTCGCTCTGTTGTATTTTCCACAGCCCTTTGAAAACTACTCGCTTGTTTAGCATAGCAGCAGTATGGTGCTGCTGGTCGGCCAAATGGATAGCTAAGAATTTCAATTCAGGAAGAAGTTCTTTTTCTGTTCATGAGATCACTGCAGGGTTTCTTTCAAACTTCCTTTTTCAGAAATTATCTAAGAGGCTTTTGTTCAGAAATCCCTCTAGTATTATTTTTTTTTCAGAAATTCTTACAAAAAATACTCCAGAGGTTCTTCAGATTTTTTATCAGAAATTTTATAATTTCTCCAGGCTATTGTTTTCTAATAGCTCCGGGGACGGCTTTAGAGAGTCTAGAGACTCTATCAGAAATTTCTGCACCATATCTTACAGAGATTTCTTCTAAACCTTCTCCAAGATTTGATTCTTGAATTCAGACGGCGTATCTTTCCAAAATTTTCCAACGGATTCCTTCACAATTTCCTCCTGGCAAGAATTCTCTGGAAAATTCCACTTTTCCACTCACAATTCTTACTGGATTTTCCTGGAAGCTCCTTTCTGATTTTTTTTTCCAGGAGTTATCCTTGTTTCTTTCAGCGATTTCTTCAGGAATTTCTTTGGGTTTTCTGCCGATTGCCTGGCCACCATCGTAATCTTCCCTTGTGAGCTATGAAATGACAGCATAGTTAGTGCGAAGATTGGTCGATTGTCCACAAATGAAGGTGCAAATGGAAATTATAAAATTGAAAATGCATAAGATTTCTTTGAAGAACATTAATGTCTTAGGAGATTGATAGTGTTTGTAAAATATTAGATCGCACAAATCCCATAACAATTTTTACGCTGCAGATGCAGTGAATTTCTGTCGAAATGTATTTGATACTTTCCCAGAAATTGGGTACCTAAAAGAAAAAAATATTCATCTAATAATAATAAGCAAAAAAGCCCAACACTTTGAATCGCATCTTGGATGTGTTTGTATATCTCAAATCATTCGAGGTATCCAATCAAACTTTCACGCCAAATAAAACCCAAAAATCATAACCTACTCAAACGGAAATTCCACTCGTTCGGATAGTTCAAACGTTTATAGAATTCCAAAATTCCTCCCGCTCAGATCAGTGATAAAAATTCCATATATTTACACACTCCGAGACCCGTCTTGGAAAAATTCCCAGCCCCAACCCGTACAAAATGCCACAGAAGTCATACCCGTTCGTCCTCCGAGAAGGCCCAAGCCAAAATAATATAATATCCCACTCGAATGCCCGCCGTTCCGCCGACCAAACCACACCACCCGGCGCTCAGCCAGCCAGCACCCAAAAGCCAACCAGTATAAATTTGGTGAAATAAATTGCTAAATTGATATTTAGAGGATTCCACTTTCGCATGCACTCACCACACTACCACCAACCGGTTTGCTTTCTCGGCTTTTGGTGAGAGCCGACACAATAGTAGCCTCAGTTCCGTGAGAATGTGACGGGGTAGATCCGAAAGTCGTTCGCCCTTCCCACCCCCGACCGAACCGTGTGGGATGTGAGGAGGTTGGGTGAAACTTTTTCATAATTTATCTTCTCGGAATTGTATTTCAAGCTCATTTTTTTTTCTACTCCTGGGTGGTGTTTTTGTTGCCGGCTTCGGATTCGTGTGCTTCGTATGTGAGATTGCAGGAAGGTAGGTACGGTGGCAGTGGTTCTCATTTCATTTTTAGATGACATAAAAAGATATCTTAGAGGCCCCATATAGAAACAGCTGTAATTGCATGCACAGATCGAAAAAAGAGTGTAAAATTATGAGACATATGATGCACATAATTGGAGCGTGGGATATCGCAGAAGTTTACATGACATATCATGTAAAGTTCATGAAATATCATGTAAACTTCCATTATATGTCATGTAATTCAGCATGACTCTGAGAGTTTACATGACATATAACACAAATTTACATGATATATCATGTAAACCATCATAACACTAAGTTTACATGACTAAAATGAAGTTTACATGACGTGTAAACCTCATTATTTTTATCTGTGTGGGTATGCAGCATAACCATGATGTGGGTGACGGGTTCGATTCCCAATCGGTACAGGAACTTTTCGTAAACGAAATTTCTTAGACTTTCTTGGGCATAGAGTATCTTCGTGCCTGTCACACGACATACACTTGCAAAACTGTTTTGCTTTGGTAGAGGAAGCTCTCACTTAAAAACTGTGGATATCCTTATAAAACAGCAGCTGAGTGCAGGCGTTGTCCCATCAGTGGGAACATTACAACAGAAAGAAAAGAGAAATGAGACTCCTTCTTCTACTAGCTAGCGTAACGTCCTAACTGGAACAAATCCATCTTCTTAGCAAAGTGATGATCTATGCCCAAGGAAGTCAGAAAAAATCTATTATGAAAAGTTCCTGTACTGACTGGGCATACAACCCGTCACTCACTGCATGGTCTAGAAAAATACTGAATTATTGAAGAGTTTGAAAAACTTTCAAAACCTTCCGTTGGAAACAGCACGTTGATGTAGTGTACGGTTTGGGTCAAAAATGACCCTAATGTCAAAGGAGGGTTAAACATAAGTTATAGTACTGGAGCATTATGAATGCGATTCATACTAACAAAGCCTAAGGCAACTATTTTCTGTCTATTTGTGAGTTCAATGTTTGTTAGAGGATCTTCAAGAACTTCCTTGGACATAGATAGTCGAATCTAAAAGTGTTATCAATCTGAAATGTCTTGAAGCCCTGCCTAAACCCCAGAAAATCTTAAGCACGCCTGATAGCCACTGAAACCCCGTGAAACTCCTCGGAATTATGTTATATACCCTGAAAAACGTCCTGAAGCGCGTTAAAGGGCCTATGTAGCCTCTCAGAAACCTCTTGAAAAGCTTCTGAAGTCCCCAAAACAGCTTGAGATCCCCTAAAGCTCTACTGAATGCCTTTAATGCCCTTCTTTAACCTCCTGAAGCACACCTGACAGCCCGCGAAGCTCCCTAAAACTCTCGGAAACCCCCTCTAAAATTCCCTGACACGCTCTGGAACGTCTTCAAATGCCTCTGAAACCAACCTTAAATACCCGGAAACCTCCCTGAAGCTTACCCTTCTTCTTCTTCTTCTTCTTGGCGTAACGTCCTCATTGGGACAAAGCCTGCTTCTCAGCTTAGTGTTCTATGAGCACTTCCACAGTTATTAACTGAGAGCTTCCTCTGCCAATGACCATTTTGCATGCGTATATCGTGTGGCAGGCACGAAGATACTCTATGCCCAAGGAAGTCAAGGAAATTTCCTTTACGAAAAGATCCTGGACCGACCGGGAATCGAACCCGTCACCCTCAGCATGGTCATGCTGAATACCCGTGCGTTTACCGCCTCGGCTATATGGGCCCTCTGAAGCTTACCCCTTACACCTTGAAAGCTCATCTAAAATCCCTTGAAATGCATTGAGTTGATATCAGGGATGCCAGGTGAAATTTTCAAATATCTTCACAAGGCACGTTAAAATGTCTTCACATGTCTTCACACCCCATATTGTGGCTTTAGAATAAAATACTGTTAGAAGTCAAAATTTATGCCATGTTCTCACTTAGGTTGATATGAAGGAATATACCGTGAGGTCATCCAGCAATAATGCATGCTTCTCTCCAGAATTTCCATGGCAATTTTAATAAGGATTTCCCGAAAATTCCTCAACAAGTTCCTCGGATTTATTTTCACGAGTTCCGCAAAACAATCCAGGAATTTCTCTAGGAATTCCTTCGGAAATTCCCTCAGGAAGCCCTCACGAATACCTTCAGAAGATCCCTGGGAATTCATCGTGGAGTTTCTCGGGAATTCACCCAGATCATCCTCGGAAATCCCCCCTAGTGGTCCTCGAGAATTCTCCCAGGAGTTCCTCGTGAATTCCTGCAGAAGATCCTCAGCAAATCCTCATGCTTGTCCTCATGCAGATCCTCGGCAGTTCCTCCAAAAGATCCTCAAGAATTGTGCCAGAAATTCCTCGAAACATCCTCTAGAAGTTCGAATTCTGTCATAAGTTTCCCGAGAATTTCTTAAGGAGTTGAGTTTCGAGAATTCTCCCAGAAATCCTTCTACAAGTTCCTCCAGGAGTTCCTCGGAAAATTCTACAGGAGTTCCTCGGCAATTCCTCCAGGACTTCCTCGGGAATTCCTTCAGGAGTTCTTCGGGAATTTCTCAAGGAGCTCTTAGGCAAGCTCTTAAGAAATTCTTCCACGAGATCTTCGGGAACTTCTCTAGGAATTCATCGGGGATTCCTCCAGGAGCTCTTTGGAATTCCATCAGGAGATCCTCGGGAACTCCTTCAGATCATCCTCAAAAATCCTTCAGGAATTTCTCGAGAATCCAGGAGATCCTAGGAGATCCTTCAGGAAGTGCTCAGCAGTTATTACAGAAGTTCCTTGGAAATTTCTGACGGAGTTCCTCGGGATTTTTCCGGAAGTTTATCGGGAATTCCTTGACAATTCTTCCAGAAGTTCCTGGGAAATTTCTACAGGAGTTTCTCGGTAATCCCTCTAGGACTTCATCGGGAATTCCTCTAGGAGGTCGAATCGAATCAAAATTGAATCGAATCAAGAATTCTTCCAGGAGTTTCGAGAATTCCTGCAGGAGAACCTCGGGAGTTCCTCCAGGAGAATTTCGTAAATTCCTCCAGGAGTTGCTCGGGAATTACTCCAGGA
The DNA here is from genome assembly GCF_035046485.1 of Aedes albopictus. Taxonomy (NCBI): domain Eukaryota; kingdom Metazoa; phylum Arthropoda; class Insecta; order Diptera; family Culicidae; genus Aedes; species Aedes albopictus. The sequence continues at coordinate 94,784,049 of NC_085136.1, forward strand.
GTTCCTCGGAAATTCCTCCCGGAGCTCCTCGGTTATTCTTCCAGGAGTTCCACGAGAATTCCTCCAGGAGATCCTCGAAAACTCCTTCAGACGATCATCAAAAAATCCTCCAGCAGTTTCTCGGAAATTCCCTCAGGAGATCCATGGAGGAAATCGACGAAATTTTCTCCAAAAGATCCTCAACAATTTCTCCAGGAGAACCTTTAGAATTCATCCAAGGATCCTTAGGAATTCCTTCAAGAGATCCTCCGTAATTTCTACAGGAAATCCTCGGTAAATTCCTGTAGGAGTTCTTCGAGAATTCTTGCAGGAGTTCCTCGGCAATTTCTCTAGCAGTTCATCGACAATTCCTTCAGGAATTCCTCAAAAAGTTTTTCGGAAAAACCTCCAGGAGTTTCTTGGGAATTCCTCTTGGGATTCCTCGGGAATATTCTGAGGAGTTCATGTTTCTCGGGAATCCCTTCGTTTTTCGAGGTTCTTTTCAGGCAGTTCCTCGAGATTTATTCTTGGTCCCTAGAAAACCTACTCCAGGAGTTTCCTGGGAAATTCCGACGATTTCCTGGAAGTATTCATAGGTATATCCAGATGAATTTCTGGTAAACTCCTGAAACATTTCCCGAGAATCTTCTGGAAGAATTCCCGAGACAATGCTAGAGGGATTCTCAATGAACTTCTGGAGGAAATTCCCGAAAAAAATCGACAAAATCCTGGAGCAATTTCCGAAACTCCTAGAGGTATTATCCTAGAGGCAAACCCGAAAATCTCTTGAAGAATTTTCGAGCAACTGAAGGAGAAATTCCCGAGCAACTCTGGAAGAATTCCCGAATAACTCCTAGAGAAATCTCCAAAAAACTCCTGGAAAAAAATCAACGAACTCCAGGAGGAATGCCTGAGGAACTCCTAGAAGAATTCAGAGGAATACATTGAGAAACTTTCCAAGAAATTTTCTAGCAATTCCTATGGGAGTTCTAGAGAATCTCATAGAGGAATTCTAAAGGAATTCCTAAGGAACTCCCGAAAAAGTTGTTGGCAAACTCCTGGAAAAAATCCCGAGGAATTCATGTAGAACTTCCCGAGGAACTACTGGAAAATTTTTCGAGGAACTCTTGAAAAATTTCTCAATAGACACCTATAGAAATTTTCGAGGAACTTTTGAAGTAATTTTTGAGGAACTCCTGGAGAAATTCCCTTGGAACTCCGGAGGAATTCCCAAGGAACTCCTAAAATAATTCTCGAGGAACTTCTGAAGAAATTCCCGAGGAACTCCCGGAAAATTTCCCTTGGAATGAATTCCCGAGAAATTCCTGGTGGAATTCCTGAGAAACATCTAGGAGAATTTGCGAGGAACTCTTGGAGGATTAACTGAGGAACCCTTAAAGGAACTCACGATGAACTTGCAGAGGAATTCCCAAGGAGCTTCAGAAGAATTCCCAAGGAACTCATTGAAGGATTTCTCGAGGAATTCTTGAAGGTATTCTCTAGGAACTTTTGGAGGAATGCACGAAGAACTCCTGGAAGAATTTCCGAGGAACTCCTAAAATAATTTTCGAGGAACACCTAAAGGAATTCTCGAGGAACTTCGGAAGGAATTCCCGAGAAACTCCCGGGGAATTTCCCTTGGAACTCCAGGATGAATTCCCGAGGAAGTTCTGGAGGAATTTCCGAGAAAGGGTTTCTCGAGGAACTCATGGAAGAATTCCCGAGTAACTCCTGGAGGAATTCCCGAGGAACTGCTGAAAAAAAAAAGATTCGGCAAACTCCTGGAGGAATTCCCATGGAACTGAAAGAATTCCTGAGGTACTCCAGGTGGAATATCCGAGGAGCACCTAGAAGAATTCCTGAGAAACTTTTGAAGGTATTTCTGATAAAATCCTGAAGAAATTCTCATGGAACTTCTAGAGAGATTCCCGAGGGACTACTGGAGAAATGTTTAAAGGCTTGGACAAATCTTCGGACAAGTCTGCGGAAAATTCTGGATGAAGCTCTGTTTAAAATTCAAACGAAGTTCTGGGGAGAATTTCCGAAGAAAACCTTGGTAATATTCTAGAAGCAACATCTGTTTTTGAAGATTTTTGAAAAATTAGAATACTCAGTTGAATTTCCAGAGGAATTTTGTTAATGAAGATCAGCAAAAACAATTGCTGATAAGAAATTAATTCTATAGTTCAGCAGCTTCCTAAAATTTCCATGAAATGATTTTGATTTGTATTTTTACTAAAAACTGCTTCAAAATTTCCGCTAATATGAAGGCCGAAAAATTATAAATTTGTAAGTTTAAAGTTTTAAAAGTTTAAAATTTCATCTATAAAAATTGAAACGCATTTGGGGCTGTCCATAAACCACGTGGTCATGAGGGGAGGGGGGTGGGTTCGGCCTATGAGCATTTTGTATGGACGAATAAAAATTTTTGTATGGACAAATGACCACGCGGGGGGGGGGGGCTCGAGAAGTCCCAAAAAAATGACCACGTGGTTTATGGACAGCCCCTTTCATCTGAAATTGATCCAAGATTTGAAATATTGGTTTAGAATAACAACATAAATAAATATTATTTTTCAGCTTTCAAAAGTCTTCAAAAGTCTTCACAAAATTTAAAATGTCTTCTATATGTCTTCACAAAAATAAATGTCTTCACAGAACTTCAAATGTCTTCAATTTGAAGACATGTCTTCACATCTGGCATCCCTGGTTGAGATGCATTGAAACGCCTTCAAACGCATCTGAAACCCACTGAATCACACTTAAAAGCCTTTTAACCTATCGTTAGTCATGCTGTTGGCCACTGCAATTAGCATCAAACTGGTGCTATGCACAATAAGAGATCGTTTTTAAGCGTGTTGCACAACATACAAGATCGCGATCAATGAAGGGTTAAATCCTCTGAAGCGCTCTGAAAAGCATCTGAAGCCCCTTTGAAGTACTCTGAGATCCCCTGAAAACCTGGGAAACATTCAGGAACTCCTCTGAAACGCCCTGAAATGCTTTGAAAGGCATTTCAAATGCTTTTGAAGCTCTCCCAAAACACTCTGAGACCCCCCCCCCCCTGAAGCTCACCTAGAAGCCTAAGAAGCCCCTCTGAGTCTCTCTGAAATGCTTGAAGGCCAACCTAGAAGTCTCTAAAGCCGTGAAAACCATCCAAAGCACACTTGAAATCCTCCTAAAATTCCCGGGAATCCTCTCTGAAACATCTTGTAACGCCTCAGAAGCCAACCTGGGATACCCCGAGACGCCCCTGAAGCTCACCTAAGAGCATACGAAGCCCCCTAGAGTTCATCTAAACCCCCCTAAAACGCATTGACGTCCCTGAAACCCACTGTAGCATACCTGAAAGTTTGTGAAGTCCGACTAAATCTTCAGGATTCCCCACCTGAAATACATTGTAACACCCCTAAAACTCCCTGCAATCAGCTTACCTGAAAGCCTGAGAAGCCTCTTTAAATGCCCCGAAACGCCATTGAAACCTTCCTCGAACTCTTCTGAAGCCTTCCAAAAAGGAGGTGAAGCCTTAGGGAACCCCTGTGAAACCCCATGACCCTTTCTGGAATCCTCTTCAAACGCATTTGCATACCTCTTGAAAACACTTCAAAACATCTCTGGGTCTCCCCTGACGCTCTCCTGGAAGTTTCTGAGACCTTTGAAATCTATGAAAATGCCCCTGAAATGTCTCTGAACTAGTATAGCAGGAAACCGCCCTGAAACCCTGAGTAGCCTTCAGAAATTCCCCTGATACGCCTAGAAGTGCCCCCGAAGTCCCTGTTTCGGCCAGGATGTCTTGCCCCACGTTGTGTCTAACTATCTACGGGACACCGGGCGGTGTAGAAGAAATACACCCGATAAACGTTTAACTATTTATTCGCACTACCAAGTGGCAGTGCTCCACTCGGTAGTGATATGACGAAACATACTATACATACAGGGTTGTGCAGTCGCCTTTTATAGTCGCCTAAAATATAAATAAAATTGAATAGGTAACACCCGTGCGTTGCTCTGCCGCCTGCATGATGCCCGACGCAATATCAGGCTGCCACGGGACAATGAGCCGACTGTTGAATGGACTCTTCTGCTCACTGCGCTTGTGCGTATGAAGCAGCCTACGATGACGCCGAAGCAGAGGAGCGAGATACAACAGTCCCTTTAAACCCCTCTGCCGACATTCGAAATCTTTTGAAACTCCACGAACATTCCCCCCCCGTATCCTGCCCAAGTAACATTTTCATTTCTGATTAGCTTTGTTTGATTTTTATTAGGGTTTTATTACAGAAATAATTAAAACTCGCTGTTTTATGACTGCTTTTATGAAAACCATTGATAAAATGTTTTATAGTATACTTGAAGATATCCATAAAGAAAGATTTGAAGAGTAAACAAAACTTTCCGATTTGTAAACCTTCTGGCAATCATAATTACCACAATAAAACTGTTAAAACTCCCAACAGATGGCGATCCGTTCGATTAGTAACGACATCTGTTGGTGGAAAAGCAGAACTACGACATTTCTAGGTTTATTGCGGTCATCATAAAAGTAAACTTGCTTTCGTTTTATTTCCGCTGAATGGTTGTCGCCATATTGAAGAATTAGCTAACGTGAATGAAAAATAGTTAATTTTGCTCAAATTAGCAATGAATTATTAGTTTGCCACCATTTCCATAATCTGCTCACATAAATAAACTCTCCCTACTGAGTTTTCTTGTGATTCGAGATAGTATTACTGAATAAACAAATTGATTCATTTCATTCCAAGATGATAATATTCACTATTTTTGAAGCGCATTAATTTTTTGATTCTGCCACCCCAATATTCACGGTAAAATTGAATGCGCATAAGCCTACCAACACAATATCAACTAAAATATGACTTTGAAATGACCGCTTCTACTTACGAATGATGCCATCGAAGAAGCTTCTCTGCATCTTGAGCTGTCATAATTTTTGTTGAAAAAAACAACAACAACAATCGAGAATGGGAAATTTTTCGACTAGGTTTTAAAACGGTTTTATTGCTACTCTTGATGCGGTTTGCAAAACCTCTCCGAGAGTGGTCCACTAAGCCGGAAGTTGCTCTTAAAGAGGTTATCAAGAGGTTTTGATGTATAAATCAGTTTTATTGCGAGTTTTATAAAATTGGTCATGAAGATCTCTTGTAGAGCCGAACAAAATTTAAAATGTTACTTGGGCTGAGACCACCCTTTCTTGAGACTTCTACTGAAACGATCAATGATACCGTCTTGAAAATTCTCTTATACGTCTATGAAGCCTCCGAGACCCTCTTCAACGACGCTGTCGTACTCTCTCTTCGTCAGGAACTATCGATAGGATAACGATCTCCATGACCGCTTTCTTGTACTGCCCGCTGCGGTGTTTATTACGACTACGTGGATTCGTCCATACTTCCCAGTAACGGTTCCGATTATATCCGTCACAACGGCAAACGCAGAACAGATATCCGATGCTTGAAACCTGCTTGGATGTTGTTAGCCCGAACAAGCTATACCCTGCTTAAGCCGATACATGGATAAACGGTCACCCGGTTGCGAGAAGGCTACTGTACCAAACAGCATCGAACAATGAGAGGTGATGGGAATGACAGCGATGATTTGGCACAAACGGAAAAGCATAACAGTTGAACAGTGAACCACCTTAGCTTGTTGAATTTAGTAAAATCATTATATTTACGGACATATTGGGCAATTAACAGAATTTCTTTAACAAATAATTGTAGTTCGCATACTTGTATAGTGAGTTTCTTATAATATTTAGTTTGCAATATGAAATATAATACTCTAACGCGTTATGTATCACTTGTAGGTTACGAAAAGAATTGCTCATTGCAACGTTAATTGTAATTATCCTCTGTTCACAAAATCGTGGATAGAGTGAGTAGTTTCTACATTATATTTAAAACAAACATAATGAATTCGACCATGTTTCTAGGAGTATAATAATATTTGCCCATGTGTTGATCGACTAGGGGTAGCAGAGAGTGAGAAAGTTCACCGATAATGTAAGAACACTATAGATTGCGGATTTTGTATTCTAGACTAAAGTTACATTTGTTTTTCTAGCTTTATAGCGTTTTCGAATAAACAGAACTGCTGAAAGAATCGTGATTTCTTTACTGCTACTCCGACGTGACAACAAAATCTATAAAGATTATCGGTGAAACATCCGTTGTGTCCAGGCTTCAGAACGAACCACTGGAGAGACAGTTCACGATGGTTGCAACCAGCACGGATTGGCAGAACTGCATTGCCTGTAACAAGCCGGATCGAGAAGAGAATTTGGTAGCCTGTGATGCCTGTAAGGATCGGTACCATTTCTCATGCGCTTCGGTGGACGACGGCGTCCGAGATAGATGCTGGTCATGCAGCAGGTGTGCTTCTGCTATACTCGTGGATGACGTGTCGAGATCCGGTAAATCCAGCAAGTCCAGTAAAAGCAGTCGGTCGTTGAGGATTAAGCTTCAGCTAATGAAGATTGAGGAGGAGCGTAAGGCCGAAGAGAAGCTCATGCTGCAACGGCAAGAGCTTGAAAAGGAGCGACAGGAAAAAGCTCTGCTCGAGAAAGCGTCCATGGAGAAGAGGTACCGTGAAGAAAAGTACGCGCTGTTGATGGCGGAAGCGAGCGAAGACGACGGTGAAAGCGTCAAAAGCCGTAGGAGTCGAGTGAGCAGCAAGGACAAGGTCAATAGGTGGATAAAGGACCACGCAGGTATTCTGTCCGAGGAAGACGGTCAGCCTGATCTGGTTGAGAAGGAGCTCCCCGCTAAGTCATCATCGGATGTGAATGCGAAAGGCGCGAAGAATCACGAAACACCACTAACATCGTTGGGCGACAAAGTTGGTAAACCACTAGGCGCAGTACCAAAAGAAGTCGTTTCGATCAAACCGGCCACACAGACGTCGACTCCGACCCAGAAAGACCATGTAGGACCACCAGAATCGTTTTTGCAGATGCAAACGATAGCCGAGCAACCAAACTCAAAGCTGGTTTTCGATCAACCCCTTCAATCGACTTCCCAACCATTTGTCAGACGGCTAACGGTACCTCGAGAGATCCAGCAGCAGGTTCCGCTGCAGACAGTCTGGCCACCGAATCACCATTCTGGTTCGTTTCCGACGGAGCAACAACAAGTGTATCCGCAAATCCAGAATCCTGCGTTTGGCCCACGGCCCGATCACCAGCGTACACCAGCGGTGAATCATTCTCGACCGCCACCGGGGTTTCACCATTCCAAGATTAATCCAAACCAACTAAACGGTACGCAATCGTTCCAACCCGATCAATCTCAAGCAGCGTGGGGTCAGTTTCAGCAGCAGCTGGCCGCCAGACAGGTGGTCCCAAAGGAACTTCCGGTGTTTACCGGGAACCCGGAGGACTGGCCATTATTCGTGAGTAGCTACAGGAATTCGACAGTGATGTGCGGCTACTCAGATGCGGAAAACCTCATGAGGCTGCAGAGGTGCCTCAGAGGCAGCGCGTTGGAAGCTGTCCGCAGCAACCTACTGCTGCCATCGTCCGTTCCTCAAGTGCTGACTACGTTAGAAACGCTCTTTGGCAGTCCAGATCGACTGCTACAGACCATGTTGAACAAGGTTCGTAATGTTCCAGCGCCAAAAGCAGACCGGTTGGAGACTTTGGTCAATTTTGGCATCACCGTTCAGAACCTGGTGGGGCATCTGAAAGGCGCAAACCAGCAGGCACATCTGATGAATCCATCGTTGCTGAGCGAACTGGTGGAAAAGCTACCGGCTAATATTCGATTGGACTGGGCACTACACAAGCAGCGCGCCGGCTTCGTCGACTTGGGCACCTTCAGCGAGTATATGATGGCGATAACTTCGGCGGCCAGTGATGTCACGCAGTTCAGCGACCACGATGCCCATCGAGCCAACCGCATCGAGAGACAGCGTCCCAAGGAAAAGGCGTATATGAACGCCCACTCTTCGGCAGATGTTCGTAAGTCAGATAGTTTTAGAGGTAAGCCAGAAAGTTTAGCAAGACCGTGCTATATTTGCCAAAGTCTGAAGCATAGAATAATAGACTGCCCTAGATTTAAGACATTGCCTATGGGAGAACGCTGGAAAGCAGTTAGTGCACACGAACTGTGTAAAATTTGTTTGGTGCCGCACGGTAAGTGGCCATGTAAATCAAATAAAGTGTGTGAAGTGGGGGGCTGCTCTAAGGGACATAACACGTTACTCCACCCGGGCCATCCTGACGAGTTTCCACGTTCCGGAACCAGTGCGCCGGCAGTCGTTTCTGTGCATCGCCAGCTTCAGAATCCCATTTTGTTCCGCATTATCCCAGTGACGCTCTATGGGAAAGGGACGCAGATAACAACCTTCGCCTTTCTGGATGAGGGGTCATCCTTGACTCTGATGGATGCCGATATCGCGGATCAACTGAACATCAGCGGCGAAGTGCATCCATTGTGTCTTACGTGGACAGCGAACATTGAGCGGCGGGAGGCACAATCGCGACAAGTTAATCTTCAAATCTCGGGTTCATCGAACGACACCAAATTCGTATTGGGCGACGTTCGCACAGTGGAAGGCTTAGCTCTCCCAACGCAAACTCTTCGGTATGGAGAACTAGCCAGACGGTACCCACACTTGGAAGGACTTCCGATCGAGAACTACGAGCAAGCGGTTCCGAGGATTTTGATAGGCATGGACAACGTTCATTTGTCTGTTCCGTTGAGAAGAAGGGAACGAGGAACACGAGAACCAATCGCAGCGAAGACAAGATTAGGTTGGACTGTGTTCGGCTGCGTTGGTGATCCTTCGAAAGTCTCTGTTTCACCTTCGTTTCACATTTGCGAATGCGTGGAGCTGAATGGAATCCATGAGCTGGTTGAAAGTTTTTTCTCCGAGGAATGTCTGGGTATTGCAGCAGCAAGTACGCTGGAAGGAAACGAAGATCGCCGCGCAAGGGAGATCCTAGAAACTACCACCGTACAGCGAGAAGATGGGCGTTTTGAGACTGGTTTACTGTGGCGCAACGACGTCGTGGAGTTTCCTCCAAGTTACGCTATGGCTGAAAGGAGACTAGCTTGCCTTCATCGTCGACTGAAAGCCAACCCGGAGCTGCTAGCGAACCTAGAAACCCAAATAGCTGAATACCAGATCAAAGGATATGCGCACAAGGCTACAAAGCAAGAGATCGAAGAATTCAATCCCAAGCAGACATGGTTTTGCCTTTCTCGTACACCAAGTGTACTGGAAAGGCTATATGTTCACTCCAAAAATGACTTTTTGATAGAAGGCCCAGAGAGTCGAGCCACATATACCAATCGACTCAGCTCGACGAATTGAGGTGATGTCTGTGTGTGTGTGTGTATGTGTGTGTGTATGTGTGTGTACAAAAATAAACTCACGTCACTTTTTGGCAGTAAATATCAACCGATTTTAATGACCGACGGTTCATTCGACGCGGAATCCTATTTCCTATTGAAAATGATTCAGATCGGTCCAGCCGTTCCGGAGTTATGGCCATTTAGGTGTTCCGGACCGGTACCCCTGGAAGGGGTCATACATGAAAATGCAACAAACCCCTTGCATGCGACCCATCAAACCACGGCATTTTCGATTATCTGATGAACGGTAAGCAGGAAAATAGTCTCAGACCGTATCTGAACCGGTAGTAATCCGGAACCGGTTCTGGATGTCCCGCCGGAAGAGGCCAAATATAAAATTAACCATAACCCATTCATGCGACACGTCAAACAGCGGCATTTTTGGTAACCTGATGAACGATTAGCAGGAAAATAGTATCAGACCACCGGTAGTGTTCCGGAACCGGTTCTGGATGTCCCGCCGGAAGAGGCCAAATATAAAATTAACCATAACCCATTCATGCGACACGTCAAACAGCGGCATTTTCGGTAACCTGATGAACGATTAGCAGGAAAATAGTGATGATGATTAACCTGGGCTTGTTAGGGGAATATCTTAGCAAATTCTTAGGAAAATAGTATCAGACCACCGGTAGTGTTCCGGAACCGGTTCCGGATATCCCGCCGGAAGTGGCCAAATATAAAAGAGAACCAAACCCATGCTTGCGACACATCAAACAGCGGCATTTTCGATAACCTGATGAACGGTTAGCAGGAAAACAGTTTCAGACCATATCTGAACCGGTAGTGTTCCGGAATCGGCTGCGGGGGTCCCAACGGAAGTGGCCAAATATAAAAGTGAACCAAACCCATGCATGTGACACATCAGAGCGCCGTTTTTTTTTTGATAATCTAATCCAAGGATGGCAAGAAACTAATCTACGACCATATCTGAATCGGTAGGGTTCCGGAACCGCTTCCGGATGTCTCACCGGAAGTGTCCAAATATAATAGTGAACCAAAACCATTTAAGCGACACATCAAACAGCGGCTTTTTTGATAACTTGATGAACGGTTTGCAAGAAAATAGTCTCAGACAATACCTGAACCAGTCTTGTTCCGGAACCATGTCGCACCGGAAATGGCCTAATATAAAAGAGAACCAATCCCATGCATGCGATACAATAAATAACGGCTTTTCCGAGAACCTGATGACTGGTTATCCAGGAAGTAGGCTAAGACCACATTATGAACTGCCGGTAGTGCCGGAACCAGTTCCGAGTACACTGAAACCTCCATTTAAGTCGATGCATGGCTGATCGAAAATAATTTTTACCGTTCAAGCAATGACAAAACTAAATACTTTTATATTTTTAAACATTTCGCAGGACAAAGGAGATTTGTCAAAAAATATAAAACTGTATAGTTTAGTCACTGCTTGCACGGTAAAAATTATTTTCGATCAACCGTGCTTCGACTTAAATGGAGGTTTCAGTGTATCCCTCCGAAAACAAAATTGAACCAAATCTATTCATGCGACACATCAAAGCGTGACTTTTTCTTTGTAATTGAACTTGACATGTTTTTGACCTTGCTTGGCTCTAACTGACTATGACTTGAAAATGGTCAAACTTGTCGCAGCTTTTTAACCCACTCGAAAGATTATTAAATTTCCTACCAAGAAAAATCTTTGAATTTATTGGTTTAGTTAAATAACTTGGTTTTCTAGAGCGAATAATTTCAAAAAGGGGGTTTTTTCATTCGTTTTCTTTAAATTATCTATAAAAAATTCGTAATAAATTTGAATTTTCTCATAGCACTTTTTTGCACACTGGTACCACTGGAGCTAGCGCACGTTGGTATCACGTTTTGCACCACGCACACAGTCGTGATCAACAGTAGAATAATTAGCCACAGAATGACAATGTCGCGAGTGTTCGTGTGACCAACATCTAGTATGCCACGTCCCTACAGCGTCAGTACTGGTACTAGAAGTGTCAAATCAATTTTAATGACAAAAACAAAACATCCGCTACACCGTGTGCATTTAAAAACAATGAATAATTAAACTACAGGTATGAAATAAATTAAATAAAGTTACTGCCAACAGCGCCACTAGTGATCTAATTTGTCATATATTTATTTGATCAACTGTACGTATAAAATAAAAGGACAACGCCGCCGATACGCGGTGCAAGAACATAAAGGTTTTCACTCACGAACCTAACACCCTTATTAGAAACTATAGTCCTGTTCAACGACGTAGGTTGAACTTGCTCGAAGTTGCTGCATCCTACTCATACCCATTTGTCAACAAATGAGAAAGAGCGGGATGGAGCAAGTTCGAGCAAGTTCAACCTACGTCGTTGAACAGGACTTATGTGTAGTGTTCCGGAACCGGTTTCGGGTGTCCCGACGGAAGGGGCCAAATCTGAAAGTGAACCAAACTCATGCATATGACACCTCAAATAACGGCATTTTAGGCAACATGATTAACAGTTGACAAGAAAAATATGTCTCAGACCATATCAGTGTACTACGGAAGTGATCCCGTCTGTCCCGCCGGAAATATTCGAATGTAAAAGAGAATCAATACATATGACATATCAAATGATTTTGTCAGTAACTTGATGAACGGTTAGCAAGAAAATAGTCTCAGACCAAATTTGGGACAACAGATCCTGTCCGGGAACTGATTTTGGGTGTCTCGTCATAAGTGGTAAAATATAAAAGTGAACCTAACCTACGCATGCGACACACCAAATCGCGGCTTATTCAATAACCTGATTAACAGTTTATCAGCAAAAAGTCTTAGAGGCAATTTGCGAGAACCGCTAGTGTTGAAGAACATGTAACGAGTGCTCAGCCAGAAATGGTAAAATATGAAAGCAAACGAAAACCATGCATGGGGCCATCCATTAAGTACGTCATGATCCTAGGGGAGGGATTATTAAAGTGTGACAAGCAATGTATTAAGTATAGGAAAAATCCGTACAAAGGGCTTTGAAAATTCCCAATGAATGCTCTCCACTCCATGCAACACATCAACTCGTGGCTTTTAGGTAGCCTGATAACCAGTTGACAAGAAAATAGCCACATACAATATTTGGGACAACCAGTAGGGTCATGGAATCGGTTCCAGATGTCCGCCGAAAGTGGTCAAACGTAAAATTGAACCAAACCCATGCATGCGGCTCATCAAATAGTGGAATTATGAAAGTGAACAAAACCAATGTTTTTTTATCTGTATTAACGAGATTTTTAGCCCTAGGCTAGTTCATCTCGGGACCCACGCTTTGTTTCCCTTCCGAAGGAAGAACTAACTTTTTGCGAGTTTGTCGGGAGTGGGATTCGATCCCAGGTCCTCTGCGTGATCAAAACCAATGTTAAAAATAAATAAAATCGTGGCTTTTTTATAGCCTGGTAAACGTAGGGTAAGTTTAAAAGTGAAATAATTAGCAGTTTTCATATATACAAGAGAACAAAATCGTGACCAAAGTAATCTCATTAAATCACACCATTTCAAATTCTGGGTTTTTACCGTTAGGGGTTGTGACCAATCCAAGAAAACCTGGAAAGGTCCGCATGATTTGGGACGCCGCTGCGAAAGTTAACGGGGTATCGTTTAATAGCATGATGTTGAAGGGGCCGGACCTGTTGACGCCATTGCCGAAGGTATTGTTTCAGTTTCGCCAGCGACAAATTGCAGTTGTTGGAGATGTGCGTGAAATGTACCACCAGTTCTTCATCCGTGACGCAGATCGTTCCGCTCAATGCTTCCTGTGGAGCCCGGAGCCCTCTCAACCGCCGGAAGTATTCATCATGGATGCAGCGACTTTCGGCTCCACCTGTTCTCCGTGTCAGGCACAGTTCATTAAGAACATGAATGCGAAAAGCTGGGCGAATGAATTTCCGGAAGCAGCAGTAGCACTAGTAGGAAACCACTACGTAGATGACTACTTAGATAGCAGGGACACAGCAGAAGAAATGGCAAAATTGGCGACAGATGTTCGAACGGTGCACGCGAAAGCACGGTTCGAAATAAGAAATTGGCAGTCGAATTCGGGACAGGTGTTGGCGCATCTTGGGGAACAGCATACATCTCAAAGTAAGGAGTTCACTAGCGATAAAGCTAGTCTCATTGAACGTGTGCTAGGGATGGCCTGGCTTCCCAAGGAAGATGTATTCACCTTCAGAATATCTGTGTCGGAGGATCTGCAGCGATTAGTATCAGGAGATTCAGTGCCTACGAAGAGGAAGATCTTGCGGTTTATTATGAGCCTATATGATCCGATTGGACTAATCTCTCATGTGCTGATACATGGGAAAGCCATCATTCAAGATCTGTGGAGATGTGGAGTTGGATGGGACGATCCAATCCCCGAAGAAGTCAACGAAACATGGAGAAGATTTGTCAGCGTGTTCGGCGAGCTGCATCAGGTTCAAGTACCCCGCTGCTACTTTCCAGACTACGAAAATGGCATCTATGAAACGTTGGAGCTGCACATGTTTGTGGATGCGAGCTTGTCTGCTATGGCTTGTGCGGCTTTCTTCCGTGTAATCGACCGTGGACAAGCACGATGTGCGTTGGTGGCTTCGAAAGCGAAGGTAGCTCCGTTGAAACCGCTGTCAGTTCCGCGTTTAGAGTTGCAAGCGGCTGTTATGGGAAGCCGCTTAATGAAGACCATTGCCGACAGTCATTCGATTAAAATCCAGAGGAGATTCATCTGGACCGATTCCAACACTGTTCTACTGTGGATTCGGTCGGATGCTAGAAAGTACCGACAATACGTGGCTGTGCGTGTAGGCGAAATTCTGGACGAGACCAAGGTGCAGGAATGGAGATACGTGCCATCGGGTCTAAATGTGGCGGACGATGCGACCAAATGGAAGGGAGCTCCGGATCTACGGCCAACCAACCGTTGGTTCTCTGGTCCAGATTTTTTGTATAAACCGGAGAATCAGTGGCCACAGCAGAAAGTGCAGTATGTCGAAATTCCAGAAGAATTACGCGCAGTTCATTTTCACCGAGAAATTACCAGTGTCAGCTTCATCGATGTTCAACGGTTTTCTAAATGGGAACGTCTCTTACGGTCGGCTTCGTTCATCTTTAAGTTCATTAGGCGATGTCGCAACATACCGGGATCATCTCAGATGTCAAAAGGATTGGATCAGCAAGATTTCAAACGTGCGGAATGCGCGTTGTGGCGATTGGCGCAAGAGGACGAATACGCAGAAGAGCTGAAGCAAATAAGAGCTGAAAACGAAAGTGAAGTAAAAAGGAACAGTCCCTTAAGGAAGCTGTCTCCGTTTATCGGAGAACATGGAGAACTTCGCTTGGGAGGTCGCATCGGTGATTCACCATTCACTGCGTACGATGCGAAGTATCCAGTGATCCTGCCGAAAGGACACCGTATTACCGAACTTGTCATCGACAGCTACCACAGATTGTTTGGGCACCAGAACGGAGAAACTGTGGTAAACGAATTGAGACAAAAATATTACATCTCCAACATGCGAGCGGAAGTGCGCAAGGCTGCTAAACGTTGCCAATGGTGCCGCACCTACAAAGTTCAACCGAAGATTCCAAGGATGGCGCCACTGCCGGAAGAGCGCGTGACACCGTTTGTCAGACCGTTCACGATGATCGGGATAGATTATTTTGGTCCTTATTTGATCAAAATTGGCAGAAGTTTGGTGAAACGATGGGTTGTCCTATATACTTGTCTCACTATAAGGGCGGTCCACTTAGAGATAGCAGCATCCTTATCAACCGAGTCGTGTATGCTGGCACTTCGTAGATTCATAGCCAGACGTGGAGTGCCGCAGCAGATTTACACCGATAACGGGACCAACTTCGTCGGTACCGAAAGGGAGTTGGCGAGGCAATTACAGGACGTGAACCAGAAGATGTCTGAGAGCTTCACGAACGCAAACACCAGGTGGAATTTCATTCCACCAGCCTCTCCGCACATGGGCGGTGCGTGGGAGAGGATGGTCAGGGCTGTTAAAACGGCTATGAGCTCCATGAACCACCCCCGGACTCCTACAGAGGAAGTGTTTCACACCGTTTTATGCGAAGCCGAGTCTATGGTCAACTCAAACCATTTTCTCCTTCTGAATTCAGTGGGAGTAACGCAGACTGAGAAATCGTCGACGGAGGAAAGAGAAGCTCTACGCAGCAACTGGGGACTCTGTCAGCACATTTTGGATCAGTTCTGGCGCAGATGGATCCGTGAGTATCTGCCTACAATAACGCGAAGGACCAAATGGTTTGCGGAAACGAAGAGGATAGAATTAGGTGATGTAGTTTTCATTGTAGACGGAAATGTTAGAAATCGCTGGACTCGAGGAGTGGTGACAGCAGTTTTTCCAGGCAAGGACGGACGTATTAGGCGAGCAGAGGTCCGAACTACTTCTGGAACGTTACGAAGATCAGTGGCAAAACTAGCAGTCATGGATATTCTTCGGGAGAGTAATGCTGCAGATTCAGAGCAGCTTTACGGGGCGGGGAATGTTAGCCCGATCAAGCTATACCCTGCTTAAGCCGATACATGGATAAACGGTCACCCGGTTGCGAGAAGGCTACTGTACCAAACAGCATCGAACAATGAGAGGTGATGGGAATGACAGCGATGATTTGGCACAAACGGAAAAGCATAACAGTTGAACAGTGAACCACCTTAGCTTGTTGAATTTAGTAAAATCATTATATTTACGGACATATTGGGCAATTAACAGAATTTCTTTAACAAATAATTGTAGTTCGCATACTTGTATAGTGAGTTTCTTATAATATTTAGTTTGCAACATGAAATATAATACTCTAACGCGTTATGTATCACTTGTAGGTTACGAAAAGAATTGCTCATTGCAACGTTAATTGTAATTATCCTCTGTTCACAAAATCGTGGATGAGTAGTTTCTACATTATATTTAAAACAAACATAATGAATTCGACCATGTTTCTAGGAGTATAATAATATTTGCCCATGTGTTGATCGACTAGGGGTAGCAGAGAGTGAGAAAGTTCACCGATAATGTAAGAACACTATAGATTGCGGATTTTGTATTCTAGACTAAAGTTACATTTGTTTTTCTAGCTTTATAGCGTTTTCGAATAAACAGAACTGCTGAAAGAATCGTGATTTCTTTACTGCTACTCCGACGTGACAACAGATATCTTCATCTTTGTTACCCGAGCAGAAGAGAATATCAACAGCATAATAAAATATGTTATTTTGGCGTAATAACTGTATATTGGAATCAGTAATTTTTGTGTTATTAACATATCTTATTATGTTATAAACTTGTCTGTCATAAGCGGCAAAATAACAAAAATCATAACAAAAAAATGTTCCTGGAAGATCAATTTAATAACATATTTTGTTAGATTCAATAACAACTTAATAACAATGAATCTTGCAGTGAATTTCAAAACTTGTTATTGTTGTGTTATAGTTCATCACATATTTGTACATTTTTAATAGTATGTAGAATAATAACAAAACATGATTTACAACAAAGTATATTATTGAAATGTTATATAGTGGATGAATCTCAGTAACTTGATCATAACAAAATAAGATTGCCCAACAAAACATGTTATAAAAAAGCAATACTTATACAATACAATAATAACAAATTATGATATAAAAACAGGCTATGTGAGTCTGTTGTTATGAATTTGATATTCTCCTCTGCTCGGGTAGCTGCTGGAGTTGGTCGACGTAAATAGTCGATTTGTCAAAAACGCCGGGGGTCTTGGACCGTCGTCTGCAGTTACGCGATGTGGGTTGACGTCGAGCAGGTAAGGCTCATGGCAAGCCCGTGCACAGGGCCCCAAACTCCTCTTAAATATTATCAATGTTCCATATACTAGGCGCCCCTCTGCCTTTTGCCGAAAACAGGAAAAAACCTTCCCTTGCCGCCTTTTCTGTGCACGGGCCTGGCTCATGGTTAGATCATCTTGCCAACATGAAGTCAGTGCGGAGCATCCGTCATGGGAGTCTGAGCGAGCTAGAAGACGCTAATTAAGAACTTTGAACAACGACTATCTGGAGCTGCTCCACAGTAAATAAGCGGTTGTCCATAATACGCCGAAGGTGATGTTTGAAGGATATGATTCCAGCCTTTCATATACCGTAAAATGGGGTAACTTTGATAGTTTTTCAGCGAATTTTCTTAATATTTTTCCATGTAACAATATATCCCCGAGTTTTATATTTTTAAAACAAGTACTGGGTTATCAGTTATCAATTGCAATTGAAAGATTCGATAATCTGAAATATTTTGGGTGACTTTTAGTTTTCCATATGAGCGAGAATCAGATTTTCATTTTGGGGTAACTTTGATAATGCCCTGAAAAACACATCAAATCTTAAAAAATATCACATATTGAAATCTTAGAAGTATGAACATGATGAGAGAAGCCTTGTGGAATATATCAGATAGAATTTTTATATCAAAACATTGATTTTTACTAAATTCTACATATAAAAATGTGTTTGTGGAGTACTTAGTGAGAAAAACAGTGAATTTAGCTATCAAAAATCATTATCTTTGTAAAAATATATGTTTAACGGTACATAAACATATGATTACATGCTATTCATGGTGAGTTCTCTCATTTTTGGGCAGTTTTTTAATGTTTTATTAACAAATTTTGCACAACACAGATTTATCTACATGATAATACAAGGGCATTGCATACTTTTAGGCGTTTATCAATGTATGGAGATTTATGTCACAATTTACAAAATTGCTTCCATTTCGTAAAAACACACTTCGTTAAGAGATTCGAGGCCAGATTTGGAATCTAATATGATGATTCTAACGAGAATAATAGTCCATTCATTGAAAGAATAGTTGTAACGAAGTCGTATAGCAGATTGTTTGAAGGGGTTGGCAAATGACAAAAATATCAACAATTTTTATTTTTTGTCCAAAAAGTTGTATTTAAACTAGGTTTTAATGAAAATACGTCTAAGATGAACTTTTATATGTATAGAATTGATCTACGTTTGCCTTTTTCTTAACTGATTGAAGGAATCATAGTTATAAGATAAACTATACAATGTCTGTTGCACTATCAAAGCTACCCGCATTATCAAAGATACCCCGTTTTACGGTACCGCCAAAGTGCGTCGACCTCGCCACAATGTGGCGAATCTTAATTCCGCTCACCAGACAGGTTGCCTGAGCCGTTGGACCGGAATTGACGGTGAAATATTTCCCGCATTGTGCGGAGTTTTTTGTCTGCCCCGGCGAAAGCAGTAGCGTTGTTGCAGTGAAATTTGAGCACTCGACCGCGGCGAACTACGAAACGTTTAATGGCTGGCGTTAGAGCAGACGACAGACGACAGATCGGCAATGACTTCGAGATCCGTTGCCTCCGCTACGAGACTATCCGTACTTAACGGACGTACGATAAACGGTTCACGGTTATCCACCCCGGTCTACATGAATGGTCTAGCAGGTTACACACGAACGGATGGTAGGAGTGTCAAAATCTGCTGTGCCATTCGTGGCTGGTAGCAGAAATAGGCTACACGCCGACGTAACAAACCTTGAGTGCAAGACGTCGCCTCCAGATTAGTCAAAATCGTTGACGGATTGTAGCGATCGTAAGCGTAGGATCGCCGTGAGGTTTCCGGATGTTTCTGGATCGGACGAAGTGCCAGATGGCCGTGGGATTGTCCGAGCTCGTCATGGGAAATGACGTAGATGCGGCATCCTTCTGCGAAGCGCTGCTTTCGAAGCGTCGTAGAAGCAATGCAGACTGTATAGATGGGTTTACATTACTCTGCACGGCACAGAGAGAGCCTATACCTGGTTGATCTATGAGCGGTAGATTGTCTACCAGTATACACCAACTGGTCTTCGGACAGTTGGTCCTTCCACAACCAGTGTTGTTTCGCATTGTCGCCTTTAACACTACGGGTCTCCAGATAACCTAGTGGTTAAGGCTATGGAACGCAAATCCGGAGACGACACATACCCGTCAATCACGACCTCAGCACTAATACCACTAGGCCTATCTCTTTCTCTACCCGCTATCATGTACTTCGTCTTGGCAGAGTTAACCTCAAGCAAATCCTCGCTGTTTATCTCTTCAAGGAGCATAAGCTTCCTCCACTGCCCTACGATCGATGCCGATAAGATCAATATCGCCCGCAAAGCCAAGGAGCATGTACGACCGTGTAATGATAGTACCATTTCTGTGCATGCCAGACCTCCTAATCGCTCCTTCGAGTGCAATGTAATCCGAACAACAAATTTGATAGAGCATCACCCTACATTAATCCATCCAAGGTCACAAGTGAGGTAGACACTTCGTCTGCGATCCGAATACTTGGTTTTGATCCATCCAGCGTTGCACGTATAGATAGTAGGGTAAACATAGATCTATGTTGATGAATTCGTTGTATCCAAACGAACTGTCAAAATCTGTATCCAAACGAGCATGACGTCACGATTTGAACAATATCAATGGAGCGCATGACGTCATTTTCAACCGTCGCCCTCTTGAAAATTATTACTTACACGCTTGAAACATTTTAGTCAGTGGTGTCCGCGGATCTATGTTTACTTTACTATCTATAGTTGTACGTATCAATCAGCCTAATAAGGAACCGGAAAACCATGTTCTGACATTATCTGTCAAAGCTCATTTCTTTTCACAAAATTGTATGCTGCTTTAAAATCAATGAACAGGTAGTGAGCCGAAATTTATCTGGGATCATCCGCAGACTAAACATTTGATCCATCGTTGATCGGCCCTCCCGAAAACCAGTCTGGTATTCGCCGACGAAGAACTCCTGAAGAGGTTTCAGTCTGTTGAACAGGACACGCGACAGTATCTTATATGATGAATTTAAAAGGGTAATCCCTGGGTATATTGTATCATTGTCCTTGCCTCACAATATACAAATTCATGCAATGGCAGGCATAGAAAGCCCTTCAATTAAAAACTGTATAAGCGCTCAAAGAACAATAAGTTGAAGTGAGGCAGGCCAAGTCCCAGTGGGGACGTAGAGCCATAAAGAAGAAGAAGAAAAGAGTAATCCCTCTGTTATTGGCACACTCTAGTCTTTGTCCTTTCTTGTAGATTGGGCATATGAGGCCATCCAACCAGCTGGTAGGTCATTCTTCATCCTCCTAAATATTTACAATAATCTGGTGGATTGATTGATCACTGTACACGCAGAAAAATAAATTGTAAACACAATTCAATTCTAGTTCAAATCAACCGATTTTTCAGTTTACTATAGCGACAAACTGATTTCTAGTTTAAACTGAACTGTTCTATTGTTTGATAATACAAATATTTTCATTTGTCGAAATTTTTGACAGTTTGTTAAAACAAACAGAGATATGGTATTTTCAACATGAAATAATGGATTGATACAAACGACTGCATTTTTGCCACTAACAAACCCGCCCAAGTAACAATTTAAATTCCTTTTAGATTTGTTTATTTTTATGGAAGCTTTATCATAGCATGAAGAATTCATGAAACATTTATAGTTGTTTTTATCAAGAGAAAATAATCTCCGTTCGTATGCGGTTTTTAAGTTTTCTTCAAGTTAATTTTGAAAATCGCGCATAAAACAACTTGATTCCCTAAGGCATTTGATCTTATAATAAGTTTTAAGACGTATTTGAAGTTATTTTCAACACATAACATCAACAAACTTTATTAAAAGTTTATGCTTCGTTTATTCAAGTACAATTCATCTGAGTTATTCTCCTTTAAAAACTTCTTAAAGCTTTCAATTCTTGAGCTAGAGCCACTAGTCTGGAACAAGAACTAAGCGGAATAATAAAATCTTATTATTTCAAATAATAAATTATGCAACAAATTGGCTTTCTTATGCAAATATAAACACTCAAACATTTTTGCTCATTGTTAATTTTGCCGTTTTGGTGCTCAAAAGTAATCATATCGACGAATATTCATTTTATAGCCAATCAAAAATGCGAGTAGCTTGCTTAGGTCACCCAACCTTCAGCCAGTTACTCACACAGGCCACAGCAGCTAGAATCGAAAATGAAATGTGTACTTACTGTGACTCTTCTCGTGCTTATGCTAAATAGTGTAATACTAGTAAGTTTTAGAAATGCACTTATTAAATAGACGAAACTATAATAGAATTGGCACTTCCTGGCGCAAAATGTACAGAAACAACTTTCTAGCTCCAAAAAGGTAAACAAACAATTGTCAAAGGCTGTTACTCTTGAATAAAACGAATAAGTTTCATTTAAGACGAACAAATCTGCCTTAAGCTCATCACTAGTAAAAACAATCTTCAATAAATGCTGTAGATTTTATGCAAGGCGACTTGGTTCCATCATTGTTTTGAGATGGTTTGGATTAAAGGTAATAACAATTGATGGCAGCTGCATGAGTTTTGTTCGCTTGGAACGGCAGCCATGTTTAGAAAGAATTGAAAAAGTGGCGTAGCCTTTTGTTTTTATAGGAAATTTATGTCTTCGTATACAGGGTGACTGGTAATTCGTGTTACACCCGAAAGGAGGTGAAAGTAGACCATATTTGCAGCAAAAAATTGTTCTACAGGTAGGTCCGGAAATCACTGCTAAGTGAGTTATTCAAAAATTAGTGTTATTAAATTACCCCATCTTTAAACATCTCTAACTCAGAAACTATGAACCGTATAATCAATCTTAGCGCATGGATAGAAAGCTTAAAGCTTTGTCTTTTAATGCTCTTTGGACAGGTAATTGATAAAAAGTAATTTAAGTGCAGAAATTTTGACTTTTATGTAAAAAGTGCCTAAAAATGTACCCCCTTTTCACCTTTTTTGAAAGTTTACTCGTGAAAAACGCGATAAATGTGAGAAATGTTCTTCTACAAAACATTCATTTTTTGATACGCTACCAAACTGTCCTTTGGTGCAACATTGTATCTTTCATAGTTTTGTCACAATCTTGAATTCAAAATTTTGTGAAATAAATCAATGTTTTTATTGCAATACTGTCTGGCAACCCTACACGTTTGCTTGCTGTTGGTCGTCGTGCGCATGGCAACGAAGTTCAGCGTCGCGGCGGCGGTCATCGTTTGACAGAGCCAACAGTGAACGGCAAATTGCGCGCAATGTTTATGAATCAATCTCAAGGCATCCTTTTCTTTGGGTGAAGATTCAATTCGCCTAGATGCCATACACCCAAACCTACTCACTGGTGGAATTCAGCGAGATCATACCGCTGGGTGGCACCGTTTTAAGGGATATTCAAACCTACGGGCAGAGACTGGGTCCGGGCCGGGGCCGCGACCGAGACTCGATAGGGCTTTTGTCGCTTCGTTCTCACGGCACACAATGCTCACCGGGCTATAGCGCCTGCGCACCAGCAATTTATGTTGCGCGAACGCACGCACAGTATGAAGCGGTTGTCATTTATTTTTGTTTTTGTTTCTGCGCACTTTCTTTTGTAATTTCTACAGGAATCTGGGATTCCTCCAGCTTTTTTTTATGATTTCCCTTGGAGTGCTTTCTGGGACTCTCCCGTAGTTCTTTCTGGAAAACCTCTAATGAGATTCTTCTAGGAGTCATTCCTGGTATTTCTCCGTCTGGGTTTTTGTCCTTGAGTTCTACTAAAATTTCTTCTGGGATACTTTCAAGAACTGGTTTAGAATTTTTCTCCAGAAATTCCTCCAGGAATAGCTTCCCACAGTTTATTTATTTTCAGTTCAACGGGAAGCCCTCCTGAAGTTCCTGAAAGTGAGTCCAGGAGCTCCCCAGGCATTCCTCCAGGGCACCCCTAAAAAATACCAAGGGAATTTCTTTAGAATTAGCTCAAGAACTCCTCCAGCATTTGTCGTAGAATCACCCTAGGATTTTACTGGGAATTTCTCCATTATAACTCTGGAAATTAATGCAGGAGTTCTTCAGCAATAATGCATGCTTCTGTTCAGGATTTTTCCCGAAAATTACTGAAGGACTCAAGGGATTTCTCCAGAAATTCCTGCATTAATACCACCAGGACTTCCTCAAGAGATTCCTCCAAAAAATCCTCCACGATGTCAACTAAAAATTCTTCCAGTAGTTCTTCCAGAAATAACTCCAGAAATTCATCTCGAAATTCCTACAGGAATTTCTCTTCAGGAATTGTGGAAGGGATTTCATCAGGAATTCTTCCAGGGATTTCACAAGACAATTTTTCAATAAATTGCTCCAAGACTTTCTTTAAGAATTCCTGCAAGGATTTATCTAGGAATTCCTCTAGATTTTTTTCCACGGTGTCCCCCAAGAATTCTTCCAGTTATTCCTCCATGAGTTCCTGCAGGAATTCATCCCGAAATTCTACCATGAATTCCTCCAGGAATCCCACCATAAATTCCTCCTGTAATTGCTGCAGGAGATTCTCTAGAGGTTCCTCCAAGGATTACTCTAGAATTCCTTTCAGAATTTCTTCCAAGAAATCATCAAGAAATTCCTCTAGAAATTCCTTCAGTAATTCCTCCAGAAATTCCTTTAGTAATTTCTCACAGAATTCCTCTAGGAATTTCTACAGGGATTTCTTCAAAAATTTCTCCAGAAAGTACTCCAGGCATTTCTCCAAGAATTACTTCATGAATTTCTCCATAAATTATTCCAGGAAATCCTCCAAAAATTACTTCAGGTACTACTCCAGGAGTTCCTCCAAGAATTCCACCGGAAATTCCTCAAGGAATACCTCCAGAAATTCCATTAGGTATTTTTCCAGGAAGTCTTCTTGGAAATACTCCAGGCATAACTCCAAGAATTTCTCCGTGAGTTACTCCAGGTTTTCCTACAGGATTCTTACAGATGTTTATCCAGGAACTACTGCAAGATGTCCTCCAATTTTTTTTCCAGGAATTCCTCCAGTGATTCCTTCATTAATTTCTCCAGTAAATGCTCCAGAAAATTCTTTAGAGATTCCTTCAGAATTCCTTCCTGTATTTCCTCCAGGAAATCGTCCAGAAATTTCGCCAGTGATTCCTTTAATAAATCTTCTATGGACTCCTCCAGGAGTTCGTACAGAATATCCTCCAGACATTCCTCCAGAAAACACTCCAGGAATTCCTCTAAGAATTTCGCCAGTGATTTCTTTCGTCCAGAAATTTCGGAATTCTTCCATAAAGTCTTCCAGGAAATACTCCATTAATTACTCCAAGAATTGCTTCACGAATTACTCTAGGAATTCCTCCACGAATTGCTTCAGAAATGACTTCAGGGATTCCTACGGGAATTCTTCCAGGAACTACTTCAGGCTGTCCTCAAAAAAATCCTCCAGGAATTCTACAAGGAAATACTTACGAGATTCCTCCAAGAATTACTCCAGGAACTACTCCAGGAAAGCCGTCAAGAATTTCTCCCGGAAACAATCCAAGAATTCCCATAATTTCTCTTTGAATTACTCCAGGAATTCGTCAAAAAATTACTTCTGGAATTGTTCCAGAAATTCCTCCCAGAATTCCTTTTAGGAATACCTCAAGGAAATGCTTCAAGAATTTCTTTAGAAAATCCTTCAAGAACTCCTCCAGAAGTCCCTCCAGTCAATCTTTTAGGAAATCCTTCACGAATTTTTTCAGGAACTGCTCCAGATATTGCTTTGGAATATCTCCAGGAATTCGTCTTGAAGAACTATTCCAGAACGTACTCCAGGAATTACTCCAGGATTTCCTCAAGAAATGTCTCTAGAACTTCCTTCAAGAATTCCTTCGGTTAACTTTCCAGGAATTCCTCCCGGAATTATCTCAGGTACAGTATTCCTTAAAGAGCTATTACAGAGATCCCAGGAATAGCTCCAGGAACTCAGTTAGAATTTACTAAAAGGATTCCTCCAGGAATCACTCCAGTTATTCCTCAAGGTAGGATGTCATCCAGGAATTCCTGTAGGAATTCTTGGAAAAAATACAGAAGATCCACCAGAAAATCCTCCAGGCACTCCAGAAAACACTCCAACTTTAGAGATTCCTCCAGAATTCCTTCCTGAATTTCCTCCAGGATGGCCTCCAGAAATTCCTCTCAGAAACACTTTAAGAATTTCTCCATGAATTACTTCAAGGCTTTCTCCAAAAACTATTCCAGAACCTACTCTAGGAATTACTCCAGGATTTCCTCAAGAAATGTCTCTAGAATTTCCTCCAAGAATTCCTTCGGTTAATCTTCCAGGAATTCCTCCCGGAATTATCTCAGGTACAGGAATTCTTTAAAGAGCTACTCCAGGGATTTCTCTGGGAAGCGCTTCATATTTTTTTTCAGGAATAGCTCCAGAAACTCCGTTAGAACTTACTCCAAGAATTCCTCCAGGAATCACTCCAGTAATTCCTCTAGGTAGGATGTCATCCGGAAATTCATCTAAGAATTCCTCCCAGGAGTTCCTTCGAAGTTTCTTTCAGGAATTACTCCCTGGAAGAATCCCTGGTGGAATCCTTGGAGCAAGCCCGTGCACAGGGGGGGGGGGGGGTGTGGGGGGTGGGTTGTGGGGGTTTAACCCTCCCCATTATCGACGTTTCATACACTAGGCGCCCCTCCGCCTTTTGCCGAAATTGGGAAAAACCCCTTCCTTGGCGCCACTTCTGTGCACAGGCCTGCCTTGGAGGAACTCTTAAAATAATCCTTATAGGAGTTCTTGAAAGTATCCCAGAAGAAATTTTAGTAGAACTCAAGGACAAAAACCCAGACGGAGAAATACCAGGAAGGACTCCTAGAAGAATCTCATTAGAGGTTTTCCAGAAAGAACTACGGGAGAGTCCCAGAAAGCACTCCAAGGGAAATCATAAAAAAAAGCTGGAGGAATCCCAGATTCCTGTAGAAATTACAAAAGAAAGTGCGCAGAAACAAAAACAAAAATAAATGACAACCGCTTCATACTGTGCGTGCGTTCGCGCAACATAAATTGCTGGTGCGCAGGCGCTATAGCCCGGTGAGCATTGTGTGCCGTGAGAACGAAGCGACAAAAGCCCTATCGAGTCTCGGTCGCGGCCCCGGCCCGGACCCAGTCTCTGCCCGTAGGTTTGAATATCCCTTAAAACGGTGCCACCCAGCGGTATGATCTCGCTGAATTCCACCAGTGAGTAGGTTTGGGTGTATGGCATCTAGGCGAATTGAATCTTCACCCAAAGAAAAGGATGCCTTGAGATTGATTCATAAACATTGCGCGCAATTTGCCGTTCACTGTTGGCTCTGTCAAACGATGACCGCCGCCGCGACGCTGAACTTCGTTGCCATGCGCACGACGACCAACAGCAAGCAAACGTGTAGGGTTGCCAGACAGTATTGCAATAAAAACATTGATTTATTTCACAAAATTTTGAATTCAAGATTGTGACAAAACTATGAAAGATACAATGTTGCACCAAAGGACAGTTTGGTAGCGTATCAAAAAATGAATGTTTTGTAGAAGAACATTTCTCACATTTATCGCGTTTTTCACGAGTAAACTTTCAAAAAAGGTGAAAAGGGGGTACATTTTTAGGCACTTTTTACATAAAAGTCAAAATTTCTGCACTTAAATTACTTTTTATCAATTACCTGTCCAAAGAGCATTAAAAGACAAAGCTTTAAGCTTTCTATCCATGCGCTAAGATTGATTATACGGTTCATAGTTTCTGAGTTAGAGATGTTTAAAGATGGGGTAATTTAATAACACTAATTTTTGAATAACTCACTTAGCAGTGATTTCCGGACCTACCTGTAGAACAATTTTTTGCTGCAAATATGGTCTACTTTCACCTCCTTTCGGGTGTAACACGAATTACCAGTCACCCTGTATTAATGAATGATATTATTTTTGAGGCGCTTCGTTATTTTCGCATGTTTTGGGTGGCATATCAACGACAAAGTGGGTAGGGTAATTCGCCAATTGTTGAACACCACCCAAATGTTGAACAGTTTTTGAAAATGTTATTATAAATTTAACTTAAGTAATTTTCCATCAACGTAAACGTATGATCTAGATGCGTATACATGTGTGTCATGATATTGCTCCAATAAAGTTATAAAATTATACATATTTTACGTCAAAAATATCGATTGAAAGTTTTGTACCGCTGATGACACGAAAACTGCACAATTTTTAAGATTAATTTTAAGAAATTGCTGTTACGAAATAAGCTTTGCTGGCAAAACGACCACAAATATCAAAGTCACATCATAGTTACAATAACTGGAAGGATGTCCTTATCAGTTTAACATTGTTTAAAATCACATTTCCATTGTAATTTCATTTGAAAAAAATATTTTTCTTATCACACTATCATTATGCAGCTAAGATCCAATTGTTGAACACCAGCATAACCTACGATGTAAGCATGACTGCCAGATATTTTTTTTCACTTCACCTTTTTCAGGAGCGATCCACGGGTTTTCAAAGTATTTCAGGGTCGTTCCAGGGGTATTCTAGGGACTTGACTGGGTCCCATGGGTTTCCAGGGGTATTTCAGGGGCTTTCGAAGGCGTTCTTTTCTTCTGTCATTTTTGCTTCCAGTCAAATCTTTTCAGTCATTTTTTGCATTCGATTCTGTTTAAAACGATTTTCAGTCCACTAGAGCTCTCTTCAAATGGGAAGCGATTCCTTGGGAACGTCCATAAATAACGTCACAGGGGAGAGGTGAGAGGAGTTCAGCAAAGTGTGACGACAAAAAATCAGAGGTCCCATACAAAAAGTGTGGGGAAAAGGGGGGATTAAAATGGACAATTATTGCGTGACGTATTTTATGAACGCTCCCTCATTTGAATGAATTGTCACTCAAATGACTAACTGGGCGCAAAACACGAAAAACCCGGAAAAAATTCCGCCAGAGTGAAAAAATGTTGGATGTCGGGTCAAAGTCGGATCAAATTTTATCAAATGTTGGACCACTTTTCGACCCACATCGGATAACTGTTGAGTCTATGTTGGGTTTGGTGCCCAAAATAAAAACAGGTGAATGATAGGTTTTTGTCGGGTTATACGTCATCAATTACGAACAAAGCTTCAACCGGTCAACAATTAGCGAGAACCGTCCAACATTAGGATGAGCAAGCTTAAGGAAGCGTTCAACATTTGGGTTACAGACTTCCCATACAAATGTTCTATTTTCTCTTAGAAAATTGAATTTAAGGGAATACAAATCCAATGGGCAGTATAAGGAATAAGTAGATCTAGACGTTCACTGGATATTTTTCAACTAAAGTGGAATTATGCACGGAAAAACAAACGAAAACGAAAATGCCAGTACTAACCGTTCAACAATTGGCGAATTACCCTATGGCACGGAAAATTTTGATTCCCTGTTGTTGGAGCGAGAGAAGAAATAGTTTTCGACACTAGAGTTTTTTGAGCACCCCTATTCTTCTCCAAAACATATTTGCTACTCTCCAACCGGTTCGCTCTTCCTTTATATACCTGCAGCTGGCGATCGTATCGCCGGCTGCGTAATACATAAGCGATGAGTAGAGTAGGTAGCAGATAAACAAATCAGCTGTTTTTAAATCAGTCCAAATAAACCGCCGCGGAGGAAACATCTCCTCTTTTCGTTTCGCAATAAAAGTAAATCAGTGTTTGCGTAATAAACGGTGTTTCGATCAGAAATTACGAGTTTGTTATCAAGTGTCCGAAAAGTAAACCGCGGCGGGCGCGAACATTTTGGTCCTTCGAACCGGATCTGTGAAAAAGGACACTTGTGTGCGGTTCCGTGTGGGAACCCGGCAATCCCCAGTGAAGAGAAGTGAGCCGCTGTTTGTCAGTGCAGCAGCGCAGTGCGATAAAGGACAAACAGACTATCAGTGCGCGAAAGCCGTCGGCAATAAATTTGCACGGTTCGGAAGATTGCGGGCGGAAGGCATTCTCGCCGGTGTTGAGTGTTAATTGAAGAAAAGTCTGGCCAGTGCCAGTGAATGTTTCCGGCGCCATCGCTGCAGCTGTGGCGCGAAGGTTTGTGCGATAACCAGCCAGGGAGACGCGGCGCCATCGCGAGCAAGAGCGCACCTGAAGGCGAGGACATCTTGGACGATCAATAGGACGGACCCAAGGCGCAATCGTCGAAGCGAAGGAGCCCAGCAGAACGGAGGACATCTTTTGGGAAGTATAGTGCATGTTGGGTGGATTGTTGCATGTGGCTTCTGGTGGAAATAAATGATTGAAGTGCATGAGAGTTGCCTTTCTTGATTTGGAGCATAGCCCTGAGGTGTCCGCTAGTCGTTTTTTGTCTCGGTGTTTGCTGGATTTGTTGGTTTGTTTGGTTCACTCTGGTCGTTATCCCCTCGCTGCCGTTTACTAGTCGTCGAGCAGTCAATCTGTCTCTTGAGGTCGCGAATTTTGTGGAACGTCGAGTCGATCGTGAGTAAATTCCGGTGCAAGTGCAAGTGCTGTGCAGTGTTCAAATTTGATTAATTGCGCTTACGCAGTTAATCGCAGTGCAGTGCCGTGGTTTAATAGTTAGCAATGGCCGATCTACGTGCCCTTGTTAAGAGTGAGCAACGTGTGCTGAATACTCTGGAAGGATTGGAGACTTTCGCGCGGAGGTACAATCCCACCCAGGACGAAGCACAACTTGCAGTGCGCCTAGATGCCCTGGAGTCAATCTGCAAGGAGTTCTACCGAATTCGTGAACAAATTGAGCTGCTAACGGACGAAACCGCTGAAGATGAGGACGACAAGGATGTACGATTGCGTGAAAAGGCCAACCTGGCGGCACTTACCGAGTTCGAGGAGCGGTATTTTCGTCTGAAGGCCAGTCTCACATCGAAGCGAGCTACCCCACTACCAACCGCGACGACATTCGGAATCGGTCAACCTGGTGACCGGTCTGAATCCTCTTTTTCAAAGGTGAAGCTACCAGAGATTCGCCTTCCGTCGTTTGGTGGGAGGATTAAGGAGTGGGTCCCGTTCCGAGACAGCTTTTGCAGCTTGATCCATGAGAACAAGCAACTCAACGACATGGACAGGTTCAGCTATTTGAAGTCAACTCTTTCCGGAGAAGCGTTGCAAGAGATCGAGGCTGTAGAGCTTTCAGCTGCAAACTATAGCGTGGCTTGGAAGGCGCTGGAATCTCGCTACGAGAATAAGAAGCTCATAGTGAAAGCCCACCTCGATGCTCTTTTCGCCGTGGAAGGCATGAAACGCGAGAGCTACGATGGCTTGAGCAACCTCATGAGCGGGTTCGAGAAGAACCTCCAGATGCTGCAGAAGATTGGAGAAGACACCGCTGCGTGGAGCACAATTCTGGCCTACATGGTGTATTCCCGGCTGGATCCTGCTACGTTACGGCAGTGGGAAACGCACCATAACTCCAAAGACGTGCCAACGTACCAGAACATGCTCGCATTCCTACGCAGCCATTGTGCAGTACTGCAATCCGTCGCTCCCGTGAGTTCGAAGCCAAGCAGTTCCGATTATCGCTCATCGAAGCCATCCGTGTGCCATACCACCGTGAATCTAATGAGAAAGTGCCCATTCTTCGGAGATTCGTGGCATTCCGCCTTCGTCTGTGGCAAGTTCCAGCGGTTACAAGTTGCTGAGCGCCTCGAAGTGGTGTTCAAGGCAAAGCTGTGTCGGAATTGTCTCAGCCTTGGCCATTGGGCCCGATACTGCGACAAGGGAACCTGTCGTCACTGCCAGCAGAAGCACCACACTCTTCTGCATGGAGCACCAATCCGATCCTCCGTTCCACAATCGCAGTCAAATCCTCCGACACAAACCAGACAACAGCCACAATCCCCGCAACCAAGACCGAACCCGAGACCACAGACATCAAACGCTAGCTACACTACACCCAGCAACTCTCAACGACCGAGCACTCAGTCACCAGCCACCAACACTGCCACATCCACCACCCAAACACACATTGCACTCCCAGTTACTCCCATACGCAACATTCTGCTCTCCACCGCCCTTGTCAAAGTTCAAGATCGTCACGGCAATACCATGCTAGCACGAGCCCTGCTGGATTCGTGCTCCCAGCACTGCCTGATGACGAAAGAGTTCTCCAGCAGAATGCATTTCCACGCGTCGCCATCACTTCTCTCCGTTCAAGGAATCGGTTCGTCGATCAGCACGTCGACGAAAATCGTCAGCGCTGTAGTTCGGCCAAGGTTGGAGGGCATGTCGGCATTCTCGCAAGAGATGCATTTCAATGTTCTCCCGCAGCTGACTGTTTCGCTACCGACAGCCAGTTGTAGCATTAGCGGATGGAACCTTCCCGAAGCAGTCCATCTCGCCGATCCGCGTTTCCACGAGCCAGGACCGGTAGATATCATAATCGGAGCAGAGTACTACATGGACCTGCTTCGAAACGAGCGACACAAGGCGACTGAAGATGGTCCCACACTCCAGAACACCGAGTTTGGCTGGATCGTGTCCGGCAAGATACCTGATCACCCTGTCGGATCGCCATCTTTGACCTTCGTCTGCTCCACGGATGACCCTCTGAGTCCCAAGTTGCAGGAGCAAAGGCAGGAGTACAGCCGCAGTCTAGCTGGATTAGAAGACCTAACTGTTCCCCGTTGGATAGGAACCTGCGATCAAGCTATTGCCGTTGAACTACAATGCTTCTGCGACGCGTCAAACAAGGTGCTTGTTTCTACGTGCAGGAAATCTCCGAAACGGGGGAGGTGTGTGAGGTTGCTGACGGCGAAATCACGAGTTGCTCCACTCGACAACCTGAAAAGGGGGAACAGGCGTCTATCGACCCCACGGTTCAAGCTATCGTCTGCTTTGCTGTTGGCCCACCTCTTCGAAAAGGTCGTGAGCAGCCTTAGCAAACGTGCAAGGTGCTTCTTCTGGACGGACTCAACCATCGTCAAGTGTTGGCTATCGTCGTCGCCGTCAAGATGGAAGCAGTTCATCGCAAGGGTTTCGGAGATTCAGCAGATCACGAAGGACGGCGTCTGGAACCATGTTGCTGGACTGCAAAATCCGGCGGATATCATTTCCGGTGGAATGGATCCAGTACAGTTGCAGTACAGATCGCTCTGGTTCAGTGGACCGCATTGGCTGAGGTCGGACGAGTGCAACTGGCCATCAACCCCACCGATCAGCGAAGACGATTTCGATCCGGTGGATCTCGAAGTCAAGAGCGTATCTGCAGCACTTCCAGTCATCGAACCAAGCGATATCTTCAGCCTCCGATCATCGTTCAGCGACCTCCAGCACATCAAAACATGGATTTTACATTTCCGCTTCAAGTCGCAAACTAGAGAGAGAGAATCGTCGAAGTTCCCAGATCTGAAGCCACAACTCGGGGTACTGTGTGTTGGCGGCCGGTTTCGACACGCGTCAATCAAGAATCGGCGCTCAGCCTATCAGAAAGCTCAGCGGTACGCATATCAGTTGTGGGAAAACTGGTCCAAGCTGTACCTTACGGAACTACACAATCGGACGACTTGGACTGTACGTCGGAACAACGTCGCAGTAGGGACCATGATGGTCCTAAAGGGTGAAGAACGACCGCCTCTGAAGTGGCAGCTCGGCCGGGTGATAGACGTTCACACTGGCGAAAACGGGAATGTGCGGGTCGTAGCAGTCAAGACCAAAGACGGCAGCTACCGCAGAGCAGTATCTAAGATCTGCGTTCTGCCCATCCGTGACAATTTTGCATCGTCGAATGGGGAGAACTAGGTCTCCTCCACCGGCGGAGGTCGAATCCATCGGCCTCCGCACACCAGTTAAGTAGTTTGTACATTGTAATTTTCCAAAAAGTAACCCGCTCATTTTTCCCAGTCACGATCGCCCTTGGCTCCGGTAATCCGGAGCAGTCTCCAACCGACCAATCGAGCTCGCCTAGCGTACCCCCTGTCAGTCGAGGTCTGTATTGTTTCGGTGGTGGTCAGATGTTGCATGGAATGAAGTTCGTTCAGCATGAATCTTCAGCGGCGTCCAATGCCAGTGCTCCGGCGCCCCGTTAGTTCCGTACTATATTTGGTACCACCTTTGACTATTTCGAGGTAACCTGCAGCAATAGTGGGAAGAGGAAGATTGCGCGCATTCGTCCTCGGTGAACTACGAGCGGTCGTCATTAAGCTTGGCCAGCCTGATCGGCGATCACTACAGCGTAGGAAACCCAACCCAATGGAAGCCCGCAGGTAACACCTAGAACGGAAAGTCATCGAAGCGTGAGCAGTGAGAGGGATTCCGATGCCAGCCGGCGTCCGCGGAGGCCACGATGGCCTCCGTTCCAGGCAAGTCCTTTTTTCAATTGATTATAAAGGTAAAAAAGCACCCTCTCATCTGTTCCAGCGATAGCGATCATCATGTAACATCACCACCGAAATGAATCATCCGAGCAGTCGAAGTTCCGATGGCAACCTGCCATCCCAGCACGACAATCCGTCGTTGCAGTTCCGCAGTTACCAGTTCCGATGGCAGTGCCATCCCAGCACGACAACCCGTCGTTGCAGTTTCGCAGTCATCAGTACCGACGGCAATCCCGTCCAAGCGCGACGAATCCCGTCGCTGCAGATCCGCAGCCACAAGTTCCGACATCATTCCCGTTCATACGCGGCAGTCCCGTCCAAGTGCGACGAATCCCATCGCCGCCGATCAAGCAATAACCAGTTCCAACATCGATTCCGTCCGTGTGCGACAATTCGTCGCCGCAGTCCCTAGTTCCGACGGCACACTACCGTCCCAGTGCGACAACCCGTCGTAGTTGCAGCCAGTCCGCAGATCCAGTGAAGTTCCGCCCAGCACCTTAGTATCAACCCTAAATCAACGACGCGTTTATCCAATACGAGAGTGAGAGGGACATCGGTACCATCCGGTACCCGCGGAGGCCCGTAGGCCTCCGTTCCAGGGAAGTCGTTTTGTAATTTTTTTTTTTTTTTTTTTTTTATTATTGATTGTTCATATTCATTACAAAACTTACTTAAAACTACCTTATTCTAACAAATGTTCAAGTTATTACCGAAATTAACCGCAAATGTTCTCCTGTTTGTCCATCTTATTTCCCTAATGCTCTTTTGAAAACAAAACAAACTATTTCTTTTTACTTTTACACTCCAACTGATGCAATGCATTGCTAACCATAATGCTGCTTTTTGCTGAAGATCATTTTCGTCAATCGACCAATTCAAAATTTCATCTATTCTTGAAAAGTTTACTCTAAGCCTATTTTTCAATATTTGTTCCGTCCACTGCCGTATCTCTTTGGTTCTATTACACTCTGTCACACGGTGCAAATTTGAGTCAGGTACACCACAACTTTCACAATTTCCATCAGAAAGTCTCCCTATCTTATACATCAATAGTTTTTTTTTTTCGCTATAACATCATTCAACAGTAGAAATATGTTGGATCTGTCCTCGGAGCAGAGAAAGTTGTAGCTCGTATTTTTCCAAAGGGTGAACCAATCTTCATCCGGAAAATGGTCTTCAACCCTCACTGAAATCTCGCAACTTCTGAGGAACTTGTAATATAATTGCTTGCACGATTGAGCTTCTGGGTTGGCTTCCTGGTCAATCAATCGCGCAAGTTCAATCCACTCTTTTGCATTTCTCGTCAGGCGTCCATTATTAGGAATATCCAGCAAATACTTCTCCTCAGCTACATCATTACGCAGGTTCAAAATGTTCTTCACAAAAAGAGCTTTGCATTTAGATTCCGGATCAACCAAACGCAGACCGCCTCTACTGTGATCTAGATAGAGCTGATCTCTAGCCACTCTGAAAACAGATCCACTCCATAGAAAATTTCCGACCATGCTTTTGATTTTGGCCAAATGGCAATTCTTTGGCGGAAAAACTTGTGCAATGTACCACAATTTGGAGAGTACAAACGTATTCAGAATCCACACACGTTCCAAAATGTTTAAGTTTCTTTGTGCGTTTGTCAGCAGGCGAAACTGGATGCTCCTAATTAGCTTTGAATAGTTCTTATCGATGACCTTCGACCAACATCCAGCAAAAATGACACCCAGAATTGTCAGCTCATCCACCTCACGTACTTTCTGTGGACCAGATCTTGCATTGTTGATCCTCAAAAAAGATGATTTTTGTAGGTTCACCCGTATTCTTGCATGTTGAGTGAACGATTCTATGATTTGCATAACCAAATCCAGCTCGTCCTGGCCTCTGACAAAAATAGTAATGTCGTCGGCATATGCTATCACTTTCAGGAATTTTCCGTAAACCAGAACACCACTGGAGCTAGCATGTAAGTTCCTTATCAAAGGCTCGACGTAAAGCACGAAAAGGATCATACTGAGCGGGCATCCTTGCCGTACCGAGGATTGTATTTTGACCTCTGGTGTTAAAAACCCGTGCAAAAGAATTTTGGAGGTAGCTTTATTGTACAAAGATTTTAGACATTGTATAAAACCAGCTGGGAAACTAAATTTTTCGAGCACTTTCTACAAGAAAGCGTGATCCACGTTGTCGAAAGCTCTTTCTAGATCTACACTAAGTAGAAATCCTTTGAAACGTTTGGACTCAACCGAACGTGTCACAAGACGCCTGATGTCCTTGAGGTTGTCTGTACAGGATCTGCCATCCACGGTTGCACATTGTCCTGGGCCCAATAACCGATCCAAAACCAGCGCAATCCGTTTCGAAAGAATTTTTGTAAACAGTTTGTAGTCCGTGTTTAATAGACTAATAGGACGGTGATCTTGCAATGTTGGAACATTCCCTTTTTTGGAATCATGATGACTATTCCGGCGGAGAAATCTTTCGGTGGAGTCGACTGACCACTCAAGTACGAATTAAACAATTGTAACATGTCATGTTTAAGAAGGTCAAAATGTTCTAGGTAAAATTCGTATGTTAGACCGTCTGGTCCAGGAGATTTCTTTTTCGTGCACTGTTTTAGAGTGAGCAAAATTTCTTCCTCTGTAATTGGTCGAGTCAGTCCAGTTGCATCTTCTACATCTAACGTGTTTGTGATGTAGTTGATTGGGGTTTCTGCTTGAACGGTCATTGGTAGTTGTTTTTCCGCAAAGATTTCGGTATAATAGCTGTGTACTTCGGTCAACGATGGACGGTTATTTTGCAAACCACCTACTCCCGCAGATTGAATCACAGGTGTTAGGTGGTTATGCAAATGTTTGGACACCTGGTAGACATTCATTCTTTCTCCTTCCATAAGCGATGATTCTGAAATTTTCGACTGGAGACGTTTGAGACGGGCGTCTTCTTGTTCCATCAAAAGATTCCTTACCATCTTGATTTCCTCAGCAACATCTTCTCCCTGCAGTCTTCTGTTGATCAGATCCTGATATCGAGAGTACAGTACATTCTTCTGACACTGCTCTGCCTGATAAGAACGCCACGATTCACCCTTGTAGAAGCTACGCACTTTGGCTTTGAAAGCGTGGTTCCACCACGAGCTGAGATCCATATATTCCAATCTACCCCTTAACTGCTGATACTGATTTTTGAACGCTTGACTAACCTCTGGTACCGACAGTAGTGTCGAATCGATTTTCCAATATCCTCTTCCTCTAGTATTGAGATCTTGTTGCTGAACGGACAATTTCAATAGCACTGAATGATGATCTGAACACGGTACCGCTATAGTTTTCACATCACGGACCCGAGACACGAAAGCCTGTGGTCCGTAATATCGATCTAACCGAGAAGCACAGTCGGCACGATAAAAAGTGAACTTCTCTAGATGGAGCTGTTGCGCAATGTCTTTTAGCTGATGAACTCTAGACTACGAAGGCCGTTCGAGTAATTCTTTACAGAGCTGGTCGAATCATTTGGATCTAATATACAATTGAAGTCTCCTACTAAAACTGAGTATTCACACACAATTGGTTTTGCTAATGTGCATTGTCATTTGGTTTAGGAACAGGTCATCCCTTTCTTTTTTCT
This sequence comes from Aedes albopictus, assembly GCF_035046485.1. NCBI lineage: Eukaryota > Metazoa > Arthropoda > Insecta > Diptera > Culicidae > Aedes > Aedes albopictus. The sequence continues at coordinate 94,821,166 of NC_085136.1, forward strand.
TATTCGTCCCGGAGTGGGCATATACATTTATAAAGTTAATCCCATTTATAACGACTGATGTTATCCTACCGGACGAATCAAATATCTGAGAACTATAGCTTAAATTCTTCTTCACTAAAATACCTGTTCCTTTCCTATCCTCACTTATATTTATAAGAGCGTTATGTGATCCAAGAAACGAAAAATTTTCAAAAACAACCTCTTGTAAAAACAGTATATCAATATCATAGTTTTTGACAAAATCTTTGAATATCAATTTGTTAACGTCTGTGTTGACGCTATTCAAATTGAGAGTAGCAATGTTCATCGAATAGTTCATTTCACAGTTTTACAATATTAGCTTCACTTACTCTGGTTGCGTTGACTTCGTGATCGCGTGCGCACTGATTGCTTCTCCAGCAAACGTTGTTTCGGAGTTTCGGGTTCTGATGAATCTGAAACGTTGGCCGCTGCGGACTCGTCTACTCGCGACTTGCGCCCTCGCTTCTTCGCTGTACTCCATTCTGCTCCTTCCATTTGCTGCACTTTCGCACTCCCCTCTGACTCGATTTGCTCAAGATGAGTGCGCGCCGCTGGAACTGGCACCTGCGTCCCAGATTCGTTGGTTCCTTGAAACGATGTCACTTGCACCCCGTCCGACGCTTCGGTTAGTGTGGGCACACTTGGCTCCTTAGCAGCTGCCGCCACTTCCTCACGAGCTTCGCTCCCTTGCTTAGATTTGTCCCGACCGTCGTCGGATGGAGATGGCCGCTGATTTACAAATCCTCCTGTTAACACTCCAGCATAGGATGTGGAGCCTGCTTCGCTATGCCTCAGACGGTTAGCGACAGAAGCTCTCTTGGGACAGTTCACCTTAACATGCTCCGGACTGCCGCAGACGAAACATTTGTTCTGCATACCCTCGTAAAACACGCGAACTTGGAAGTGTTGCACGTGGAGCTGAGGAGGAATGGCGGTGGAAATCTCCATATGTGCACCACGCACACCGTTGAGTATTGGATACCCTGTATCCTGCCCGTACCGTTCCCGAACCATGTGATGGATCTTACCGTACTTGGACAGCACGTTTCCCACGTGCTTCTCGTCAACTTCGATTGGCAGCCCAAAAAGGCGCACATATCGGAAGTCGCCCCTGGCCGTAGCAAATGACACCTGTGCCGTCTCACCGTTGTCATAAGCGAATGTGTCCGTCGGCGGACACTTCAGCAGCGCTGCTTTCATGAACTCCTCAGACTGAAACTTCACGTATACGCTGTACTCCCTGGGCTCACGGAACATAGCACTCAGGGATTCCGGAGCCCATCCACGCTTTCGAAAGAAGGCAAAAACCTCCTTGTCCGATGGCATTTTCGATTGTTGCCCGAACTGGACCTTGACACAGTTGGCGTGTACATTTCGAGATTCCATTTTGCTTTTTTTCCGAACCGATAACGATGAACTGACTCAAGGTCAACACTACAATAGGCAGCCGAGCACCGGCCGAAACAATAAAAAACGATTCAGTTGAACACCAAATAAACGCTTCTGCACAGTAGCACGTCTATTCACACCGGCGCTTGAATACGAACTGAATTCGATTAACAAGATTAAAAAGCACCCTCTCATCTCTTCCAGCAACTATATTCAAACAATCTCCACCAACAATCAATGTTCCGACGGCATCTTGCCGTTCCAGCGCGACAATCCGTCGCCGTGGTTGCAACATCCATTCGTACCAACGGTATCCCGCTTGATCCCGTTGTTCAGTGTGTCAATCCGTCGTCACAGTTCCGTCATTCTCCATTCCGACGACATCCAACCGTCCAGGGCGATATTCCGTCGCCGCAGCCCAGCCAATATCATTTGAAATCCCTTCGACATACTCCAGTTAGCATTTCCCGCCGGCGAAACGCCAAACGTCCATCGGGGTAAACATAGAAGCAGAACCTGAAAGAAGTATTCGTTACCGATCATCTAGCCCAGCAGAACCGATCACCCGATGCGGAAAGGATTTATCTGTGCCACCCGGCGCACACGGAGGCCAAGTTGGCCTCCGTTCCAGGCAAGTCGCTTCATATTTTGATTATAAAGGTAAAAAAGCACCCTTTCATATTTTTCAGCGACTTGCGGCCAGCACCAGAAAACCCGATCCGATCGGCGAAGTAAGCATCCGGCACTCCTACTTACATGATTGCAGCCTTCTGAATCTCTTCAGCTTCGAAAAAATGTTCTTCCAACGTCGTCGCCTCCGTTTTCCACGTCCGTGATAGCACCAGCAGCAGATTGAAGCAACATCGAAATCGAAACTATTCGAATGTAGGTCAAAACTGTTGACATTCAAGTCAACCACAGAAACTAGGTCAGTAGTGCGAGTCGGCTCCAGATATATAATGAATTGTTTTGCTCTATTTTGCTAAGTACATAGCCTTTTGGTTTCGATCCGTCTGATCAAAACAAATTCAAATTGTGTGCGCTTATGTTAGAATAGGATAGGTAATTGTAATCAGAGATTCCAAGGCGGCCGGCATATGTTGGAGCGAGAGAAGAAATAGTTTTCGACACTAGAGTTTTTTGAGCACCCCTATTCTTCTCCAAAAAATATTTGCTACTCTCCAACCGGTTCGCTCTTCCTTTATATACCTGCAGCTGGCGATCGTATCGCCGGCTGCGTAATACATAAGCGATGAGTAGAGTAGGTAGCAGATAAACAAATCAGCTGTTTGTAAATCAGTCCAAATAAACCGCCGCGGAGGAAACATCTCCTCTTTTCGTTTCGCAATAAAAGTAAATCAGTGTTTGCGTAATAAACGGTGTTTCGATCAGAAATTACGAGTTTGTTATCAAGTGTCCGAAAAGTAAACCGCGGCGGGCGCGAACACCTGTCATCAATGATCTGTCAGGCAATTTTGATGCATTAGCCATTAGCAATTTGATGAAAATTAATTCGCAGTTCAATTAACATTTCATCCATGAAACAAACTTAGTTCGCATCTGCATAATGCTGAGGTAAAAGATTTCATTTATCATGCACTATTAGTACTTTTGATAAAGACAGCTAAAAGATCAACATGCTTCAAGCTATTCTTGTTAAAGTTTTATGAAGTTCTTATAATCAATCATCAGTGTTAGTACATAAATACAACTAGTTTCAAAGCAGTCTTCAAAACCAGTCTTGAAGATCTCCTGAAGAGTGGGCCAGATTAGTCTTATGGATATTTTATACCTATTTTATCTCGGATTTGCAGAACAAAGAGCTTTATTGCTAAGTTTTATTATTCAATCTTGGAAATTACTTCAGGATTGCCACAAAAGTATAATTGTTACTTGGGCGGAATGTGATTGTGTTGGTGACGGCAGCAACTGCGGCAGCTCGGAAATCTATTTTTAGACTGTCGCACATTGGAGTAAATCACATCAAAACCTGATCATAAGTGGAAAAACTGTTTTTATCGATAAACTCCAAATGAAAACAATTAAATATAACTTTGAAATAAGTAAATTCTCAGTTTGAAAATCAACCATGCGTTTTATTGTTTTAAACAAGCGCCATTTTTCTGCGAGTAGCTGCTCACTTCCGTGTTAAAGAAGTTCGACCGGGATCTCGTCCTTCCCAGCAGCCTTGCTCAGAATTTCCAGCAGTAGCTGTGTACCGAGGAAGACGAATGTTGATGACGGTAGAGTATAGAGCTAGCTGCACTGTTCTTCCAACGAACAAAACTTAGTTGAGCAATAAGCATATTAAACTTGGACAGTACTCGTGTCTTCCTAGTGGAACTCTCAGAATGATATGGATGGCATGATGAGACTTTCGTACCATTTCGGGAACTCGTTGTTGGCAACACGGAGGCCTTCATCGACAGTGAATTTCTTCTCCAAAGACTGGAGGCGACGACGAAGTGCTAGTTGTGGTAAAATATTCTCTCGCAGCAGTAGACGGACGATGCACTTTCCACCTGTATCTCGTCCAACAGTTTGCTGGAAATGACCTTAGCAGTGTTGTACGCTAGTACTGTTTTCTGTAGAAGCTGACACTCAGCGATACTATAGATTTGCTGATGCTCTAGTAACAAGAAGATTATTACTAGGCAGCCCAGAGTGTAGTGATAATCTCCGAAGTGTGAAGCGAGTGAAAATGTTACGCCGAAGTGGATGGTTTCAGTCCTGGGTACCCATGGTGGTGCATAGGGCCGAATTTAAAGATCTCCATCCTGGCCGATTGCCCGCCATCTTTATTGAGACCTGCAGACTTTAAGTGTTCTCCACTGATACACACCAGGTTTCACTGGCTCACATTGGCACATATTTCACGTTTGAGTTGAAAATTTGAAGCTAGTTCAAAGCTGCTTAGGGGCTGTCCATAAACCACGTGGTCATTTTTTTGGGATTTCTCAACCCCCCCCGCGTGGTCATTTGTCCATACAAAATTTTTTATTCGTCCATGCAAAATGCTCATAGGCCGAACCCCCCCCCCCCCCCCCCCTCATGACCACGTGGTTTATGGACAGCCCCTTATAGGTGTTCCATGATAATGGGCTGCCAAGCCACGGCCAAGGCCGTTGGGCACGTAAATGCCTCGTACTGTTCTTCAATGATGCCGATGAATTTATTTTTGCGATTGAGGCTGTCGAAAGTTTTTTCGTAATTATTAACCACGAGGAAGAAATGCTTTTGGATTATTGATTTATCGATTTGCTCCAAGATGATACGGAACGTGACAATATGGTCACACAGGATCGCCCGGCAAGCAATCCTGATTTGTTGAGAGTATCAAGATTTGAGGATCTGAAAAGCTTTCCAAGTTTGAGAATCACTGCCCACGAGGATACAGTCAGCCGGAAGCAGAGCGACTTTCTCAAATCAGAATCCAAATAATGATATGACGAAAAAAAACGACACATTCACAGGGGCTTGACAGGAAAACTGACGATGCCGACAGTCAGTAGGTACCGTCAACGATGTTGGGAATGAGAGCCATCTGATATATCCTGGTCTGGCCTGGCTAGAAGTCGAGCCTTGAAAAGGCGTAAATAGGCAGCAGCAAACTGCTGGCTGTGTGGCAGCCACCGGATCGTGTGTAGGATGCCTATTTGTGACAAGAAGGAATCTCCTGCTTTCGAACAACGAGCGCGAACGAGAGTGGAATGCTCTTCTTCTAGGACGTTAGATTCAACTTTAGCAGCCTCCGAGTAGAGGGATTGAATGACGAGAAATGGAATGAAATTTGTTATTTGTGTTATAATAATATGAAAATGAGCGCCCTATCCCGCCGCCCTCCGTCCTAGCCTTCGCCTTCGACGAAGAACGACGATTTCAGCACAATATGTTGCCTAGATTGTTTGCGATGGGAAAAGTTTCGCTTGTGTATGGATAACATCAAATTAGCATTTGACTCTTTATTTTTCTAGACATTCGTTATTTCGACGGTGGTTGCATTCGAGAACGTCGGTGATGGTTCAGGGATGAAAATTGAATGGAACTCGGAGATTGATTTATTATCGAACGGGAATGTTGTAATGAAAATTTTGTTGAACGCCAGTTAAAGGTTGTTCGATTAATGGACACTTTGTGGTGAGGAATTTTTAGTCCACATAGTAGAAACATCACCTTTGATGACAAGTACCAACAAATTCAAAGCAAAAGCAGATTTGGTCCAGTATTCCTCTTATACAGGGACAATAATGCTTTGTAAAATCATTTTTATTTTTTATTTTTTAAACTTGACATCAGAGCTCTCAGCAAGTTCATTGTAAAAACACACTTACTTCGGATAAAGAGAAATGCTTACATAGTTCACTTGTTAAACCCCCACACACACCATTATTATTCATTTTTTGACAACCCAGACGCAAATACTTCCAATTATTGTCTAGAAAATTCCTACTTTCAAAAGCATAAAAACCCATCCGCCATTCAGCCGAGTTTTCAGCCAAGCTCTAACTCCCAAAGTGTCAGAATCCAGCGAATGATTGATGAAGCTCTCTTGATCCGCCGGCCGCTGCCTCGGAATAAGAGTTCGACTTCAAATAGTTCATTTTCACACATGGCTGCTGGACGTGTGCTATACTGTTTGCGAAGCTCATGCATAGATAGAATGCACCGCACGCTGCTGATGCTGCACTGAATTGAAAGTTCCATCATTTGTTGGACTGAAACAAGGCTAGCCCAGTTCTGGTATGCTCCTAAAGGTCATCGGGAGACCCGTCGTCGGTGGATACAGCAGTTGAAGGGTGATTTTTTTTTGCATCTCGCTATGGTTTCGTCAGAATTCTGATGAGCGCGTATGTGCAGATTGTTCACGAAAAAATGCGAAGCCGAAATTCATAGATAATGCGAAGCCGAAATTCATAGATAATTATAATTATTGATATTGCAAACAGCAAAAAAAAAAACAAGCTTGTGATATCACATAATCCTCCTCTCCTCTTCTTGGCGTAACGTCCTCACTGGGACAAAGCCTGCTTCTCAGCTTAGTGTTCTATGAGCACTTCCACAGTTATTAACTGAGAGCTTCCTCTGCCAATGACCATTTTGCATGTGTATATCGTGTGGCAGGCACGAAGATACTCTATGCCCAAGGAAGTCAAGGAAATTTCCTTTACGAAAAGATCCTGGACCGACCGGGAATCGAACCCGTCACCAGAGATGGCATACACCTCAGAGCGCTAAGTGAGAAGATAAAAAAATACACATTACACACAGCCTGCATGATGAGAAAGAGTACGTGTGAAGAGTTATCTTCTGCGTGGTCCGACTGAACGCGCTCGGCATCGTTGTCGCATCGCGCACGACGGTGAGCGCAGGAAAGCAAGAGAAAGTACAGTCCAACACATAGCTCACATCACAGCGCTGCGCTACTCTGTACTGCCGAGAACCTACAACTTGCAGCTCAGTCAGCGCAGATGTGTAGCACATTCCTAGAAATGAGCAAAGCTCACGCAGACGAAGTTTCACCCTTAAATGAAACAACACAGCGCAACGAGTAACTTTCACGCAGCGAGCAAAAAGACAAAAGAATTTTCACGCAGATTTGTGTAACACCGGATCAGCACATTTTTTGTGTTGATCCGGTGTTACACAAATCTGCGTGAAAATTCTTTTGTCTTTTCGGTCGCTGCGTGAAAGTTACTCGTTGCGCTGTGTACATCGAGTTCTGCGTGTTGAGCTCTGCGACGTCTCGCGCAGCTGGTGTGGCAACTTACACATTCGCACTCTCACGCAAAGTTTTGCGGCTGAGCGATGTGTGTTTGTTGCCGGTCCACAATCGTAGCAAAAGAGAGCAGCGCTCATTTTATTGAAGATGTGTACGCAGAGCTGTTTATCAGTGTATCTATGCCATCTCTGCCCGTCACCCTCAGCATGGTCATGCTGAATACCCTTGCGTTTACCGCCTCGGCTATATGGGCCCTAATATAATAGGGGCTGTTCATAAACCACGTAGACCAAAATTTGGCCATCTCAGACCCCCCCTCCCCCCTCGTAGACTTTTGTCCATACATAAATTTTGAAATTTGTATGGAGCGTAGACTTTGGCCAGACCCCCCCTCCCCCCAAAAAGTCTACGTGGTCTATGAACGGCCCCATATCTGCAGCAAATCAGTCGCATCGTAAAAGTGACAAATTCCACTAAACTCTTTTTTTATGCAGGTTTTTTTAAATTATGCACCTATTTATGCCCTGCATGAAAAGGAAAGCTTTTCAGAAACAATATAGGGCATAAGAAAATGTAGTAGTGACGGTAACTGTGGCTTTTATGGGAGAGAGCAAAGGGAGGTTGCAGGATCGTTTCAGAACCTCCCAAGGGGTTTAAGAGTGGTTCCTGGAGATCTTGAGCGCGTTTAAGGCGGTCTCTGGGTCAGGTAGCTTCAGGGGCGTTTTATGACATGTAATGGGGTTTCAGGGGTTCCATGGAGCTACAAGAGTTCTCAGGGGCGTTTCAAAAGGTCTCCGGTAGCTCCATGGTGCTTCAGGAGGTGTCCTTGAAGGTTGCAGAAACCCCGCTGGGGTGCTTTATGGCATCTAAAACGCTTTCCAGAGAGTCTCAGGGACGTTGAACGTTGCATGGGCTCTGATGGACTTTCAGGAGATTTTCAGAGGTGCTCAAGGATGTCTCACGGGAATTCAGGGGTCTCCGGGGGGAATGAAGGTTTTTTTTTTCGGGGCCTTTCAGGGTGTCCCAGGGGGCCTCCACGAGTTTTCAAAGGCGTTTCAGGGTAACTCTTGGGGTTTTCAGAGGTATTTATGGGGATTCCATGGGGTTCAATGGGGCTTTTCTTCATAAATTCCCGTCGGTCTTTCAGGATTGCTTTCAGCGATTTTTCCAGCAATTGCCTCTTTGGACCATTCATACGGTTCCCAGATTTTCGTTGAAGAACTTTCTACATAAGTTATTCAATTCAGAGTGATATTTCTACACAACCAAAAACTGCTGCAAAAATGTTCCTGAAACCGCTTGAAACCCCCTTTAAACGACCGAAAAATTCTCCTGATACCCCATCCGAAAATATCGTTGAAACCTCTTTAGTTGCTTTTGAAATGCTATGACTCGCCCTCTAAATCAGCATCCTATCAAAATGTCTCTGAAACACCTTGAAACGCTGTTAAAATATTTCTTTAAAAACCCCTAAAATATCCCCGAAAACCTATTGAAGCGTCTCTAAAATGCTTTCAAACCTGAAACCTGAAATACCTTGGAACGTCTCTGAACCCCCCCCCCCCCCCCATAACCCCAATAAATCAACCCTGAAACTCCTAGTTACCCCAAGTAACACACTTGTCATAGAAGAGTCACGGCGGCGCAGGTTTTTGTTGTTCAGAAGTCACTGTGACTTACTTCTCTTACAAACAAATACTTACTTGCTAGAAGTAAGTCATAGTGACTTCTGCGCAACAAAAACCTGCGCCGCCGTGACTCTTTTGTGACAAGTGTGTTTCTTGGGACACCCTTTAAAAGCTCGTGAGTTCCCCCTGACTCAACCTTGAAGCACTTGTAACGTCTCTAAAACCTCCGTGTTTGAACTCGCCATCGGCTTCGGGCTCTGGCTATTCAATATATCCCACTGGAGCCAGCTAAAGCCCCTCGGCAAAGTGATCCATACTATTGTCTATAGTATTTCTATACCAATACCCATTCGGTTCATGAGTATAAGAATCCTATGAGTGTTTTATATGAGTTTTTGTTAACCTATAGTATTTAAGCTGAACATGTTCTAGTCATTGTTAGTTCTGTAGTTCACTCCCAATAAAACGCAATAAAACGTGAAAAATCCACGTTTCGTCGTTCTCATTGTCATGGAGAAAAGAATCCGGCAGTTCGGATGATCGTTATAGTCGTCGTCGTTATCGTAGTGGTTTGCCATCATCACAGGGTAGGTTCCGGCCCCTGGACAAAACACTCCGTAATATTACCGAAACGCCCTGAAATCCCCGCAATCCCATTGAAACCTGTCCGGCTCCTGAAATCCCCTGCATCAACCATCTGGAACGCCCCTGAATCTCCTTGGAATCCACATGGAAACCTTCACGGCAGCATCTCAAATGCCGAGGAGCAAGACCTTTTCTCGTGAACTAAGTTTCCCCATTAAAGCCCTAACTCAATTTATGCACAATTATACAAATATACTTTTTTTATACCCTTCTCAATTTTAAGGCACAATTGACCTCTAATTCATGCCATAAAATGAGCTTTCAGTGTACACCCTTTCGTCGCAGCAAATTTACCCCCGCAGCTTGAAACTCGATGGCGGCTCAGCTGACACTGTTGAACGCATTCTTCACGCCCAGCGTGACGACCGCGCAATAGCGGATTCCCGTTCGCCCACGGTATGATATCGTGGCACGGGAACAACGTTGCCACGATTCTCTGCAGCATCTCAGGTGAGCGTTCTGAGGGTGCTGACGCTCCCTTCATTTTGGCTATGACTACTTTGTAGGCATCTCCCGCGTATTGGCTGCCTGGCAGAGATTTTCTAAACACGCTCAATTTAGTGTCGTAATCTTTTTGTTCAGTGCCAGTTTAGCCACCCTGTAGGCCTCACCTTTTTTCGCTTTACCCTCATCTGTACAAGCTATCTGCATCCTCCTCCAAGCTGGATTTCTGGACACCACCAGTATACTGGTTTCCGTCCATTTCTGGGTAGCCTATGCATTGCGACGTCGCACGCCGCACGGCTCAGAGTTCAGACTAGATCCCACTGGACAGATCGTCGGTGTTATCCTGTCTCTCGACAAATGCCACCCTATCGAAACGCGAGGTCAGCCATCCTCGACTACTGTCGATGACCTTTGGCTGTTGCCTCCTTCCTCCATGTTCTACCTCTTGTTCTACATTATATTGTACCGCCAGATGGTCACTGTGCGTGTACCCAGCGTCGACCCTCCAGTCTGAGCTAGGGTTTAGACCCGGGCTCCAGATCCAAAAGGTCACGTCAATGATGGACGCTGCACCGTTCCTACTGTAGGTCATTTGTTCACCTATGTTCGCGACATCCACGTTCAGTCTCGCCATGGCTTCGAGTAGTGCCCAGCCTCTCGCGTTAGTCGATCGGCTACCCCCTCGATCGCCCAGGCGTTGAAGTCCCCGCCAATACGCACTTGTTGGCGCATCCAGCATTGCTGAGAACTGATCTATCGTCCACCTGGGTGGGGCATAACAACTACAGTAGTACACCCCATTGATCTTCGATATTGCGAAGTCCTCGTGCGACCTGAAGTTATTTCCTGGATCGGGAAATGACTGGTTTATGCAGATCGTCATTCGCTTGGCCTTATCCGCTATCCAGTTCTCGTTATCAGAGAGGGGGAGGGGGATGGTTGGGTGTGGTTGGGGACAGCTACAGACACTGTTGTGCGCCTTCACAGTGGTTCAGGTTTAATTGTGTATCCTGCATTATCTTCGGTTGGTTCGACCTCCTCGCGTGCCTTTGGGCCCTTGTTCTTCATGCAAATCAGGCATTTTGGTGCCGAGTTGCACTCCCTGGCGATATGGCCTTCTGCTCCACACTTCCTGCAGAGCTTGCTCCGGTCGGGGCCTTTGCACGCCCATGACTTATGCCCTTTCTCAAAGCAAACACGCAACTGGCGGCTCGTATATGATGAGCGGTCACATTGCCCAAGCTACCTTGATCTTGCCGACTTCAATCACCTTGTTTGCCTCCCCTACGAGGAGCTTGAACGTGGCAATCTGTGTGCCATCCGGGTTCTTTCACAGGTGGATCAATGCACTTAGTACATCTACCTTGCACTGCTGTTTAAGTGCGGCTGCGAGCTTTCCTGCGTCGGCAATCTTGTCCAGGTTTTTACACTGGAGAGTCACTTCTGCCGATAGAGTTCTACATTTTTTCGCCTAGTACCTCCTAAGCTAGTGCTTTGTAGCGGGTGCCTTTTTTTGCCGCCTCTTCTTCAGCACTAGCATCATCTCTCCCATCCTGGTGCGTCGATTTTCACGTCGCATGGCCCTCAGCACCTCGGCGTACGTGTCAGCCTCGGTTTTGAAGACCACCGCATCGCTACGCTCACGTTTGCGCGCTGGTTTCATAGCTCTCACCCTTTTCTTTTTTCCTACCGTAATCCAAGGGTTCTCTTTTCCGGTTTTTCGGTTGGCCTCCGTTTTTCTTAGGGTCGATCTCTGCCGGACGTTTCTTGGGCTGCGTCTCATCAGCAGGCTGCGAACATGCAGCAGGCTGCGAACATGCCGTAGGGCGGTTTGACCTCTTCGCTACGGCCCCGGCGAGCTATGTGGTTTCGTGCTGCATTGTCCGCAATGAAGAAGCTGTCCGTTTGGATGGACCATTCCTCCTTGTTCGCGTCTGCCGCACTCCGGTCTTCGACCAGGAGATCATACTCCTTTTTGGCCAGAGCCAGCGATTTGCGGAGCTTCAACAGGCCCTGTTTCAGGTCCTTGCTGATGCTGTTCCGCCCGCTAGTGTAGTCGACCAGCTCATCCAACTGTTCGGCAACTACCAATATCTTTGATAGCCCGTTCCTATTGCGGTAAAGCGCCCGCGTGAGGTCCGCACCTGTCATCGGTGCTTCCACGGCCAACGCTGCGCCGACTTGTGCTCCATTTGCTCCACTTGTTGAACTTCCTACCGTCTGCTCGCTGGTGGGTGCATCAGCCCCTCGTAGTGGTGAACTAACCGAACCTCCACGCACGAAAGTGTTCAACACCGCTCCCTCTGTCCCACCACTCTCGATCACGTTGTTACAGTTGATAGATTTCGAAATCATGTCTGTTGGGTCCCGCTTAGAGCCGCTATCACTCACTGCAAATGAAGGAGTCGTCAAGGATCCTGGTAGTTATCTATATGTATATGCAAGCAGGGAGGCCAGCCGAGAGTTGGCCCAGGCCCTTATGGAGACTGGGCTCAGAGCCGGGTCAGCGCTAATCAGGAGTGTTCATCTGGACCTACTTTCACCCAGTTAGTTGCCTAAGCTGAGCACAAGTCAGGAACTTACTTTAAGGCCACCCCACGGTTTTATGGTACGGAAGACAGCGTCGACATTAGCCCATCCGCATTTTCAAGTCAGTGTCAGAGGATAGAATGCCACCGCCATTGGTTCTATAACATTTACCCGAAAACCATTTACCCGAAAGACATTTACCCGAATGACATTTACCCGAACGTCATTTACCCGAATGCGACAAATACCCGAACGCGACAAATACCCGAATGCGACATTTACCCGAATGCGACACTTACCCGAAAAATTTAAAAATTGTGTACTTGATCCCCATATAACTTGTCAATAATAAATATGTTATGGCCCGGTTCACGGTGTCAAAATTTCGATTATTATCGAACATTCATGTACCGTCGTGCGGGGCTACTTTTGAAATGCGGGGCTACTTTGGACACTTTTGAATATGGATTTTTTGAATTCGAAATATGGTTCAAATCTGTTTGATGTCTTTGGGACTATTATGAAGCAATAGTTTTCCCTCCATTTGGTTGAAATTATTTTTCAAACAAACCGTTTATTGCTTGTCAGGACGCGAAAAAACATCCAATAAATCAATAAAATATACATAACGTATCAGAACATTTGGTCTGTAGGCATTGTTTCTACAGTTCATAAATTTCAAAGGGTTGATCAATTCATTCAAAATGTATCAACGTAGCATATACAATCAAATATTTGTATTGTTATACATTATAAATGAACATTTCACCCAAATAAAGGATTGATGGTCCCTTTTTTCAGGCTATTTATATAGCAATATCACGCTGCTCATAATACCAAAGGTAGCACAGAACCATCTTCAAACGCATATATTTATTGAAATCATGTCTGATATAGTATACTACAGTATTGGTACAAAGTAGTTTTCTAAATAAACCTGGAATTTGAAATGCAATTTTGTTATAGATAAAAATGTCCAAAGTAGCCCCCATCTGGTTCTGTATGAGATGTGTCCGATTGGTGTATGAACAACTTTTTTGTTTATTGATGGATTTAGTTCAAATTTTGCATACATCCTACATACATACTCACAATTATTATGTGTAAAAATTGTGGAAATCCATTTACTACTCTGGGAGTTATAATGTCATAAAGTTGAAAAACCATGAAAAAGTGTAAAAAGAAGCCCCGCACGACGGTACCTCGGATTTTTCTTCGAAAATTATTAGTATTTGTATATATTCATAATCGGAAAACTAGAAAATATTTCATCGGCGAAAATTTTTCCATACATTTTGTATGGGACGGTTTTTGGGCTAAAATAGTGATTATTTATTATTAGTATGGGAAATAGCCAAAAACTCAGCTAACTCAAATTTCCCCCGATAGAATATTTTCAAATTTTGCATTTATACATTATAGCCGAAATTCTAACATTCTTTGAAGAAAAATCCGAGGTACATGAAAGTTCGATAATAATCAAAATTTTGACACCGTGCGGTATCATTCAGCAGGCTTTGGTTAGACCTTATAATCATCAAGCACTCTGGTACAGGACTAACTGGCGGTCGCAATGCTATTTTAATCAGAGGGTTTTTTTTTATATGCTGTGCTTTTACGGCTCCACCCAATCAGCCCGAACGTCAATCTGAATCAATCAGGAGATCGCCCAAAAATACTCACTGTGGATGACATTTTTAAATTTGATGTGTGGTAACGACCACGGATGATCAAATTAAATCACACGCACGCTGCGAAGATAAATGATCTATCCTAGCACGTTGTCGGGTAGAGACTGACTCTTCAGTCACGATGCATGTGGCATGATCGTGGCATGATCGTGTGCATGCGAGGGAAGCAATGTTCGGGACGATTATGATTAGAGCATCTGCCACATCCCCTTTTCTCTGGAAAAAGCAAGTCAATTTATATTTCCATTATTCAAGAAGGTCTAAGAAAAATCACAAATAATAATTAACACATATCTTCAAAAGTTGACATCTGATATCACTTTTAGATGTACGCGAACATTCAAGATACCAAATAATATTAATACTATTTATATTCCGTGTCTCCCCATTTATGGATCTATTAGTTTTATACAGCTGAACATCGAGATGTTGTTGACTAGATTCTATGCTTACAAATGATTTGTTCATATGAAGCCAAATTTACTATCTACTCTTCCATCCCATTTCAACTTAAAAGTAAACTACTCTAGATGCTCATAATAATACGCTTTTCATAGCAAATCAATTGATTTAAAATTACCATTTGAATTCCAACTAAAATAAAGCTAATTGCTTTTCAAACATTTAAGGTTTGAAATTTTGTTCATATTTCTCTTTGAGACGAACCGGTTGAAAGTCTATAGTAAAGATAAATCAAACAATCAATCATATTTCTCAGGATCTAAAATAATACAACACAAGACACGGAAGAAGTTAGTCAAGTTTACAGGATTCAAGTTCATCTGCTCTTGCTTTTCAAACATTGCAATAATATAGTAGTACATTCTTTGTTCTAAAAAAACGTGTACAAAAGTTCTCGAAAAGTTCCATCTCCCGGAGCAAGAATCGAACGTTCACATGCTATGGGTGTTATTAGAAAGCTTGGTGACCCTAACCGCCCGGCTACGAGGCTCCACATACATAACTAGACTAGAACATTTTCGGTAATTATAATACCGAAGGATTTAAACCGAATTGTGAAATCAATTGGATTTCCTGACTATGTATGTGGTTATTTCGAACAATTGATGGTTTCCATCAACTACGGGCCTGATAAAATGCGTTATTCTACTGCGCTTTTCATTTCTCCTAGAAACTCAAATAATAAGAAACTTACTTTATTTCAGCATGAAATAATGAAGGCCTACATTATTATTTTTGTTAACAAATAATCCCATTTATTTTTTCATTACATTGATTTTAGCCTAAGATTTGCCGAAAAATATCTTCAGTTCAATATGCTTAGGGCTTGAGAGATAACTTCCGATGTGTATTAGGATGGCAATGTTGACTATCATTTCAAATTATCATTAACTGTTTTACTTAGTACTAGTGGAAATAGTAAGTGAATTATTGAAGCGTACAATTTACTGCAAGCATCAATTAGTTGTATCTTTTTGATCGCACCTTGGATTACGCACCAACTGTTTCCACTCGATTCATTGAGGAACATTATCGTGGCAATGGATTATCAAATCTATGGAATACTTATTATGGCATTATTTTTCTTTTTTATTTGTTTCTTTAATGGTGGTTTATAATTTCTAATTGAATTAAGTTGTATAAAAACCCAATTTCACATCTTAAGTCTGAATAATATAAAATGCAATGCTAAGTTTCCAGGCAAGCTCGATTAGGAAAATCATGCACGCGATCACATTTTTTTTTTAAGGCAATGAAGATAACTAACATAACTCTTCCAACGGCATATTATTTACACTGTTTAACATGCTTCAGCTTTTTATTTGGAATACATCAAATAGTTTGTTTCTTTTGCATCGCCAAAGGAGGTTATTAATCACATTAACATCAGAATACGTAATCACTTGTTCAGATATTTTGACTTACATAACACATTCTTTTAGATCCACAAAACTATCCTTACGTTTCTAAATAAAATGAATGGAAATGCCAACTGGTCAAGACTTTTGTGTAAAGGCCAAATCAATTAACTCTCTAATAAAATCTAAGTTCCATTATAGTCTCTATGCTTTAAAATACATTTCATCCTAAAACAGACAATTGCGACACCAATTGACTTTAGTTTACTAAACAGTTCTTCAAATCTTTGTCTTGAGTAGAATAATAATGAAAATTGGAGCTCAGCAGCAGTTTTATTTTCGTTCAACTTTTTCTCTTTCAAACCTTTTTTTTTCAGTTAGATCTTACCTGAGTGTGCTCCTTTGAGCGCCTCCACAGTTACTAATGTCTCTATCATTACATCAAATGACATGTCAACAGGTTATAATACAATAATGCACTATTATCTGGAAGTCCAGAAAACTTCCCACCTTCAAGAAACCTCAATCGAACCAGTAGTCGAATCTGTCAGTTCCGCATCGAAAATTCAAAGCCTTGCTCACTAGAGTGACTAGAGAAGTTTCTGTCTATCCAACAATGGCCATACATTTACGACATCACAACATCCTAGAGTGATATGGTTTATGAACAGCTTTTCTTTTTATCGTTCATCTATTTTTTTAAGTGTTTGACTTAACACTATTTACTGAAAACTTCGACTTATACAAAACTATCGTCCAAAATCAAATACAGTGCCGATTCGTTCGTTGGTGGCTCGCTACACGGGTTGTCTCGATGGTTGAATGTTTACTGGTTGAGACAAATCCCAACTAAAAAGCACTGTCAATGTCAAATAGATGTCAAAACGACTTTGACATCTGACCGCCGTCGCATCGCAGCTCGTTTGTGCAAGTATTTCTTGTCACTTGCTTGTGTCTTGAGCATTCTGATCAGTTGTCAGTTGCCCCAACGAACGAACACGGTTCGCAAATCGGGGCGTAGTCGTGACCCAATAAGCGAATCCAGGCTGTATTACATACTCTACATTTCCAGAAAAACAAGCACCCATTTTCATCATTCAAGTTTTATTTTTCTTCGTCATTGAAGAGCATTCTATCAGTTCAGCACTATCATTCGACTTTCTAATCAACGATGAGCGATCGCTTCACATTCGCACAATTTAAGAGCGAACATCTGCCTGCTGCATCCTTCAAGAGTAATCGCATAACTGTTCCATAATCATCTGACTATGAACTGAAATAACCTGTCGATCATTTAACTTTCGGCGATCATCCAATTGATTGATTTGTCTTTATTAGAGAAACTTTCAGCCCTTGGCTGGTTCGTCTCTGGCGATCATCCAACTCCTGAATCATCCAAGAGCCATTGTTTCGATTTCGCATCATTTGAGAGCAATCATCTGCCATTCGCATCATCCAAGAGCGATCATGTAACTGACGCATCGTTCAAGAGCGCGATCATTCAACATCTGCATCATCCAAGAGCAACCGTTTTGATTTCGCATCATTTAAGAGCGATCATTTGACATTCGCATCATCCAAGAGCGATCATAAGATGGGCGCATTATTCAAGGGCGATCTTTCGACTTCTGTATCATCCAATAGCACTCGTTTCGACTTCGTATCATTTAAGAACGATCGTTTGACATTCGCATCATCCAAGAGCGGTTATTGGATTGCTGTATCATCCAAGAACAATCGTTTCGATTTCGCATCATTTAAGAGCGATCATGTGACTAACGCATCATTCGATTTTTGCATCATCCAAGAGCAATCGTTATCATTTCGCATTATTTAAGAGCGATCATTTGACATCCGCATCATCCAAGAGCGATCGTGTGACTAACGCATTATTCAAGAGCAAGTTCAAGAGCGATTATCTGACATTCACATCATAAAAGAGTGATCATTTAACTATCGCATCATCCAAGAGCGATCAAATGACAAACGCATAATCTCGGATCGATTATATGGTATCGGCTACAGTCGTTTATTACTTTTTTTTTATTCGTGTCATTCTAAAGCAACCCATTGAGAGGTCGAATATATGAAAGATTATGTAACAATGTACCACCAAAAGACCTTCATCTATTTTTTTTCTGCATACTAGAGTGATCTTCTTTATTTCTGATCAGTCACGGTCTATCATAAAGCTGCCATATCTTTCAAAATCAAACAAAGAAACATAATGAAACACTAATCATCGTTTCCACATCTAGTACCTACATCATTTAAAATTTCTCATTTTATTATTTCGTTTTTGTTTTACTGCAAGGTAGTTTTCAAACACTAATCTTCATGAGAGTCTACATATGTCGCTATTCAATCCAAACCACAACTAATGCTGGTCGTCTTGCTAATGATTTACTATCAGTGTCCAGATATTACAAGGTTAATGCTATTATGTATTTTATTTCAATATTTTTTTTTTATTACAAGATTTAGGCTTCTTGTGAAGCAGTCGAGTAGGGATAGCTGCCTCCTTTATAGCATGCTTATCTGGACCTGAACCTGAAAAGTATTGTGAAAACGATAGGTCAAGAAAGATAGGCGTTTGAGACATTATAGGTGTTTATATCTCTCAACCTGACGTCTGCTGTACATTTAAAAAGGAGCTGCTACTAGGGTATGTGTGCCATCAGTAATCTTACGCTCCCATATTCATCCCATTCGAAAACAAGCGTTTACGACACCGCTTGATGCCGTTCTATCTGTTTTCATGCGTGCTCACTTCTACCAAAAATACAAAAATAAGAAACCCAACAAACAACGCTTCAATCTTTTGTTTTTTGTTGGTTGAAAATGGGAGCCAAATGCTTAACAAGGGAACCAAAACCTTATTTCTTGCACAAACAGATTTGATTATTCCGTATGAAAAAAAAATCATTACTTTCCCTTACAGTTATAATACTTTATTTTATAATACTCTTTTTCTTGACTGCTTTTCTATCCGGCTGTAGACTATGCTTTAATATGAATCAATCAGTGACTGGCCTGGGACATCGAAAATAAAACCTAACATTGATTCGGCACTTATTATTTATTTGGCGCCTTTATTTTTTTTCAGTAAAAAATAGAATCATGCTCTCATAACTTCTTTCGTGCGTTATCTGACGCTAATCTCTCTGATGTACTGCATGCTCAGATTGAATATACTACAGCGATCAATAATCAATTCGCAGTCAAAAGACATTCGCTTAAAAAGAATCTCTTATCACATTCATTAGTTTTGGCCAGTCATGGTATGATAATTCGATTATGGCACATGACTTTCGTTTTAAGATGAAAAATTCATTCTTTAAAAAAAATGAGCGCAATGATGTGTGTACATTTAATTTTTTTTTCATTTCAGCCGCAGTAGTTCATATTAGTTTGTTTATATAGAAACTCACCTTAAATTTCTGCTATTGATGATATCCACAAACATGAACTATGCAACATGATCATTATCAATACCAAACTAACACGACACAAATGAACAGAAGCGCAATCAGCTATGAAAAACATTCAATGCACACACTCATTGCATTGGCACTCTTGCACTACTTCGCACTGTGATAAAAGAAACAAAGCTTCGTCGCAGGCTTCTCAATATTCAACAATAGGTGCGTGGCCTTGACCTTGAACGCGCCGCATCGACAGCAACAACGGTAACAAAAGCAAGCGGAAAATTAATCGACACTGCCAACGCGTTACTTGATTTTGTTTTGCGGGTGGCGTTTCACTTATTCTAAATTAATTTTCTTTCACATTCATTTTTTTTTCTTATCGAGCACGCCATCAACTTCACAATACCATTTTTTCAACTTCCCCCACATCTGCACTCCACACATTTTCTTTTCAATAAAACTTCGCTATTTTTTTTTTTTTACAAACGTGAATACATAGTTACACAATGAAATCTTTGAAACTTCAACTTGGATTCTACATCCTCGTCGCCATCTTGTGGTAACGACCACGGATGATCAAATTAAATCACACGCACGCTGCGAAGATAAATGATCTATCCTAGCACGTTGTCGGGTAGAGACTGACTCTTCAGTCACGATGCATGTGGCATGATCGTGGCATGATCGTGTGCATGCGAGGGAAGCAATGTTCGGGACGATTATGATTAGAGCATCTGCCACATGATGAAACTTAATCAGTTAGAAAAGGATAATCCTTGGGATAATCTGTAACAAAGTTGTGTTTCATGAACAAAGTTTGCAGAAACGTAAGAAGCAAATACAATGCATTTAAGAAAACTATGACGAAGGGAGAGGTTTCAGATTCAAACTATTTGCCTGATATTCGGTGTGCATATTGGATGGCCGAAGACGATGTACGTGGCTATTTAAATAGGGATCCTGGAGAGCTCAGTATACTTATTGAACTGTCCTTTTTTGAAACTAATGTGTTCTTTCAAAATTCGCTTGAACATTTGCTGTTGGCACTGATCTCTAATCCTAATCCTATGGCTCTGATCTAAATCCTAATGCTGTTGCAATAAAGCTGTTGATTTTTTTTTTTTTGAGAATTCTCCTGCTCAAGATATGGCTGTACTTTCGAAATCATAGTTATTGCTATAAAAACCATAAGTATTTCAATCTGAAATGTTCCTTTTTTCAAATGTTGACTGTTCTTTTCATTATAATTCATTTGTTACGGAAAACTTGCCCCAGACCTTGTCAACTGGCTGGCTTTTTGATGAGTGAGAATGAACAAAAAGTCGTCCAGCATTCGGCCAAAAATCATTCAGGTCGAAAGTCATGAAGATGAATGCTACATTGTTAACAAGAATTATGGAATGTTCTTAGAATAACTGAAGAACATCTGAATGTTATGACTTTTTCATTACCAAGCTATTACATTTTTTAACACAGGCTGCTTTGAGCTACTTATATACACTTATATACACGGTCACAAACTGGCACCGCCTTCTTTTTAAAATAGGCTGTTCTTTCGAATTAACATTGTCCACCCGTGAACTGTTGCTGAGTTGGTCGGCTGGTACTGACTTAACTTGTAATTTCTCCATATAATTTATTCCTTCTTTTCACAAGAGGCTACTTTTTCGAGTTGGAATGTTATATAATTTGTTTGCAGACGAACTACTAACTCCATAGGAGATTTGTCCTTCTTTGAATAATAAGCTGTTCTTTCAAGTTAAGATTTATACAATTGACTGGTGGCCAAATTAGCAACTTTATCAGACATTTCCCTTTTTTTAAACGATAGAAGTTCTTTCGAAGCCTGCTAATCGATCGATCTATCATTTATTCGGCCTAATAACAATGATTGCTGTGTTAGTATACTGGGCTGCTGTGATTCACTTGACATACAAACTCATTATTTTGAATGAGTGTATCAGTAAGCACTGACTGTGGCCTTATTATGAAGAACTTCCCTGTGCTGAAGCACATTGAGGTTAAAGTTTTCTCCTTATTTTATAATTTTATTGAAAGTGCGAAAAAAATGAAAGAATGATAAAAAAAATCATATTTCTACCTCTATCCTTTAGGGAACAAATATACTCATCTATCGGGGTAATGACCCATTCGGGGTAATGGCTTTGGGATAATGTCGTATTCGAGGTTATGATGGCATTCGGGCCATGGCATTCGGGGTAATGGGGTAGAGTTTCTTTTGCAGAAATAGTGTCACTGAGTTCTTCGAATGAGTGTAATCAGTTTCGTACTTTTTAGTTCCGCCCTATTTGCTAATCCTTTGACAGATACGCGTATTTCAACTACCACTTATAATCTTCCTCAGTGTCAGTTATCAGTGGATAACTGACACTGAGGAAGATTATAAGTGGTAGTTGAAATACGCGTATCTGTCAAAGGATTAGCAAATAGGGCGGAACTAAAAAGTACGAAACTGATTTTTCGAGGACTGTTTTCTAATCGTTTAGAGCTAATGATCATTTGGCCTACAAACAGCGATTTCTGCTTCTTTAAATTATAAGCTGTTCTTTGCTTATCAAAAGAACAGCTTATAAATCAAAGAAGGGTAAATATCTAGAGTGAATGCTAGCAGCGTTAACACAACAAATGTAAGCTGCAGTGATTAGTTTTATTCAAGCATATGCCCCAGTGAATACCTATCGCGAATCATTTCAGAGAAAGTTGGATATAATGGGTTCTTGAGGAACTTGATATTCAAAATGCTTTTCTGATCCACAATACAAAATAAAACAAGTAGGGTAATTCGCCAATTGTTGAACGGTTAGTACTGGCATTTTCGTTTTCGTTTGTTTTTCCGTGCATAATTCCACTTTAGTTGAAAAATATCCAGTGAACGTCTAGATCTACTTATTCCTTATACTGCCCATTGGATTTGTATTCCCTTAAATTCAATTTTCTAAGAGAAAATAGAACATTTGTATGGGAAGTCTGTAACCCAAATGTTGAACGCTTCCTTAAGCTTGCTCATCCTAATGTTGGACGGTTCTCGCTAATTGTTGACCGGTTGAAGCTTTGTTCGTAATTGATGACGTATAACCCGACAAAAACCTATCATTCACCTGTTTTTATTTTGGGCACCAAACCCAACATAGACTCAACAGTTATCCGATGTGGGTCGAAAAGTGGTCCAACATTTGATAAAATTTGATCCGACTTTGACCCGACATCCAACATTTTTTCACTCTGGCGGAATTTTTTCCGGGTTTTTCGTATTTTGCGCCCAGTTAGTCATTTGAGTGACAATTCATTCAAATGAGGGAGCGTTCATAAAATACGTCACGCAATAATTGTCCATTTTAATCCCCCCTTTTCCCCACACTTTTTGTATGGGACCTCTGATTTTTTGTCGTCACACTTTGCTGAACTCCTCTCACCTCTCCCCTGTGACGTTATTTATGGACGTTCCCAAGGAATCGCTTCCCATTTGAAGAGAGCTCTAGTGGACTGAAAATCGTTTTAAACAGAATCGAATGCAAAAAATGACTGAAAAGATTTGACTGGAAGCAAAAATGACAGAAGAAAAGAACGCCTTCGAAAGCCCCTGAAATACCCCTGGAAACCCATGGGACCCAGTCAAGTCCCTAGAATACCCCTGGAACGACCCTGAAATACTTTGAAAACCCGTGGATCGCTCCTGAAAAAGGTGAAGTGAAAAAAAATATCTGGCAGTCATGCTAACATCGTAGGTTATGCTGGTGTTCAACAATTGGATCTTAGCTGCATAATGATAGTGTGATAAGAAAAATATTTTTTTCAAATGAAATTACAATGGAAATGTGATTTTAAACAATGTTAAACTGATAAGGACATCCTTCCAGTTATTGTAACTATGATGTGACTTTGATATTTGTGGTCGTTTTGCCAGCAAAGCTTATTTCGTAACAGCAATTTCTTAAAATTAATCTTAAAAATTGTGCAGTTTTCGTGTCATCAGCGGTACAAAACTTTCAATCGATATTTTTGACGTAAAATATGTATAATTTTATAACTTTATTGGAGCAATATCATGACACACATGTATACGCATCTAGATCATACGTTTACGTTGATGGAAAATTACTTAAGTTAAATTTATAATAACATTTTCAAAAACTGTTCAACATTTGGGTGGTGTTCAACAATTGGCGAATTACCCTACTTTTCGAATTGAACAAAATAAATGAACTTTATTCACCAAATCATAATTTGTGCATAGTAATAAACTATTCGGGTAAATGTCGCATTCGGGTATGTGTCGCATTCGGGTAAGTGTCGCATTCGGGTAAATGTCGCGTTCGGGTAAATGTCGCATTCGGGTATTTGACATTCGGGTATATGTTACATTCGGGGAAATGGTTTTCGGGTAAATGTCTTTCGGGTAAATGGTTTTCGGGTAAATGTTATAGAATCCCGCCATTAGTTCACATGTGCAAAGTAACCTAAGCGTGTACCATCTCAGTTGCCAATTACCATGCATGTCCAGTATACCATAATCAGGAACTTACTGGTATCGTTCCTGATGTGCCCGAGGCACTCCTAGCTGGGCTGTGACACTTTGAACGCGGTGCCATGTCGCTTGTACAGAGTTGCTTCCGGATGTGTGAAATTTCTGAAGAGGATCAGCAGAGCCCTGCTGTCCTGCGGTCGCAAACGATCCTCACAGGGATTAGGTGGCCGCGGGGAGAGCAGCCTAGTAGAATTGCTGCCGTGGCGTCGGTTGGATCCGAAAGCGGTCCCCAGTAAGGGCCGAGGCAGGTGGAGGCTCCACTATCAGCAACTCTTTCTGGTGCTAACTGATAGGGCCTGAGCCTTCAGCAGATCAATTCTTGATGCTTGCAGATTAGTTGGGTGCGGGAGTGGTGGTTGAACCTGCCTGCCTTCCGAGGGCAATGGGGATGGTAAGCAACACTCGGGAAACTGGCTAAGTGGCTGCATGTCACCTTGGTGGACTCCTCAAAGCGAGTCATCGATGTTCGTTGCCGCAAGCAACGTAACTAACCTTGAGGGTATGCCACAAAAGATCTAAATACTGATCGCGTGGCTCACCGGAACAGTAAAAAAATCTTGAGAGTGCGATGTGCCCTAGCCCCTCTCTGAAGCATTCCTTTTTTGGTGGTTCCGGTGACCATGGGAATGTTGTTTAGTGGGTCGAGGAAAGAGTAGTCCTGGCCTTTACTTTTTTGGTAGAAGACTCCTTAACCCCGACTACCTTCCTGTTCGGGTGTCTGTTTAGCAGATGATCCTCCCATGGTTTAGGAAAAAAAAACTGTAACCCGGAAAAATCTAGCAACTCGTTGTTCATGCCATTTTTCGTGCACACCCCTTATATGAGCGACTGGCCCTAATGGATTGAGTTCGCACTACTTGGTGGAATGCCATTTTTTTTTCTCGAAACGATCCATAGTTTTCCCCCGCGCCACCCAAACCGGAACTAACTTCAAACCAGCAGCGGCAGCAGCAGCAGCAGCGGTAGGTTCAAAAGCTTTTAAAATTTCCATCAAACTTTAGTGCAAACAACAACGGCCCGGTCTCGGCCCGGAACAGGGCAAATGCTCGTCGTCGCCGTCGCGAATGCAGCAAAATGGCGTGTCCCTCTTCGATAAACCTACATACACGTTCTAGCAGCATCATCACATATTGGCATCACAAACATTTACTGGAGACGAAGGCAAAGGTCCGTCCATTCCTGGTGGTGGTGCGGTGTAGGAAGTATCCAAACAAGATCGTAAACTTGAGCGCAAATGCACTGAATGATGGTTAGGTTGTCCCAAAAATTGCACATGGTCGAAAAGCTTGGGGGCTCACCCTGCAAATGATAGCTAAGGGTGTTAGAAACAAACTTTTGTATGACGGCAACTTTCAGAAATGACGTTTAGAGGTCGCCCCGGCGAGATTTTTGAAAAATGGTCATTTTTCGTAATAAATTTCAAACAAATATTTTTTACCGCACAAAAATTGGCAATACCCACTATTTTTATATTTTTTACATATTGATATAGATCCAAACTACCTGGGAAAAATATTTAACGACATGTTTTTCAGGTAAATTTTTGATACTGAATTTTTGAATTTACTAAAATTTGTAAGTTTTTGTAGTACTGTGCATTTTACCCATCATAAAAAGTATTTGAATCTTAAGCTAATTTAAAACAATTTCCATAAAAAGATAGGAAATTTTATGAAGAAAAACTTTGCCGAAGACAGCATGGCATTTTTTCTATCCGTTTAAGAGTTATTCACATTTTACTATTTGGTGAAATTTGAATTTTTAGGTATTTTTCTAAAAATGTCATATAAGAACTTCCCAAAAACACATACAAAGTAAAAAATCACATATGCTCAACAAGTTTTTGTCTTGATTGTGTTATGAAATTATGGTGACATGGTGACATGGTGGTGTTATTCAATCCCTTCATATAGAAATTAACTAGCAGAATTTATTAAAAAGCTAATTCTCTTGACAAGTTTCGTACTGCCTATTGATTTTTTAAAGATATTCTCCACAAAATGTTGAGCCATATTTTCGCGTTTATCTTACTTTCCTGTCGTTATTCTCAATTATGTTTCTACACGAAGACGTATGAGTCCTGGATCAGTGAAACAGCCCAGGAAAGAGTGAAAAAGTGAATAAAGACGAATACGTTGATCCATACCAAATTCAAATCGCGATTACGAACATTTTACGTCAAAATAGGTACCAATTTTTAGATACTAAGTTCCAATTCAAGACATTCTAAAAGGCAGAGCATGTCTTTTTTACATTTACTGACTTGAACTATCTTATCAACACCGAAAATATATACACCGAGGCAAATTGAAACGCGTGGGATAAGATGAACCAGCGAGTTAACGTAATGTTATCCAAGGTTAGAACAATTTGATTACCATAACACATACACGGCATACAATAAGACAAGGTAGGCTATTATTGGTAAACAACAGTTTAGGACGTAAACAAGTGACATGACATCATTTTTATCGTCCTATATGTTGATTAAAATGATAGGGACTACTAGGGTAATTGTTCCCATCGTTGTGGTAGTACCTATTGTTGCGGTAATGGCAATTGAGCCCTTTTTCGACTGAAATGTTACCAAAAGGTATTTTTAATAGATGTATGGTGCTTAAATTATGAGATTGCACCATTTGTTTGCTTAAGATTTGCCCAAAAACCTATTTAAAAAAAATATTTTCCTAAATGTGTTTGCTGCTGTGTTCCTATTGTTGCGGTAGTGTTCCTAATGTTGCGGTATCCCATATGATTTCAATGGGATACCGCAACAATAGGAACAAAATACCGCAACATTAGGAACACAATGTTCTTTCAGATAAAAACGAATAAAATGCTCATAACAACATCAAAGTGGCAATATTTCGTTATTTTCCCGTAGATTAAGGATGGATTTTATTATTTTCAATTCAATCCATGTAAAAAGTTTGCTTGGGGCGATACAATTGTGGTTTAAACATGAACCCAGCGCTTAACTCCTCCATGATCGGATCAATTACCCTAGAACGTTTTATTCATGTCTTTGTACGATTTGAACAACATCATTGAAAACCAAAACGGCATGTTTTGCGGAATGTATCACCTTCTAAATGATACAGAAAATGTGCCGTGCGTTTGATTGTGTATTATGCTCGTATAAACCATTGTCAGTACATAACCGTTAAATATGCCATGGCCTACTGACGCATCTCAAAATAGTACCAAATGATAAAGTTTCTCGCTAGTAGATACCTTTCTATATCAAAGAAAATGGATTTGTCAACGGAAACAAAAATTCAATAAATGATGCTACCGTAATTCCTAAACACAATGAAGACAAAAACTTGTTGAGTATACGTGATTTTTTACTTTGTATGTGTTTTCGGGCAGTTCTTTTGTGATTTAAAAAAAATACCTGAAAATCAAAATTTCACCAAATAGTAAATCGTGAATAACTCTAAAACGGATAGAAAAAATGCAATGCTGTCTTTGGCAAAGTTTTTCCTCATAAAATTTCCTATCTTTTTATGGAAATTGTTTAAAATTAGAATTAGATTCAGATACTTTTTATGATGGGCAAAATGCACAGTATATCAAAAAATGACAAATTTTAGTGAATTCAAAAAATCAGTATCAAAAAGTTAACCTCAAAACATGTTGTTAATTATTTTTCCCAGGTAGTTTGGATCTATATCAAGCTGTAAAAAATATAAAAATAGTGGGTATTGCCAATTTTTGCACATTTAAAAATATTTGTATGAAATTGATTACGAAAAATGGCCATTTTTCAAAAATCTCGCCGGGGCGACCTCTAAACATCGTTTCTGAAAGTTGCCGTCATACAAAAGTTTGTTTCTAACACCCTTAGCTATCATTTGCAGGGTGAGCCCCCAAGCTTTTCGACCATGTGCAATTTTTGGGACAACCTAATGATGGTGCATCATCCTCATCATCGTTCGTCCGTCATCGATGATGGGGGGAATAGAAGAGGCGTTGATGAATATCTCCATCACTTCAGACGGGTTGGGTCCGCCCATTGCAAGTTAAATTGAAAAATGGTGCTGCCCGGCTCCAAATGAGTTCTATTGTGGAGGAAGCAGCATCAATTGGTCTATTTTTTGTCTTGCTGAGGAACTGAGTTGTTCATTTAGCTGTTGAGTTCCTCGAAAATGGAGGAATGTAAGTCAATGGATGTCTAAGTCCTAATGATGTGCCTTGTAATGTTAAATAATTGAAATCATGGCTCAGTGCTTCCACACAGAGCCAGAGGATAACTCGCTGGGGATTAACGAATGTACTGATACAGGTCCAACTTGATTATCCGGAGTCGGGTCCTGAAACTTTCCAAATATATATTGATCAAAGAGAATGCTGTACAAAGCTGAAATTACGACTGCAATCAAATTTGATTAGACAAAATGTCAAAATTTCAACTTTACACTAATATTCCATTAACCATATATTGCACATAGGAACTCCAGATACTCGAGTCACACTTGTATTTAGTAAGTAGTGCGGAGCTGAGTGCCTAACGCAGCCGTCTCTTTTTGGTTGCTCGTTACCTGGCTTGCTCTGCCAATAAGAGCTTCATTGCAGTTTCTTTACAAGATATTATTAGCACCATCAAAACTTCAGCACATAACCCGCAAACAACAACTCTTATTCTTGCAGTACAAATGTATCAGCAGAATAATTCATGATGTAAACATTCGATAACATTCATGTCTTTTGGCTTTGAATAAATTCCGTCCCATCTCCGTCAGCCGTCTTCATCTCCGGTAATCTTCTTTCCTCTCGAACAACAACCATCATCATCGCAACGACGACGACGACGGATGTTCGTTCCCGGATACACCCGGAAACATATTTCCAGCCGTGAAAGTTAGCAAAGCAAATCCTCCCCCAAAAGCTCTTCTATGTTTGAATCTCCCATTCCCGTCCCCAGGAAAACACTCCACGTGAAAGGCACACACCTCATAAATTTCCGCCTTCTACCCTCCGAACCCCCACCTATAGGCTTCAACCCCAGCACCACCGCACGAATCGCCCCCGAATACGGAATTTGCTTCTCAGTTTGTGGCAAACCTTCAGGTTCGTTTTTCCTACTTCGCCTCGCCGCGCCACCCACCAGCCCTCACCGTCAGCTAATCAGGTATATGAGAGCATAAATTCTTCGGATATTCATACCCACTTGTGAAAGCCGTCTGAATGTCTGTGCCGGAAAAACGAGTTTCCTCCTCCGATCCACCCTTCATCCATCCCACCTACTCGAGAAAGAAAACCACTTGCAGCAAATAAACCACCAAAAAGCAAACCGAGTTGGCAATTCGGTTGGAGCTCCGAACACAGTGCTCGTCGACCTCGAGGAGTCGTCGGAGGAACCAAATGTGCGAATCTTCCCCACAGTCAGTGTGCTTGCTTTGCCGTGCGATTCGTTCTTATTTTATTTTTATTTTTTCGCTACAAAATTGGTGTAGGTACCCACCCAACTATATTTTTCCAGTGTAAATAAATTCAATTTAGGATTTAAAAGGGAGCCCACATACCAGCTGAGCACCCTCCACTCAAGGACGGATTAAGACCCAGGGGTTGCCGCCGATACGGGTTTTGGGTGGTAGTTTCTGCTGTGGAGAAGTTGGGAATGCTGGTTGCAAGTGGCGTGGGGAGAAACACGAGCAAAACTATTTGATTATGGGTTTGCTCCCATGATGAAATGTTTGGTGGATACCTAGACGTTATAAAGTTGCAGTTGAATAAAATTTAGCTGCAAAATGGTGGACATAGGGTAATTGTTCCCATCGTTGTGGTAGTACCTAATGTTGCGGTAGTGGCAATTGAGCAGTTTTTCGACTGAAATTTTACCAAAAGGTATTTTTAATAGATGTATAGTGCTTAAATTATGAGATTTCACCATTTGTTTGCTTAAGATTTGCACAAAATCCTATTTAAAAAAAATATTTTCCGTAATGTGTTTGCTGCTGCGTTCCTATTGTTGCGGTAGTGTTCCTAATGTTGTGCTATCCCATATGATTTCAATGGGATACCGCAACAATAGGAACAAATACCGCAACATTAGGAACACAATGTTCTTTCAGATAAAAACGAATTAAATGCTCATAACAACATCAAAGTGGCAATATTTCGTTATTTTCCCGTAGGTTAAGGATGAATTTTACTATTTTCAATTCAATTCATGTAAAAAGTTTGCTTGGGGCGATACAATTGTGGTTTAAACATGAACCCAGTGCTTAACTCCTCCATGATCGGATCAATTACCCTACTTGAAGAAATGTCCAAAACAAGAGTCTAGTGTTTACAAGATTGTACCTTTTGCTTCTCCGAGTATATTGATGACATTAATCGTCAGTTGTAAGGTCAATTAAACTCAAGTAGTATGTCTCTAGCGTCCGTTTATCAAGAAGGTGTGGCTCAAACAGTATTTATTCGGGTATATTGTGACTGGGGTCTCCAGATAGCCTAGTAGTTAAGGGGCCATCCATTAAGTCATCGTGGTCCTAGGGGAGAGGGGGGGGGGGGCTGTTGAAAGTGTGACAAGCAGGGATGCCATATATGACACATTCTACCGTGACGTTACAACGTTTTGACGCCTTTTTGGTCAGATTTTGCACTATAGCTGGTAAATTCGACCGTAAATTCTCAAATATTTTTGCATATTCGGATTCCTTGAAAATTTTCCAATAAGTTTAATCTGTTGAACATTTGGTTTTCATCGGAAACATATGTTTAAAATGGGAATGAGTAGCGGTTTACGGGCTTACGGCCGTATTTATGAGTTATAGTGAAAAATCTGACCAAGAAGGCGTCAAAACGTTGTAACGTCACGGTAGAATGTGTCATATACAGATTTATCTGAATTATATAGATTTTTGAGCACCCGTACAGATTTCGTTTTATATGAAATACAGATTTTTGAGCTAGAGCGGCCATTTTATTTTTGTATGGGATACAGATTTTTCTCCCAAATTTTGTATGGGATACAGATTTTCGAAAAGAGCGATACAGATTTTTCAAAAAAACCATCTGGCTTCTCTGGTGACAAGCAATGTATTAAGTATAGGAAAAACCCGTACGATGGGGGGAGGAGGGGTTAAAAATCCCAATTTTGGCGTGACGTACTTCAATGGATATTCCCTATGGTTATGGACCGCCAATCCGGAGACGACGGGTTCGATTCCCATTCCAGTCAGAAAAATCATCTAGAATCCCTGGGATACACTAATCATTGTGCTGGCCTTCCAATATACAAATACATGCAATTGCAGGCAAAGAAAGCCCTTCATTTCATAACTGTGGAAGTGCTCAAAGAACACTAAGTTAAAGCGAGACAGGCCAAGTCCCAGTGAGGACGTAGAGCCGTGAAGAAGAAAATAAGAATGACTGTACAAGAAATGCTGTTCCTGCAGAAGCTGTGAGTAAGTTATCAAGCATACAACGATGAATAAGGGACCTTAGGCTATCAACCCACTGCACTGTTCCAGAAGCATTACAAACCGATGAACAAACTGCAAGTGTAATATTTATAGCTGGTTTGACAACAACGACATTAAGAAATAAACAATTTACACGAATGGGTACTTAGAATATGTATATGCCAATCCCATCACAGCAGGAAATACCTGCACGACTTGCCAATGAGGCAGACTGTAGAAAACTTATCGAGATCCTAACACTGGGCCAAGACCATTTTTTTTTTTGTTGGGGAGTTATAACTACTGCGTCCAATAAATAGAACTTTTGTAGTATATCCCTTTTACTCTACATGTCACGCCAACCGATCACCATTAATAAGATGATCAGCTACTTGCATTGACATGTTTCCAATCAGGTATGATATGGTTTATGAAACCAATCACTTTTCCAGGATCAGCAGACCAGATCTCACTGGGCTGTAAGCAGCCGCTACCGAGAAACTTCATTCTGCGCCTGTATAACGCATCACAGCTGCACAGTAGATATTCCGAGGTCTCACTTTCGATATTACAAAAGCGACAGATATCATTCTGTACTTGGCCAATGTTTTTCAAATGATATCTGCTCGGACAGTGCCCAGTTACTAGGCCAGTGTATGTACATAGAGCTCTCTTGTTGAGCTCTAAAAGCTTTTTAGTTTTATTTGCATTTGGGTTTATAAATCTTTTTGATTGGGTACACTTTTTGACAGCCATCCAGTTGGTCATCACCTTTTGTTCTTCCCAGCATTTAAGTTCCATTTTTATTGCACAGTTAGGTATACCACAGAATGGTTCCGGGCCAATAAACTGTGAATTAGAACCCCGTTTTGCAAGATCATCTGCCTTTTCATTCCCTTCAATGCCACAGTGTCCTGGAACCCAGTACAAGTTTACCGAGTTTGATTGACACAGTTGTCGCAAAGAGAGAATACATTCCCAGACGATTTTTGAGGTACATTTATATGCGCCTAATGCATTTAGAGCAGCTTGACTGTCAGAAAAAATACATATATTTGCATATCTGTATCTCCTTTTCAGGCAAACATTCACACATTCAAGTATTGCAACGATCTCTGCTTGAAACACTGTTGGCCAGTGTCCCATTGCTATTGAAGTGTTTACTCCAGGCCCAGAGATCCCTGCACCTGTGTTTGATCCAATTTTTGAGCCATCTGTAATAGTTATTTATGTGACGAGTTGCAAAAAGTTGATTTTTTCAGCACGAGTCGTACATTTATCCAACGAGGCTTGCCGAGTTGGATAAATACGAAGAGTGCTGAAAAATCGAGTTTTGCAACGAGTTCCATACAAAATTTTATGCAATGTTTTTTTCATAATGCAACTCATTTGAGTTGCATAATATTCATAATGCAACTCAAATGAGTTGCATTATGAACATTATACAACTATTTTTCATTATGCAACTCATTTCAGTTGCATAATGAACCAGTTCGGAAAAAATGGCCATTATGATACCAAAATGAGTTATATAAAATTTAAATTACGATACCGAATTGCATAAAGAATAATATCGAGCCTTGACGAACCTTTGGGCCTCCGGCTTCCCAACTTGTACGCGACGTTGCGCGGACCTTGTAGGGATAGTCGTAGTTGTCTTCGGGTCTCATCCAGTCTCCGTTCATATTCATTACTGGCCCTCTTTTAAAGTAATCCAAAATGCTCAAGTGACCAACAAGGTCACCTGACAGGACATTATTAAACCTTTTAATTCTTAGAGCACTTCTTTCTGCTTCTAATTGCACATATTCGTGTAACAGCAGCAGATTAAGAATAGCATCTAATGCTTTGGATGGAGTGCTGCGCATCGCTCCTGTTATAGCAACACACGCAAGTCTTTGAAGCTTAGCTAGCTTCGCTCCTGTAGTAGCCTCCTTAGTTTTTGGCCACCACACTAACGAAGCGTAGGTCAGTTTTGGTCGTATTATAGATGTGTAAATCCACATAATCATTTTTGGTTTCAAGCCCCATTTCCTCCCGACGGTCTTGGAGCATTACCATAACGCGTTAATCGCTTTATTTATCGCGTAGTCAAGATGAGCATTCCAGTTCAGCTTAGCATCAAGGATTACACCTAAGTATTTTACCTGATTACTAACTTCAATTTCAACTCCTATCTTGAAGGGTTTTAAATTTACCTTCCTCTTTTTTTTTCACTTGTTCGTTTATTTGGGAGGCTCTCACCTTCCTCTTTTTAGTGAATGGTATTATTACGATGTTTGACGGGTTAATGCTTAGACTCTCATTTGTACACCAAGATTGCGTATGCTTTAGGGCCTGCTGCATTCTTTCTGAAACTATGTGGTCAAACTTCTCTCTTACCAAAATGACTATATCATCCGCAAAGACCATACTATGAACTAATGCTGCCGAAATACAAGACATAGAAAACCATATTACGAGTAATTGAATACTGCTGTGGATAAGATCCCAAAAGATGACATCAAAATCTACAATGATTACTTGAACACGAGGTTTCAACATATTCGAACTCTGAACACGTCATGAGCCATGACGAAATGAACGAGAACAGAAAGCTGATTGCAGGGTTTCGTTGCAACGACATCGTGACATGACTTCACACCGATTGTTGGTAATAAGACTTTTCCTAAAAATACTACATGTTCAAATTTTACTTCGTTTTGTTTTGAATGAAGTCATTTTGCATTTCTTGCTTTTGCATGTGCCTTTGCCTTCTGTTTATTTTTCATTGCATAGCTACTTGTGGATTGCGTTTTAGTTTAGAATCTAGCAAGCTAAAGAGTGAGAAAATGATAGGCCTGTTTCTAGAGTATTATCCAGGAATTCTCCCCAAGATTTCTCCCGGCACTTCTCCAATGATTACGCCCGTAATCCTCCGGGGTATTCCTCAATGTATTGCTCATGTAATTCATTCCAGGACTCCTTAATGTATCCCTACCGGCATTTTTCTAGGAATTCGTCCCACAATTTGAGGGATTCTTCCAAAGTTTTGTCCCCAATTTCTGTGGCAATTCATTCCGGGATTTATTCGGGAATTTATCCTGAAAGTCTTTTCGGAATTTCTGTGGGCATTCCATCCACGATTCCTACAGGAACTCTTCCCGGGATTCCTTCAGCAATTGTTTCAAGGATTCTTCCCGGCATTCATGCTGAAATTCATTCCGGTATTTTTCAGGGATTCCACTCGAGATCACCTAAGGGATGATTTCTCCATGGATTATTTCCTTATTTCCTTTAGAGAGTTTTCAAATAAATCATAAATCATGTTTGCTGGAGGTGTAGTCAAGTAATTAAATTGCAATATCCTACGGTTCTTTCGATGATCCTTACAAAGATTTCTCCCGGATTTGTTCCAGGATTCAGTCAAGAAATTTTTCAGAGTAACTTCCAAGGATTCATGCCGGGTACTCTCTGGAGATCAGTGTTGTCATCGAAGCCACTTCAAAAGTTGATCGATTGGTCACCACCAGCGGGTCACCAATCGATCAACTTTTTAGCGCAATCCGTCTTTTGGTTCTTCAGATTTGTGCTTTTGAAAATTCTAGGTGTGGCTTCGTTATATACCCGGGCAGAGTTCAAGTACTGATGATCAAAATGTGATATTGGTTTGTTTGAGATAAGAGGTAAAAGTACTGAAAATAATAGCAAAAATTTGTTCTTGAACCATCCAACCAATAGCAAAATATGATATTTGAAGATCAATCAAATAGTTCACTGCTATTGGCTAGATCTTACCAAGAGCTAAATGTGCTATGATGATGATGTTCCAGGAGTAAAATTGAGATATTATTTTCAGTACTTTTACCTCTTATCTCAAACAAACAAATATCACTTTTTGTTCTCCATATCAAAATATGCTATTATTGAGCTTTTTTCCTCTGCTCGGGTATTCACCTTAAAAAATGGTTTTTTTTTTCAGTAAATCATTTAGAAATTCTTTTGGAATCCCAGAAATTCCTCCAAGGATTCCTAAATGGGCTAAAAAAACCCAAGGATTCGTTCGGAAATGTTATTTTGAGATTGCTTCAGAAATTCCCGCTGAGATTTCCCCAAGAAGTTTCACAAATATTTTTAACATATCCTGCATGGATTCAGGAATCCCAAAGAGTCCATCAGAAATCGGTCTAGATATTTATTCGGAAATTTCTACAGGGATTTCTTGAGAAATTGCACCATGAGTTTTATGAAAAATCTTCCCAAAATTCCTGTAGGAGTTCCTCATGGAACTTCCTTCGGAGGTTTCTTCAAGAATTTCTCCAAAAATCTGTTACGAACTCCTCTATGGATCATTTCAAAAAATCATCCAGAAAATATTCAGAAATTTTCTGCAGCAATAATGCTACAGAAACTGTACTGGTGATTTCTCCAGCAGTTTCACGAAAAAATCTCATAGAAAAATAACATCTTTCAGGGTATTCTTTCGGACAAACTTCCACAGATTCTATAAAAAAAATCTTCCAAAAACTCCTTCAGAAATTCAAAATTCCTTAAGAAATTTCTCTAAAGTAAGTATACGAAAGTACTGCAAAGGAATCCACTAAACAGTTTTGTTTCAAAAATTCTTCTCGAAATAGATTCCTCAAAGGACTCCTTTCGAAAATATTCCATATTTTTTTCGAAAATTGCTTCATTGATCCTTTCAGAAATCATTCCTAGTAATCTTTCAGAAAATCATCCACAAACTCTTCCAGCAGTTCTTTAAGAATATCTTCGAGATTTCCCCTCCTCCAGGGATCATTTCAATAATTCCTGCAGAGATTCTTGTTTATTTTTTTTTTTTCAGTGATCCCAGCAAGAATTTCTTCAGGAATGCCAGCAGGTATCAACAAATAGGTCCCATTAAGAATTTCCCCGAGTATTTATCTATATCCTCTCGGAAATTCGTAAAGGCAGCACTGGAAGAAATCTTTGAAGAATGAATACTTTTCGGAATTTCTTCACGGATTTCACCAAAAATATTTCTTTAGAGTTCCTACAGGGATTCCTATCGAAATTTCTTAAGAGATTTTCCATGAATATTTATAGAGATTTCTACATTTGTTTCTTCAAAAATTTGTTCACGGATTCTTCGAGGAACTGCTTCGTAAAATCGCTAATGAATTGTTTCAAGGCATTACTCCAGGAAATCTTTTAACAAAATCTCAAGAGATACTTTCATCAGGTATTCCTCCGGGAATTTCTTCGGGAAATTTTATTTCAATTTCATCGGGAATATTCCTTGCATTCTTTCAGATGGTCTTTCATGGACTCTAAAATATTTTCAAGAATGTTTCCAGAGATTTCTGCAAATATTTTTTAAGGAATTAAATAGAAATGCGTGCATCAGTTTATATGCTAAATTCAACTTCTTTATTTATAAAAAATAATAATTCTAATTGTACATTATTTCAACAAAATGATCATTAAGTTAAACTGGATGAAGTTTTTTTTATTCATTTACTGAAGAAATATTGTCCAGAAAAGGAAAAACCATCCATCTTTGAGTAACCAGTCCTGGTTTTGCCTTGACAGCACTTCAAAAGATTCCTCCAGATTGTTCCTCAACGATTACTCGGGAGTATCTTTCTCCACAAGGAACTCTTTCGAGACTCCTCCAGGGATTTATCTCGGGATTATCTCTAAAGGTTCCACCCGAGATTCTTACTAGATTTTCAAAAATATTTTTACGGGATTTTCAGATATTTTTTCCCGGGATACCTCCAGGAATTCCTTGCTGGATCCATACAGAAATGCATGCCAAGATTTCTCCTGAATTCTCCCTTAGATTTCTGTCGAGTTCCTTGTTTTAAGGGATCTCAACCAAGAGATTTATTTCTTAAAAGATTTTGTTAATGATTTCTCCATGGATTCTTCATGGAATTTATCCCAAAATTCATTCAGCAAATACAGAATTTCTACCAATTTGCCGATCTACCCGGAGTTTTTCCGAAGGACTGAAATTTTGAAATTTGAGACAAAAAGTGGGGACAAGAGTGACATTATAAGATAAGATTGAAAAAAATCTTGAGAAATCTCAATTCAATTATACTGAATCTGAATTTGGTTTTTAAATTCTTACAACTTATATCTTTCGACCAAAGGAAGCATCAAGTTATCGAAATATCGGCTTATTGAGAATGCGGTGAATGAAAAAATGAAGGAACCGACGAACTTGTATTGTAATATCAACTTGATCAGTCGCGTCTTTGACTACCTGCAGCGAGGCTGCGCTCATTCTGTGTACCACATGCGTGCATTTTTCATGGTGCGTGTACTCAGTACACGACGCAACTGCTCCCGGGTTAAGTTTTAGAACATCGAGTTGTGAAGAGTCGACCAAACCATTTTATTGAATAATAATTAAAACAATGAAATTAGACTAACCGGTCCAAAAGCTATATTTTTTAAAAATCTTATGTTTTAGTAAAATCAAGTAATTCAAATAAATTTCGATGACGAGGAAACCAGGGCGTATTAGGCAGATAACTAAGCAGTCTAATAATGGTGTGCCTGAACGTTGCCTAACCACATCCTTTGGAGTTCCTTTCCACTAACAACACCTAGAATAACACCCATATCCCCTCAAAACCTAGGCCTGAGAGGTCGTAGAGCGTTCTACATCTTTCTTAGGTGCCTAACTAACTATCCTTTCATATTCCTCGGCAGTCGCAAGGACGAGGCCAAGACAACTCTCGACTGTTGGAGGATTGCGTCAGTCTTTTCGAGAAGTCAGAGATAAGTCTCCAATCTTTGTGTTTTGGTATCCGACGGAAAGGAGGCAATCCTCATAACTGTGGTCTAGGGCTGTACTACCTACGAAATTTGTGCGACTTGCTCAATGCTAATGTTTACTTTTTCAGTGGTAGCAAGGTGAATGATTAAACCTTGACAATTTCTCATACGCTTTTTCGCCAAGGAAAGCACACCATTTTTCCAACTCCAGATATCTATGAAGTTGACCAAGTTCTTGGACATGTTCTGAGTAGATATCTAATCAACATTTTCTCCCCATCCCCGCTGATCGTACGGACCTGGCCAGGAGTCGAGAATTCGTTAAATGAAAGATTTGTCAAATCCCAGGCAGCTTTTCTGGCGACGTTTAATCTATCGACAGCCACCCCAGGATGTGTACGGTCGGCTATGCTATGCTATGGTATGCTATGCTACGAGTCGTACATTTATCCAACGAGGCTTGCCGGGTTGGATAAATACGAAGAGTGCTAAAAAATGGAGTTTTGCAATGAGTTCCATACAAAGTATTATGAATTGTTTTTTTTTTTCATTATACAACTCATTTGAGTTGCATAATGTTCATGAACATTATGCAATTATTTTTCATTATGCAACTCATTTCAGTTTTTTTATCTGTATTAACGAGATTTTTAGCCCTAGGCTAGTTCATCTCGGGACCCACGCTTTACTTCCCTTCCCTTTTCCCTTCCCTGAATTGCATAAAAATAATAAAGCATTGAATTTGAAAAATAATAAACTCATCGGATTTGTTAAAGAATTTTTGGCAAGAAGCGATATTTTGATAAATATTTTTCATCTGCTCCCTCAAACCTCAAAATTCAGCCAAAAATTGTTGGAGGGGGGAGATAAAAAGGCAAAATTAAATTTGTATCAGCCTTATTATATCTTGCCATGTTCTCCGCTTTTTGAATTCCAAAGTTTGAAGAAAAATCCACTAAAAGGTCATTGTAATGCTTTTTCGGGTTATTGACAAGATGAGTAATAAATTATTTCCGGTGCTGTCATGGTAAAATCAGAGCTAGTTTGTCAATGTTGACCGATTTCAGCGCCCCTTCACTGGTACATTCTCATGGATGAATTGCTGGAGGAATCTGTGAAGGAGCCACTTGAGCAATTACTGAAGGAATTGGCTGAACCAACTTCTGAAAGAAGCCATGGAACAACTTTTGGTTACATTTTTTTATTACGGTTTAGTCGCGCACGCTAGTGGATTATGCGCAACTAAATATGTAATAATACAGAAAAAGTCCATTTTTTTAATGCAAACGGTAGTATGAATTCATCACGAGAATGCATGAATTCATAAATTAGATGATCAATTAGAACCAATTTATTTAACACCGAAATTAATATATCAATTGCTTATGTTTAAATGCATTTCGCCTGGGGAACTGTTTCAATTGAAATGAACAGTAATAAAAACATTCAATCCAGCAAACTGACAGTGAAAGTCATCAGTCGTTGAAACATTCCAAACACACACAAAGTTCCACAACAGCACCACCTGTATGGCCTAGAGAGAGAGAGAGAGCCAGACGCTCAAATGTGCATTATGCATTCCGAAAAATGGATTTATGATTTTTCGTGACCATTGTGATGCGCACGTTTTTGGATGTCATTTTTTCTGCGACTTGTTCCGTGGGGAATTTTGCATCCAAAAATAATGCATCGATTGGAAATCGATTCGCAGCTTGAATTCATCGAACGCCGCTCAAACGCTACGTGCACGTGATGTTGCAACATAGGATTTTTCATGCGTTTGCCATAGTTTTGGCGGATAATTCGAAATAGTGGCATGATTTTCAATGCTCACACCTGAAATGCTATAGTCATCCATACTACACCCTTGAATCCTAGAACTCAAAAATTATAAATAGAGGGAGAGGGGGTGGTTCTCCACTTCATGTGCTATGGGTTTAATTTCCAACCATATCACCTCATGAAATTACCTTGTATAATAACAATAGCCTCCGTAACTCTATTCTACAAGTGTAATAGAATCAACTGCCTTCTCAGTACATATGTTGAATTTCATGAACCAGGAATGTGCTAGTTCACCGTCGAGACGTCATCCAGAACGGCGATGGTGATAAAGATACCCACGGTAAACCGCAAAATGGCATCATACATAAACACCTACCACAAACCAACGAACGTTTCATCTCTATCCTGGGGATAACACCATCACACACCGAAAGGTTTGAAATCCTCACGCCTGGAGAGCACTTCATTTATGGCCCTCCACGGCGAGTCCGGAGTGTTGGAAGAGGCTTCTTTGCCATTTCCAGGCGTTGTTGTTGGTAGGTCGGTAGGTACACATGGGTGTAATTTGGTGTCGGCCGCGGAATTGGAGCGAACGCAAGTAGCACCAGCAGGCATTTCTTGCTTACGCTGGCTGCTGGCTGGCTGTCGCTGCCGGGTCGTTTTGACACACTGAAGAGCACTTTCCGCGATGCACGGCGGGAGGAAAACATAATACCTACTACAAGTGGTTCCGTGGTTCAGCTGGCGTCGTCGTCAGTCAGTCAATGGTGTGCTTTTCCGAGTGGAATTCGTCGCGTTTTGTAAACAAGCATACTTTTCCGTTTTCCCGGGTAGTTCGTTGCCGGCTCGGCAGGATACGGATGGATGATTTTCATGATGATGTCACAGGGTTTACACGGCAGAGTTAACAAGTGTTGCTCATTTTAAAAACTGCGCCGGTGATGCAGCAGGCGAAGTTTGGTTGAAGGTAGTCACGAAATATCGGGTAAATACAAATAGACTGACTTAAATTTTGGATGCCATCGTTGGGGGCGAGAATGGGTCAAATATTTCCACATTCATTGTTCAATAACTTTTGCCTCGCTGCGTGAAAAAGTCCTTCAATCACTGGAATGTGATCTTTGGTAATGCATAAACAAATGATGTAAAAATATTTTAAGTTCGCAATTTTCCTTAAAACTACAAGTGCATCAAAAATGATCCATTCTCATTCCTTCAAGGGGGTGAGAATGGGTCAAGGTACTTGATTTTTTTTCCGCATTGACAACAAAGCAAGTTAATAAAGTTCCGGCCAAGGTTGATACTGCTTATCAATAACTTATCATATGATGGATATACGAATGAAATTCTAAAAAGTATCAATCCACTTAAAAATGTTATTTTCATCGAGCCTTAGGGTTCATTCGAATATTACGTAACGCAAAATATGACATTTTTCGACCCCCTCCCTCCCCCACGTAACAACTTTTGTATGGAATATTTTGAAATTTTGTATGAAACGTAACACAGCGATACACCCCCTATTCCGTTACGTAATATTTGAATGAACCCTTAAAAGTGGTATTTTAAGAAGACCTTATTTTCAAGCTTTTTTGGATGATTTATCATAAAATAATAAATTGGACTAGAAACCTATTTTTTGACAGATACTGCTGGCAACTACGAGGATGTCACCATAAAACTTTTGATTCGATATCCGCAATATTTGATGTGATTTTTTTTATTTTTTTTTATTTTTTTTGAGGTTTTTAATTTATTAATGTTAATTTATTCGCCTCCAGATGGGTAATTTAAAATAATGTTTTGTCCCAATCTAGGCCCCTCTGACCCATTGTCATTCCCAGCGACGGTACATTACAACATAAACCGGATCAATAGGGCTGACTCAGAATTTTTTTGGAGGTAATCAGTAAGCCTTCTCCAGCATACCTTTTTTCTGAAAGTCCGAATATCTAGTTAATCTGATTTGATTCATATCGTTTGCACAAGTTCGCGTACACAGTTTTGTTTAGTCGACTTGGCTCGCGATCCCAGACCTTCGCACGTGGCGTCAAGTAGTCTGCGCGTAGCGTGCATAACATATCTGCCACAGATTGTTAGAACTAGGTAGAAATCAGAACAATACATAGATGATCGAGTGCTTGAATCTTTTGGCGATTCCCCGATTTGCCTGTAAAAATCACTTGTCTTTTTTTTTCATTTTATTTTATCAAATTTGATTAAAAAAGCAAAGGAAACCGACCCCTAACTTTCCATTTTATTCCATGATTCCTCCAGGAATTCCTTCCGAAATTCACCTAATATGTAGTTTCTTTTGGTATACCTTCAGAAGTTTGTTTTTTAGGATTTCCAAAAAAAATTCCTGAAAAAATTGGAAACTCGGAAGGAGCTATTGAAGGATTGGAGGACTTCTTTCCCAGCAATATCTAAGAGAACTCCAAAATGGAGTTCTGGAGGAATTCCAGAAAGAACTGTAGTAAATTCAGAAGCAACTCCTGGAGGGAATCTTTAAAAGTGTTCCACGGAGAATTCTGAAGTCATGAAAAAAAATGGATCCTGTTTCTCAAAAAAGCCCGTATAGAGCTCCCTGAAGGAGTTCCGGAAGGAGTCCCGTAAGAAGTCCCTGGAGGATTCTCGAAAAAAAATCTTGGAACTTGGAGCGGAAGGAGTTCCCAAAAGAACGTCCTGGAGGAATTTCAAACGAGTTTCTTCGAGAAACCTGAGATGATATTGCAGGAGAAAGAATTTCCGGAGTTATTACGATAGGAATTCTTGAAGCAATACTAAAAGTAATTCACAAAAGAATTTCGGAACATGTTTATTTTTCTTGGAAAAATACCAGGAAAAGTTTTTGTAGAATTCCCGGGAGAAGCTCCCAAAGGAATCCCCAAAGAAAGGTGGAATCTAAGAAGGAGTTCACGAGTAAATCCCGGAAGTAGCCCCTGAAATAACACCGGAGAAATCTCGAAAGACGATCCAGGAGTAAGTTTTTTGACGAATCTCGGAAGGACTTTTCGTAGGAATCCTTGAATTATTTCCCTGAAGAAGTTCTTGGAGCAGTTCCGAAAGTAGCCCTTGGAGGAAATGCAAAACGATCTTCTGAATGAATTCCGGAGTAAATTTATAAAGCAATCCAGGAAACAACTTCTGTGGGAGTCCCTGAAGAAATTTTTATTGCAACTATTGGGATGATCTCAGGAAGGATTCCTGCTGTAATCTCAGAAGAAAACAGTTTAAATTTTTGGGGAATTCCCGGAAGAAGCTGTGGGGATTACAGAAAGGAGTTGCTGGAGTAATCCAGGAAGGAGTTCACGAATATACCCCAGAAGCAGTTCCTAAAATAACACCAGAGGAATCCCAGAAGGATTTTCTGGAAAAAAAAAACCCGAAATAATACAATACGAAATTTCTGGATGATTCCCAGAGAGAACTTTTGTAAGAATATTGATTATTTCAAAATCCTTAAAATAAAATAAAATAAAATAAAATAAAATAAAATAAAATAAAATAAAATAAAATAAAATAAAATAAAATAAAATAAAATAAAATAAAATAAAATAAAATAAAATAAAA
This sequence comes from Aedes albopictus, assembly GCF_035046485.1. Lineage (NCBI taxonomy): Eukaryota > Metazoa > Arthropoda > Insecta > Diptera > Culicidae > Aedes > Aedes albopictus. Next base: position 94,864,552 of record NC_085136.1, read on the forward strand.
TAAAATAAAATAAAATAAAATAAAATAAAATAAAATAAAATAAAATAAAATAAAATAAAATGAAATAAAATAAAATAAAATAAAATAAAATAAAATAAAAGTGCACCGCGATTGAAGTGTCAAAGTGTTGTTCATAAACCACGTAGACCGAAATTTGGTCATCTCAGACTCCGCCCCATTCCCCTTCTTAGACTTTCATCTATACAAAAATTTTAAAGTTTGTATGGAGCGTAAACTTTTAAAATTTGTATGGAGCGTAAGTCTACGTGGTTTATAAACGGCCCCTAATGTGTTTGCATTTAAATATTTACAACCACATTATAAATTTTATGAACTGAAAACAATCAGTGATGGAAAAAATCCAAGGAAAATCTAACAAAAAGCCCATCACAAACATAAAAATCATTTTCTCAGTTAATCTTTGAGTGCAAAATTTAAAAATATATATATATATATATACATAAATTGTTGTCAATTACTGCACATGATTCTTTGATCTTATTAGGTTTTTTTTCAGTAATATAATTAAAAACTGTGGGCATGGCATTTGCGAAAGTTATTGCCAGAAATCCAGTAATTATCTTGGGAATATATTTACCGAAATTAATACCACAAACAGCTACAGACCAACGCAGGACTTCTGTGCTTTATGGGTCTCTTCAAGTTTTCTCCTGAAAATTGCAATTAGTTTGACAAGAACTTCTCCTGAAATATGTTTAAGATTCCGCAAAAATTTTGTCCGAAAATCAAAGAAAATATCGTAAAACATTTATGCTGCTCGATCCACTATTCCACTCTTATTAAGCTCCGCTGAGTAATAAATCACAAATCAATCAAGTTAGGTATCAAACTAGTGTTTTTGAACAGCTTTTCCCAAAATAAATCCATTGAATTTTTGGCTGAGTGCACCGCGCTGCATTTATTTCCCAAAAAGTGCACCGCGAGGCAAAAAGCCTGAAAACCCCTGCCATAAGCCATTAGAATAGGAGTATTAAAGTTTTAACATGACAACTTTCAGTTTGCAATCTACAGTCAGGTCTTTTTTACGCGGTTTTCATTTACGCGGCCGCGTAAATGAAAACTTCATACAAAGAAAAAATCATCGTCTTATTTTTGCATGATTCGTCGAGAAATGGTGAGACTTTTTTTACGCGGTTTTTTGAACTTCGAACTGAGTTTTATTTCTACGCGGTACGTATCCCCCGCGTAAAAAAAATCTGACTGTACTCCGTTACCACGCAACGCAACGCAATTCAGTATCATAATTTACATTTTATATAAGTTCATTTTCCAACTTCTAGGTTTTTTTTCTGAAGAATCTAAGTTCGCAGGCAACACAAAGTTGCCACTGTTCCTACTGATAATAAATACATATTTCTACGGTTCAGCCTTTGGTTCAGCCATCAACTGTCCATCGCGAGCAGCATCGGAAATCATCGAATATAGTTCGCTCTCGTTTCCCAAACGCTCAAACAATTTCTCGCACATTGTCGTTCGTCTTCGTTTCCGTCCGTCCGATTGTCGTCGTCTCCATGCCACCCCAATCACCCCAAGAGGTAGCGCCTCTAGCTAGGGGGTGGCAAGGTTGGGTGGCTCGCCTTGTAGCATAAAAGACGAATCGCTTCTCATTTTCTCAGAGCTCCTTCGCCAGCAGTCGTCGTCGTCATCATTCGAGGACCTCCTACTTTCACAAACCGTGTTCACACCTCCTCCGATACGAAGCGCGGACTCTTCCGTCACTCTCCTAAGTCTACCTACTCTCAGCGACGACAACGATGACGATGAAGGGAAAAAGCGAGCGCCACGCGGTCATTACCATTTTTTAACGAGTGTAATTTCAATCTTTCACTAGAAGAGTAAGAGACAGGAAACCCACCCATCGCGTTTCGGGAAATGACCTGCGGTATGTTTATTGTGGACGGACGAGGAGGAAAACTTTTAAACACTCTATTACACAGTCGGGCGCCGGGAATGTGCCTTAGCTTGAAATGGCCCAACTATCACGATAAGTTCGCTCTAGGCGTAGGATCTGGGTTAGAGGGTCGCGACCTCTCAGGATACTTCTGAACTTTTGGTATGCATATTGACAATATTAGCATAGATCCAATAATGCTTATATCACAATTTTTAAAGGATTTACAAAAGAAATTCTACACCAAATACTTGAAGACAGTCTGCACAAAGAAAATCTAGAGGAGATTTCACATAAATTGGAAACATTTTTGGGACGAAAGTACGTGACAAATTTTAGGCTGAGTTCACAAATCATTGGCATTATTGCGCTTAGCTCGTAGTTGCAGCTTCTGTGTTTGAGGGTTGCACAGAAGTCACTGTGACTTACGGCGTAACCCTTACCTGCGCTGCCATGATTGTTTTGTGACCATGTGTGTAGATTGGGTGACCAAGCAATCAGAAAACTTGAGTAAAACCAATAAGCAGGTCAAATGTTATAGGAAACTTAACAAATCATTTTTAGGGCGATTCTAAAAAAATAGTTGGGGGAATTCCAACGAAAATGTTGAACGTAAACTTTCAAATGGATTAAAAAAAATCTGCAAAACATTCTAACAAATGTATATTTGTTTAAACATTCAACATTTGACATTTCAACGAGAGTGAATCGTGAAAGTAGTTTGGAATACATTTAAGACAGTAATTCTGTACCACAAGTTTTTAACAGCGTTTTTGAAGGGTTTCGTGTGGAAGTTTTTATAACTCACTTTCACGCTACGATTGAAGTGTATATTACATACTTGCTTTATAACCAGCGTACCATTCAGTTAAAAGGAACAAGTTATGGCTGACATTGATGGTAAAACATGGTTTTCCGACGAAACTAACTAGGCTGATTCATTTAGCGCTCTCGATAGATCAAAATCAAGCATAAGGTTTATGGGATGAGGTTGAGACCTTAGGTAAATTGATGCAGGTTGATGCGCTCTTGAAATTATTCTTCAATATTACTCTTGATGGAGCCACAAGAAGCGATGGCGGGCAAAGGAGCGATACAAACGTCTCTCGGGTGCACATGCTTCTAGATTTGCAGACGATATCGAGCCCTAGAAGAATTATCCATATACCTCCGTAATCAGCTGAAACCCATAGTTTTCAGCTGAAGGTACACTTGACGTTGTTTCTTTAGAAATTCGCAGAAGTATAACTGAATGAATACCTGAATAAACAATTGATTAGACATCTGCAAATATTCCTAGACAAATTCTCTCGATAGGCTTCTTAAGGAATTCCTGTATAATTCGTAGGAAATACTTCTAAAGAACTATCTGAACGAATTTCGAAAATAACCCTATGAAAAATTACTAAAGGTTGGAGAATATATTAGAGGAATTTGAGTAAGTACACAGAGGAATATTTGCAGGAATTCTGGAGGGAATCTGTATAAATTTCTGCTTGAATCACTGAAAAAAAGCATATTGAATCTCTGGAAAAATCCCTGTGAAAAACTCCAGAAGAAGTCCTTGGAGGTGCTCGTGAAAGAATATCTGTACGAATTCTTGAAGAAACCGATATAGAAATTACCTAATAGAGTACTTGAAAAAATCTGACAAAAAAAATGGAAATTCCTTGGAGGTTTTTTTTTATTGAGGAATCAATCAAATGCTTTTTTCTAGCAATCCATGAAAGAAATTCTGATTTTTTTAAAGGAAATATCTTATGAAATCCTGGAGAAACATCTGAAGTAGCAGCTGTAGAAATTTCCGAATTTTAATGAGATCTGAATATCTAAATCCATGGAAGATATTATGGGGGAGTTCCTGGAGGAATTTTCGAAGGAAACAGTAGGCGATTTTCAAAGAACACTCTCGGAAGGACCTTTGTAGGCACGTACCAATTTGCTGGATTAACGGAATGTACTGGAAAAAAAAAACTGAAAACTAGGCACAGAATGTTGGTTAATGGGCAAATTGAGAAAATAAATTGTGAAAAAGTAATCGTGTTATGGTGGGATTCGAACCCACGATTTCGGATTCGCTGGACAGGAGCCAAAGATTTTTAAGTACATACTTAACTTATTATATTTGCTGGAGCTTAAACCAATCAAGCCACATAACAAACTGACTCCGACCACACACCATGAACACTTTTTTTAAACAATTAATCAACATACTGTGTCTTTTATTTTTCAAGTTTTTCCCAGTCTTTGGAAAGATTTCTGAACGAATCCATAAAAGAATTTCTGAGGAAGCCCATGGAATGTTTTCTAGAGAAATACTTGAAAATATTTCTGGATGAATCTCTAGATTTTATGAGGGAATCCTTGGAGGAATTTTCCAAGGTATACCAACGGGAATCTCTAAAAGAGTTCATGGAAGACTTTCTGAAAGGATTTTTGAAAGACTTTTTGTGAATCATTTGAAAAATTTATGAGTGAATTCGTGAAAAAAAATTAAACAAACCAGTGAAGGTATTCCTCAATGAATTCTTGAAGAAATAGCTAGAAACCCCTCTAGAGGAATTTCTGGGCAAATTTCTTTAGAAACTCCTGGAGTAATCTCAAAAAAAATAACTACTAGAAAATATTTCGAAAAAAATACATGGATTTTTTTCTGTTAAAATTTATGGATCTTAAGGAATCCAAAGTTTTTTTTTTTTTCAATACTTGGAAAATCTTCTGGATGAAGAATTTCTGAAGTAATCCCTGGAAAAGTTCCTAAAAGTCCCTCTGGAGGAATTTTTGTACGGATTCCCGTTGGATTTTCTATAACCATCCATGGAGGAATTTCTGAGAAAAAAACATGGATGGGGTTTTAACTATACCTTGCGAGAAATCACTGGAATATTTTCTATTAAAATTTATCTAGGAATTCTAAGAGTTTTTTTTCTTTGAAATTTATTTCTGTAAAAATCCTCTGTGGACTTTTTAAAGGAATTCCTGGAGGAATTTCTTAAGGCGAAACTGGAAGCATTTCCTCATTGTTTTGGTTTTTGATTTTTTATTAAATATCGAAGCAATATTTCCAAAATCGGTTTTCGTGCACATGTATCTTCTGTATCTTCGGATTTTTTTTTGTGGTGGAAACAGTTTTCCATTTTTGCAGAAACATTTTTTTTTTGTAAAATTATATTCAAAAATGGTTTCTGCAAAAACGAAAAACATTTTCCACTACGAAAAAAAAAAATCAGGAGATACCTTGATCCATACTCTACATGTGCACGAAAACCGATTTTGAAAATATTGCTTAGTAATTTTATAAAAAAAAATCAAATCCAAAAAGTGAGGAAATGGATCCAGTTTCGCCTTAAGCAACCACTTAAGAATATCTCCAAATAAATCGTAGAAATATTTTTTTATCAGAGTCTATTTTTCATGTGATTTTCAATGTTGTCGTCAATCTAAAGTGGTTATTAGTTCAATACATTTTACGACGCTTCATTCTGAAGTCATGGTTAATCAAAACAACTACAAAAGAAAAGGAGATTCCGAGACTTTTAAGAACACTAATTCAAAAGATGTTCCAAAAACCAGATTATAGAAAAGGTGTCCAACAAATCATCAAAGGACTTCGCTTGAAATTCTTTCTATTATTGCTTTGTAAACTCCGAGATCTCACAAAAGTCAACACTACGGAGATCCTCGACACCCATGTACAGCGGTAGAGTGCTCTTGCGAAACGATTGCGGCGTTATGGAGAATGTTCGAAGCGGAAAGAACAAAACCGGATATTCAACATTAACGAAAGGGACTTCTACAACTGCATCCGAAACGACAAGCCTGATTATGAACAGGGCTTTCCGGAGATTGGCAGTTCTGGGCCAATCTATGGGAGAACCCTGTCCAGCACAGCGACGATGGGATGTGGTTATCAGAAGAAGAGCGACAGTGTAATGAAGTTGGAAACATGACCGCGGTCGTAGTAACCGCCCAGGATATACGTGAAGCTACCCGGTATACCAGAAATTGGGCTGCACCAGGACCCGATTTCGTGCACAATATTTGGTATAAAAAACTCACGACGATTCACGGGCGGATGGCGGAATGCTTCAACATGGTGCTAGAAGACCCCACGCAGCTACCAGAGTTCATTACCCGGGGTATCACTTATCTTCTGCCGAAGGACCAAATCACAGCTGATCCAGCAAAGTACATACCAATAACGTGCCTTTCAAGTCTGTACAAAGTGCTGTCGTCGGTAATAGCGAGGAGGATACAAGCCCACTGCGATGCCAACAACGTGATGACCGAGGAACAAAAAGTGTGTCGCAAAAACACGCAAGGCTGCAAAGACCAGGTCATCATAGACGCAGTCATTGTGGGTCAAGCCACCTTCAAGCAGAGGAACCTGAGCATGGCGTACATCGACTACAAGAAGGCGTACGACTCAGTACCGCACTCGTACCTTCTTAAGCTACTGCAGTTGTACAAGGTAGACGGGAACGTCATCAGACTGATGCAACACGCTATGGGGAGGAGCACGTCTCTACAAATTATCGACGGAACAGCAGTGTTGCGGTCCAGAACTCTCAGCATCAGGAGGGGGATATTTCAAGGCGATACCTTTAGTCCGCTATGGTTCTGCCTTGCGATGAACCACCTCAGCAGAGCACTCAACCAATGCAACTATGGCTACCAACTGAAAAGTGGGGGAAGGAGTACAAGAATAACCCACACCTTTTTTATGGACGACCTGAAGCTGTTTGTGGTATCAGTACAGAGGCTGCATCAACTGTTGCAGCTTGTGACGGTGTTCAGCAACGACATCAGGATGGAGTTTGGAATTGACAAATGTCGGTCAGTCCATCTTCGCCGGGGTCAAGTAGTGGACGCCAGCTGTTTCCGCGTCAACGAACAGGAGGAGATTCGGAATGTGGTTGAAGGCGAAGCGTACAAATACCTCGGCTTCCTGCAACTGAGAGGTATTCGCCACACAACGATCAAGAAGGAACTGCAGGACAAGTTCTTGCATCGTGTCAACTGTGTTCTGAGGAGCTTTCTGTCAGCTGGCAACAAGGTGAAGGCGATCATCACGTTTGCTGTGCCCCTGTTGACCTACAGCTTTGGGGTGGTAAAGTGGACCAAGACTGACCTCGAGGCGTTAAAACGAGCAGTACGAGTGGCGTTCACCAAGCACCGCATGTGCCATCCTAAGTCGTCCATCGAGAGAGTCACCCTACCACGCGCAGTAGGAGGAAGAGGCGTCACCAATATACAGGCACTAAGTGTCTCCCAGATCCAGCAGTTGCGGGCATATTTCATAGAAAGCCAGAACCGTCATGAAATGTATCGCACTGTATGTGAAGATGACCACGGTTACAGCGCCCTACATCTGGCGCAGGAGGATTACCAGCTGAACTGCGACATCAAGACCGTTGACGAGATGATCGTAGCGTGGAAGCAGAAGGAGTTGCATGGGACGCACCCCCATCAACTGGAGCTCGAACACATCGATAAGGCGGCGTCGAACGCGTGGCTGGTGCGTGGAGACCTCTTCTCGGAAACAGAAGGTTTCATGGTAGCCATCCAGGACCGGGTAATTGCGACGAAAAACTATCGGCGGTACATATTGCACGAAGACGTGGAGGACCGCTGCAGGAAGTGCAATTCAGTAGGAGAAACGATCGAGCATGTCGTTGCAGGCTGTTCAGTGTTAGCTGGATCTGCCTACCTCGTTCGTCACAACGAAGTTGCCAAGATTGTGCACCAACAGCTTGCTTTAAAGCACAACTTGGTCGACAGATTTGTACCCTACTACAAGTACCAGTCGGACCCGGTTCAGGAAAATAGTTGCATAAAGCTGTACTGGGATCGCGAGAACATTACGGACGTCCTCATTCGTGCCAACCGGCCCGACATTGTGGTTTACGACAAAAGGATGAAGCGGATAACCCTCATCGACATCGCTGTACGGCTGTACCGTTAGACCATAATGTCCAATCAACGTTCTCCGTCAAGATAACCAAGTACCACGACCTAGCGGAGGAGTTGAAGCAGATGTGGCACTTGGAAGACGTCCGTATAGTTCCGGTTGTCCTCTCGGCAACCGGAGTTGTCCCTAAATCTCTCCTAAGGTCCCTAGACGAGCTGGAACTGACGAAGGACCTGAACAGCATCCTGAAAGCGGTGATTCTTGGAACCTATAGAACAGTTAGGCGGTTCCTGAATCACCACAACTGAAATCCGAAGCAGACTCATTAGGATGAGCATAACACCAGCTAATGAGATCCACAGAGCATAATCCCCTTTGGCAATCCGATTTCCTGGAGTAGGTGAAAGTTTCCAGGATTTTTTTTTATCAGTATTAACGAGATTTTTAGCCCTGGGCTAGTTCATCTCGGGACCCACGTTTTACTTCCCTTCCGAAGGAAGAACTCACATTTTGCGAGTTTGTCGGGAGTGGGATTCGATCCCAGGTCCTCGGCGTGATAGTCAAGTGTTCTAACCATCCAACCAGATCCGCTCCAGGTATTTTTGCTGGGAAGTGCCAAAACTCTATAATTATAATAATTTTTGAGGCATTCTTTCAAAGTTTTTTTTAAAGTTTTCTGCAGGAGGGATCTTTGGAAGCATTCCTGGATGCGTCCTTGGAGGATTTTCATTACTATTCCTACGCGGAAATAATGGTAATGTTAAAAAAAAATCTTTGTACACATTTTGAAGAGCTTTTGAATCTTATGAGAAATTTAAAGAAAATCATGTGTGTATCTGTTTGAATCCCTATAATAGTTGCCTTAGAAATACTTGTTAGAACGCATAGACGAAATTTCTGAAGTTTATTTAAAAAGGTATGCTAGAATGAATTCATGACAAAATTCAGTAAAAATCCGTGGAGGAAATTCCTCCTGAAAACACTCTTGGAACAATTTCTATAGAAAGTATTCAAAAATGTTCTGAAGATTTCTAGGAGGGGTTTCCTATAGATATACTTGAAGAAATTCTTAAGGATTTTTTTTTTTAAATTCCTCAACATATCCTTAAGAAAATACATTCTGGAGCCTTGGAGCAGTTGCCGAAACAGGCATTTGGATTCGTGGTGGAATCTTTGAAGACAAATTGGAGGAATCCTTGGAGATACCACTGGATGATCCATTGGAGGATTTTTTGGAAATATGCTTACAAAACAACCCTGAAGTATTTTTTGAAATTAGCCTGAGCTTAATTTCTGAAGAAATTTTGGAATATTTAGTTGATTTTCTGGATGTCTTGTAAGACTTCTCTGAGTAATATAAAGAACGATTCTACTCGGTATTTTTTGGAAAAAGTCCTAATATAATTCTTGTACATTTGTTTACAGAAATAATGAAAAAAAATAGCAATAAAAACGTATGCGCAGCCTAGATGAAGATTTAGTTGGAATCAAGGTAGGAATACCTGGAGATTCCTTAGATGATTTCCCAAACGATTTTTTTTTCTGTATTAACGAGATTTTTAACCCTAGGCTAGTTCATCTCGGGCACTGCTTTAACCCTCCTTTAGCATTAGGGTCATTTTGGGCCCAAACCATACACTACGTAAGCGAGCAGCTGCCAACAGGAAGGTTAAGAACTTCTCGAAGAAACCCTTTAGGAATTATTGGTGAAAACTTTGCAGAGATTTCCGGAAAAAATATGTAGGAAACCTAGAATTTCTGTAGAAATTCTTGGTAACCCTCAAAGTACACACTTATTTCTGAATTGCCTGTTCGGTACTTTTTTGACGAGATTATAACAGCAATACGATCTCGGTAGTTTCGGTAATCGATTTTACTGAGGTTCAGTAAAATAACTGCTAAAATCGTATGGAAAAGGTAAACAATGCATTTTTGCTGAACGAGTTCGGTACTCAGCAGTTTTAATCTCGTCAAAAAATTACCGAACTCGGTAATCAAGAGACCTTGAAAGAATTTTTGCATCGTGCTTTGGAGGGTTTTCACGGAGGTATTCTTAGAAGTATTTCTTGTGTAATCCTGTTGGATATTGCTATATAAATTTATGAGAAAATTCTTCGAGTACTGCTTGCGAAACTATTCAGAAGAATTCTTGAAGCAATTCCTTAGAGGAGTTCCGGAAAGAATCTTTGGAGCAATGCTTGAAGTATTTTCTGGTGTAATCTTTGGAAAAAACTTGTCGGATTCGTTGAAGATATTTCTTGACGATTCGTTCAAGCTGGCAAATCTGCACATACGTATTGGTGGGTATTCATCTGGTCTGGCACATCTAAAGTGCGTGCAACCAGAAACCATCAATGCAAACAGAATGACACTTGAAGAATGGCGCAGTATCATAACGTCCGAGGCCATAATGTCCCAGGACTTTATGGCGCCTTTTTTCGGGACATAACGTCCGAACATGCAGATACGCCATGCAGATGTGCTGCAAAAGGTTTGGGTAGCAGAAGTATGGTGCTTTGTCGAATGTGTCGAGCCAACGAAAGACATTTACTTGTTCATATTGCAAATATTAATGTTCCAGGCGCATGGAACGAATTGAGACTTTTTCCCCAGCGTTGGAAAAAATCTTGGATCAGCTTTTTAAAGATTTTTTTAGAGGAATTGTTGGAAAATACCTCAGAAAACCTTCTAGACTAGATGTGTCCCTACCAGGGAAGACGAGAATAACAAAATCATATCTGAAATCGAACATTTTTTGCTATCATAGCTCGATGTGATTTTGATGAGTTATTCAAAAATCTGATGAATATCGCACGAATAGCTCAAAGTGATATGATATCAGTTTTTGTTCTTGTCGAAATAGCTGAAAATTTCTACATAAGAACAAGTTTAGCTCTTCTGCACGAAATGGAACACATACACTAGGGCAGTTCAGGCTTTATACATGTCAAATATTCAAAGCTCCCATATGTTCATTGCTATCCTTGGTGCAAAACTAGAGTCCTGTCAAATTTTCAGCCATTTCGGTGGTGATTTAATGGTCGCCCAAAAGCAAAATAGGTTTATATGGGAATTACTATGGAGAATTTTCGAAAAAGGTTCTCCGCGCTGTATAGCATTACCACATGGATGTAGTCATAGTGTCAAAGCCGAATTGAATTATTTAGATCTCAATGACGAATGTTGCCGAAGACCGGAACTTATTTCGACAATCGGGTAAAAAGTTATTAAACAAATTCTCACTCACATGCGCATTTTTATACAGAATTACCTGCAAGATGTGCCAGAAGGTAACACGCATACTATGATTGCGTGTCAAGCGAGTCGGTCGAGCTGCGGTCTTCTGTTCAAGCATACATGGATGATTATTGATTAATAACTTCTATCTCGTGAGTCGAAACGAGTTGCGGTCTTCGGCAACATTCACCATTGAGGCCTGAAGAATTCAATTTGACTTTGACCCTATAACTTCATCCGTGTGTTTATGCTCTACTGCGCGGAGAACCTTTTTCGAAAATTCTCCATAGTAATTCCCATATAAACCTATTTTACTTTTGGGCCACCATTAAATCACCACCAAAATGGCTGAAAATTTGACAGGACTCTAGTTTTGCACCAAGGTTTGCAATGAACATATGGGAGCTTTGAATTTTTGACATTTCGGTACCAACATTTCAAAAGGGCGTAACTGCATTTTGAAACAAACCCCTCTTTCACATCTGTGGATCGTATTTCAATGCCGCCATGCAAATCACCGCCAGTATAGGAAAGAAGAGCAATTTATCTGTCTAGTAAAGTTTGTGAATTTCGTGGGAAACTTAAAATATGACCCACAGATGTGAAAGAGTGGTTTGTTTCAAAATGCAGTTACGCCCTTTTGAAATGTTGGTGCCGATTTTTGAAGTCTGAACTGCCCTAACATACACCCATAGAGATGGCTCAATGTTAGTGAAATGCCATGTGCCCCTTTCTGAGCTGTGGAAACGTGGAACCGCATGATCTTGTTTCCATGTTATTTACAACAGCGAGCCACAGTTGAGTGGTAAGCATCGCCGCCTGTGAATCTCATAAGGTCGTAGGTTAAATGCTGGATGCTGTCATTTTTTTATTTTTTATTTTTTTTTCTAGAAAAAAGTGAAAAATCGTGTCTGCTATTGTTTTGATCTTGTAATATTTTAACGAGCTATTATTGAGCAGTTCACCATCTTAGATTTTGCTATTATTTATGATCTTTTACCTCTTATATCAATCTAACCAATATCAGTTTTTGCTCTTCAGTAATTCAATCAATCATACCTGAATATGCTATTCATCAGATTTTTTCACATACTCGGGTTGGGAGAATTGTGAGCTTCGTTGTCGTCTGTAGGTTAAAACGCAACCCTTTCGATGAACGATAAACCTTCCACTGCTTACAGGGTGTTTCATGTTGTTCGTTGACTAATGCTAATGTTCGCTCAGTGTGGTCTGTGGTTGAGTTTACTTTTACAAATTCAAGAAGAAATGACGGGAAAAATCCTTCGAGGAGCCACTTGAAAAAAGTAAATCTTGGAGGAATTCCTTCATTTTTTGGAAATATCTTCAAAGAAATCATTATATGAACCATCCGAATAATTTTTACAAGAATCTTTCAAAGAATTCCTGAAAGAAATTTAAGCGGAGTCCTTGGTAGAAATTCCGAGAAATTTCTTGAAGGGTTGCCTAAAAGATATCTTCGAGGAATCTTTGGAATAACCCTTGAAGGTTTTCTTGAAGGAAGAAATCTTGAATACTTGGAGAATATCTTGGAGGAATAAATTTCTGGAAGAACTCTAGGTGACATTTTGGAAAACAAATCTTTCGAGGAATCCCTTACATAACATAGGAATACTTGGAAGAACCCTTGAAAGCATTTCAGAAAGATTACCTAGAAGATGTCTTGAAAGAATCTCCGGAGGAATTTATGGATAAATTTGTCCAAGAGTTTCGGAAGAATTTCAGGAGAAATTGCTGGAGTAATACTGTGAGACATTTTTACACAATCCCTCAATAAATTATTTAAGCTTTTTTTTTTCAAGTATTAGATTACACAAAAAAAAATCATAGAGAATTATTGATAAATTTACTAAAGGAGTTTTTAATGCAGCATCGAATCAAGAGTCGATTGCTGAGGGATTCTAAAAGAAAGAAAGAGTTCATGTGATGGACAGTTATTAAAAATTCTAGAGAATAATCTCTGAATCCCTCATGAACAATCAGGGAATCTCAGGAAAGAGTTTTGGATCATCCATGAATGATGCAGCGCAGCATGTTAGGCCAGATGGGAAAGAAAATGAGATGATACAATATTCTACGGGAAGGAAATAGGATACAAAAATTGACCAAAACGTCTGTAAACTGGGAGATTTACCTTAACGAGTGTCTACAGAACCATCTTCTTTTTCCTCTGCTCAACACGAAGGTGGCATCTAACTTTGAGCCACTATTCAAATGTTATTCTTGAGTGATGCGATGTCAACAGGGTAACTTTCGTACCCAGGTATACGACACCCTTTATTTCCCAAGTAACACACATGTACTATAAGAATTAGGACAGCGCAAATTTTGGTTTTATAGAAGTAAATTTGACAGCAGCCAAAACTTGTGCTGTCGTAACTCTTTTGGTACATGTGTGTTGCTTGGGGTATATTTGAACCAATGCAGTACAAGTCTTCTTGGCACCTTCAGAAAAAAGTGCTTGCTACGCCAATGGTCGCAATGCAAGTTTCTTTCCTACTGCTCGCTCATTAGCTTGCCCCGAAACCACACCGCTAATCCGGAAAACCGGACTGTCTTGCGAAACTTTCCAACCCTCGCGCCTTCCACACCCACCTCCACAAATCCTTTCCATAGGGGAAACGAGCTGCAGCTTTAATCTACGGCGATTAAAAAGTTTTCCACTCTGCACCTTTATGGGGTGTCTGCTGGAAATTGTCGGTCGGTCTGGTGGTACGTAAAACTTTCAAACCCCGGCGATGTATCTAGTTTGCTGACGTGAAAAGTGACCTCCTTTTTCGCCGGAGACTAAAATCCGAGGACGAAACTAAAAATAAGTACCCGAACCGTAACCATTACGGAGTTTGACCTCGGCGCGGCTCGTTTGAAGCATATACGTTGTTGGTTTGAACTTGAGCGATCAGACACTCTGGCCACCAGCAGGATGAGGAGCATATCTCGTTATAAATTATGAGATAAAAGTGCCATCTGATGGGAACCGCCTACCGCCGCCAGTCCGAGTCACCCAAAATTTAACCCTTTTGCTTTGATGCTCGTTGCGAGGGAATGTCCATGTTCAAGTTCGTTCCGACACGTTCATGGTATACGATGGCAAAGGATAATTGCTGGAAGTCTGAAGTGTGAAACTTTCTCTACTTTCTGGCGTAATGAGAGAAATGGATAGGAGTTACGGGCTGGATCTAAGTTTTAACATGGGACGAGATTATTTTTAACACGGGTTTAGTTCTTGTCATATTTTGGGATTCAGAAAGTGGCACGGTTCAATGAAATTCCATGGGATAACGTCTGAATTAGTACTCATTGTTTGGCACAGGGTCAGGGTACGCATAAGGGAACGTCCATAAATTACGTCACGCAAAAATCGACTATTTTCAACCCCCCCTCCCCCCTATGTCACACTTTTTGTATGGGACCCCTGAAATTTTTGTATGGGCCGTCACACTTTGCTGTACCCCCCCTCCCCCCTCTAAGCGTGACGTAATTTATGGACGTTCCCTAAATAGATTCACACGTAATAGAGCAAAATCGATTTATCTCTCTTTCATACTTGAATCTACAGAGTTTTGTAAACCAGTGTAAACATGTATAGATTTCCTCAATTTACTTCTAGAAGGCTATTAGTCACGTTGGTTGGTTTGCCGGCCTTACTGTCATAAATTTTGGTTAAATAAAGTCTTGCTTCTAAATCTTGTCAACATCCGGTTCATCAGTAATTGAAACGCTTATACTTCTGAAGAAGTTTGGAGTTTCTAAATGTCCAATAGAATTAATACACTAACCAACTCAGTCATATGGATCTGGTGGAATATGTACCGAAACTGAAGACTACAAACAGGACAACCAGTCTGGCCTTGGAATTCATATATTTAAAGTTTAGTAGCATCATAAACTCACGTTTGATCCTTTGCCTCAAAATTACATTACCGTTACCGTTGTTGTTCTCATCACTCTGGAGCTCTCCTCTTAAGCATTGCTAATGAAAATCTTCTCCTGTCACCACAGTCAGTCCTTTTGAACTAGCGCCTTCCAAACTCTACCATCACTCTACTATCACCACTTGGCTGGAGTCATGTGTGACAGCAACGACTACGATGATAGCACATTTCATTTTTCTCGCCACAACTGTATGCATATATTTTTTTCAATTAATTAAAACCGGCTACTCAGTCTTGAACTAACAAACGATGTTTATTACTTGCCCAACGTTTCGACACGGGGTTGGTGTCTTCTTCAGGGGGAAACTAATTTTGTCGTTTTTGGTCTTATGTTTCGTCTAACTGTAACTGTCCTGTTTTTTGTTTGATGGTACATGACTTAGTTGGCTTGTAATAACTTCTAACGGACTATTGGCAATGGCCATTGCCAATAGTCCGTTAGAAGTTATTACAAGCCAACTAAGTCATGTACCATCAAACAAAAAACAGGACAGTTACAGTTAGACGAAACATAAGACCAAAAACGACAAAATTAGTTTCCCCCTGAAGAAGACACCAACCCCGTGTCGAAACGTTGGGCAAGTAATAAACATCGTTTGTTAGTTCAAGACTGAGTAGCCGGTTTTAATTAATTGTTGGAACCATACAGTCGAACCTCCAGCAGTATATTTTTTTCTTCTCGCCACCTCGATGCACTGAATGTGGAATAACGTGAATCACGAAAAAAAAATCCACCTAAACTCTAGCACTTCATCATCACAGGGTTGGGTCGTCATCACGCGTCACGTTCTGGCACTGTCTGTCTGATGGCTTATTTTTTTTTCTTCATCTCTGGGCATTCGTGTCCGAATTCAAGTGCCGGCGCACTTTTACTCTTGCACTAAATTTGTTTGATTTCCGAGAGTGCTTTTGATGTTCACTGACTTTCCCTTTAGACCCTTTAGTGTCAAAAAATGAAACGAATTATGCCTTGGATTGCTGCGATATTGTATAGAACGTCAAAATCAACCCAGTTTTTGTCGAGTTATTTTTTTTTAATTTGAGACGTGAAATCCAGAAGCCAGAATCTTTACTAGTGATAACAAATATTTTATAGTTTAGTTTTTTCTTCAGAAATTGTTCACAAGAATTGTGCATCTCAACTGAGCAATTTTACTGAGCAAAATTCAATATCATTTACCGGCAAAATTCAATATCATTTACCGGCTTTTCGGGCCCGTATGAAGTTGATCACCAATATTAACTTCTTTTCCCGATCAGCCTAGATAACTGTGTAGTGTCGGTAGCGGTTAGTTCAACTGGCTAAGAATAGCACTACGGACCGCCTGTTCCAGTGGTAGGAATCCACTAATCAGGTGACCCCTAATTCATGGTGTTATGCGGCTTTACGCTTACCGTGCCTAGGAATGAATGGTTAGGGGGGTCTTATAAAAACCTAATCGCAAACGGAGCCTGTGGAGTACCAGGGCACCCTCCACAGTATTTGCCCTTACTGTGCTAACCGGAGCAATAGCGCAGTGGACCTTGTGTTTCTCCGAGACAATCAGCTGCCTTTCTTCAATCTCATACTTGAGGCTGAATAAGGGCGGGATTATGAAGATGTTATTAATTAGTTTAGATTTTCACCTATATGGTTTCGCATTATGCGTTTTACACAGTGTATTCTGTGCATCCTCGCCTTTGGCGCACTCAAATCGATACCGATCTGGCTTTATTGTTGCTGTTCTTTTTTTGTGCTGTAATTGTTAAGAGTTTAATCTTGTCTAGTTTGGGTAGTGGCTACGGTTAGGATAGCTCAGATCAATCTTCAGCACAAAAGAACAGCAACGATCAATCTTTGTAGACTTATGCAAAATGGTACAGCCCAAGTGGCATTAGTCCAAAAACCTTACTTTCGTAAGGGGAATTTCTATTTAGGAAACCTTGTGAATCCGGTGTTTGCTACTTTCAGTAAAAATGAAATGGCAAACTCACGTGTCATGCCTCGAGCATGTGTGCTTGTCAACAACGCAATCGTTGCTACACTCATCTCTGAACTAACTACCAGAGATGTATGTGCTATAACAATAGATGTATCTGTTGGAAACCTCAACAGGAAATACGTTTATTGTTCGGTTTATTTACCGCATGATGAACCATCCCCTACGGATGCTTTCAAGCAAGTCATTGCATATTGCACTTCAAAAGGCCTTCCGCTAATTGTTGGTAGTGATGCTAATGCTCACCATATAATCTGGGGCAGCTCAGACATCAATTTGAGAGGCTCCAGTTTGATGGAATACTTAAGTAGTACAGATCTTGGATTACTTAACACAGGCAACCGCCCAACCTTCATGGTATCTGGTAGAGAGGAAGTGTTAGACATAACGCTTTGCTCTAGCAGAATTAGTCATGAGCTGACCAATTGGCATGTGTCAGATGAAGAATCTTTATCTGACCATCGTTACATCTTGTTTGAACATGTGAATGTTACTTCGCAAACTTTGCGTTTCAGGAATCCCCGGTCAACCAACTGGGATCTCTTTACCGATTTGGTAGCAGCCAAATTTCATGGATACTCACCATCAATTGACACTCCAAGTGATTTAGATGATGCCATTGATACTACAACGGCCTTCATCATGGAAGCTTTTGAAGAAGCCTGCCCTCTGCGGTCTGTGAAGACCACATGAGGAACCCCTTGGTGGAACTCCGATCTGGCGAAGCTCAGGAAACAATGTAGAAAGAGTTGGAACAGACGACGTTCGGCTGGATCGGAGGCTTTCAGGTCAGCTCGCAAGGCCTACCAGAAAGCTCTTCGGTCTGCTGAACGATCCGGCTGGAAAAACCTTTGTACAAATGTTTCCAGTCTGAGTGAAGCCAGTCGATTGAACAAAATCCTTGCAAAATCTAAGGATTTTCAAGTGAACGAACTTCGTTTGCCAAATGGTGATTTCACTTCCTCTGATGAGGAAGTTTTAGAATGTTTATTCAGTACACACTTCCCCGGATGTGTGGATATTACATCTTCGGATGAACCTGATGTCTTTTCTTGTAGTTATGATTCTTTAGCTTCGGCTCGGAGTATCATAACTTTAGAATCGATTGAATGGGCACTTAATAGCTTTGCTCCTTTCAAATCTCCTGGGGCAGATGGGATTTATCCTATTTTGCTTCAGAAGGGATTTGATCATTTCAAACATGTTTTGAAACAACTACTTGTTTGCAGTTTTGCTACAGGGTATATTCCCAAATCCTGGCGGGATATTACTGTGAAGTTTATTCCGAAAGTGGGTCGCGCGTCGTATGAAGAAGCAAAGAGCTTCAGACCTATCAGTTTGACCTCTTTTCTTCTGAAATGCTTAGAACGCATAGTCGATCATCACATCCGTGATGTTCATCTGGCCAATGTGCCTCTTCATGTGAACCAACATGCTTACCAATCTGGAAAGTCCACTGTGACTCTTTTACACAAAGTTGTTTACGATATCGAGAAGGCATTCGCTCAAAAGCAATCCTGCTTGGGTGTTTTCTTAGATATCGAGGGTGCCTTTGACAACGTGCCTTTCGATGCCATATTGGAAGCCGCACGGCGTCATGGTATATCTCCAATGATTTCCAATTGGATTCACCAAATGCTCAAAAACCGACATCTCTTCTCGACATTGCGTCAAGCGGCGATTAGGAAATTGAGTGTTTGTCGATGCCCCCAAGGGGGAGTCTTATCACCACTTTTATGGAATCTCGTAGCAGATACGCTATTGAGGCAACTCAATAATAGCGGTTTTCCTACTTATGGTTTTGCCGACGACTACCTAACATTGTTAGTCGGTATGTGCATCAGCACCCTTTTCGACCTGATGCAAAACGCCCTTCAGGTAGTTGAGGGTTGGTGTCGCCAATATGGCCTTTCGGTAAATCCGAGTAAAACATCTATCGTTCTTTTCACGGAAAAGCGAAACCGTAATGGTGTTCGAACTTTACGTCTCTTTGATTCTGAAATCAATGTGACTGAACAGGTAAAGTACGTTGGAGTCATTCTTGATTCCAAGCTTTCCTGGACACCTCATGTTGAGCTCAGAATCAAGAAAGCTTGTATGGCCTTCGGGCAATGCCGGCGAACCTTTGGTACAACTTGGGGTCCAAAACCCAAGTATATCAAATTGATCTACACAACTGTTGTTCGGCCAATATTGGCCTATGGATGTCTTGTGTGGTGGCAAAAGGGCGAAGTGAGAACGGTCCAATCAAAGTTAGGCCATCTCCAAAGGATGTGCTTAATGGCGATGTCTGGAGCGTTCTCTTCAACTCCCACGGCAGCGCTCGAAGTTCTCTTTGACGTTGCCCCACTACACATTCATCTCAAACAAGAAGCACTTTCTTGCACTTACCGGTTACGGGTACTCGGTTTACTAGAGGAAACTCCTGTGAACCGCAGTTCAACACACACCTCGTTGTTTCCACTTTTGGTGAATTGGGACAAAGTTGTCCTTGCTCCAAGTGATCTTACAATTGCTTGTAATTTTCCATATAGGACATTTTCCACGAAATTCCCTTCCCGGGAAGAGTGGACATCTGGTTATCTGGAAAGAAGTATTTCAGACGGCATCGTATGTTACACTGATGGCTCCCTTCTCGAAGGTCGAGCAGGTGCTGGTGTTTATTCTCGTGAGCTAAGGCTGTATCAGTCTTATTCACTTGGCAGACACTGCACCGTTTTTCAGGCCGAAATCTTTGCTCTTATGTGCGGAGTGCAATCAGCACTTCAGCAGCACGTAATGGGCAAAGTAATATACTTCTGTTCAGATAGCCAGGCTGCTATTAAAGCACTTGCTTCGGCCAACTGCAGGTCGAAGATAGTTATCGCTTGTCGAACTCAAATTGAGGAGCTGAATTCAGTAAACGCTGTTCACCTTGTATGGGTACCTGGCCATTCTTCCATCGCTGGAAATGAATTGGCTGATGAGTTAGCTCGCACTGGAGTATCACATGACTTCATTGGCCCTGAGCCAGCTATTCCGGTATCCAAGTGTTGGGTGAAGCTTCAGATTGACACCTGGGCTGCCACTCAGCACAAACAATACTGGAATAGTTTGGAGTCATGTCGTCAAACAAAATTGTATTGTACTGAGCCATCTCTAGGGGTGGCAAAGTATCTAACAAATCTGTCAAAGCAGAATTGCAGCATGCTGGTCAAAGCATTGACTGGCCACTGCCGACTCAGTTATCACATGGCGAATATTCAGCAAGCTGATTCATTTGCATGTGATAGCTGTGAATCCGATTATGGAACTTCGTATCATTTAATACACTGAGCGAAACAAGAATAGCACCACCCTGTTTTTTAACATTATTTTTAGAATTTCGATATCAATTATGCTAACTTAATTTTAGAATGATAGTATAATCTATTTCGCAACTTTACGGTTGATTACGATCAAATTATTGTGGATCATTTACATTAAGGCCGAACAATTCATGAAAAAATGAGCGAAATAAAAATAGCACCACCATGCACATTGGTCGGGCTCCATACAAAGGAGCGGCCAAAACTCCCAAAAAACGAAATTGATAATTTTAAACTTTATTTCACCTTATAACAAAGTTAATGTACTGTACTTTTATGATTATTAATTAAAAGAATACTAGCTTTTGTATTTCAATGACATTTTTACTGCCAAAGTGGCCTAAGTCATAAAATTGAAAAATGAATTATTCGAAAAAAGTAAAATATTAATATTTTGAGAATGGAATATATGTTTTAAGTTATCCAGCATATGAAAGCTTGTTATTGGACTGTTTGAATGCACGTATGATGCAAAATTAATATGTAACAAAACTTTTCAAATTTTCATATATTGTACCTTAGAAATTTTGGGAATTTTTAAGTTAAAAAACGGTTCGTGTCGTCACGTGTCGCCGCAATTTCGAATAGTACATCTTAAACATCATGCTTAGAGCTGCCTAAAAACGTTTAAATATTTTGCAGAAATTTGCAGTTTTTCAAATTAGAGCTTTTTAAAAAAGTCATGTTTTTTCATATATTTTACGTTATTTTTCCATTTTTTACTGAAATAAAATTTGTCTTTCCACATTTTTCACACGTTTTGAACAAACTTGATTGGATTTGATCGAAAGATGATCATTTATTTAAATCCGAATTGATTTTCTAACAAAAAACGCAAAAAATATGGAGTTTACTGATTTTCACTGTTTTTGAAATTATTGAAATTACGTAATTTTTGAATACCCCTTTTTAAACACTAAAAACACTATATACCATATCTGGGCAAACTTCGATTAAACACATAAAAAGAGTTTTGGCCGAACTTTATCTTTTTCCGACCATTGTGCCATGTAATGAAAACAGCCTGTAAAAATTTTGGCAGATTTTTGTATTGGCTTTGAGTCAGTTACAGACAGTTCCTATCGGGTGGCGAAGTGTTATTCAAAAAGTAACGGAAGAACCCTTTGTTTCCCAGTATTCGAGTAGTAATGAGTCAGGCGCAACATCTTACCTTCGAAGAAAGGGTAAAGCTCAAAACATACCATGACGCATGTCTCTCTTCCGGAGAAATCGGTCGTGAAATCTTCCGATCTCATACCGTAGTCGTAAGGTTCTTGAAACATTTAGAAAATGTTCATCACACAGACAAAAGAGAAACGGAAAGTAAGCTTCCGAAGAAAGATAAGCGAAGAATTCAAAGAGAGACAGTGAACAAGAAAAGAACAGCATTCCAAATTCGTGCAGAATTGCAATTTCCGGTGACAATACGACGTGTGCAACAAATCCTGTCAAGCAACAAGAACCTGAGGTAGCACAAAAGGCTTGGCAAGCCCAACTTGACAGAGCGACATAAGGTGAATCAGTTCAGTCTTGCTGAACAGTATGTTTCCTGGACGGACGAATGGAAAAATATGCAATTTTCGGACGGAAAAAGTTCAACTTTAATGGTCCAGATGGTGGCAAGACTATTGACATGATCTGCGAAACGAACCGGGAGTTAAGATGAACCGGAACTTTGGTGGTGGTACACTGATGGTTTGGGGAGCTTTTAAATTTCGGGGAAAGCTTATATTAGGGTGGATCTCAACGAGGATGAAGTCAGAGGATTGCATTGAATTGCTGAAAATAAGCTTTATTGAACACGCCGAGTGTTTGATGGGCCCATATTTCGTCTTCCAATAGGATAATGCCGCGATTCACAACTCTAAGACTGACTAAGGCCTGGTTTTCTAACGAAAGCATGGAAGTTCTCGAGTGGCCCGCTTGTTCTCTGTATCTGAATCCCATAGAAAACCTTTGGTCTATTCTTGCTCGCCACGTTTATTAGAACGGCAAACAATTCGACAACGATAACATGCAAAAACGTCGTGGATTCTTACAGTAGATCGAGTAGGGTACGCTGGAAAAATTGATTTCTTCCATGAAATCACGGCTTGTTGAAGTAACTCGAAACAATGGCTCGTATGCTCACTACTACGATCTAAAAATGCATTTGAACTTGTTTTCAGTTGAAATATAAATAAACGTTGATCAAAAGTTAAGGTGGTGCTATTTTTATTTCGCTTATTTTTTCATGAATATTTCGGCTTAAATGTAAACGATTCACAATAATATGACCGTAGTCAGCTGTACAGTTGTGGAATAGATTATACTATCATTCTAAATCGAAGATATCAAAACTGATATGG
Source organism: Aedes albopictus (assembly GCF_035046485.1). Classification (NCBI taxonomy): domain Eukaryota; kingdom Metazoa; phylum Arthropoda; class Insecta; order Diptera; family Culicidae; genus Aedes; species Aedes albopictus. Next base: position 94,887,239 of record NC_085136.1, read on the forward strand.
AAATTCAAAAAATATAGTGAAAACACAGGGTGGTGCTATTCTTATTTCGCTCAGTGTATGTAACTGTCCAGTTTTTGCGCAATTGCGTTTCCGAGTACTCGGGAAACACTTATTAAGTGAAACTGACTTCAGAAACCTGAATCTTCAGGACATTCTGTTGTTCTTGACCCGCTGTGGTAAAGAGCTATAGGCTCTCTTTACGCTTTATGCATTATCACAGTGCCCTTCTCAGGGCGCTGTTCGAACCCATTGTGGTACGCTTATGCGTGTCCTTTTCAGGACGCTATGTGAACCCATTGTGGTACGCTTTTGCGAGTATGACGATCCTATTCCCTTACCTGTCCTTTCCAATGTCCTATCCTTTTTCCTTCCCTACTCCGACAGGTAAATGATGAATAGGCTCGTGTTCATGGCGATGGCACAAATTTCCCGAATGGAGGAGAACGTGCCTCTAGAGCCGACCTACTGATACCTGATTCCCTTTAGACCCTTTAGTGTCAAAAAATGAAATGCCTTGGATTGCTGCGATATTGTATAGAACGTCAAAATCAACCCAGTTTTTGTCGAGTTATTTTTTTTATTTTGAGACGTGAAATCCAGAAGCCAAAATCTTTACTAGTGATAACAAATATTTTATAGTTTAGTTTTTTCTTCAGAAATTGTTCACAAGAATTGTGCATCTCAACTGAGCAATTTTACGGAGCAAAATTCAATATCAGAAGCCTGAGGTAAACCACATTTAGCAAAGTAACTTCTAACGAGGTAAAAATTGCTTAAGCCGTTCCACTCATTCATCTGTGAATTTCTTCGGTATATTTTTTTTTTCAAAAATGTGTCAATATTTGGGAATTCTTCCATTCGTTTAGGAAATCCATCGGTGATGCCTTTGAGAAATGTTTGTTTTTAGGAATTTTCCTTTTTTTTTTAATTTGGAATCTTTTGGCAATTTTTTAAAAATCCTTCAACAATGCTTTTGTGAACTTTGCATTCCTTTGTCACTTTACGCAACTTTTTTTTCGTGATTTTTTTTTTTAAATAGGTTTAGAAAATTCTACAGGAATTTCTTTTAAACTTCTTTTATCATTTTCTTCCAAACTTCAATACTTATCAAGCATTTTTTATTTATTTTTTTATTATTTTTGCAGTTTTTGGGAACATTTTCGATTATTCCTTCGGAAATTTATTTATCTCTTCAACATCTCGTATGGAATACTTTTCGGAAATTACATTCGAAAATAATTTGGTCTGTGTGTTGAATTTCTTGATTTTTTGTTTTTTTTTATAAGGCCGATGCAAATATTTAATTTGTTTTATATCACACCCCCCCCCCCCTTAAAAATTCCAAAAAACAGGAGCGAAAAAAAACGTGGTCCATGTCTCTATTTCCAATAGAAAAATTGTTTCCAAGCAACAGTTTTTCAATAATTGAAAAATATATTTTCTATAGATTTCAATAGAAGGATAAATTCTACCTAAGGTTATTTCTTTGGAAATTTCTTTAACAACTACTTTGACTTAAACTAACTTTTCTTCAGTATTTTTTTAGGAATTGATTAAGGCAATAACTCTCATATGTTTTCGCAGTTTTTTTGGCAATTTGATCAAAAGTCATTTGTCAAAACATTCATAAATTTTCTCGGATATTTCTTTGGTAATCCTTATGAAATGCCTTCAGCAAGTCCTGTATGAATTTCTGAAACATTTTTTTTTAACTTCTTCGGATATTCCTTTGAGAATTATTATGGCACTGTCTTTCGAAGTTCATGCGAAGCATCCTTTTTGCCTTTCTCGTACACCAAGGTGTACCGAAAGGCTATATGTTCACTCCAAACACGAAAATGTGATAGAGCCCCCGGAGGGGTCAAGTGTTATATACCAATCGAATCAGCTCGACGAATTGAGATGATGTCTGTGTGTATGTATGTATGCATGTGTGTGTGTGTGTGTGTGTGTGTGTGTGTGTGTGTGTGTGTGTGTGTGTGTGTGTGTGTGTGTGTGTGTGTGTGTGTGTGTGTGTGTGTGTGTGTGTGTGTGTGTGTGTGTGTGTGTGTGTGTGTGTGTGTGTGTGTGTGTGTGTGTGTGTGTGTGTGTGTGTGTGTGTGTGTGTGTGTGTGTGTGTGTGTGTGTGTGTGTGTGTGTGTGTGTGTGTGTGTGTGTGTGTGTGTGTGTGTGTGTGTGTGTGTGTGTGTGTGTACAAAAAAGGTCACCTCATTTTTAGATAGTAAATATGAACCGATTTCAACGACCGATGGTCCATTCGACGCGGCATCTGATCCCACTGTTTCCTATTGAAAATGGTTCAGATCGGACCAGCCGTTCCGGAGTTATGGCGATTTAGGTGTTCCAGACCGGTACCCCAGGAAGGGGCCAGATATGAAAACGCAACAAACCCATGCATGCGACCCATCAAACCACGGCATTTTCGATTATCTGATGAATGGGAAGTAGGTAAATAGTGTCAGACTATATTTGAACCGGTAGTGTTCCGGAACCGATTCCAGGTGTCCCACCGGAAGTGGCCAAATATAAAAGTGAACCAAACCCATACATGCGACACATCAAATAGCGGCTTTTTCGAAAACCAGATGAACGGTAAGCAGGGAAATAGTTTCGGACCATATCTGTACCGGTTGTGTGACGGAACTGGTTCAGCATGTCCCGCTGGAAGTGGCCAGTTAACCCTTATGTGGCCGGCAGGGTACCCGGGTACCCAGCACCTATTTAAAATACACGGTGTAGAAAAAAGCAAAAAGTTTGCCGGCCACATAACGGTTAAAAAAGTGAACCAAACCCAGGCATGCGACACATCAAATAGCGGCTTTTTCGATAACCAGATGAACGGTAAGCAGGGAAATAGTTTCATACCGTATCTGAACCGGTTGTGTTCCAGAACCGGTTCCAGGTGTCCCATCGGAAGTGACCAATTAAAAATGTGAACCAAACGTATGCATGCGACACACCAAATAGCGACTTTATCAATAACCAGATGAACGGTAAACAGGAAAATAGTTACAGACCATATCTGAACCGGTAGTGTTCCGGAACCGGTTCCGCATGTCCCGCTGGAAGTGGCCAATTAAAAAAGTGAACCAAATCCAGGCATGCGACACATCATATAGCGGATTTTTCGATAACCAGATGAACGGTAAGCAGGAATATAGTTTCATACCGTATTTGAACTGGTTGTGTTCCGGAATCGGTTCCAGGTGTCCCATCGGAAGTGACCAGTTGAAAAACTGAACCAAACCTATGCATGTGACACACCAAATAGCGGCTTTTTCAATAACCAGATGAACGGTAAACAGGGAAATAGTTTCAGACCATATCTGAAACAGTAGTGTTCCGGAACCGGTTCCACATGTCCAGCAGGAAGTTGCCAATTAAAATAGTGAACCAAACCCATGCATGCGACACATCAAATAGCCGCTTTTTCGATAACCAGATGAACGGTAAGCTGGAAAATAGTTTCATACCGTATCTAAACAGGTTGTGTTCCAGAACCAGTTCCAGGTGTCCCATCGGAAGTGACCAATTAAAAATGTGAACCAAACGTATACATGCGACACACCAAATAGCGGCTTTATCAATAACCAGATGAACGGTAAACAGGAAAATAGTTTCAGACCATATCTGAACCGGTTGTGTTCCGGAACCGGTTCCGCATGTCCCATCGGAAGTGGCCAATTAAAAAAGTGAACCAAATCCAGGCATGCGACACTTCAAATAGCGGCTTTTTCGATAACCAGATGAACGGTAAGCAGGAATATAGTTTCATACCGTATCTGAACCGGTTGTGTTTCGGAATCAATTCCAGGTGTCCCATCGGAAGTGGTCAATAAAAAAAGTGAATCAAACCCATACATGCGAAACATCAAATCATTGAATATGCTCGATTACGAGATAAACGGCAGCAAGAAAATAGTCTCTGACCGCACCTAAGATACCAGCAATGTTGCAGAATCAGGATTGGATGCATCGCTGAAATTATGAAGGTGAACAAAATCGATGCGAGCGATAAATATGCGTAAAACAACAAAGTCTTGAAAAAATCTAAGCGATCTTGTCAAATCAAACTATTTTAGATTCCTGAGACGTAATTATACAGTAGGATGGATCAACGTTGTATGGGAAAATTTAAATTATATAGCATCAATCCCCTTTTGCGTCTAAAATTACTGCGCACAATTTTGATGCAACTGGTTGAGCCCTCGCGCTCTGTAACACAGTTGAAATTTGAATGGGTTTTATTATGGGAAATTTTACTTGCTTGCAATTTTTTTGTCAAATTTAACATGAATCGTAAAACCAATGATAATAAAATAAAGGCTAAAGTGCGCAGATTTGTTTTTTGCCGAAATGTCTCGATGTTGATCGGCATCCAGTGCTAGTGAAGGTGGTCAAGCAGTCAACAGAGAGGTTTGATATTTTTCAGCTCTGTTTATACGTTTACATAACGTCGGCATCTGAGCCATCATTAAGTTTCCAAATTCGCCATAATTGATAAATTCTTACTTTTCTGAATAAGGCTGACACAAACTTCGATTTTCTCTTAAGTCAAGAGGGGTCCCCCTTGGAATATTTTGGTCGGAATTCAACATTGTGAGGAAGGGCACAAATAAATAACCCAAAAAATTCTCAAATTTTAAGGTGAATTTAGAGTCTTTCAGAAAATTTCTTATCAAATTTAAGTATTTTTTTATCAAATACATTTATTTTTTTTCAACTCCATCTATGATGAAGACTTTCTTCTTCCGACGGAGTACTCGGAAGGTTCCATTGTAGGGTTTTCACAAAAAAAAAAAAAAAAAAACGTGGCGGCAGGTGTTCAATTCATTCTGGGCACAGGTCGTTGGCTTGGCATGATTGCTCGTTGGAGTGGGCCGAAGCTGAACCATTTGCTACTTCAGTTCACTAATCAAGTCCGGTGATGATTTCTTGCTTGGCGATATGGTTGAAAGTTCTCCGGGCAACCTTAGGGTTATTCCGTAAGCCTAAGCTTCTGCTGAGGCAACAGAGGCTTGCAGATCTTCCTTGAGAATGATTCTCATTACGAGGGGTACAATCGGCAACGATTATGTCCACTTGCTGTTGTTTCGGCACATGATCGCAGCCTTGAGTTGTCGGTGGGTGTATTCGTTTTGCCCGTTGGCTTGGGGATGATATGGTGTTGTTTTCAAGTGGGTGATTACCAACATCCTGGTCAGATCTCGGAAGAGCTCAGATTCAAACTTCTTCCCAAGGTCGCTGGTCAGCTTGACTGGTACTCAAAGCGGGCACTCTAGTTGCTCACGAAGGCTTGTGCAACTAACTGCCGTCATGCTTGGAATCGGGATCACCTCTGACTAACGCGTGAACTTATCCATCATCGTCAGACAATACGCATTCCCGTTCGATGGTAGTACAGGACCGATTAAGTCCACCTGTCTTGCACATCAGGGTGAGAAACGCTATGGAGCTTTTCAGTGATAGGTGTTCGGAAATTCTTCGGGATAAGAAATGGCCAGATTGCAGTCGTGGAAATGACGTAATACAATGGCGTCGTCGATAACGGCGATTGAAGTGTCTTCTGAGCCAAATAAGTATTGCTTGATGGGTTCTAGAGAAAGATGGTGAGTTCCGGGTCACTCCGCTGTTGCTTGGCCATGGTCTCGGAATCGATTGGTTCCTTGGTTTGCTTGCCTTTCCAGGTACATGCCAATTGTCCGTCGTGAATTCGCTGATGAAGGTAAGATGCCTTTGTTGTGCCTGATTGGCTCGTTCGAGTTGCTGCCGGAATGCTGTGGTATGGGGCTTGTGATCCATGTAAAAACAGAACTCACGAGCCGCGAGGTGGTCCTCCCGATCGTAGGTGCTGGCGTTTTGCTTGGCGGCACTTAACTCCTGAGAGAAGTACGCAAGGGATTGACGACCGCTCTGGGCAATTGGGTGTAGCACTGCACCGATTGCAGTACCCAATGCGTCGGCTTCAAGTGCTAACTTAACGTCTAAGTCTTGGTACGGCCTTACCCAGTTGAAGTACTATACTATGTCTCGCCCAAGCAACACACATGGTTACAAAACAGCCACGGTAGCATATGTAAGGGTTGCGCAGTAAGTCACAGTGACTTCTGTGCAACCCTCACATAGGCTACTGTGACTGTTTTATAACCAAGTGTGTTTCTTGGGCGCGTATCGTAGTTAGCGATCCTTCTCAAACTTGCCCAGAGCCGTAAGACTGTAACACACGTTAGCCAATACTTCCCGTATTGAACCGTCTACGCCGAGTTCTGTCCTCATTTCCTCACGTGCTAGACATTCTACTAATAAGTATGTTACGTAAAAGTTATTTATTCTATAAGTAGTAATATGTTGATTTTTTTCAGCAGGAGTTATACATTAATCCAACAAATTTTGGCAAGTGCGCCAACATTTTTCAAAAGTTTACTTGAAAAAATCGATTAAGTAACTGAATTTCCTACATTAAACTTCTAATAGTAGGCAGTTTATTGGAAAATAATTTTGCTTTCGCAAAAATATGTTTTAAGATATGATATACTTACCTCATTTGGTTGCTCAAAGCAAGACTCAATAAGCCTACAATGAATGATTCATCGTGTTTTAAGTTATCTGATATACGATGTGTTAATGAGAGTTTCAACGTTGATGCATGTGTGACTCAGAAGAGCGGGGCATTCAATGTGTCCCAGCGGAATAAATGTGACCGGTTTAAAGTCCTGCTCTTTTACCCCTTCGAAACATTGTTACAAAGAAAAAAAAATCTACTTTAACCCTCTAATACCCATTTTTTTTATTTTGATCTAAATATCATTTTTCGTTATCTAAAATCAATTTAAGCATGTTTTGTAAGATGATTCTTTTTAATTCTCGATTTTGTGAATTTTGGTTTTTGATTTTTCTAATTTTTATTTTCGAACATTCCCATACTTTTATTTTTTTCTTGGAAGCCTATTTGGACGGCGGTTTTTTTGAGACGAAAACATTTTCAGATTTTACGATTATTGTTGAAATATTTTATTTTTATTTTTTTTCATGGAAAATTTTATTTTCCGTGTAATTTAAAGCAAAATAATTTTAGAGTGTATTCGACTCCTTTAAACTATTTTACTATAATAGAATGATTTGGGAAAAATTCAAAATATGTTAATTGTAGTTATTCAATACAAAATAATCAATGACTTCTAAAAGGTGACTAAAACATCAATTTTTCAATGATTTTTAAAAAATGTAAATACGGTTTAAAAGATACAAAAACTCATTTTAAGATATACAGAACAGTCCTAAATATCAGCCAAAAATATAAAAAATTTGATTGCTCACTAAACAAAAATTACAAAAATGCTCAAACTATACCCCGTCTAAAGGCGGGGTTGGGTATTAGAGGGTTAACCATCATTTGCTCCTGTTACGAAACAAGCGGGTATGCAATTGAACTCTCACTGGCAGTGGTATTATGGAAGAAAGTTACTTTCTACTAAATTTCAAGCTAAACACTGAAATTAACTCTAACCCGGGAGTCGAAATGTTCAAAAGTTCCAAGATCTTCTTCAAAAAGTTATTCACGATATACAGGGGGTGGCCAAAATGTTTGGGATAGGCAACGTTTTTTCTCCACAAAAAAAATCAACATGCTGTAACTTTTCGTAGAGTGCATCAAAAAATCTCAAATTTTGACTGTTTATCAACCTGTTCTATGTACATCATTGGTACAAATTTGGGCTCGATTGAATAATTTTTCGCAAAGTTAGAACCGTTCGGGTAAAACACTATTTTTTAGCCAACTCATTTTTGAGCTGTCATATCTCGGAAACCAGTGAACCGAATTGAATAATTTTTTTAACGTTTATCAACGATATATTGATACTTAATACAACGTTATGAAAAGTAATATTTTCTCACGGCGAATTAAGTTATACCGGATTGAAATTTTTACCCACATAGAGGAAAATAAGTCAAATTTACAATACCACACAAAAATTACTAAATGTGTTCTTCCTTTTTTTTCTTTGCTATGTGTTCTTCCTTTAATCTTAATAGGCTCCAATATATCTGTTTAAAGATAACTTGAGAACAGAAGTGGAAAATCTTTGGACATCAACACTAAAATTTATTGACATTGACTTAAAAAAAATAATTTTTTTCGAGAAAAATCCAAAAAGTGTCAATCCATGATAACTTTTTTAACGTTCAAAAAGTATCTATGATTTGATAGTTCGATTCACTGGTTTCCGAGATTTGACAGCTCAAAAATGAGTTGTCTAGAAAATAGTGTTTTACCCGAACGGTTCTAACTTTGCGAAAGATTAATCAATCGAGCCCAAATTTGTACCAATGATGCACATATAATAGGTTGACAACAATTCAAAATTTTGGATTTTTTGATGCTCTCTATGAAAAGTTATAGCATGTTGAACTTTTTTGTAAGAGAAAAAAATGTTGCCTATCCCAAACATTTTGGCCATCCCCTGTATTTCCCAATATGTAGTTCTCCTACACCCAATTGTAATCAATTAAGACTTAAGTATACTTTTTTGTGCTACCTGGGTACCTTTTAGAATAACACTATAAAATGCTACGATGCGAAATACAAGCCATGAGATCTCATACAATAAAAATAAGATTATTGAGGTTAGAAATAAAATGGATAATAAATGAAATTTTTTGAAAATTGTCATAAATTACTAAAGCAGAGAAAAACGAGGTGAACTTTTCACAGTATTCTCTGAAATGATACAAATCAAAATAGGGTGACGAAGGGTATTATCGGCAGGTTTATTCTCTTCGTCATGGGGGGGTTTTGTGGGTCGAATTGCCTGAAATTTGGGCACATAACTCAGCTTGGTTGGGAAGGATTTGGGGCCAACTCTGAGGCTAACAGGTTTCAAAAAAAACCCCATGACGAAAAGAACTAAACTGCCGAAAATACGTAAATTCCCCTATATGTTTATGCTTTTTTTGTTTCGTTTGAAAGTTCAAATGCAATATATATGCGAACACGTTTTAATATTTGGAAGCGTTTCAAGGTGTAGAATGTTTTAAAATTATAACTATGTTAAAATTGTAGCAACCCTTGAAATCTTCTCTGCGACACATACTGCTCAGTTGGCCAGGTCGTTAGACAAGAAAAAATATAGATTTTAAACGTTTTCATTTTCTAGGATGCATTCACGTAATGACTGCGTTAGTGTGAGATTGGATTAGATGGAAAAAAATTGATAGTTCAAATAGTTCAGTAACTTTAAAAACGCATGTGAGCTAAATTACCAGAGCCGTAGTGAACCAGAATATAATAAAGTCTGAACATCCTCAACTATCTGCATTCAAAACGAATTAAATAAGGTTTTTCCATCCTCGAAAAACCTCCTGTATAAAAATGTCTTCAAATTTGTGAAAAAAATAACAAGATGGTTGGTATTGGAAAAGACTAAGCTGTTTACCAAATTTGGATATGACTGGTAGGATCTAGGAAGGAAGCATTTAGACTATGTTTTTCCTAAATGTCCTTATTTCCAGCATTAAAATTAAGTTTTGTATTATTTTCTGCAGAAACTACAGAATTTAAGGAGGCTTTTTTCTCAAAAAATCCATTGGAAAGATTCTGAGAATTTCCTGGAAACCGTAATAGGGATGCAGCCTCAACTCTCATGAATAATTTTCAAGGAATGTTTGCTTATATCCGTAGAAAATCATAAAAGCAGTTTTGACCAATATTTGAAAAAAAAACTTACTGAAGAAATACCTATATGTATCGAATCAATTTTCTCCATCCATGTTCTGCAACAAAATGTTGGTGAAATATTTACAAAATCAATCATTGTAATAACATCTGACAATAGGCACCCAAGACAATTTCCAGCAAGGAAAAACATGCTCGCAGAAATTCCGATATTATAGTTTTTGCGAGTTTTTCATAAATTTGCATTAAGAATACAGGTACTCTTCAATATAACGTACAAATAAATTTTCTTTTTGTAGGGTTTCTCAAAGTATACTTTATATCGAAGCAGAGAAACATTTAATATTTTTTATGCTTTTTTTATGGATTCGACCTGAAATAATTTCCATATAATGATTCCAGTGAAATTCGCAAAGCCAATAATTAAAAACATGAGTTTTCACGAAAAAGTCATTTCGTTTTTTTTGTGCTGCGATAAAACGTAAACTAAATTTCTCCCCAATTTGCGCTAATTCAGGGTAACCAGGCTAATGCTGCAACAACACATTGATTTGAGTGATTTCTGAGGATCATAGCTGGAAAAAATGAAATTTTCAAATATTGTACGTTAGGCTGATACAAATTTTATTTTGACTTTTTGTCTCCCCCCCCCTTCAAAAATTTTTGGCTGGAATTTGCATTTTGAGGGGGCAGAAAAAAAAATTTACCAAAATATCGGGTCTTGCTAAAAATTCTTTAACAAATCCGATGAGTTTTTAATATTTTTCAAATTAAATGCTTTATTATTTTTATCCCTCCCCCCTCGACCAGTCAAAGAGTGGTGGGACAAAAAGTGAAATAAATATTTGTAACTGCCTTATTGAAACAAAATATAAGTTTTATCGAATTTGCTATATGGAGGGTACATAATATCGAAGATAACCTATACACTCAAACCTCCATTTAGGTAGGATCCATTTAGGTAAAATCTATTTAGGTCCCTCCATTTAGGTAACGTTACCTAAATGGAATTTGGTTCTCATTGGTCATCATTGATGACGTCAAACTCGACATCAACCTATCATTGACCTGTTTTCATTTTGGCCGGCAAACCCAATATAGACCCAACAGTTGTTCGATGTTGGTCCAACAGTGACCCAACATACGATAAAAATTGACCCGACTTTGACCCGACATTCAACAATTTTTCAGTCTGGCGGAATTTTGCAGGGTTTTTCGTGTTTCGTGCTCATCTAGTCATTTGAATGACAATTCTGACCTGAGACCCTCCAAAACCCCCGAAAATGCCCCTAAAGCCCCTCCTTTCCTGAGACTCCCTTCAAGTCCTCTGAAACTCCGCATGATCTCCTTTAAATCTCCTAGTCAATCTCACTTCTTGAACTTATTTTCAACCTTGTACTCCATTTAGGTAATAGACTGAATCCATTCAGGTAATGAATCCATTTAGGTAAAAATTCTATTTAGGCAGTCCCGACTCATTACCTAAATGGAGGTTTTGGTGTACTCCAGAAATTACTTAAGCTTCATTCAGAGATTTTCTCCATGAATGTTTCCAGGAATTCCTATGAAAATCTCTTCAACGGCTTCTCTACAAATTTTTCAATAATTGTTTTTAAAATCTATCTGCAGCAGCTTAATCAAGGATTCCTTCGGGGTATCTTTTAGGAATTTGTTTATACATGTTTTCAAGGCAGTTCTTTATGGAAATCTGTGAGGAATTCCATTATGCATTCTTCTCAAGATTCTTATGAACAATGTGGAAAGAATAATTCCGTTTGCTGTTGAAGGAATGATAAGCGAAGTATTAGCTAAATAAAATGATAAAGAAACCTTTGAACGTCTTTTTCTGAAAGTTTACCAAAGATCAATACATAAATTTCCAACTATTTCTTCAAACATAATTTCAGTTTATATTAAGAGCGGATATACGAGAGGAGTTTCAATTTTTGATTCATTTATAAAAAGCACGAGTGATTAACAATCCGTAACCAAAAGAAAATAGGAATCCCAATGCTTTAGTATTCCACAACTATTCCTCTTAAAATAAAACTATTATGGTTACACAAAATTTGATATTCCTTACCAAAGTTCGGTGAATTGTTGAATGATTGTATTCTCATTGATTTTTACAATGATCAAACGGTTAATTTTCAGCTTAGGACTGTCGACAATCTGTTTCACTTATACACCGCATCGATTTACAAAGAATAAATTTTATATCACCCACCCAGAAGCACCACGTAACACTTTGTCGAGCACGTTTCGCCAATTTCACTTGAATTGAAGTCACTTGGATTCGTTACTTGCTGACGGCAACACACTTACAAACACACGCGCGCTTCTCAGCGTTCTCATACGTTTGATTAATTTTCCTCCGGTTCACCAACCGCTTCTAAGGTTGTTTTCTTCCAAAATTCACACCTGAATCACGACTTCACAACACGTCTAGACAGAACTATTCAGCAGAGTCCTTGCTCAGCTGTTAACCCAAAAACTTCCCCAGAACGCATCACCCAAAAACTGCACAGTCTGCAAGCAGCTGTTCTTCCCTCGCACGGAGAAACAAAGTCTCCATCACACTAGGTGGAATAGAAGACCCTTCGCCCCCCTAACTGCACACCGCATCGGTTCGGTTCCCGCGGCCAGATAATCCGAATCGCGCGTCCGGTCGGAAGCGAAGCTAAGCATAAACTAAAACAATTTTTCCCATCATCTGGCGAGTCCTGCCTGAGTGCAATCCTATCTTCGCGGCTCGGCTATCTAGTGCGTGCACTGCCACCGGGCGGTATGCCTTGTGGTAGTCCTCGTGTGGTGTCCCGACGACTGTCGTCGTCGTCGGATCGGTTGTTGTTGCAAAATGTTTACTATCGCTCGGGTCGGTCGGCTCCACGATGATGGGGAGCCGAAGTTTGACATTGGGGGAGAGTTTTCTCGCGCTGTTGGGCCAGCTGTTCGGGGAAAGGTGTGAGAAACGGATGGGCTCCGGAAAAACATCGCACCGCATGCACTGAGACAAACGGCAAAACGGTAAAGCTAATATATCGAATCAGTAAATGATTTCAAGCAAAAAATATCACAAATACTTCAGTCTACTATTTTTTATTTGCTTTCTCTTCTGTTTTACTCTTACTCTTACTCTTACTCTTACTCTTACTCTTACTCTTACTCTTACTCTTACTCTTACTCTTACTCTTACTCTTACTCTTACTCTTACTCTTACTCTTACTCTTACTCTTACTCTTACTCTTACTCTTACTCTTACTCTTACTCTTACTCTTACTCTTACTCTTACTCTTACTCTTACTCTTACTCTTACTCTTACTCTTACTCTTACTCTTACTCTTACTCTTACTCTTACTCTTACTCTTACTCTTACTCTTACTCTTACTCTTACTCTTACTCTTACTCTTACTCTTACTCTTACTCTTACTCTTACTCTTACTCTTACTCTTACTCTTACTCTTACTCTTACTCTTACTCTTACTCTTACTCTTACTCTTACTCTTACTCTTACTCTTACTCTTACTCTTACTCTTACTCTTACTCTTACTCTTACTCTTACTCTTACTCTTACTCTTACTCTTACTCTTACTCTTACTCTTACTCTTACTCTTACTCTTACTCTTACTCTTACTCTTACTCTTACTCTTACTCTTACTCTTACTCTTACTCTTACTCTTACTCTTACTCTTACTCTTACTCTTACTCTTACTCTTACTCTTACTCTTACTCTTACTCTTACTCTTACTCTTACTCTTACTCTTACTCTTACTCTTACTCTTACTCTTACTCTTACTCTTACTCTTGCTCCTTATACTCTTACTCTTACTCTTACTCTTACTCTTACTCTTACTCTTACTCTTACTCATTATACTCTTACTTTTACTCTAACTTAAGTCTTACGCTAAAAAAAATATATTTTTTTTCGTTCCCAACATTAATATTCAAATTCCTCGTGGTATTTTTACTGTGATATTGGGCACATGTTGCGATGTTTTTCATCGACGAAAGAGAGTCAGTCGCTTCTCTCAGCAGTCACTGATGATCGAGAGCTGAGAGAGCTTCCCATCTGTGACCACCCCCGGAGGACGAGCATGCTGCCAGCTGGATGGCTGGCTGACGATGGTGTAAGTGGACTCCCAGCCGACGATGTTCAGCCAACGGAGAATTTGTTATTATTTTTCCCGCCCCATACCATCTAAATTTCTTCCAATGACCGCACCACCCCACCGTGTTCTCTCCTCCAGTTCGTTGCTTGCCGACGTATCGCGCGTTTTGCTCAATTCGAATCTCCGTTTGCATTTCCACGTTTCCATCTTGTGGGGTCTTAACAGACAGGAAGCCCTCTGGAACACGTTTCTAGCTAAGCGACCCGACACATCCACCCACATATAGCCGTGACCGTGGTGGCGGTAGGCGTGAAAATTGAATATTTTGTTTCCTCATGGCCGTCGTCGTCTTCGTCGCCATAAATGTCTCGAAGTGACCGAGAAAGGATAAATTTTGGCGCATAAGTGCCATCGTGGAATTTTGCACTGGGTTGGGCTGTTTGTCGGTTGCTGACTCAGCGAGACTGAGTAGTAGGGTGGAGAATCGATATTCAAAGGCTAGACGGGGATTGTTGAAAATAGTAACTAGGTTCTACAATATATTCATCGGATCCATTTCAAGGAGTTAATATACCTCAGACAATCAATTTGCACGTATTATGAAATTAATGTTCATGTTATACGTACTTTTATGCGGTAAAGTTACATCGCATAAGATACAGTAAAAGTGCCTTATGCGTACAAAAGTGGAGGCGCTATACGTGCATTGACGAAAAAAAAAATAACGCTATATGACTTCAGGCGATATCTTATGCGACGCACGGTGTGCACTATTGCGACGTAATATATCATCTTATGTGACTTAATAATATTCGAAAAAAAAACAATTCTTGTCACCTCAGTATCGAATAAAGAACCTTTGGGTTTTCGACAGAACACCAAACACTACTTATGAATCACACTGATTAAATGTCATGACCTTCTAACTCACCTCAGTGTTGGAATGTACTTGGTTTCCGTGCGCTATCCAGAGCTCAAAATGACGAAACGTGATTTCCCGCACAGCTATCACTACCTCTCTCTTGCTAGCACCACCTATTATAAATTATCAGGTCATTAACCGTTATGTGTCCGACAAACTTTTTGCTTTTTTCTACACTGTGCTTTTTAAATGGGCGCTGGGTACCCGGGTACCCCGTCGGCCACATAAGGGTTAAAACAAAAATAATGACTTTATAACTTATTTGTAACCATAATTATGTCTGTTAACTTTCTTGTAGCATTTCGGCACTCCAACAGCACCTCTTTCATTGTTATCACATATCACAACGCAATATACCAACGTTAACGATTCCAGCTCATGTGAGTGTGTATGCACATTTTAACGAGTTTATTTTGACTTTTTACCAAGCGAAGTCGTATAATCATCGCAGTGCGCAATAATGCGAATTCAATTGACACTTTGCGAGTCCGCTCGAACTCTTTTGCGAATAAGTAAAGTTCGTCGCAATAAAACATCAGAATAACGTCTACTACGATGTAGTTATACATTATAAAAGTTAATTTACTCTCTTATTTGATTTTACCAGATACATCGCAAAAAGTTCAAAAAATAACATCATATGCGATGAAAATTGTCATTCAGCCGTATATATATACGATAGTGAGTTAAAATAGTATTTTATACGATGTACAGCGTCCTTATGCGATTTCTGGTTGTCTGGGAAATGTCTTGTAGAATGTTTAGGATAGAGACGAACCAGCCAAAGGCTTAAAGTCTCTTTAATAAAGACAAATCAATCAATCAATCAATGTCTTGTAGAACTTGAACTTTATTTCAGAATCATCCGATGTCGCTTTAAAATTATTTTATTCTGGCTTGCAGTCTTAATAGGTTGGCCTACAAATGTACTATCTTGGCTCCAACGTTTCGATCGTTTGAAGCTAAGATAATACATTCGTAGGCCAACTTATTAAGACTGCAAGCCAGAAGTACCCATCTCAGTCGAAGATCGCTAGATGTTACTTTAACTTATTTTTGTTCATTTAGTTCTACCGTATGCGTGATAATGTTTGCACCATTGTACAAATAAGGTACCCATATCACCTGTACACACAATGTCTTGGTTTTTATTGCATGCGCGTAAGTTCTAACTCATATCACAGTAGGTTGCGGGTAAAAAAATCCGATTTCTTAAGTTTAAAATTTGCACCATGAAGGAGTAGCAGCGGTAGTCGGGACTTGTCCACGCGCAAATGTTAAAATAGTAGTTTACGCAACAAGGTGCAGAATGACGATTTTTACAGCACGAGTCGTACATTTATCCAACGAGGCTAGCCGAGTTGGATAATTACGATGAGTGCTGGAAAAATCGAGTTCTGCACCGAGTTGCGTACAACGTTTTTTTGCAATTTCATAAATTACCCTTGAGGATAGTTTTAAACAAAACTTTTTCATCAAACTGCACACTGATGTTCAAAGCCATGTTTAAGAAAATCTGATCATAACAGGTTATACTGCGCAGTTGTCACAATTTTTAAAAACTGCGTATAGAAGTTGACCAAAACTGAAAACAGTGCTTTAATGGTTCATTACGCAACGCAAATTAGTGCTGTAATGAACCATTACAGCACTGTTAATTTGGTGTGGGAAAGAAGGCCTTTTCCTGTCAGATTTGCGTGAGGTAAAACAGCCTATTACGATGAGAAATTGCAAAAAATACATTTCAGGAGTGTTCAGGAGAACCTTAAAACAGTCTTAGACCGAAAAAAAGCAAGGGCAACTATTCCCGAAGGTGTCCACTGGTCGTCCAAGGTTAACATGGATTAAGAAAGCTATCGCTGCCACCAAAAATAAGATTTGGGTGAATTATATGCGCTCAATGAGAAAAATGGCAAAGAAACGCGAAATCAGCGACTTAACGGCATGGCATATCGAAAAGGAAAATTACGGTGGTCTTTATGATCCTTCGACCATAGAAAAAAAAAACTTACATTATTACCAGTGGCATCCAGGAGCTACGAGTAGCGCCATATAAGAAAGTCTTGAATTTGCCCGAACGCAACCACCGTTTTTTTCGATTTCCGAAAAACTATCGATCCGTACCAAATTCCAGAATCAATAGTTATTATAACTTTTGTTTGTGTGTCAATGTCTACACCATTAGGCAATGTCAAAATGAAAAAATAAATTCAAAAATTGTTAATCTTGACTTTGACACTACCACGGATACTTTTCGACATTTGCGCGTGGACAAATCACGAGCTAGGTTGCCACTTAGTCATTATGCAAGTGTTAAACTAAGAAAATCAACACTTTTTATTCACAGCCTACTATGATATGAGTTATAGCTTAAATGCCTGCAAATAAAACCAATACATTGTCTTCACATCACAAGTAAAACTGGAATTTTATTTAACGATGGTGCAAACATTATCACGCATACGGTACTGCAAAATATAACCAAACTGAGTCAACAATTTCGTGAACTGCTGCTATTCGTCGGTCAGGCCAGCATTAGCCAGAGTACGCTTTAGCTAGTCCACCCATCATACTATGAATACTGCGGTATTCGCCTTCCTGTGACAACTGCATCTGTGGCAAATATCAATTTTGCAGAGTTCATGTCCTGCATATGCTCTACCTACTGTATCCTTCCGAATTTGGGCACCTTCTGGATGATCGATTCGCCATAGATTCGCCAACAACTTCGCGCTAAGCACTCATCGCATGAACACACCGAGTTGCCTCAATTTTAGATGGTAAGTACAGTGACCGGCATAAAAAAGATCCACCATATAGTGATCACAGTTTCTAATGAAAAATACATGCAAAAATGATAAAATATAACTTTCAATGGATGCACTATATCTATTTTACATTATTTTAGTAATCTGTGTTGAAAAAAAAAATGGTTTTTGACACGTGAAATTTATTTTGACATGAGTTCTATCAATTTTAGGGTGATATGGGGCGAGTTTATTTTTCATGGTTAATATAATTGATAAAATTTTCCCTAAGCTACAGAAGCTACCTGTAAGCAAGAATGAATGCTATTAGTCTACAATACAACAATAATTCAGCTTGCAGACATACAGGAACGTACTTTTTTGAACAATTTTTATGAGTATTGGTCGACTAAGGCAAAGAAATGCACATGTTGTGGAGATTATTGAGCACTGGCGTAGCCACGGGGGGGGGGGGGGGGGGGGTTAGGGTTAGCGCTTGGAGTTGGTCGTGCACCCGATTGTCATGGCCGTTGTCTGCTGTTCGGACTTGCGGTTGCTCACCATCACCAACTTCGTTTGTGGTGCACGTATGCATAGGGGCTGTCCATAAACCACGTGGTCATGAGGGGGGGGGGGGGTTTGGCTAATGACCATTTTGTATGGACCATTAAAAAATTTGTATGGACAAATGACCACGCGGGGGGGGGGGGGGGGGGGGTGTTGAAAAGTCCCAAAAAAATGACCACGTGGTTTATGGACAGCCCCATACGTATGTATGAATGTATTTTTTTTTCTTGTGCTCAAAACAACATTTCTAAGGGTTTCCTGTTGATCAACTTTACTTAGCCAGTTTCCCGAGTGGTCCTCACCACTCCCTTTGTCCTCGGAAGGCGGGCAGGGTCAAACCCGCCCGCGAACAACTGCTTAGCAGACATGAAGAACTGATGCCCACGTGCAACCCGATCTGACCAACTGAAGGCAAGGATATCTCAACCCTTCAGGCCCTATCAGCTGCACCAGAAGGTTGCTGACAGCAGGGTCTCCACCTGCCCCGACCCTTGCCGGGGACCCCTTTCCAACCGCGGGCTCGGATCCAACTCAGTAGACCGACGCCACGACAGAATCGCTACCGGGACTTCCTCTCCGCGGCCACTTAATCGCTGTAAGGGTTGGTCTCGACCGCAGGGCACCGGTATGACCTACGAAGCCGACTCCGAACCCCTGGACCACCTCTTGTACTGCATCTGAACTAGTCATTCTCCGAGTCCACGCGCCACCTCCTCTGTAGCTCCCAGACGATATGGGTAATAGCCGTTGAAACGTCGTTCCAGCCAAACTCAACCCTACACATCCTCTGGACCAAATTGTCCGGAGTTGTGTCCTCCCCGCATGTGGCAAGCATGCGGTCACGCATTGTTCGAAAACGCGGGCACACGAACAAAACGTGTTCCGCCGTTTCCTCTAAACCATTGCACACTGGGCATTCGGGAGAATCCGCATGCCCGAAACGGTGTAGATACTGTCGGAAGCAACCATGACCTGTAAGGACCTGTGTCAGGTGGAATGTAACTTCCCCATGGCACCTATTAATCCAACTTTCTACCCTCGGTATCAACCTAAGGACTGTTCAATTTATAAAACGGACAACTTGCTTGTGCGACATCTTTTTTATTTTTCAATAAAATAATTATCAGTTTTTTGCATTACTTTCTATAGCTATTCTCAAATGTAGGAAAAATATAACATTACGCAAATTGTTCTTTACTGAATAACTAAAACGGTTTTCGTAAAACATCAATAAAACCCCATTTCTTGAAATTCGTCATAACTTTTCACATACTTAACATGCACATTTTCTTGAAGTTTTTAATGTATTAGAATCTTATACAATTCTACTAAAGGTAAAGCTAAATAGTTGGTCAGTAATAATGCACCAAGCAGCCTTCAGCTTGATATTGTGAGTTGCCTTGTTTTCATAGAAATTATTAAAAAATATTCATTTAAGTCCTGTACTGCAATAGCACAACGGATTCGGTTAAAAATTTGTCCAGAGTAGTAGAATATTGCTTTTTGGATGATACAGAAGAAAAATTTACTTTTAACTGCATTCTTAATCAAAAAAATTAAACCCATAAAGATGGTCATAGTGAAAAATTGCATACTTTTTGCTCCATTGATGGAGATTTTCGACTCCAGCGAATCTTAAGATTATTTATTTTCAACAAAGTTGGTCTCATGTTATTGTACACCTCATTTAATAATAACCGGATGTAAAGTTTTTATTTCCAAGTTCATTGTTATGCATAATTTGCCTAAGGTTGCATTGTTATTTGGAATAACCTTCAAAGAACGAAACTGTTTTGATTCCTGTGCCTGTAATGGCGCACAGTAACCAAACCAGCAATGCTATTAAAAGGCAGTTTTCTGAATTCAAAACCACATTATTCCTACTTTCGACTGGATGCATAAAAAAAATGTTTATTTAATATTTTCATACCCTTTTTGCTTTACAATTGAATTTTATTCAAAAAATCGAAACTCACTTGAGACTTTAATATCTCAACAACTAATTTTCCAAATGAGTTTAAATTTCGCCAGAATGTTTATTGCTCATGCTGCTGCAGCATGGCACATACTTTTCTGATATTAAAAACGATATACCATATGTAAACAGTAATTTTATATATATTTTCAATTTTTAGTAATCGAAAAATTGACCTCACTTAACACCTGACCAGTTTTCTGTAAAATAAAACTATTTTTATTCGATTCAAAAATGGTTACCATAATGAGAGATGATGTACTGAACAATGAAACAAGGGTGGTTAAATTTGAGCTACGCGTCTTCTTTTTATAGCCTTGTAAAGTTGTCCGTTTTATAAATTGAACAGTCCTTATGGGTCCACCTTCCTTTGGTGAAACTGTCCCACGCGCGCTGCCATTTGCCCATAGAGGCCATCCTGGCAGTCCTTCGTATGCCTCTTGTGCCGCGTTTCGAAGCACTCCATGTCCTCACTGATAAGAATGCTGATAGGCACCATACCAGTAATGACGCAGAGAGCGTCGTGTGACACGGTACGGTACGCGCTCGCAACCCTCAGGCACATAAGCCTGTAAGTACATTCCAGCTTCCGTCGGTAGCATTCAGTACTTAGCACGGTGCCCCACGCCGGGCCGCCATACTTAAGTATGGACGTAGCAATACTAGCCAGAAGCTTGCGCTTACTGGCGTACACCGCAGAGCTATTGGACATCATCCGGAATAGCTGTGGAGGCTCTTTTACAGGCATTACCGACGTGGCTACCGATGGTAAGCTTATCGTCGATCATCACGCCCAAGCGTTTGACGGAGCGCTTTGACAGGATAGTGCATTCACCTACACTGATCTCCGCTTGATGCTCTGACTTCCGGTTGTTAACAACCGTCACCTCAGTCTTGTGGTGAGCCAGCTCCAGTTTCCTGGGCCGCATCCGCGCCTCCACAACCTTGATCGAGTGGTCAACTTCACCTCCTCGATCGTTTCACCGTAGACTTCGAGCGTAATGTCGTCGGCAAATCCGACAATCACCACTCCCACTGGGTACTCTAACCTCAACACCTCGTCGTACATGACATTCCATAACACCGAACCCAGGATGGAACCTTGCGGGACTCCCGAGGTTATGTGAAAGCACTTCCGACCCACCTCCTTGTCGTAAACTAGTACTCGATTCTGAAAGTAGCTTGCGAGAATCTTGTACAGGTACCCCGGTATCCCCAGACGCAAGAGCGCATCGGCAATAGCAGACCAACTAACGCTATTAAACGCATTCCTTACATCCAGAGTCACTACCACACAGAAACGAATTCCCCTCCTCTTAGGCTCGAGTGCCTTCTCGGCGGTTTTTGTAACCGACAAGATAGCGTCTACGGCGGACCTCCCCTTCCGGAAGCCGTACTGGTTACTCGAAAGACCATTTTCGCCTTCGATGAACCTCAACATTCTATTGAGGATGATCTTTTCGAGCACCTTCCCAGCCGTGTCTATCAAGCATATTGGTCAATATGTCGACGGGTCTCCGGGTGGTTTCCCCGGCTTTGGCAATAGTACCAGGCTCTGCCTCTTCCAAGCTTCTGGAAAAACTCTCTCGTCCAGGCATTTCTGCATAGCAGTCCCGAACATCTCGGGAGCCTCTGCAATAGCTACTTTTAAGGCCAGGTTCGGAACTTCGTCCGGACCTGGGGCCTTACCTACGCTAAGGGACTTTGCTATCCCCGCAAGTTCCACATCGGCGACCCTCTCCTCATCGCCAGCCCCAGTCCCCGGCTGTCCTACGAAAGGAGACCAAGGACTAGGATCACGACGCGGAAAAAGTCCTTCGATGATCCCCTCCAACATCTCTGGAGATTGCTCTGTAGGAGCCATTACACCTCTCGTCTTGGCCATAACGATCCTGTAGGCATGACCCCACGGGTTCGCGTTAGCACTCTGACAGAGACCCTCAAAGCAGGCCTTTTTGCTTGCTCTTATCTCGGTCTTAAGCGCGGCTTTTGCAGCGGCAAACACCATCCGCCGTTCGTTTCGCTCTTCCTCTGATCGTGCTCGCTGCATCCGCCGCATAGCCTGTAGGCAGGCGCGGCGCAGGTCCGCAATCGCGTCGGTCCACCAGTAAGTCGGTGGCCTCCCATTTCTAGGGTGGACTCGCCTAGGCATGGTCGAATCACACGCACGTGAGAGCACCGCTACCAGCTCATCGCCGTCTAAACCAAGTAAGTTTCGCTCACGGCGGAGCGCCTCCCTAAATACCCCTTCTTCGAAGTATGATGTCTTCCTCCTGCGATAGCTTGGCCTTGGCCTAGCCGCCTCTTCCCCAACCCGCTGCCTGCTGTTGTTATAGTCGATACTGTAGCGAACTGCCAGGTGATCGCTATGAGTGCATCCATCGTCTACCCTCCAGTTCGAACTACTTGTTAGACCAGGACTACAAAAAGTAACGCCAATGATTGACTCCGCACCGCACCGTTCCGACTGTAGGTACTCTTGGTACCGACGTTAGCTAGATCGACATCTAGCATGGCCAGCGTCTCTAGCAGGATCTGACCCCGCTGGTTCGTGAAACGGCTTCCCCATTCCACGGCCCATGCATTGAATTCACCCGCTATTACCACCGGCTTTCGCCCTGTCAGCACAGTCGTCATACAGTCAAGCATCTGTGTGAACTGCTCGATCGACCACCGCGGAGGCGCATAACAGCTACAGAAGAAGACCCCGTTTACTTTGGCGACCACGAAGCCCTCATAGGTAGTAGACACCGACTCCTGGACGGGGAATTTACCCGTCGTCCATATCGCCGCCATTTTACCGGACCCATCCGCGACCCAATTGCCGTTGCCGGCGGGTACTGGGTATGGGTCCGACATGATGGCGATATCCGTCTCCCACTCAGAAACCGCCCGACAAAGCAGTTGCTGAGCCGCATCACAGTAGTTTAGGTTCAGCTGCGTTACCTGCACTGTGATTTGTTCCCTGTGGCTTTCTTGAAGGCCGGGCACCTTGGACCACCCGTTGGGTGTCTGCTGTTCGTGGATTTCCCAGTACAAGTCAGACACGTGTGTGGACTCGTGCAGCCGTGTGCCTTATGGCCTTCGCCGCCGCATCTCCTACACAACTTTCTCCTGTCAGGGTCTTTACAGTCCCACGACTTGTGCCCTGGTTCAAAGCACCTGGTTCAAAGCACCGGTGGCTCATGCAGGGTCAGATGGCAAACTAACCAGCACACCTTGAACTTCCCTATTTTAACGGACCTATTCGCGTCCGCCACAGGTAGCTGAACCAAGGCTACCTGCGTCCCTGCCACCTCCACCTCGCACTGTTGCCGCAGTGCCATGACGAGATCCTCGACGACTGTTGACTCGTTCAGGTTCCTCACCTTCAGAGTCGCCTCCACCGTCAGGGCCCTCACCTCCACACCTTCACCCAGGACTTCTTCCGCCAACAGGTTGTAGGCGACGCCCTTTCGCTCCTTGTCGCGCTTTAGCTCGATAATCATCTCGCCCGTACAAGTACGTCTAATAGTGCGCACGTCGGCTCCGAGATCATCGAGCTTGGCATCGCTCCGCATCGCCTTCAAGACGTCCGAGTACGTAGACTTTTCCGTCTTGATGACGAGCGCGTCGCCTTTGTCGCGCTTTGCACCTGCTCTATTACGCCGTCGCGGTTTGGCGTCCCTAGCAACCTCTGCCTGTGGATGTTTCTTCTTCTTCCGCTTCCGCTCCACCTTCGTCCAAGAAGGGTCCTCCCCTTGGTTCGCCCTAACCTGTGGTACCTGAGGGCCTATCATCGGTCGCAACCCCCCGTTCCCTTCCAACCGGGACGGGCCAGCCTTTTCAGGCCCACCTTTCCCAGCTTTCTGGGACGCCTGGCTATGGTCCGACTTGCCGGCATTACTGCCGACCTTCGGGGTTACTACCCGCCTAGCCTTGCGGGCACCGCCAGACAGCTCCTCACCTGACGGCTGCCTCACTCGCTTCTGCGATTGCTTGTCACGACAAGCAATCGCACCCGCCGCACTTTTGGGACTGCCGGCGAAAGCGAAGGCCTCATTCTGGGTAGACTTTGTACCCCTTGCTTTAGCCGGTTCCGCAGCTGCCACAACTTTCACAAGATTTTCGTGATTCTGCTTGGCATCATCAATCGACTTACGAAGTCGCAACAGGGCCGTTTTCAGGTCCTTGCTAATGTTGGACTTCGTGAACGCAAAGTCGATGATTTTGCCGAGCTGCTGCACAGCAATATCCATCGCGGACATCCCCTCATGTCTTTGGTTAACGGCCCTCGTCAACCACGCTCCGTCCATGATCACCACCGGCTGGCTTGTCGGTGGGATTGGAGCATCCACGCTGAAACTGCGTACGCTGCTTCCCGATCCTATCTCATCACTTCTCCTAATCGGAGACTTCATCAACCCACTCCTTGCGAAAGGGTTGACCTCACCACTACCGCTACCTCCTGTATTCTGATTGTTATTTTTATTGTTCTTAATACTTGAACCCACGAATAGCACGGGAAAAAGGTCCACCACGCCAGAGCCCTGCATTAACGCGATAAGGGACAATGTACTGTGGGGGGTGCTTAGGTACCCCACAGGCTTCGTTAACGATCGAGCATATTTTTCACCCTCTCGATCACTCATTCCTCGGCACGGGTCGCTTGACACCTTGAATTGGGGGGTTCGTCAGGCCCCGAGACTGTAAATCCCTGCTGCCCTAGAGGCATGCGGTATGGATCCGCTAATAGGGCGATGTATGTTCTCGACTCCGAGACTGACTCCACGCGCGCCACCAACACCGAGGACAGTATCCAGAAATCTTGTGAAATTCTCAAGATATTCACTTCAAAAGTGCTGCCCTTTAAATAGAACGCTGGGCGGATGTGACTTAAACCAACATCAAACGATATAAAACTATGAAATTTAAGGACACTGATGATACGATGTTGATCAGTCGAAATTATCACGTAATCGATCGATGATTCGATTTAACTACCCAAAAATCCTAATGATAACAATTTATTAGCTTCGGTTCTAATAACAAACGCCGGCGGAGCCAATCCCCAAACAATACCTCTAACGTGATAATTGATGGACGTGTTAAATATTCATGCATCGGGAGGTTTCGAAGGTGAGCTTGGCAACCATGGGCAGGCAGGCATTTGTGTGATCCCTAAAGCTGAAACCAAACAGCGGCTTATCCATTATTCAAACACACACAGTGCGATGATACCCCATGATTCTCCATCAACTGACTGGACCGAATCGACGGCCACCCTAATTCCCACCGAGTCACATGATGATACATTATGTCGGGGGGTTGCTATCTAAATCGTTCGTTTTTTTTTCTGTTGCCTCAGAATCAACCAAAAATCTGAAATTCAAATAATAAGGCATTTTTTGTATGTTAAAAGAGGTTAAACATAGAGCCATTTTTGCCCCCAACAGGTGGCGAAGAGGTTGAACTTTCAGCGGAATCCCATCAAAAGAAGCAGGGAGTCCATTTCCCACATCCCTCGTTAAATTCATAATGGTCCCAACCCCTCCCGGGTCGCTCGTTGGAAAGCGGGAATCATGATGTTTGGTTTTCACTCAAGCTGTCCACCACCAACGCCCAGCACTTGAGCAAAGGGGAAACGTCCCCTCCGGCATCCACCACAAGGGAACTGACACGATGGACGACGGCGGTCGACGCATCCTACCTACGTGCTCCTGGCTCCGTGACTGCGTGTCCGTAGGTACCTTTTATGCTAATGGTGACAGGAAAAAGTCCACGGAAAACATGTGTTTTCCTCGAAACGGCGACGTCGGTTAAGCGTAGGTACGCGGTACGCCATTGGCTTTCAATTGGCTACCGGTGTGTCCTTGTAATCGTGTCCCCTTTTCTGTCGATTAAGTGCACTATTTGTTAAAAATTTAAAAATTTGAAATTTTGAAAAGCAGGAGAAATAGTATCAATGGGTGGCGAATAGTGGAAATACGCACTATGTTATTTGGATTGACTGGAAGGCAATAATCTGTACCGGCCGGCTGATAGCAGGTAGTATCCGTACACCAGCTAGGGAATTCCCAAACCAAACTGGAACGAATGGCCCAAAAGTGTACTAGACGGCGTGGCCCTTTACAAACCGCCTATTCGAAAATTTGCATAATTTGTGTGACCTGATGATGTGTGTATCGAGCCCTGAAAATAGTCCAATAGCCGGACCGAAACGTTGACGATGATAAAAGAGTAATCAACGCAACTCTGGCCGGCACCTTAATCAGCGAGCCGGCTGCGCATTGCGAGGATCAATCGACAGGAGCAGAGTCGGTAAAAACTCAAATTCTCAAATCTCATGGTTGAGTTGTTTCACACGCGATACTTGACTCGCCAAAACCACCGCCGAAAAATATCATGCATGAGTTGACTCATAATTTCACTCATTCCTTTATTTCTTGGTGTTCTTAATATTCGAATCGAACTTTTTAGGATTGTATGATAGAACAAAAACAAATCTAGCGTACAACAACATTGAATGCCGTTCAAATTGATTTGGATTCGTTTTACAAGCGAATGATATTTCGGCGCAGGACTCGTGAGTGGGAGATATTGCATGAAATTCTCGCGCGTGAGAAAACGGTTTGAAATCGAGCGCGAGTT
Source organism: Aedes albopictus (assembly GCF_035046485.1). Classification (NCBI taxonomy): domain Eukaryota; kingdom Metazoa; phylum Arthropoda; class Insecta; order Diptera; family Culicidae; genus Aedes; species Aedes albopictus. The sequence goes on from NC_085136.1 coordinate 94,913,862, forward strand.
TGCTCACGCGGAAGCGGTTCATGAGTGTGCTTTGAGTGTGAGTTTACCAACACTGGACAGGAGGAGAAAATCGGGCGCCGGGTCAACACACGTCGAATGGAAATCGTTGCGGTGAAAAGGTCCTTCGTCGAGGAGCTAGAGAACCGTGCTGCGAATATCCCAGAAGGTGGAAGCGTAGAAGATCAATAAAGCGCCATCAAGAACGCCTTAATCGCCACCGGCAAGAATAATTTGGGTGAGCTACGCACCCGAAGAAAGCAGTGGATCACAGATGATACCTGGAGGAAGATAGAGGAGCGAAGGAACGCCAAAGCCGCGATAGAGCGAGCGAAAATACGAGGAGCCAAAGCCGTAGCCTGTCAGCGCTATTCGGCTCTCGAGACGCATTACCCGTGTCAACACCGAAGCTCCATCAGTGCAGGAGATAGATACAGCCATCCGTAGCATGAAATCGAACAGGGCCCCGGAGGTCGATCGCATATCAGCTGAGATGCTCAAAGCTGACCCCGTAGTATCCGCACAACTACTGTATCAGATATTCTGCAACATATGGAAAACCGCGACATTTCCGGTCGACTGGATGCAAGGCGCTTAGTAATGGTACCCGAAAAGGGTGAAGGTGGGTCGGCCACACTTTACGTAGGGGCGGAAACGAAATCTACTTACAAGCGTTGGATTAGAACCCAGCAGGACATCGCCGCAGAGGCAGACCCAGAGGCTCATGGTGGGCAGCCTCAACAACTAAATAAAACAAGTTGACAGAAATTTGACCTGGCCACAATTCAAGGCGATGGTGGGCAATCGCCTAAGTTGGAGATCTTTCAATTCGACCCTCTGCATCGCCGGGGGTGCTCAGGAATGAAGGTAAGTAAGTTTAAAAGGGTCTGACTGGGTTTCAGGGGCGTTTCAGGAGGTCTCAGGAGGTTCCAAGTAGCCTCAGGAGAGATTTTAAGGGTATCAGAGGCGTTTCATGGAGTCCCAGGGGGTTTCAGGGTTATGAGGAGGTCTCAGGAGCTTTTAAAATGGACTCACGGTCGTATCAGGGTTTAGGGTGTTTCGGGGTGTCACAAGGAGGTCCTAGAGGCTTTTTAGGGAGTCTCAGGGTTTCCTCAGGGGATCTCAGGGGTGTTTCAGAGGTGCTGCAGTTGTGCTTCAGGGGGTCACAAGGGAGTTCCAGGGTCTCTGGAGCTTTTATGGGGATCCCAGTGTCATCTTAGGGAGATTTTCAGAGAACTTCAAGGAGGTCTGATGGGGCTTCACGGGAGTTCTTGCGGCCTCAGAGGAACTTTAAGCGATCTCAGGGAGTGCCAGAGGGGCTCAAAAACGCTTCAAAGCGTCTCATCAGCGTTTAAAGGAGTCTCAGTGGAGATGCGGAGGCCTCTGGAGTGTTTCAGGTGGGTCTCGGGGGTGTTTCAGGGGTGCTTCAGTTGTGCTTCAGGATGTCACAAGGGAGTTACATGGGGACCCAAGGGGGTTCCAGACTGGGCTTCAAATGGTATCAGGGGGTTTTAAGGAAGTATCAGAGGGTTTCAGGGGGTTCCAGGGTGTACCAGTAGATCGCAAGAACGTATCAAGAGGGGAACCGCGAGGTATCATGGGCCGTTTTAGGGAGTCTCAGGGGAGCAAAGGGACGCTTCGAAAGGTCTCAAGTGTTTCCAGGGAAGTTCCTGAGGGACTCAGGGGGTTTCAAAGCGTACCAAAGGATCCCAGGGGCATTTCAAAAATGTTCCAGGAGATCTCAAGGGCGTTTCAAGAAAATACCAGGAAGGGGGCCGCAGCACGTTTCAGGGGGTTCCAAGGAACTTCCAGAGAGTCTCGGAAGCGTTTCGAGGAGTTTCATAAGCGTTTCAGGGTGTTTCAGGTGGTATCAAGTGATCTCAGAGGCGATTCGAGAACACTCTGAGAACTCCTGTTACCCCTTCAAACTCCCTGATGCGCCTCTGTGGCCCCACGAGACTTCTTAAAACGCTGATGAGACGCTATGAAGTGTTTTTGAGCCCCCCTGGCACTCCCTGAGATCGCTTAAAGTTCCTCTGAGGCCGCATGGAACTCCCGTGAAGCCCCATCAGACCTCCTTGAAGTCGTCTGAAAAACTCCCTAAGATGACCCTGAGATCTCCATAAACGCCCCCGAGACCTCCTGGTACCCCCTGGAGCCCCCTTCCAAAACCCCCGGGAACGCCCCTGATATCGTCTGGAACCCCCTGAGAAACGTCCCTGTGCCACCTGAAAGCTTCCTGAAACGCTCTTGAGACCCCCTGAAGCGCCCTCAAGATCCCCTGGAACTGCCCCTGAGACCCCTTGAAGCGACACTGAGGCCACATGAACCCCCTTGAGACGCCATTAAACGCCCCTGAAACCACATCGGACTCCCTCAAACAACACCCAGCAACTAAACTGAAGCCTCTTGGACCTCTTTTTTTTTGGGATCTCTGGGAACTTCCTGGAAACCCCCTTTAACCCTATCTCAAATACCCAGAAGCAAGAGCTATTCTCGCGAACTAAGTTTCCTCTTTAAAGCCCTAATTTAGTGTATGTACAAATTCGCCTCTTTTAATGACTTTGGTGCACATTTATTATTTATGCACCGCCAGCCTATACACCTGAGAGGTTCCAGTGTATTACATGATCAACAATAATCAACAATACGTCACATACGTCACATATTTAACCCGGTTCGTGACTGCGGCTATCTCCATCCTCGGTCAGGCCCAACGCTAGCCAGATCACGCTCTATCTGGTCCACACATCATGCTCTCTGCGCTCCACGATTTCTCGTGTCAACTGGGTCGAAGAACAACTTTGCAATTTTGTTGTCCGGCATTCTTGAAACATGCCCTGCCCACCATATCCTTGTGGCATTGTCCACATGTCCTTCAAAAACTCAAATTGATTGCAGGTGTTCATAGAGCATGGTCCGTCCATGTCTCGTGCCCATATAGTACCACAAGTTCTCTATGAAGACCTGCAGCAGAACTCTGATGAGTGTTTTGTACATGGTACACAAGGTGCGGGGCGAATCATTGTTTTTATGTACTTCATTTTTTTTATTGAAGAATTTGAATTGTTCACCGAAGTTCCTTCTAGGGCCCGACTTCCACTGATGATGCGTCTTTGTTATTCACGCCTCACGTTGTTATCAGCCGCAGTCGTCAGTAAGGATTCAAGTCCTCCACTACCAGTAATAAGGATTCTAGTATGTTCCTTGCATACCAGCACTTACTTGTCTTTGAAGAGTAAGTACATACATGGATCCCTAACCCGATTTGATATCCTTTGCATCAAGTTTAGCCTCGAACGGCGAGATTTTTAACTATCTGCAAAGTAAAGTTGGTTAACTTAGTTTTATTCAGAGACCGTAAGCCACCACGATACCAGTGACAGGGACTAAATACTATGATTCCTTGAATTGCCAGAACGCATATTCCATAATTGGAAAAGTAGGACGACACTAGGTTTCGGTAGATTTTACTCCGTAACGCAACACGAAAAGGTGATCTACCCACGTTACGGGCTCCGTTAACGATCGAGAATCTTTGAAACCCCCTGAACCATTCATCCATCAGCTCAGCACGGGTCGCCTGACACCTTGGATTGGGGTTCCCTGTTTGGTGAACTTTTACCCCCGGAACAGGGGGTCCGTAGTGCTATTCTAAGCTGGTAGCTACACGGGCATAGCTTCACGTTACAGGCGGGTGTACAGAAAAGTGCGGCTAATTTTTCAATAGTTGCTGAAACCTGGAACTCATATGCTCTTCAATATTCAAACCACATGAAAAGAGAAACCTTCATGTTTGAGCCAAAACTATGTAATATCAAGACCAACAATTGAAAAGGCCACATCAACATTGCGTAAACAAACACGTTTCTGTCAACTTAGGGCCTTCTGGGATCCACCACGCATCTCACCACCATTGACAGAAAGCTTGATGTATGCGCTTGCTGTTAGTGGTTGTAACTTAGCAAGGGCCGCGTTACTCCCAGCAAGGATGAAACCCCCGTCTTCAAGCCTCAGGGTCGGCAAGACGCTCGTGACACTCCGCGAAAGAAAACACTTATAACTTCGATTATGCAAACTCCCTCTGTATTCGTGGTCTGACTACACTTTTATTCCATTTCCTCTTGACGTCCTACTTTCCTACCACTTTCCTCTAGCTTTCCCCCTCCTAGCTTTCTGGCGTCCACCCTTAACACCGGACGACGCCTCCCACGTTCTTAAGGACTAGTCCTACCTTATACGCTCTACTTTTCTTCACTGCTTCTGGGGCCCCGCGCACTGCACGCCTTCGCTGCCGCTCCTTTCGCCTGTCCACTGGCTCCTTCTCTCTTTCCTGGGCCAGAGGGCGGGCAATAATTATTCTTCTCCTTTCCTCTCTCTTTCGTTGGCAGCAGCCTCTCGTGGACCTTACTCCTGTCCCGTGCGCCCCTCGAGTGTGTTGACGGACTCGAGGCTTCAGTGATCCGTAGAGTCACCGGAAAAGTCTGGGTTCGTCGGCGCGTTTGGTGATTACAGGTATGCTGCGGACACACTACTAATCAGCAGGTATGGTCTACGCTGCGGTGTGGCTCCTAACGATACCGCAAAATTCGGGTTCAAATAAAAACCGAGAGGTCCTGTGGGTACAATGGGAGAATCACAATGGCGGGTTAGGCACTGTACGGATGGGCTAGGTTCGGGGTTTATGGGCATTAGTACCTGGAAATCCTGTATTCCTTCACACTTCTTCTTTTCTTCTCTGTATCCTTTTCTGCTCCTTAACTTTGGATAACTACCTTTAACTTTTACTTTACTCCAAATAACTTTTCCTTCTACATATTAACTCTTGAAAACTTCGACTATTCGCTCTGAAGATCACCAGGCTAATGATCTTTTGGATTCAAGCTCGTTGACCCCGAACCTTTGGCCATTGACCCGCCGTACATCCTCCTCATGATGGCCACCCAGTTCGCCTCCCATGGCCGCCCATTCGTGCAGTCCTGTGCAGCCTGGTGGTGGCTAGCGGAACTACAGTTGTCCTTACATGGGGCAGTGTAGTGATAGCTGCGTTCGTGGGATTTTTGGGACGTTACACTTAAGGACAAGGTATTTGGAGTACATTGCTCAAAATTTCGAAAGCACCGTTTTTTAGAACCGTTGAACGGATTTGGATGAAAATGCATCACGCTGTTGACAACCACTGAACAATTAGCGTGATGCATTTTCATCCAAATCCGTTCAACGGTTCTAAAAAACGGTGCTCTTGAAATTTTGAGCTATGTACTCCAAATACCTTGTCCTTAACCTAACTACAAACGTTTTCTTTTTGCCTTTCTCGTACACCAAGGTGTACCGAAAGTGAACATATAGCCACTCCAAAAACGAAAATTTGATAGAGCCCCGGAGGGGTCAAGTGTTATATACCAATCGACTCAGCTCGACGAGTTGAGATGATGTCTGTGTGTATGTATGTGTGTGTGTATGTATGTGTGTGCGTGTGTATGTGTGTATGTGTACAAAAAGTCACCTCATTTTTAGATAGTAAATATGAACCGATTTCAACGACCGATGGTTCCTTCGACGGGGTACATTGTTCCATTGTTTCCTATTGAAAATGGTTCAGATCGGTCCAGCCGTTCCGGAGTTATGGCCATTTAGGTGCTCCGGACCGGTACCCCAGGAAGGGGCCAGATATGAAAATGCAACAAACCCATGCATGCGACCCATCAAACCACGGCATTTTCGATTATCTGATGAACGGGATGAAGGAAAATAGTCTCTGACTATATCTGAACCGGTAGTGTTCCGGAACCGGTTCCGGGTGTCCCGCCGGAAGTGTTCAAATTAGAAAGTGAACATAACCAATGCATGCGACACGTCAAATAGCGGATTTTTTGATAACCAGTTGAATGGTAAGCAGCAAAATAGTTTCAGACCATGTTTGAACCGGTAGTATTCCGGAACCGGTTCCGGATGTCCTGCCGGAAGTGGCCAATTAAAAATGTGTACCAAACCCAGGCATGCGACACATCAAAGAGCGGCTTTTTCGATAACCAGATGAACGGTAAGCAGGAAAATAGTTTCAGACCATGTTTGATCCGATTGTGATCCGGAACCGGTTCCGGATGTCCTGCCGGAATTGGGCAATTAAAAAAGTGAACCAAACCCAGGCATGTGACACATCAAACAGCGGCTTTTTCGATAACCAAATGAACGGTAAGCAGGAAAATAGTTTCAGACCATGTTTGAACCGGTAGTATTCCGGAACCGGTTCCAAATGCCCTGCCGGAAGTGGCCAATTAAAAAAGTGATCCAAAACCAGGCATGCGACACATCAAAGAGCGGCTTTTTCGATAACCAGATGAACGGTAAGCAGAAACAAAGTTTCAAACCTAGTTTGAACCGGTAGTGTACCGGAACCGGTTCCGGATGTCCTGCCGGAAGTGGCCAATTAAAAAAGTGAACCAAACCCAGGCATGCGACACATCAAAGAGCGGCTTTTTCGATAACCAGATGAACGGTAAGCAGAAGAATAGTTTCAGACTATATCTGAACCGGTTGTGTTCCGGAACCGGTTCCAGCTGCCCCGCTGGAAGTGGTCAATTAAAAAAGTGAACCATGTGACACATGGAAGAGCGGGGTTTTTCGATAACCAGATGAACGGTAAGCAAGAAAACAGTTTCATACCGTATCTTAACCGGATGTGTTCCGAAACCGGTTCCAGGCGTCCCGTCGGAAGTGACCAATTAAAAAACAAAACCAAACCCATGCATGCGAAACATCAAATCATCAAAAATGTTCGTTAACCAGATACACGGGCAGCAAGAAAATAGTCTCTGACCACACTTAAGATTACCGGCAGTGTTGCAGAATCAGGGTTGGATCCATTGCTGAAATTACGCAGGTGAACAAAATCGATGCAAGCGATTAATATGTGTAAAAGAACAAAATCTTGATAAAAATATAAGCGATCTTGTCAAATTACATCATTTTAGATTCCTGAGGCGTCATTTCACAGTAGGATAGATCAACGTTGTATGGAAAAAATTAAATTTTATAGCACCAATCCCCTTCTGCGTCTAAAATTACTGCGAACAATTTTGATGCAACTGGTTGAGTCCTCGTGCTCTGTAACACGGTAGAAATTTGAATGGGCTTTTATAGGGGAAATTTCAATTGCTTGCACTTTTTTTTTTGTCAAATTTTACATTAATCTTATAACTAATGATAATAAAATATAGGCTAAAGTGCGCAGAAAAAAAATGCCGAAATGTCTTGATAATGATCGGCATCCAGTGCTAGTGAAGGTGGTTAAGCAGTCAACTGAGAGATTTGCTATTTTTCAGCTCGGCCTATACGTTTAACATAGCGTCGGAGTATGAGCCATCAATAAGTTTCCAAATTCAATTATGGCTTTGATAAAATTCTTGCTTTTCTGAATAAGGCTGACACAAATTTTGATTTTCTCTTGAGTCCAGAGGAGTCCCCCCTTGGAAATTTTGGTCGGAATGCAACTTCTTGAAGAAGTGCACAATCAAATAAACCAATAGATTTATCAATTTTAAAGTGAAATAAGAGTCTTCCAGAAGTTTTTTTTATCAAAACCGATAAGTTAAGGCGAAACTGGAAGCCTTTCCTCATTTTTTGGTTTTTGATGTACTATTAAATAACGAAGCAATATTTTCAAAATCGGTTTTCGTGCACATGTAGAGTGTGGATCAGGGTATCTTCTGATTTTTTACGCGGTATAAAATGTTTTTCGTTTTTGCAGAAACCATGTTTGAACAAAATTTCACAAAAAATGGTTTCTGCAAAAACGAAAAACATTTTATGTCGCGTAACAAAATCATAATATACCCTGATCCATACTCAACATGTGCACGAAAACCGATTTTGAGAATATTGCTTCGTTATTTTATAAAAAATCAAAAACCAAAAAAAAAAATAGGAAATGCTTCCAGTTTTGCCTTAAGCGGGTTTGCTTAATTTTTTTAATAATTTTTTCATCAAATACATTTATTATTTATCAACTCCATCCCTCATTGACGAGTCAACGAGCACTGTGACAAAAGAAGAAAATGAGATTTATTCCGTTCTAGAGTATTCTCAGGATTCAGGAACACTTCGGCTTATGGCCGGAAAAAATGTTGAGTACATATTCGACGAGAAAGGCACTATCACCACTAGGTGGATTAACCTGGGTTTTTTTAACAAAATTTAACGAATACTAAACGCGACAAATCTCACCAATACTGGACGTTACACTGACACTTGTTACATGTTGATGAGGAGTGTGGGTGAAGTACAAAATGTTGATGCGGTCTTGATATGGGAATATTTGAAATGGATTACTGGAGTCCTAGTATGGCAATCAGAATAATGAACACGGCTGCCCAAAATTCATGATAACGGCTGTTTGAATGGGTTAAGGATCTTACACCATTCAATATAGGTGTTTAGAATGGAGCAGACACCCGAGATCCAAATGTGGACACCACAATATCAAAGATGGCGGAACAAAATCCAAGATGGTGGCTCGAATTCCAGATAGCGGCTTGTTTAAGCAGCTTTAGGTTCAAAACCGCGCAATATAGATAATTTGTTATGGGGAAAATTGCCGGAGTCCAACTACAGCAAAGGGCTAACCAAAAACCAAGTAGCCGTTTTTCTGATTATTCCGAATTGCAAATGAATATTGAACTTTGCGATCGTCGCCGGTCTGAATTCCAGCTATTGCTTAGATCTCTAATGATGAGGTGATATGGCAGGCCGTGATATTTGTTCTATCTTCGTTCTTTTTATAACAATTTGACTCGTAGTTCTTAGGATAATAATTTGAATTTCTGCCAAGATTTCTACTAACATGGCACTAACACGACTGGAAAACGATCAGGCTATGCGGTGCTAGTGAGTGAACGAAATGATATATTTCTATGCCTTAATATAGAAAATGGGCAAAATACATTTAAAAAAACACCCAGTAGTACTGTACGAAACTCATAGAATAGCAAGCTGAAGACATTATCTTTCATAAATAGTTTGCACTCTTTTTTATTTTGTAACAAAATCTTCATTTCTGGCCCACAGTGTAATACACGGAAATAGTCTGTGATTATAGCAGCATTATCATTACTTGACGGTACAGCAATTGATGGGACGAAACCGATTCGAAGTCATCCCTAACGCGCTGGATAGCAACTTTTAAAATGTCGTTTCCCCTGACACTGTATTTCAATGGAGGACGGTAGGTAGGCAGAGGAAGGCAAATAGAAATCACACGCAACCCCAAACAGTGCGGCACGAACGCATGGAATTCCAACAGCGATGTCACGATTCCATTCTACTCAGAGCGGAAAACTCCCGCAGGAAACAGGAAGGGTTAATCAAGCAAAGATAGGAGGGTTCCATCGTGTCGCGTCGGTCGGACAGGATAACAAATGAAAACAAATTAAATAATTGAGACGATAATGAGCGATAACGAGCGTTAAATGCCGGCTGTGGCTTGAGGTGGAATGCGAACCCTTATTTTGGGGCCTGGGATTGTTGGGCTGGTGGAAGGGTGGGGAGAAATAATTGAAATGTTTACGTTTACGTAACTTAACTGGTAATTTGATGACAGGGATATTTTCATGCAATGATTCTTTGTTGTAACGAGTACATTGGTCTGGAATTTGACTGAATTGAATGTAATACACCGCCCATGTTTGTCGCCAATACTAGGGCCATAATAGTATCATAGGCCAGTCAGAGGCATGAAGTGATTTCTTTTTTCTGATGGTAACCGCTAGACTTTTCTTTCGTCGGTTTGAATTGCTTCTTCTGGTCTATCTGAGCGTTCAGTTTTAATATAATGATCTTCATGTCCTGTTATGTTCTGATATTGAAAATAAGGCATTCACTTTAAGATCTATGTGAATTTATTTTGGCATAATAAAACACGTGTTTAGACAAAATGAAGCTTGAAGGGATTACTCGCACCAATTGATTTTATTCGTATGCTCCGAAAAAAGACGTATTCCCCAAACGCTGGTCCGATCATCGAGATTCTGATTAGTCGAGGTATGGAAAACTTTTTCCATCAGCACAGACCACGCCTCGGTTCTAACAGCCAACCAAAGCAGTTCAGCAGAAACGCAATCTCTCGCACGCAATCGACCAAACTAACCAAATGCTGTACGAGCAGCAAAATCACCACCAACCGACCGACTTTTTCTCAGCTCACTACACCAAGTGGGACAAAGTTTTCCCGTCCCGAGATCAATCGAACGTAATTGAGCCTACCAATTGGAAAAGTTTGTGTGTTTCACACTTCTCCCCACGGACACCGGGCGGAGTAGTGGACTTGCTGACCGACCACCGACGGCGATAATGACCGACCAGCCTGATTCTACGCTACGCCGACTACGACTGTTGCTTTCACAACCACCGCCGCCAACGGCCTTTGAGGCAGATCCGTGTCTGTACGGGGATTAGAAAAGTTCTGCTTATGTGCAATCAAAACTTGACCTTTCGAGTTGAGCCAATGAATTCGTCTCGGTTTAACTAGTTGTATTCTTGACGGGGAAGCTTTAATGCTATGTGGGAAATCGGTTTCAGGATTCCTTGGAAGCGAACATATCATCTTTCCCAGACATTGAAGCGCAGATTTTCAAGAAGCAACCACCAGTTTTGATTAGCTCGCAGAGTGAAAATGTTGCACGCTTCAATTTCACACAATTTTCACCCGCAGGCACACAACTAATTCAATTATTAATTAACCGGAAAATTAGTAGTCTTGATATTTCCACCAACCGCCCCGTTCTACTTCCCTTTGATATCGACTTGCGTGTGTAGATAGTTAGCTCACATGGTGAACGAACAGCAGTGTTTATGTTTTCCCCGGAAAAGCCAATTTTGACAAGATTATTTCAACCGTCAAAATACGTTCGTCTCTGGCTCTGGTTAATGAAGTAGCGTGTGAGCCTCCGTTGCTTCACAGCTCAATCCTGCAAAACAGGGATGCCAGTACTTGAAGATTTGAAAAAGTATGTTTTTCATTGAAACAAAAAAAAATATGTAGAGAGGAGAATTCCTTGAAGAAAATACAAGGAGAAATCCTCAAGAAGGAATCCTTGAAGCAATCCCCTTGGATGAATCCCCAAATCCCCAAGTTGGAATCCCTGGAGGAATCCCCGAACCCCCAAGTGAGAGTCCCTGTAGGAATCCCCGAGGGTGAATCCCCTAGGGGGACTCCCCAGGATGACGTCCTGGAGGAATCCTCGGGGTGACTCTCTGGAGGAAGACCCAGAGTGACATCCAGGAGGATTCCCCCAAGGTGACTTCCTGGAGGAATCCGCAGGGTGACTCCCTGGAGGAATCCGCAGGGTGACTCCCTGGGGGAATCCGCAGGGTGACTCCCTGGAGGAATCCGCAGGGTGACTCCCTGGAGGAATCCGCAGGGTGACTCCCTGGAGGAATCCACAGGGTGACTCCCTGGAGGAATCCGCAGGGTGACTCCCTGGAGGAATCCGCAGGGTGACTCCCTGGAGGAATCCGCAGAGTGACTCCCTGGAGGAATCCGCAGGGTGACTCCCTGGAGGAATCCGCAGGGTGACTCCCTGGAGGAATCCGCAGGGTGACTCCCTGGAGGAATCCGCAGGGTGACTCCCTGGAGGAATCCGCAGGGTGACTCCCTGGAGGAATCCGCAGGGTGACTCCCTGGAGGAATCCGCAGGGTGACTCCCTGGAGGAATCCGCAGGGTGACTCCCTGGAGGAATCCGCAGGGTGACTCCCTGGAGGAATCCGCAGGGTGACTCCCTGGAGGAATCCGCAGGGTGACTCCCTGGAGGAATCCGCAGGGTGACTCCCTGGAGGAATCCGCAGGGTGACTCCCTGGAGGAATCCGCAGGGTGACTCCCTGGAGGAATCCGCAGGGTGACTCCCTGGAGGAATCCGCAGGGTGACTCCCTGGAGGAATCCGCAGGGTGACTCCCTGGAGGAATCCGCAGGGTGACTCCCTGGAGGAATCCGCAGGGTGACTCCCTGGAGGAATCCGCAGGGTGACTCCCTGGAGGAATCCGCAGGGTGACTCCCTGGAGGAATCCGCAGGGTGACTCCCTGGAGGAATTCGCAGGGTGACTCCCTGGAGGAATCCGCAGGGTGACTCCCTGGAGGAATCCGCAGGGTGACTCCCTGGAGGAATCCGCAGGGTGACTCCCTGGAGGAATCCGCAGGGTGACTCCCTGGAGGAATCCGCAGGGTGACTCCCTGGAGGAATCCGCAGGGTGACTCCCTGGAGGAATCCGCAGGGTGACTCCCTGGAGGAATCCGCAGGGTGACACCCTGGAGGAATCCGCGGGGTGACTCCCAGGAGGAATCCGCGGAGTGACTCCTTGGAGGAATCCGCAGGGTGACTCCTTGGAGGAATTCCCAGGGTGACTCCCTGGAGGAATTCCCAGAGTGACTCCCTGGAGGAATTCCCAGGGTGACTCCCTGGAGGAATCGCCAGAGTGATTTCCTGGAGGAATCGCCAGAGTGACTCCCTTGAGGAATCCGTAGGGTCACTCCCTGGAGAAATCCGCAGGGTTACTCTCTGGAAGAATCCGCAGGATGACTCCCTGGAGGAATCCGCAGGGTGGCTCCCTGGAGGAATCCGCAGGGTGACTCCCTGGAGGAATCCACAGAGGGAATCCCTGTTGGTCCTAATTCCCTTACAGCATTTTGTGCAATCTTATAAATTATACATTTGCTGTTATTGCAGCACTGGCAGCACTGCTCCCCTTGGCGTTAAACTTATCCTAGTTTGAACTCTGATATTTAATGCCCGGCCTAGCACAGAACCGACACCGCGCCCAAGGGTTGGTTAAGACGAAGCATAATTACAAGCAACGCAACAGACGGAAGCTTCTCATAGCCCGCCTCTAGGAAAAGACGGCTCCAATAAGACAACAACGACTACCAAGACGGGGGCAATGACGATGGAGACGGTGACAGAGCAGACAGTCAGCAGGATGTGATCTCGTGATTCAATTATCAGCTAATTTATAATTGAGTATCCTGTCGCGCAAAGGATCCAGTAGCTTACGCTAATAAGCGTGGAGGATTGTGGCTTCTCGATAATTAGGGATGTGATTTTGTTGCTTCTTGCGTGCGTTTGTGGAGTTGGTGTGAACTAGAGGCAAATGGGACGCAATGAGAATTTTGGCATAAGATTTGAAATCACTAAAAGCCATCTGATTTGATCCTATCGCAATAATTCATGATCTTAAAGTGTGACAACTGTTACCGGTGTTGAAAGCAGTCAGTGTACGACAGCCGTAAAATTCGATATTTGACCCAGCTTGGTCACTTGCTCTCGTTGCCTACCGGGCCAGGTAACGGCTAAGTAGCTTCTTCACTTTGTTCACCTCACCATTATGGTGGCTGCTGGTGGGTAAGTTACACAACAGCACACGGAGAGCCCGGTGACTGCTGGCTGCTGCCAGACTCAAAGAGGACACTCACATATGACGGCGGCAGCGGGATGGAATCTCTTTCGATCCTTGACTTGCACTTGGGCCCATTGAGTTGGGAGAAAGGTGAACAGTGCAGAAATCCGTCGCTTGGATTGCCATGATATTGATGTATCAACGGGAAATCATCGGGGATCTAATGGTTGATTTCACTATTCATGAGTTTTTCTACGAGTCAACCAATTCCCCAACTCCCAGCAGAAAAGCCAAAGGTGACGCATTGTAAGCACCGACCAAAAACCGGTCACTCTCCCTTAGTCACCTTACAGGAGGCAAGCTGCCTTCGAACCAGAAAGAATAGCCCCTTGAGGCGATTTCTCCACCTTTCCACCTGAGTAGTCCATTCACCACCACCACCACGCCACACAGAGGAGCCAAACCAAACTCTCAGCTTCGATTCGAGCTCTTATGGGGGAGCGATTTTCCGTTTTGTCGGTTTTCTCCCCACCCACGACCATGGTTGGCAGTCAGCTGCCTGGCTGGGTTGTGGTTGTAGAGACTTTGGTTATCCCTGAAGGCACGAAGGGTAAGTAAGGTAGCCAACCACCGTGACACTGCTGCCTGGCTGGCAAGGACGTTGTCGTCCTTCTTCATCGTCGTAATGTTCTGTTCTGCCTCGGTCAAGGCAGCAGATTTTCTTTTCCCATGCGACTTATTCTACGGCTCCAGTTGGAGAGTGTGGCACGGGGGAGGACTTCGGGGACTATTCATAAGGATTTTTGACCAGTCGTCTCCGTTAGTGGTTGATGGTGGTGGGACCGGGGCAGGAGGTTGAACGAAAAGAACACAAAAGCCGAACATCCGTGAGTTACTTTAAGCTAGGGCACCAGGTTCCGACTTCCGCCTTTGATGGCTGGTGCCGTTGTCGTCGTCGGTGGTCGGACTGCAAGATGGAAACGTGGATTACGCCCCGAGGTGAAAAATGATATATTGCGTTGACGATACGGTGTGTGCGAAGGGGTGTCAGAGAGCAGTCTTTATGTCGTGGCGTTTCTTCGGAATGACTTGTGGGAAATGTTGAATAATTTATCTGTTTGAAAGGAGCTTAAGGCCGGACGGGACGGTGGTTGAATCGTCCGCCATTGCTCTGTTGCTAGTAAAATGCAAATCTCAACTTCTACTTCATATTATTAACTAGAAATTTGATCGTTCATTTGCTCACTTGTGGTGCACAATCGACTAAAGTTTCAGCTACGTCAGTGCAGTGGAAATTGATATTTGCTTCTTCAAAATCGCGAGGCAAATTGTTAGAAAGAGAGGGAAGATAGGAAAAATTACACGTCGTCCCGTGAGGCCTTAAGCAGGAAATGTCCAGGAATACATATGGGTTACATCTTTATTAAATTACCCAGTCCATAATAGTTTAGATTCATTGAACGATTGTATGAAATAGTGGTGCCGTGATACCGTTTTCTAAATATAATTAAAAATTGGCAGTTCTTCTACATCTTTATTTTCTCAGTGGCTTCACGTTCCCACTGAAACTATGCCTTTCTTTCTTCACTTTAGTGTTTTTTTTTTTTTGAGCACTGTTATTAACTGAAGTTATCAATTTATTGTGTGACAAGCACAATGATTCACTATCCCCAGGGAAGTCCCGAAGAGAAAAGTTCCCGACCTGAATGGGAATCGAACCAGCCGTCTCCGGATTGGCGATACAAAATCATAACCACAAGGCCACAACGGCGAACAGGAGACTCCTGATGCTGTTATTGCTGCTCTTTTGTGGAAAGTAGTTGAGAGGATCCAAGACATCATATTCACGGTTAGGAACTCATCACTAATCTGATTGATCGCGAAAACACTGTCTACATCCAGCAGCTTTTTCTTGATGACCATGTCTTCTAATAATAGCCGCAGTAGCCCTTTTTGTGTCTGGATTACTTGCAAACAGTCTTGTGCATTATCACCATCATAACACAAAAAAGCCGCAACATCAACATTGCCCTTCTTCCTCCATCAACGCTACAGCCGACCGTCTCTATGTTGCTATCGAACACATTCGAGACGAACGCATTGATACGGTGGCTGCCGCCGCCACGCTCTTTCTCTGCAAATCTCTTGAGTAGCCGAACGCTTCTTAACCGTCGTTCCGACGCAGAGCTATGTCACTCACTGCTGGGTGACTCTCGCCTGAAAATGCCAGGATGAGGGTCAATTTGTTAAGTAGTATTGCATGGCGCAGAAAACACAAACATAGCATGCCCTATGAATAGAATGCAAAGCGTAGAACAAAAACTCGCTTCGGTGTTTCATCGTGTGATTCGAAAACAAGAGACGATCGCTGCTGTTGGATGTGGTTGACTCTGCATTGAACGAAGGTTGGCTTGAATGGCTTTTGCGTGAATCGATTATGTTTTGATGGACTGCGTTTGTCGTATGAAGTGATGGTTAGAGCGAGTGTCATTCGACATTGACCATCCTGAAACTGCACAACCCTGCTTGCAAATATTACAAACGTCGTTGGAAAACGAACAATCACGAAAAAGATGCTTGCTGACATACTGCCAACAAGATGTCTCATTACATTTATTTGTTCAACATCACATTTAAAACAAGACACAATCAACAATAGTACGCCACAATACTCGGTTTGTGGCTGCCGCTCTCCATCCTTGGTCGCGCCCAATGCTCGCCAAGTCACGCTCCACCTGGTCGCTCAAAAACTCCGAGCGCTTGCAGGTCCTCCTCGAGCATGGTCCATGTCTCGTGTCCGTAGAGGACCACCTGTCTTATGAGCGTTTTGTACATGGTGCATTTGATGCGTGGGGGAATCTTTTTGACCGCAGTTTCTTCTGAAGCAGTTCCCGCTGATGATGCGCCTCCGAATTTCACGGCTCACGTTGTTGTCAGCCGTCAGTAAGAATCCGAGGTAGACGAATTCCTCCATCACACCGGAAGAGTCCCCGTCTTTCATAACTTTACTACCCAGACGGATCCGGTCGTGTTCAGTTCCGCCAACCAGGCATTGTTTTTGAGGCATTCACCACCAGTCCGACCTTTGCTGCTTCGCGCTTCAGGCGGGTGTACAGCTCTGTACCGTTCCAATTGTTCTAGCGATAATGTCCATGTCGTCCGCAAAGCACACAAATTGTCCGGATTTTGTGAAAATCGTTCCCCGGCTGTTGAGCCCGGCTCGTCGCATCACACCTTCCAGAGCGATGTTGAAGAGTGGGCATGAGAGTCCATCACCTTGTCGTAGTCCCCGGCGAGATTCGAATGAACTAGATAGTTCATCCGAAACCCTTACGCAGTTTTGCACACCGTCCATTGCTGCTTTAATCAGTCTAGTCAGCTTCCCAGGAAAGCCGTTTTCGTCCATGATTCTCCATAGCTCTGCGCGGTCGATACTGTCGTATGTCGCTTTGAAGTCGATGAACAGGTGATGCGTTGGGACCTGGTATTCACGGCATTTCTGGAGGATTTGCCGTACGGTAAAGATCTGGTCCGTTGTCGACCGGCCGTCGATGAAGCCGGCTTGATAACTTCCCACGAACTCATTTGTTTCAGGTGACAGACGACGGAAGATGATCTGGGATAGCACTTTGTAGGCAGTATTCAAAATAGTGATCGCCCTGAAGTTCTCACATTCCAAATGGTCGCCTTTCTTGTGAATGGAGCAAATTACCCCTTCCTTCCACTCCTCCGGTAGCTGTTTGGTTTCCCACATCCAGACTATCAGCCGATGCAGACAGGTGGCCAACTTTTCTGGGCCCATCTTGATGAGTTCAGCTGCGATACCATCCTTATCAGCTGCTTTGTTGGTTTGGAGCTGGTGAATAGCATCCTTAACTTCCCTCAGCGTGAGAGTTGGTTCATTTCCATCCTCCGCTGCAATGGCGTCGTCGTTTCCTCCGTTGCCGTGGTTTCTCGTGCCTACGGTCTCCACGCCATTCAGGTGCTGATCAAAGTGCTGCTTGCACCTTTCGATCACCTCACGTCCGTCCGTCAAGAGACCTCCGTCTTTATCCCTGCAGATTTCGGCTCGCGACACGAAGCCGTTGCGGGACGCGTTTAGCTTCTGATAGAACTTCCGTGTTTCTTGGGAACGGCACGTTCCACGTTCTGTCGAGTTCCTTGCTGCAGCATCACCGCCCTCGCTGCGTTCTTCTCCTCCAAGACCGTTCTGCGCTCTTCGTCGAACCATTCGTTCCGTCGATTCCGTTCCACGTACCCGATGGTGCTCTCGGCTGCGTCGTTGTTGGCTGCTTTCACTGTACTCCAGCAGTCCTCTAGAGGGGCCTTATCGAGCTCGCCCTCGTCTTTCAACGCGGCTTCGAGATTCTGCGCGTACTGAGGCGACATCCGGTTGTTTTAGTCGCTCTAGGTTATACCGTGGTGGTCGTCGGTACCGTACATTGTTGATGACGGAAAGTTTTGGGCGCAGATTGACCATCACCAGATAATGGTCGGAGTCGATGTTGGTGCCACGATAAGCCCTGACGTCGATAATGACGGAGAAGTGCCGTCCGTCAATTAGAAAGTGGTCGATTTGAGATTCCGTCTGCTGTAGTGACCTCCAGGTGTAACCATAAGGAAGGCTGTATTGGAAAAAGCTGCTACGTATGACCATGCTTTAGTTGGCGGCGAAATCAATGAGTCGTAGGCCGTTTTCGCTCGTCTGCTGGTGGGCGCTGAACTTTCCAATCGTCGGTCTGAGTTTCTCCTCCTGGCCTACCTGACCGTTTAAATCTCCGATGATGATCCTAACGACGTGGCTTGGGCAGCGGTTACACTCGCGTGTGAGCTGCGCTTAAAATGCGTCCTTGTCATCATTAGTGCTTCCGGAGTGTGGGCTGTGCACGTTTATTATGCTGAAGTTGGAGAATCGGCCCTTGATCCTCAACCTGTACATTCTTTCGTCGATCGGCCACCAACCGATCACGCACCTATTCATATCACTCATCACGATGAAAGCTGTTCCCAGCTCGCGTGTGTTGCCGCAGCTCTGGTAGATGGTATGGCTACCTCTAAACGTCCAACACACCTCTTGCAGCGCAACGATGCCGAACCCGCGGTCCTTCAGTAGATCGGCGAGATGCGGGTGCTCCCAATGAAGTTCAGAAATGATTTTCCGTTACAATGATTTTTACGGCTGGCTTGTAAGGCCTGACACCAACCCCCTACTTTCCGGAGGACCATAGTGCACAGTTGAGCTTAGAGTCCTTCCCTGGCACTCGGACGTAGATCAGCCGCCCCTAACATGGGGATCAGACGCTGTTGTGAGCCGCTCCTCCTGGAGAACAGATGCTCAGGTTTGCCGAAACAAACCCCCCCTTCCCTGTCAGCCTACGACCAAAGTTCCCACCGGGGTTGGTTACCCGATCTTCCCCAAGGTTGCTCATAGTTTCCGGCCGGTACCGCGTGGAGGTAGGGATAGGAGTTGCTGGGCAGAGGCTAGTGGATCACAATGGGATCTAAATTGCGCAGCATACCTAGCCATTTTTTTTTCAGTTCGGGTGAGCCACTGTGACCAGTATTTAGATCTTTTGTGGCATTATACACTGGAACCTCTTTTTATGCACATGGCTGGGACTGCATAAATTAAAAATGTGCATAAATTAAAAAAGGCATAAAAAGAGGGAAATTTATGCATAAATTAAGTTTGGGCTTTAATTAGAAAATCTAGTTTGCGAGAACAGATCTTGCTCCTGGGCAGATGAGGTGGGGCTAAGGGGGTTTCCAGAATGTTTCCAGAGAGCCCAAAAAGGGGGTTCCAAGGGGCTTCAGGGGCGTTTTAAGGGGTTGTTTCGGAGGGTTTTAGAAGCCTTACAAGGGTGTTCCGTCAAGATTTTTTGGTGTTTTCATGGGATTACGGATTCTGAGGTATTTCAATAGTATTAAGTGGGTTTCAGGGGCGTTCCAAGGGGCTTTAGGGGCAATTCAAGGGATCTCAGGAGACTTTAACCCTAAAAGGGATACCTGGGGTCCATTGGACCCCAGGCGCCTTTCAGAGCTCGTCTTTGATGGAACACACTCAGCGAGGTGACGAAACTGAGGCCATGAAGGTATCCCTTTTAGGGTTAAAGGGCGTTGCATGAGGTTTGAGGGGCGATTTAAGGTATTTCAGAGTCTGCTCTGAAAATTCCCGAAATGCCTCAAAAATCCCCCTTGAACCCCCCGGGAACCCCATGTAACGCACCTGAGAGGCTTCGAAACCCCTGAGAACGCCTCTGAATACCCCGAAAATGCTCTGAAACGTCTTGAAATGCCTCCAAAATCCCTTTTAAATCCCCTCGGACCACATGTAACGCACCTGAGAGGCTCCGAACACCCCGCAAACTCCTTCGTAACGCCTCCGTAACGCTTCTGAATCACGCCGAAAATGGCCTGAAACATTTTGAAATGCTTCCAAAATCCCCCTTAAACCTCCTCGGACCCCATGCAACGCACCTGAGAGGCTCCGAATACCCCGAAAACTCTTCCGTTACGCCTCTGAATCACGCCGAAAATGGTCTGAAACATTTTTAAATGCCTCCAAAATCCCCCTTAAACCTCCTCGGACCCCATGCAACGCACCTGAGAGGCTCCGAACACCCCGAAAACTCTTCCGTAACGCTTCCATAAAGCCTCTGAATCACGCCGAAAATGGTCTGAAACATTTGGAAATGCCTCCAAAATCCCCCTTAAACCCCCTCGGACTCCATGTAACGCACCTGAGAAGCTCCGAACACCCCGAAAACTCCTCCGTAACGCATAAGTAACGCCTCTGCATCTCGCCGAAAATGCTCTGAACCGTCTTGAAATGCCTCAAAAATCCCCCTTAAACCCCCTCGGACCCCATGTAACGCACCTGAGAGGCTCCGAACACCCCGAAAACTCCTCCGTAACGCTTCTGTAACGCCTCTGAATCACGCCGAAAATGATCTGAAACATCTTTAAATGTCTAAAAAAAATCCTCCTAAATCAAAACCCCTAAAAACGCCTCCGTAACGGCTTTGAAACCAGCCTAAACTGCTCTGAGAGTCCTGAAATGACTCCGAAATCCCCTTAAGACCCACTCGGAGCCCATGTAACGCACATGAGACCTTCGGAAACACCCAAATACGAACCTGTAACCTTCCTTTGCTCTCATCTGTAAACACCCCCCGGACGCCGTTGCAATAGTTCCTGTCATTATTAAATATTCTTATGCACAATATTGGTTCTGAGTAGCTTTCCCTCTTTTTATGCAGGGCATAAAAAAAGATGCATAAATTAAAAGTGCATAAAAAAACATGCATAAAAAGAGGTTTTAGTGTACCCGTATCCTTAGTATTTAGTGCATGTCGTACTACTCCATTGTCATTGAGAGGCAATGAAGCATCGATTTCTGTACAGTTCCTGTTTTGTTATCCCAGAGGTGCAAGAAATAGATTGCGATATAAAGGTCTCGTTATCATAGAGATTAAAATCCCAGTGAAAGAGCGCCCGTAATCAAACACAATCTATTTGAATTCTGAGAAAAACAAAACGGTGGTACTGATATTTATCCATGCATCGGAACTCTAGCCCCATCCATGTCTTGCTTCTAGTTTAGTCCCAGGACAACAGAGAAAAACCCGGGACTTTAGGCTATTTGCAAAACTGTGTCAAATTAGAGAATGTGTTCTACAATAAGAGTACACGTGAGTCCTTGAATTACCAGAACTTAACAGTCCTTGAGAGGTTAGTATGCAATTAGATACGTAAAGCATGTTTGTTTTCCTAACATCAAGTGTAGTCTCGGGTGGGCAAAGTCCGATTCATTAACTATCAGCAAGGCAGAATAAATGCAATTTTAGAAACTGTCACCAGTAACAAGGACTTTGTACCATGAATCCTTATTACAAAAACACATTACCCCAACTTGACAAAGCGGATGTCACTAGGGTTCGGTTTGGTAGATCTTGAACCGTAACGCAACACATAAAGGCGATCTACCAACGTTACGGGCTCCGTTAAAGATCGAGCATATTTTAAACCCCCTCAACCATTCATCCATCAGCACGGGTCGCCTGACACCTTGGATTGGAGTTCCCTGTTTAGTGGACTTTTACCCCCGGAACAGGTGGTCCGTAGTGTTATTCTTAGCCAATTGAGACAACCGCTACCGACACTACACAGCTATCTAGGCTGATCGGAAAAAAGAAGTTAATATTGTTGATCAACTTCATACGGACCCAGACAGCCGTAATGGTAAACAACGTTAATATGCTTTTCGGTTTACAATCAATAACTTTTTCCGCATGCCTTAATGAATGCTGTGCTAGTTCCAAGCCCCCTTCATTAATTCTCTGTGAAATTTCGTTGCTCTGGTCAATCACAGAGTAGCAACTACGAAATGTGCGATGTCTATGCTCATGCTCATGCAATAACTTTTTGCACATATCTTAGATCGCTTTGCGGTTTTCGGAGGGTCAGTTCCTCGTAAAATTTCCAACGGAGATCATTTATCGATTTATTCTTGGGGGTTAAAGGGCAACCTATGGCGATTTTTCTTTGGAAAAATTTCTTTCCCCATAGTATGTCGTATGAAAACTTAAAACGGCTGGCGCTAAAATATTGTAACGTTTTGATGTTTTTCATCTTTTTAAGTAAAATTAAGTTTGAATTCAGTTCAATAAACATTAATAAATATGTTTTTTTTTTTCAATATTTAAGATTTCTAATGCAAAGTTTGTTTCTTTAAATTATTACT
The DNA here is from genome assembly GCF_035046485.1 of Aedes albopictus. NCBI lineage: Eukaryota > Metazoa > Arthropoda > Insecta > Diptera > Culicidae > Aedes > Aedes albopictus. The sequence continues at coordinate 94,935,988 of NC_085136.1, forward strand.
ATTTCAGTTAATTTGTAGCTTTTGACGTTTTTTTCTTTTTTAAATAAAATCTCATTTGAATTAGATTCGTTGAATTTGACTTTGAGTTTGAACCGTTTCCATTAGTAGAGATTATCCGTTTCATGTAAGGTTTGTGTCTAGGCTAAGCTAATGACGATTCATGTTACATATCTTATAGGACTTTTTCGATGGCGCAAAATAGTTTTTGCAGCCATGTGCGATTTGAATTTGGCGCACTTGTAAATAATAGTTTTTAGATTGAATAGACGACTGCTTCAATAGCAGGAAATTTACTTGACTAGAGATTTCGACTGACTCCATCACTTGATAGTTGAGTCGGCTGGAGAACAGAAGTGAGCTTCGGCGACCTTCTGCCAGTTTTAAGTTTTGTTAAGGTGTGTAGTGTTTTGTAGTAATGTAGTTCTGTGAAGTAGTGCTGTTTAAGTGAATTTATAATAAATTGTCTTTGTTTTCCGTTCTATAGTTACTTAATTTTTGGATTTTGTCGCCAGGGGCAGACGCTCTGTTCCCTGTGCGTTTAATTGTTGTTAAAAAAGGTAAATATTAAAAATTGAATTCGTTTTAGTGTATGTTGTTTAATTTTGTGTTCGTCTTTGGACCTTAGCGTCCAAGACGCTTTTTATTTTGGGCTTCAAGCCATTTCTACTGGTGCTCCTCCTCGCCCGCCAACAAATGGCAGTCAAACGGAATAAAGGGTATTACTTCCGGCCTACCTGCGTGCGGTTGACGCATGATCGGGCAGAGTACCGGACCGCCGACACCCCTCCGCACCTTTAACCCGGCGAACAATAAGGAGAGCCCATAGTCGTCGACGATTGGCCACGAAGATAGCACCGTCAACGACCAAAAACCTGCGCAGGTACGTCAATCATGGCCATGATCACACACACATACAACACACACACGTACACACTCACACTTGACGAGCATTTTTGTGAAAATAATATACTTTTAAACGAATTCGATTGTTTGTTGTTCTTGGTTCCATTGTTTCTTTTGATTTGTTTAATTCATTTAAATAAATTCACTTCCGCGACTCTTAATTGATTGCTTGTTATTTATTCAGTTTCTAGTTCCCTTTTGTGTAAATTTTCTGTTATTGGTTCAGTTTGTAAGTTTTGTATAATAGATTTGGTACGTTTATGGGTTTTATTTCGACCAGAGACCGTTCGAGAAAGCCCTTGAGGTAAGAGTCGTCGTATAGTAGGGCAAACCTTAAATTGAACCGGTGGTCTCTCGTTCGCGAGAGTGGCGCAAAAGCCACCGAGTTTAAAAATATCTCGAGCAAATTCGACGAACGGTTACAATATAGATTCTCAGATCGAGCTGAAATTTTGCACTGTTGTTATAGGGCCAAAATGGAAATCATAAAGTGTACAGGAGTAAAATGTGTTTTTCTGTCCCATGCTACTAGGTATACGGAGTGCGAGAGTAGGTCTCGGTAATATAATTAAAAAAAAATCGCTCTCGCTTGTATAATTAGCAGGAACAACAGCAAGGTTGTTGAGCTTTTCTAACGTGAGCAGCTTTTGCTTTTTTCTTACAAGCTCTCCCAGCTTTTTGCAGAGTTTTGTGGCAACAATGGCATGGTGATTCCCCCGCTCTTTCGTTATCGACCAGTGCACAAAGTGACATGGGTTTCCCGTTATGGCGTCACGGAAAATCAAATCGGCCACATCTGCATCAGCCGAAAATGGAGACGGAGCCTTCTTGATGTGCGGAACAAACGTCCGACCATCATCTCCTAATCGGCGAGATCCGACTGCGCAATGCTAGGATCCATCGACAGGAGGAGAAAATCGGGTGCCGGTTCAACACACGCCGACTGGAAGACGCTGCGGTGACAAAGTCCTTCGTCGAGGAGCTTGAGAACCGTGCTGCGAATATTCCAGAAGGGTATAAGATCAATGAAACGCCATCGAGAACGCCTTCATCGCCACCGGCGGGAATAATTTAGGTGAGCTACGCACCCGGAGAAAGCCTTGGATCACAGATGATACCTGGAGGAAAATAGAGGAACGAAGGAATACCAAAGCCGCGATAGAGCGAGTGAAAACACGAGGAGCCAAAGCATTAGCCCGTCAACGCAATTCGGCTCTCGAGAAGGAAGTGAAACGCCCATGTAGACGGGACAGAAGAACGTGGACAGACTCCCTAGCTGACGAAGGCGAGAAAGCCGCGAACACATGCGACATCCGTCTCCTCTACGATGTCTCACGTCGCCTTAGTGGGACCAAGATAAATGATACGATGCACGTGAAAGACAAGTCTGGACAGTTACTGACCTGGTTCGCTGAATCGAGCACTTTGGAATCCTTTTTCAAGTGTCACCCACGCCATCACCACCTCAGCATGATCCACCAAGGGTTCGACGCATTACCCATGTCAACAACGAAGATCCATCAATGCAGGAGAGAGAAACAGCCAACCGTAGCATAAAATCGAACAGGGCCCCAGGGGTCGATTGCATATCAGCTGAGATGCTCAAAGCTGACCCCGTAGTATCCGCACAACTTCTGCATCAATTATTCTGCAACATATGGGAAACCGCGACATTTCCGGCCGTCTGGATGCAACGCGTCTTAGTAAAGGTCCGATCCCATCCGGGTCGTTACTGGAGTGAGGCAAGGATGTTTACTATCACCGCTTCTGTTCCTCATCATAATCTACGAGACCCTGGTAGGTGCGATTGACCGTGAACCAAATCGTGGACTGCTGTAGCAGCCCATTACCATGGGGCACTCAAATGACTTCAAATTGGCTGATGACGTTGCTCTCCTAGCTCAACGGCGCTCTGATATGCAGAGCAAGCTCGATGATCTTGCCAATCGCACCTCGGCGACAGGTCTTACCATCAATGTCAACAAGACCAAATCGTTGGATGTAAACACGATCAACCCTTCCAGCTTTACGATAGCTGGGCAATCAGTGGAGAATCTTGGTAGTCAAATGACGGCCGATGGCGGCCCCAAGATTGACATAGGTGCACGGATCAAGAAGGCGAGGGTTGCTTTTGCGAGTTTAAGAAATGTATGAAAAAAAAACAACAAGATCAGTCAACGCACCAAAATCCGAATTTTCAACTCCAACGTGAAATCAGTGCTGCTATACGCCAGTGAAACCTGGTGTGTATCAGTGAAGAACACTCATCGGCAGTAGGTCTTCATCAATAGATGCCTGCGGTATGTAATACGTGCATGGTGTGGCCTCACAATTGGATCTCCAACGTGGAGCTCCATCGTCGATGTCATCAAAAGCCGATAGCGACAGAAATTCGGGAGCGAAAGTGGAGGTGGGTCGGCCACACTCTACGCAGGGGCGGAAGCGAAATATGCAAACAAGCGTTAGACTGGAACCTAGCATGACATCGCAGCAGAGGCAGACCCAGAGACTCATGGCGGCGCAGCCTCAATAACGTAGTCAAGCAAGCCGACAGAAATTTGACCTGGCCACAGGTCAAGGCGATGGCTGGTAATCACTCAGGATGGAAATCTTTCAATTCGGCCCTCTGCACCACCCTGGGTGCCCAGGACAGAAAGCAAGTAAGTAAGTCTTTATCATTTACAGTGTTTGATACCGACGGCTAGCTCAGCACAGTAAAGAACGGCTGAAGTGGCCAAATGTCATCACCGCATTGGGAGTCGATTGAAAGTCATGTACTTATTAAATTGGCTTTAGTTTTCGACCGTTGGATGAAAAAAGATGTCAAGTAAAGCTGGAGCTATTCCAAAATTTAAATTGTCCTGAAATGCATTTTTTTTATATCTCAGAAGTCTAAAAGAATTCGAAAATAAAGGGAAGCTTGAAAAACACTATGGACAGGACACACCATGACTACCGCGTCACGCTCGCCAAGTGTTCAACTGTTAAAACAAATTTTATTCGTATTATTGGCACGTCGATCAGCGTCGTGATAAATTTGTTTTGCAAACGCAAATAAATAGTGGTGGTGGTGCCGGTCGGTACGTGTGAGAGAATGCGCCGTGGCTTGGCTGCTTTTCGGCTTGCTGGCTTGTTCCCTCTGATGCCGCCCTCTGACCGTCCATCGCCGATGATGTTGGCTGCTGGTGGCATTTATTGGCCAATCGCTTTTGTTGGGGGAGCGAGGCGAGAGTCCAGGGGAGCAACCGATTGCGTGAAAGATTGATGGCCCACCAACTGGCAGCTTTTTCGGTTTCGGGGCGTTCGATGTATGTCCGACATGTGTTTGGGGAAGACTGGACTCTGTGGGCTGTTGCAACAAATATGCAACACAATTTCCGCCCTTTGCTCGGTTGGGGCAGATGTCCGACTATGGTCTGAGCGGTAGAGGCTGGACTTTTGTTGAATCACTGTTTTGATGTTTTCACTATTTTTATCGAATTTATTTTCCCCAACAAATGGTAGTGACAGAAGGAAAAATGAGCCAAACTTGTGGGGTGGAGATTTATGTTCGATCATTTCGTAGAGTTTTCGGATCCAATGCCACAGCAGAGACAAAGTTCAAAATCCGTATCCTTCCCGGGAATCCCTCCCCATTTATATCGGTTTGACATTTGGCTGGAAAACTTTGTAATTACATCGTTAGCTGCTATTAGCAGCCGTTTTCCCTCGTCAACCCATGAAGCCACCATCTAACAGACCGCAAAGTCGACAAACCCCGAGCAAAGAGTTTATCTAAATAACCGACCAATTATCGTCATCATGTTTCGTGACAAAAGTCAGTGATATTATCAAATTAGAATTATTTGCTCCCAGGCGCTTGCACGCCCTCGTCGTTGTCGCTGTCGTCTTCCATCCGTTGAAACAAGCTCCCCTTTGTGACACTTGATTCCGCAATTAGTGCTGGCTGGCGAAACGACGATGACGACGACGACGTTGTTATGCCAGGGAGAGAACCAGCAGTTTGTAACTCACGTTCGTAACAATGCAGTGATTCACAACTAGATCTTTGTTAGGTTTTTGTTCAGAGCAAGGACCATGGAAGGTTTTATTTTAACAGAAATACACGGAGTCTTGGGCTAGTACAATGATTTCAACAGAAAACCTAACCCGGAACTGGGGTATAGCTGATGCGATACAGAACTTCCTACTTGAAACAGACAAGGTAGCTCACAATTATTGTCAATTTGAATCTTGAAAAAAAAATCGTTATCATTAGTAAATTCAAAAAGAAAAACATGATTCCACTTTAAAAAAAACACCAGATTGATCCACCTAGTGGTGATAGTGCCTTTCTCGTCCAATATGTACTCATGATCCGATTTTTTTTATCTAGTTCATTTATTTGGGGCTCAATCGCATTTAACGCTTTGCGGAGCCAAAGTTCAATTTTTGTATGATATGTACAAATGCAATCTTATATACCATAGTTATATATAAATTCTCTGAAGCAATACCTTCTTGGTGGTTCCGCAGATTCGTGGGGTTTGGCGCCCATAGGAATGTGCTTAGTGGGTCGAGGAGAGAGTAGTGCTGGCTTCTACTAGTGTTGTAGAAGACGGCCTTAACTCCACACTACCCTAACCTTCCTGTTAGGGTGTCTGATGAGCAGATTTATCCCCCTATGGTTTAGAAGAAAAAAAAAATACCATAGTTAGTATGGGTCTGAGCCAGGGTACTCGTAGCAGCTCGAGGTTAGTAAGTCACAATGTTTTAAAGATGGGCTTGGAAAGGACTGGGGTAGAGGGTTCTCTGAAGCTCATCCGGGCGGTATCTTTGGCTTAGCGTTTTCGTCGCCTTATAGTGTTGGTACTACCTTGTCGGTATTCGTCTGCCTGATGGCCAGAAACAAAACACAAAAAGACAAAACAGAGAAGAGCGAAGATAGTCTTGGGATGTACACTACCCGCCATTAATATGGAATCGCATATTGCAACACTCATACTGAATATTGCAGCACCCAAAAAAGTTTGGCATCACCCTAAAATGTGATTATTTCAGGTCTTTGAGGCACAAATCATTAATGACCTAATGGTTTTTACAAATACCAGTGATTCCAAAGCGAAAGCTTAGTTCAATTAAAAAGTTACGCTGTGCATATAGCAAATTAGAGTCAGGTATGGAATTAGGAGTGATCTTGTGAAAGTGTTCCAACCCTAAGACCCCCATCCCTCGTGTTGCTATAGGACCCATTAGCGTTTTGCTGAGAAACCCTGGTTATCCAAGAAGGGTAGCGAAGCCCGACCGAGATACCGGCACGATCGCCGGTGAAGATTTACCCAAGCCACCTAGTCGCCATCTTGGGCCCGAGTTCCCGAGCCCACGCCGAGAAGCAGAGCATCCCACATCCCACATCGAGATTCCGTCATCTCTGGCCTGCCTACACATTACACCCGACAAGACACACACACACCGAAAAAGGTAAAATAAATCTGTATTGAAAGTGAAGTGCGGTGTTTAGTTTCATTGTGCCCTGATCAGTCCCATAGCGAAGAGCCGGCCCTGGGAAAAGAGGTGGTTGTTACCCGCCCCAGAAAACTTCCGTGGCTGAGACCATCAGAAGCCTGGGGAACCCCTGGTGATAAGGCCCGTCAGGCCGCGTCACCCTGTGATCTAGATTGTTTTATAACATATTTTGGGTGATGACAAACTTTTTGGGTGCTGCAATACTGAGTATTGCAACGATTCCATATTATTGGCGGGTAGTGTACGTGACATCGCGGGTCCCCAACACATCTCTCACAAAAACAAAGGGTTGTCTACCTCGGGCCTCAAGGGTATCCAAAAGTAGTGCTCTGGAGGCGTCATTATCCGGGCACTGTCAAACTACGTGGTCGATGTCATCATAACCGGAACCGCACTAAGTACAAACATTGCTCAACGCGAGGTTAATCCTGTGTAAATGCGCATCTAACGAGTAATGGTTGGACATAAGCCTTGACATCACGCGAATTTCGACTTACATCCAAACAATACCAGCACACTCGCAAAGAAACATTAGGAATAATAGAATGTAACCACCGTCCCAGCTGGCCATCTCGCTAATAATTTTGCCAACTTTGAAGAGAACTCTGGCGAACAAAATGGAAAAATTCATCGTGTGAAATTTCTATGATTCTATCATAGATCGAAGAATAGTGTATCGAAAACGCCGCTATTTGATGTGTCGCATGCATGGGTTTGGTTCACTTTTGCATATGGCCTCTTCCGGTGGGACACTCGGAACCGGTTCCGGAACACAACCGGTTCAGATATGGTGGGAGACTATTTTCTTGCAAGCCGTTCATCAGAATATCGAAAATGCCGCGGTTTGATGTGTCGCATGTACGGATTTACAGCACTTTTTATATCTGGCCCCTTCCTGGGGTACCGGTTCCGAACACCTAAATGGCCCTAATGTGGTCTGAGCCTACTTTCTTAATAACTGGTCACCAGGTTATTGGAAAAGCTGCGATTTGATGGGTTGCAAGGATGGGTTCGGTTCACTATTATATTTGGCAACTCCCGAAGGGAAATCCGGAACCGATTTTTTGTGTAAACGAAAGACCGCGCGGGGGTAGGGGTGTAGTTATAATAAATCCTTGGAGGAATAACGGAAGATGACCCTGGTGCAATCCATGGAAGAATTTTGGAGTAATTACTGAACGAATCTCAAGAAGCGTTCCTGAGACAATTCTAGAGAAATCCCTGAAGGAACCTCAGAATAAATTTTGGAAGGTATTTCAAAAGGATTCCTGGAGAAATTATTTCAGCTACCGGGATCAATTTCAGGAGAAATCAATGATGGAATCCCGAAAGAAAACTATAAAAGAATCCTAAAGGGAATCCTCCAAAATACCCTTGAATCCCGGGGGAAAACCCTAAAGAAAACTCGGGAAGTACCAATGACGGAATCCCATGATAAATTCTTGAAGTAATCCTGGAAGAAATCCCCAGGAAAAACCTAAAGAAACCCCTGAAGCAATTCCGCCAGAAATCTCAAAAAGAAATTGGAGTCATCTCTGAATGAGTCTCAAAAGAAGTCCTTTGAATTTCCTGGTAGAATCCCTAGAAGAATTCGGGTAGAGATTTTCCTGCTGGGATTCTTCTGGGATTTTTTCTTGGATTCCCCAAGGCCAAGGAGTTCCTTCTGTAATTCCCCAAAGAGTCCTTTTTAGATTTCTCAAGAAGTTCCTTCTGAGAGGTTTCCAAGAGTTCCTTCTAGGATTGATCCAGGAGAACTTTCATGGATTTCACCAAGAATTTCTCACAGGGTTTTTCATAAGCTCTTATCGGCCTTAATCCAGGAACTCCTTCTAGAATCCTTCATGAATTTCTCCCATACTTTCTGCTGGGATTCCTTCAGAATTTTATACCAAAAATTTCTCAGGAGATTATACCAAAAGTTCCTTGTGGGATCTTTTCAGGAATTTCTCCTGGATTTATTCCAGGTTTCCTCCAGAAGTTCTCTCCGGGATTGTTTAAGAAGTTTCATCCAGGCATTCTTTCAGATATTCCAACAATTCGTCCAGGAAAAACTTCTTGGGGAATTTAGTCCAGAATTCATTAAGGATCTCCTTCCGGGATTACTTAGGAATTGCATACTGGCGTTCCTCCTCCATTCCCCAAAATTGTTTTTGGAATATCGTCATCAGTTTTTTTTTATAAATTCCTCCAGATGTTCAATTTGGGTTTCCTTCAAAAGCTCCTTCTGAGATAACATTTCCTCAGGATTTCATTCTTGGAATCCCTGTAAAAGTACTACTGAAGACATTCCATACACACCAAATTTTTTGAAACGCTTTCAGCACAAAAATATCAGCAAAATAAATTGATGAATTTCAGCAAAAAATTTGCTGAATTTCAGCACAACGTTGCTGATCAGCTGTCAAAATTGCTGGATGATTCAGCAAGTTGAAAAATAATTGCTGATATTCAGTAAATTCGCATTGCTAAATGAAATCAGCACAAAAAAATCAGCAAAGTTTGCTGAATACCAGTAAACAAAATTTGCAGTGTAAGCAATACCATTTCCTGATGGAATCTTTATAGAAATCTCAGAAGGAACTCCTGGAGGTATGACAAAAATATTTCCTGAAGGATTGCTAGTATTCCTGGATTCATGCCAGATGGAACCCCTTTAGGAATTTCAATTAAAAAAAAACTGCTGGTAGAATCACAGAGGAAACTTTCGAAAAAAAAACCTGGATAGACCCCAGTATTCCGGAGGAATTTCCCCGGAATCTCAAGAAACTTCTTGAAAATCCTAGAAGGCTCTTTACCGTCCTATAAGATACTAGGTTTTTCACACGACGATGGCGTAGTGTACGTTCAGCGTGCCTGTTTGGCTCATATTGACCCCAACATCCTACTAGGGTTAAAGATATCATAAAAGGAAAGAGTGAATTTTGGAAGAAAGTTGTGGAGAAATACCGAAAGAAACCACGGTTGAAATTCCTAGAAAGAAGAATCTTTGAAGGAACTCTGGATAAATTCCAGAAGTAACTTCTGATCAATCTTCGAAAATCTTGGAGGAATCCTAAAAGGAACTGAAGGAGTTATTCGTACAGGAACTTCTGAGGAAATTCTCGAAGAAGCTTCTGGAGGAATCCAAGAAAGAACTCCAAGAAACTCCTTGATGAATCTCAAAATGAACTTCTTGAGCTTAAATACACATAAATAAAATAAAACTTGAAAAATCATAGTAGAAAATTTTGAAGCATTACCAGAAGGAACTGCTGGAGAAATTCTCTAAAAAGGAAATCCTAAGTAACTTCTTGGCGAACCCAAGAAGGAACTTCTTGTAGAATTCCAGATTTGATTCCTGGAGGAACACCAGAAGAAACTGCTAGGGTAATTTCAGCAGAAAGTCCTGGGGGACTCTCAAATGAACCTCTGGAGAAATCTTAGAAAAAATTTTCACATCAATCTTTGATGGCACTCCTGGAAGAATGGGGTCATGGCTTAGAAAGAAAAAAGGGGTGTGTCAGGGGAACCTGAAGGTCACAGAGGTGATTTGAGGGGCCTCTGGGGCGTTTCAAAGAACCTAAAGTGGTTTCAGAGGGTTCCATGGCCGTTTCATGAGATCTTAGAGAAGTTCCAGGTGGTCTCAGGGGTATATTAGTGGGTCTCAGAGGCGTTCCAGGGGGTCTGTCAGGGGGCGCTAGAAGTATCCGGAGGGATCCAGGGGTGTTTCAAGGAGACTCTGAGGTGTTTTGAATATTCATCAAAAACATAAAAAAACGTTTACACAGTGTCACTCCTGTCACTCACGAATCGTATCGCCGGTGGATCGCTTGCGATGCGAATGAGGACAAATAAATAATTTCCAAGTGTGGCTTCCAACCATTCGCCGAAGTTTGCTTTCACTACTGACAAGCAGATACTCAAACAAAAGTGACAACCGTTCGCTGCTGAGTGTCTTCCACTGTTAATAAACGAGTAAAGTGGAAATCAGGAATCCTGCTTAAGGGCATCTCGAGGGGCCTTCAGCAGGATCCAGGGGAGTTTCAGAGGGTCTCAGGGGCATTTCAGAAGAGTACTCGGAGACCTCCCAAGCAACACACATGTTATAATAGAGTTACGACAGCGCAAGTTTTGGTTGTATAGAAGTTTATTTTACGTTATTCTAACATTATGTTGAAATAACGTAAAATAAACTTCTATACAACCAAAACTTGCGCTGTCGAAACTTTTATATAACATGTGTGTTACTTGGGCTCTGAGGCGTTTAAAAGGGCCAAAGAGATTGCAGAGGGTGTCAAAAGCGTTTCAGGGGCTCTTCGGTAATACAAGAGGATCTTAGGGTCACCTCAGAGGTCTCAAGGAGCTCCATGGGGTTTCAAGGGAGCTTCAGGGCGGGCTTTTCAAATATATAGCCTTGCCGTAACAACCCGCACGAGGCTTCACTTTCCAAACCCTCCCATTTGCCTCACATCGTATCGAGCCGACTGGGCAACGTCGTAGTATTGTTGTCCATTGGGCGGCCCTGAGTAGGGGCTAATTAATAGCATGTTCAGTTATTACGGATTGAAGCTCTGAAGAACAAAAACTGATATTGGTTTGATTGATTGAGAGGTTAAAGACCAGAAATAATAGCAAAATCTGGTATGGTGAATAATAGCTTGTTGCTTATAGATATCAGGAGCGTTTCAGTGGATTTTATGGGGCGCTTCAGGTACTTTCAACGTGTTCCAGGGGGTTTCAGGGAAGCTGCCATGGGCGTTTCAAAGTCTCCAAGAGGGTTTCAGGTGGTCTCAGGTGCGCTTCATAGAGACTTAGAGGCGTTCCATGGGGTCTTAGCGGATCCCAGAGAGCCCCTTTGTACGCCTTGGAACCATGAAAGGCTCCAAACCCCCCCGGGGTGCCCTGCAACGTACCTGACACACTTTGGAACAATCTGCAATGCCTCTGAAATGCCTTGAAACATCCCGAAAGTCCTTTGCACCCCAGTTTTTCGGACTCTTTGAGAATCTCCTTGTATGCACAAGGGAGGGGTTTTGAGTGTTAAACCCCTCCCATTTGTGGATGTCCCATGAACTAGACGCCATTAGGAAAAACCCCTCCCTTGTCGCTTCTGGGCACGGACCTGCCTCCTTGACATCTCCTTGGTTCCATCGCAAATGCCTAGGAGCAAGACCTTGTTCTCGCGAGCTATGTAAGTTCCCTTATTGTCTGCCCTTTTTTTAAATGTTTGCATATTTTTAATTTCTGCACTCCCAGCCCATGGCATGAAAAGAGGTAACCAGGTACTCCTAACTGGCCTGAGGCACTGTTAGAAGCGGTGCCATATCGCTCGTACATAGTTACTTCTAAATGCTGAAGAGGCATACCAGGGCCCATGCCACACCTAGACTTACTCCGCTTGACCTACCTATGCGTTAAAAGCTCGGTCACCTAGCGAGGTGTAGATGGATATGTATGGTTAGCATTCAAAGAAATCCAAGGCTTCCACCTAAAGCTCCTCAATCTAGTTGAAGTCCGATGGGAAACATAGCGCAGGCTCCAGCACCAGCCCAGTACACAACTCTTAACTGGTGGCCTTTGCCATCGATTCGTGGAAACATGAGCTAGGAACTTGTGTGGACCTGATCTATGTATGACGTTCCTCCTAGGTTGTCATTTTACCATTTTTGTCCTAATCTACAAGAAAGGGCACAGATAGGTTTGCGTAAATTCGGTGTACAAGATATTCACGAGTCCTGCTCAGCAGACTGAGACCTTTAAACCCAGTCGTGCATTGGAGTCATCATGAGTGACCCAGATAGGCCCAGATAGACCCAGAGCGTCAACTAATGCACGAAGAAGGTTAAGAGTTCATCGCTGGTATTATTGAGGGCCGGTCATCGATGGAGCTGGTCTCGGAGTTGGGAGAAAGCGAAACAATATTCCGCAGGAGATCTGGTAGAGGTCGGCGGCTTCGTAGAAGGCCGCAAACACGCGCTGGTTGCACAAGGTTAAAACATGTTTAGAAACCCTAAACGTTCGAGGAACTGGAGTATCATTGCGTAAGACCGACGAAGATGGAGCTCCTACTATACACGCGAGGCTGCAGTAAAGTTACGCGGTGGTCAGCAATGTTTTAGAGTAAGGTATCATGAGGCAGACATGAAAACGCTTTCTGCCCAAGGAAGTCAAGGAAATTTCCATAACGGAAAAAAATCCTGAACAAGCTGGGGATGGAATCCGTCATATTCAACCTGGTCTTGCTGAATATCATCACATTTACCGCTCGAACTAAATCCATGGGTTAGATTTGTGATCCGTGAACTACCACTTGAGAACCCATAGCCATCAACCAACCTGTACGACAGAAGCCAGCCAGTAGTGAGGAGTTCGCACCACATCGGAGAAACAAGCTGCTTTTCGGGGGCAGAAGTCAACTTCCAACTCTTCCGTCAACACCTGCTGCTACTGATGTTGCTGATGTTGAAACTCCCGTCTGGACTACTAAATTCCCCACTGGCTGCCAAGGCAGTCAGTCCAGAAGAAGGTACCCATATTACTCCAGCCAGTCCCACCGAGCTAGTTAGGACGGAGTGAAGGTGAAAATTATGTACTCACTTCACACTGAAAAAGGGGGTTCAGAAGACCATGCAACCGCTACTTTGTGTGCTGCTGAAAATTAACCCTAACGAGCCGGCCGAGCCAGGGTAGAGAGGTGTGTCCCTCTTGGTCTACTAGAGGGTAGATGATGACGACAACGACGACGACGATGGCAGTAGTATGGACATTATTGCAGTAGTATGGAAGGGTTGTGGAGGTTGCAATTTCTCAACTGGAGTTGACTTTTATTTGAAACCAGGTGAGCTCGTTTTGGCCTAATTACACACAGCTGCTTTTGCCAATTGCCTGCTGATGAGTGGGATCGTCCTAGGGAGTAATTTGTGCTGATTTAATTTTTACAAGGATGATACAAGTCGTCCACATTCATGTATTTTTACTTCATTTATTTAGTACACATTTCTACATTGATAAAATTGAATCCACAATTCTACCGCCACACATTCGATTCGCTGCTTCTTCTCTCCAATCTTGGGAATGTCCTACCCTCGCCAAATCACTCTCAAAATCATCAGCTCATCTTTTTCACTGTGCTCCACGGTGTCTCGTACCAAGCGGATTTCTTAAGAGCACAATCTCTGCAGGGTTGCTATCCGGCATTTTTGCAACATGCCCTGCCCACCTTATTCTTCCGGCCAACCTTGATGCACAGTTGAACTTATGTAGAGCTCACTGACGTTGATCAGCCGTCCCTAACCTGGAGAACAGACGCTCAAGCATGCGGAAGCAAACGCTCCATTCCTGTCAGCATAAGACCAAAGCTCCCACCGGCTTGGTTATCTGATGTTCCTCGCAGTCCAGCCAGTGCCGAGAGGAGGTGGGGATAGAGTTGCTGAGAGGCGACTAATGACATCCATGGAGTCTGAATTATGCATTACCCAGCCGTTACCATTCTTTGAAGCTTACCTCTACAGTCGACCACCACAGGGACATCTTAAAACAATCCAACAAAGTCAACGTTAGTACCTTTGTTCTTACGTGGAAACCTGTTGAATTTCATGGACACGGTTCTGATTGTGTTCTTCAATCAGTATTTAAAAAAAAAAATTTCATTACATAATAAATAAACGCGAGCACCCTCAAGTAAACCCTTTGAGAAAACTTCGAATCGCTCGCTCTTCTCCGGTGACAGTTTCCATTTCGTGCAATAAATCGATCGATGAACTTCAATATTCCATCAATATGTTAATTTTTCCTCGGCAAAAAACTGCTTTTCTGATGTTTTTATTTTATTTTATTCACAGCCATAACGCTGAAAGTCATCAACGCCATCATAGCCGTCCAAAGCAGACGGCGAACTCTGTGAAGGAGTCCTCCTTCTTGCCCCTCACAGAAGCTAATCTAGGAACGGGTATAAAACTAATAGAGAAATCCACCATGCCGCATCGAGGAGAAAGCAATAAATAAATCAAATATACATTCGCAAACGGGTGACATTCATGCTTGCCTTGAAACTGCACTCAACGAAGCTCCATTGCAACCGATTGCTGCTCAAAATCAAATCGAGAAAAAATGGTACAATTTCCATTTAAAAATATGCTTAGAACTTTGAGAGGGGCTGATTGCTTCTAGATTCTACTGAGCACGAGGTGAACGTCGGCGGTGCTGACTTGTTTCCCGAGAACTGGCAAAAGTCCAAATCAAGCGAACGGAATCTCACGTACTTTCGGGCGGAATTTGCATAAACGGTTTTATCCTAAGAGAGTGTCCCCAGAGGTCATGTCTTCAAAAGCTGCCAATCTGGCGGTGTTTGTACCGATAATGATTATCAATATTTTCGAATCTGAGTTTGTTGGGAAATGCTAAATATACTGCTTTTCGTTGTGATAGAGTCACTTTGATGCTCTGAAATTCTGAGAAAAATAAACGACTTGAAGACTAGACGAATGGAATACTAGAAGACTAGAAGACTAGAAGACTAGAAGACTAGAAGACTAGAAGACTAGAAGACTAGAAGACTAGAAGACTAGAAAGACTAGAAGACTAGAAGACTAGAAGACTAGAAGACTAGAAGACTAGAAGACTAGAAGACTAGAAGACTAGAAGACTAGAAGACTAGAAGACTGGAAGACTAGAAGACTAGAAGACTAGAAGACTAGAAGACTAGAAGACTAGAAGACTAGAAGACTAGAAGACTAGAAGACTAGAAACTAGAAGACTAGAAGACTAGAAGACTAGAAGACTAGAAGACTAGAAGACTAGAAGACTAGAAGACTAGAAGACTAGAAGACTAGAAGACTAGAAGACTAGAAGACTAGAAGACTAGAAGACTAGAAGACTAGAAGACTAGAAGACTAGAAGACTAGAAGACTAGAAGACTAGAAGACTAGAAGACTAGAAGACTAGAAGACTAGAAGACTAGAAGACTAGAAGACTAGAAGACTAGAAGACTAGAAGACTAGAAGACTAGAAGACTAGAAGACTAGAAGACTAGAAGACTAGAAGACTAGAAGACTAGAAGACTAGAAGACTAGAAGACTAGAAGACTAGAAGACTAGAAGACTAGAAGACTAGAAGACTAGAAGACTAGAAGACTAGAAGACTAGAAGACTAGAAGACTAGAAGACTAGAAGACTAGAAGACTAGAAGACTAGAAGACTAGAAGACTAGAAGACTAGAAGACTAGAAGACTAGAAGACTAGAAGACTAGAAGACTAGAAGACTAGAAGACTAGAAGACTAGAAGACTACACCCAAAACTGGAATTTAGGAGCGTTTTAGTGCACGTCGTTTTGTGCACGAAACGTGCACGGCATAGGCGCAAAACGTGCACGTTGGATGATGCGCAAACGCTCATGCTCGGTTATCGCATACATGCGTAACAAAAATAGTATCTGGATACAAAGATCGACCACTGAACTGCTCGACGATGGAACTCGAACAAACTGCGAATGATGGTGCACGCACACAAGTACTGTATGGAATGTACAAACAGATTCCGTACAGTATAACCAACACTCAAGTGTGTGTGACCAAAATCATCTTGTATCAGTTTGTTTTCAACCATCGTCGTCGGTTCACGGTTTGCGGAATCAATCGCGAATATTTTACGAATTAAAATAGTTTTAATTTAAATGTTTGTTTTAAATAAAGTGCAAGAAGTGATTTCGGTGAATACGTTTTAGAAACACCGTCGGACCGGTCGTCATCAGCGGTGGCGCGGCTCGGCGGCGGCGGTGGCGATAATTGTTTTTGTTATTTTGATTTGGGGAAGTGGCTCATCTGTCAGCAGCATGCTGATAAAGTGAAGGGCTTTTTTTCTTAATCTACAAAAAAATATAGCATGCAGCCGGAAGTGAAATTGGCATGCAGAAGTGAACGGTCTGAGTCGACCAGTGTTATAATGAAAAAAAAAATAAATAGTGAAAATTGAAATGAGCAGTGATAATGCCACCTAAGGGCACCGATAGTTACGTGCGAAATTGAAAGTGCGCGTGCGTGAAGCCGGAAAGAAAGTATCAACAACAGCAAATCCTTTGGACGTGCCCCCCACTCTACCTTTCATGCGGCACTATGGCAGCGCAGTAGCAAGAAAATTATTGGAATAAATAAGTGCATGTGTGGGGAGGGAGGTGGTAGTGTTTCATTACCAAATTTCAAGTGAGTGAAAGTAATGAAGGAAGGCAGTGTGAAGTTGAGGAGGATTTAAACCTAAGATCGCTCAAGTCCAGAAGGATTGGAAACGGTCGGCGTGTGACCGGATCCAGTGCAAAAGGACAACAAGTTAGAAGTAAGTACGTATTTTTCCCCTTTTACGGAACTTCTTGAATTGAAAAAGTTCACAATTCTTGTGGAACTCCTTGGAGCAATTCCGATTATAAATATTATAAAATTGTTTTTGGAATTCCAATTGTATTAAGAAATGCTGTCGCATTTTTTTTTATTTTTATCGAATTTAAGGATTATTTATTGAAATGATTTTACAAATTTGACTTTTGTTGAGACTTTTTGTTCTTATGGGGCTCTGATCTTATTTTTTTAATTTATTTGAAACATTTGACTTGCGTTAAGAATTGTTGTCGTCATGTTACAGTTTCTTTAAAAATTCGTGGAGCAATTCTGATTATTTTTTTTATATTTGACTTGTGATCAGAACAGTTTTCAAAAGATTACAGTGCTTGTGGTACTCTTTGGAGCAATTCTTATTTATAGATTTTTTTTTATTTGCCTTGTATTAAGAATTGTTGTCGTAAGATCACATATCTTGTGGAGATGCTTGGAGCAATTCTCATTAATTTGTTGAAATTAGTTTTGAAAGTTAACTTGTAATTTTGATTAATTCAACCGAAATGAGTTGCATTATGAACCATAATGCAATTGTTTGATAGACTTTAAAAGTCTTCATTTTCCAGGATGCATTCAAGTAATGGCTGCGTTAGTGTGAGATTAGATTAGATTAGATTAGAACATTTTCCAAAGGATTTTCAAAGGAATTTTCTAGAAAACTGACCAGGAATTCATCAAATGAAACTTTAATAAATTTGCTGGAGTAATTTTCAAAGAAAAAATAACATTGCTGATTTAATCCCTAAAAATAATTTAAAAGGATTTGCTGGAGAAATTCTCGGAACGAATTGTGAACAAACAACTGAAGAAGTTTTATCGAAGAATTCTTTAACACTTATGTGGCCGGCAGGGTACCCGGGTACCTTTTTCAATTTCAAATCTCGACATTTTAATGGTTGTTGAGACTAGGATGTTGGAACTCTGTTAGATCTTAGAACTCGTGAATATACATCTATCAATGGGGTTGACCGAATTTTAAAGTAAGGAGGGGCAGGAGGAGGGGCTCCTGCATTTTTTTATTACGTGGAAGGCCGGCAGGGTACCCGGGTACCCACGAAATTGAAATGATCATATCTCCGTCAATTTTTCATAGATTTTGGAAATTTTTAGCTCATTCAACTCAGAAACTCATCATCTATCGGGAAAATATTTGGTTAGACCGATATAATCACCGTGGTTTTCGGAAAATCCATATTTTTGGGAGCATGTCCTTATACCGTATTGAAACCCACATTGTTAAGACTAGGATATCTTAAAATGTTTATGGTCAACCATGGCCCCACGAGAAGCGTGTTCCAAAATCACAGTTTCAAAGTCAACACGTTTTATGATTCCAGGCCAGTCAGATACAATATGCCAAAGCAATTTTACGATGCTTGGTACCGAAATTGCTACTAACCTACCGAAAATCCCGTATATTGTATTGTATAAAAACATGGATCCGTAAATCCGGATTTTCCGGTACCCATGGTGATCGGACCGATCCAACCAAATACGATCTCGATAGATAATGATTTTCTGAGTTGAATGAGGCAAAAACTTTTAAAATCGGTGGAAAAATCGCTGAGATATGATCATTTCCATTTTGTGGGTACCCGGGTACCCTGCCGGCCTTCTACGGGTGTTTTTTTTGCTGGCCACACTACGGTTAATGAATCTCCAGAAAAAACTACGAAGTAATTCAGAGACAATTTGCAACGGAAATGCTGAGAAAACTTCTAGAAGGAATTTCCGGAGAAATTTCTAAGGATATTTTTGAAAGAATTACTTAAAAATATAAGAACTGTTTAAAGGATTGCGCAAAAACAATCTAAAGGAATTTCTAAAGGAAGTGCTCCAATAAATCAATAAAGAAATTGAAGAACAAAAGAAATGCTGCAGAAACTCTCAGAGCAACTTTTTTTTTAATTTTCCATAAAATTTCCAAAGAATTTCGCCAAGGAAATCAAAGAACTCACAAACCAAATTTAAAAAAAAAAATAGAAGGAGGAAAATGCCAATGAAATTTCCGATGCCATTTCTCACGAAAATATATAAGACATTTTCATTTTACAATAGGAATTCTTGAAAGAAATGACGAGGTAACTTCAAAAGGAATCACCATCAGAGTTAGCAAATATTTTGATGCAGAAATATTGCAGAAAACTTTTGGCAAAAAAAATGTATTGACATTATTGAAAGAATTTCAATTGGCATTTTAGTGGATATTTCAAAAAAAATGCAGAAATAAGTTCACAGGCCTTGGCGAAGAAACTTCCAAGTTTCCGAAAAACATACATAAAAACATACATACATGGATCTCTAACCCACTTTGATTTCCTTTGCATTGAGTTTAGCCTCAGATGGTGAGGTTTTTAACTATATGCAAAATAAAGTTGGTAAACTCAGTTTTATTCAAAAACTAGAAGTCACCAAAACACCAGTAGTAGGACTAAATGCTATAACTCCTTGAATTACAAGAACACATATTCCAAAATTGAAAAATAGGACGACACTAGATTTCGGTTTGGTAGATCTATCACCGCAACGCAACCCAAAAAGACGATCTACCCACGCTACGGGCTCCGTTAAAGATCGAGCATCTTTTAAACCCCCTCAACCATTCATCCCTCAGCACGGGTCGCCTGACACCTTGGATTTGAGTTTATCGTTTGGTGGACTTTTACCCCCGGAACAGGTGGTCCGTAGTGCTTTTCTAAGCCGGCAGCTACACGGGCATACAGGCGCCTAAATGGAGGCATGTATGGATATGGCCTCCACTTTATCATCTTATGCAACATCTTGTACGATTACTGGTTGTCTGGGCAGTTTCCATAATATATTTTTAGCATTTCTGGTGCCAACTGATAATTTAATAGATATCTTTGTGGAGATAGTCGATTTTCAAAATCAATTTTAAGGATTTCTGGTGCCAGGGACCAGTGAGTGTTTTCTGGAATATTTCTGGCGATAATCGTTTTTTTAGTATTTTTAGTTCCAACCGGGAATTTGCACATTTTTTTTTTTGAATCATTGTGATCGCGTACTTTAGGATTATGCTGAAATCGAATTCGAGGATTATTTCCTTTGGAAATTTTTAAGAAAATAATTGTCCGTCATTGTTTTGGTTATTTGTTCAGGGATTTCATTGGAAATTCGATTATAATTTATTCTGGTAAATTAATTTGAAAGTTCATTTCAGATTTCCTTGGATAAAAAAAAACTAACATTTTTTCGCAATCCTGTGAACATACGGTGATTTTTGTTATAATTCGTTTGGCAATGTCTATGGTAATTCAAATAAAATTGACTAAGACAATTTTTTCGATATTTTTTCCAGCAAACTATTTGTTTTTTTTTTTCTTCAGTAAATTAACTTGGCATTTCTTTGGAAACTTATGATAATTGAGGGGGTCAGAAGCAGAGGGGTGTAAGTGACCAAAACTTGATTTTGAGATATTGAACGAAAACTTTGACATCTTATAAAAAAATCAACAATATTCGAAAAAAATTGGATTCGCTCCGAACACTCTACTATCAAGTAACTCCACTATCTGAGATGGAAACAGACATTATATACGCTGTTTTTTTTGCAGATAGGAAAATTTGATTTTTTGGGTTAGTGTCACTTACACCCCTCTACCACCAAACTGTTGACTTACACCCCTTTGGCACCAAACAAGTTCTCAATAGGCTATATACTCTACATGTAGACTCAAGTATTACTATGAATAAAATTGTCCCTAAAATGTTTAAGGGCCTGTTCATAAACTACGTAGACTTTGAGGGGGACGGGGAAGTCTGGTGGAAGTCTACGGTCCTTACAAATTTCGAAAATTTTGTATGAACAAAAGTCTACGAGGGGGGAGGGGGGAGGGACTAAGGTTGCCAAAATCAAGTCTACGTAGTTTATGGACAGCGTCTAATTTCGTTTTAAATGAATAATGCAAGCAACCATGATGATGTGGAAGAATTATTACTTTTCTGAATTCAAAAATCAGATGAAGTATTGAGAAACTAAAAAAGCCCTAAATTTAACCCTAGTGGGATGTTGGGATTATGACCCAGGCTTTCTGGACGAACACTGCACTATCGTGATGCGTCTAGCGTAACATAAAACCATAGTGACCATTTTGTCGGATCATTGTTACGTCAGTAAGGACCTACAATTTAATCATCATAGTATTTTCAAAAATGTAAGTTTATTTTATTTTTAAATGTAAATAAAAATACATTTAAACCTGATATATTGAAAAGCCAAAAATTATTGTAAACCGGCTGTGCGGCTTTTTGATACACAGCTCCATAGAGAAGTCCCCCGTTATGTGTATTGGGGCCTCTTTTGTCAGTTAATTTGTTTGTCAAGTTGTTTAGAATCTTCCCCGATTCGAAAAAAAAAACTGGCATGCAAATGTTCACGCCAATCATTTTAGATATTTCCGAGTCTATAAGGATAATACAGACAGACAGAAACTCATTATTAACCCGGGAGCGGTCGTGTCGTGTACTGAGTACACGCGCCATGAAAAATACACGCTTGTGGTATACAACGTGAGCGTGACTTCGCTGCAGGTAGTCGAAGACGCGACTGCTCGAGGGTTAAATGTATAAATTGATAGGCGTGCGCTACTAATACATGTTTTATCCTTTCAAACTATGGAAATCGCCAACAATACGATTTAAAATCTAATGATTTATCATACGGATTCTAAAACAGAGCCTCAACGACACCATACACGACGTGATGATGCACTTTTTGTGTAATACTGCGTATGTAAACTCGTCCCTGACAGTGGTTTCCAACGAGTACTGAAATTGGGAGTTTAGACGTCTCACGATTTCAAACGGTAATTTGTTAACTGCCCTTCGTTTCATCCGTGTTTGGCAGCCTTCTTTTAGGAGAAATAGACCTAATTTTTCATTGAAGAAGACTGCTAAACACAGCTGAAACGTCGGCTAGGTAGCAAAGCACCGCTTGAATTCGTGAGACTGAACAAAATTTTGGTAATCAAATTGATAACCTAATTCTGATCTTCACGATCGTCATAAAATCCTAAATTTGGGAATGAACAATTGTGAATAAAATGCAGTGTTGTAATTTTAATTGGTACATTATCGTCATTCGTACTCACGATGTGCAACGAAAAGAAGGTGATATTGTCACTTTTTTGTGTGAAAAGTTCAGCAAAAATATCAGTCAATTAATTTACTATCGATGTTTGCGGCTAAGCCAGTCGAGTGAAAGTTTTACCTTATTCCAAAAGCTAGACTTTGCAAATATTGGCGTGAGTGAGAAATGGATAATGAGAAGGGCAAATGCCGAAAAGGTAACTTCCCCTCTCAGTAAGACTCGAAATAGTACAATACCATCACTGCCATTATTAACTTGAGAATTTAAATTGATTGAAACAATGTTGAGCAATACTTCATGTAAATATAATAAACTACTTACACCCCTCTGCCTCCAAACAAATCTCCTCAACGGTTAAGCGTCATATTTTCAATCAATGTTTAAATATGCTCAAACATTTTTAAAAATTGTGGGTCTTTGGCAACAAGCAAAGCAGATCTCGTAGAATCACGTGCGATATTTATTTCAATTTTGAATTTTTGGTCACTTACACCCCTCTGCCTCTAACCCCCTCAATTGGGTTCTTTAGGGGTATCCAGATTATTTCATAATCGGAATCTCCACCCTCAAATTAGTCGAAATCCAAAATTTCATAATTTTTGGTACCCCCGAACAATTTTTAAAATGCATTTAAAGTTTGTATGGGGAAAAAATTTGTTCGAGGCGAACAATCATTTTATCGAATGTACAACTGTCATTCTATCCACGGACATCAATACTGTTTTGTTTATTAAACCATCAAAACAAAGGTATTGGAACGCCATGAACTTACGTTACACAGAAAAGCTCTTTCGACAAGGCTATAGAAAATAACAATATTTTATTAACTAAACAACCCAATTAGGTAATTTTTTGGAGGTTCCTTCGGAAATTTCGTCGGAAATTTAATTAAGGCAAAACTGCAAGCATTTCTTCACTTTTTGGTTTTTGATTTTTTATTAAATAATGAAGCAATATTTTCAAAATCGGTTTTCGTACACAGTTAGAGTAAGTATCAAGGTATCTCTTGATTTTTTTTTCAAGTGGAAAATGTTTTTCAGTTTTATGGAACCATTTTTGAATAAAATAAAAAAAAATGTTTTTGAAAAATTAGTTAAAGTTTTACACCTGAAAAAAACCAGGAGATAGCTCGATTCTTCCTCTAACTGTATATGAAAACCGATTTTGAAAATATTGCTTCGTTATTTAATGAAAAATCAAAAATCAAAAATACGAGGACATGCGTTCAGTTTCGCCTTAAACTTTATTTCGGCAATTTATTTGAAAATTCCCTTGACATGTTCTTGTGCAAATTATTAGGGAATTCCTTTGGAAATTGCCTAGCATTTTTTTTTCTTTCGGTAATGTTTTGAATCCTTCAGCAATTTAATTGAGAATTCTATTAAAGTTGGCTTCGACAATGAACTGAAAATGTGATTTATTTGGTAATTCCTTTGATAATCCTGTTAGCAATTTCGTTGGAATTTCAGGTGAAGTTGACTTTTGCAATCAATTTGGAAATGTATTGGAGATTCCTTCAGCAACTTATCTGGAAGTTTTTCCTTCGGATAATTAGTTTGGATGTTTTTTTGAATCTGTTAGTTTTGTTTTGGAAATATTTTCGACAACTTCTCAAATTACCAGACGGAAATTAAGTTGAAATTCACTTCAGTAATATACAAAAAAAATCCTTTGAAATTTCCTTCTGCAGATGGTTTGAAAAATTCCTTCAAATATTTTTAGGAAGGTTTTTTTTCTCGTACTCTGTTTAGTAATTCTTTCGGAAAATTTGTAAAAAGTTAAATTCAATTTGCAAACTAGTTTGGAATCTTCTCGGAGTGTGGTAAGATTTTTTTTGAAAATTTCAGGAAATTGACTTTTTGAATTTGAATTTTTTTTCGAAATTCCTTTGAAATGTCATTCAGCAATTTAGTTGGAAATTTCATCGGAAAATATTGAAATTTTTTCGGTAATTCTTTTGATAGTTCCTTTGACAACTTTGTTGGGAAGCCAATTGATATTAATGTCGGTAAGTAATTTGGAAGCTTTTTTTGAGAATTCCTACTTCGGCAATACAGTTTAGAATTCCTTCGGAAATTTTTGCTAATTTTTTTTATAACTATTTTGGAAATTCCGTTGGAAACTCACATGAAATTTTCTTCGGTAATTAATTCGGAAATTCTTTTGAGATTCCATCCCCACTCTGCAAATAATGTGAAAGTTTATTTTCGAATTTCCTCAGCAAATTTCTTAAAAAAATTGTGAGAAATTTTTGAGGTGACTCTTTTGATATTTTGTTTTTCAAGAACTGCGTTAGGTTCAGTTGAAATTGACTTTGTTAATTTATTTAGAATTTAGTTTGAGATTTCCTCTGGCAAATTAATTTGGAATATCTTCTAAAATATTTTAAGTATTTGTCTTTAATTTAATTCTTCTATGAAATTTGTTCGGCAATTTCAAAGTAAAAGCAATTAAAATTGACTCCGGTCAATGGTTAGACGTTTTCTTTCAGATTGATCCAGAAAATAAGTATGATTTTTCTTTCGGGATTTTGTAAGTAATTTGTCTTAGGTATTTTTTTAATAACTCTTTTGACGATGTCTTTGGAAATTCAATTGAAATTGGCTCCGGCAAATTATCTAAAAGTTTCTTTGATATTTATTTCGGTACATAAATTTGCACTTCTTCGAAAACTTTTTTTTGCATTTTTATTAATAGTTTCTTTGTTAATTTCTTTGGAAAAACAGATGAAATTAATTCAGGAATTTCTTTGCACTTTCATCCAGCAACTCATTTGAAAGATCCTTTGAGGTTTCCTTGTTGTTCTCAAATTGTTTTGGTATTTAATCTGAACTGTACTTAATTTGAAATAGAAATCGATTCTGGCAATTTGTTTAGAAATTATTTGTGATTGCCCTCATCAAATTAAAATGATTTTTCTTCGGTTACTTGTGAGAATTTTTCAGGTTATTCTGTTGACAATTGTGTTGTCAATTTCGTTGGGAATTAAAGTGAAAATTCCTTTGGAGATTACATAGAAATTCCTTTGAGATTTCTTTCGGAAATTTCATGGATTTTTTCGGTAATTCTTTCATAATTCCTCGGAAACTTTGTTGGAAATTTAAGTTCGGCAACTAATTTGGGGTTTTTAAGGATTTCTATCTCAATTTTGTTGAAAATTCAGATGTAATTTTCTTCAAAAATTTCTAAGATTTTTCTTTTCGTAATTGATGTATTTGTTGATTCCTTTGGAAATTTCAATTTAAATTGATAATTGCCAAAGGAATCATCAAAAGAATTACCGAAAAAATGTAAATATTTTCCGATGGAATTTCTAATTAAATTGCTGAATGACATTTCAAAGGAATTTCGAAAAAAAAAATGATAGGTCAATTTCCCGAAATTTTCAAAAAAAATACCATTACGACACTTCGAGAAGATTCCAAACTAGTTTGCCGAAAGAAATCTCAAATTGAATTTAACGTACGAAAAAAAATCCTAAAGATATTTGAAGGAATTTTTCAAACCATCTGCAGAAGGAAATCTCAAAGGATTTTTTTTGTATATTACTGAAGTGAATTTCAACTTAATTTCCGTCTGGTAATTTGAGAAGTTGTCAAAAGAATGTAATATGTTGAAGTGCGTGAATATAAGGAAAAGTTTGAACTGTTGTAAAAGTATCTAACTATATTTTTTTTAAATTCATA
This sequence comes from Aedes albopictus, assembly GCF_035046485.1. Taxonomy (NCBI): domain Eukaryota; kingdom Metazoa; phylum Arthropoda; class Insecta; order Diptera; family Culicidae; genus Aedes; species Aedes albopictus. Next base: position 94,961,553 of record NC_085136.1, read on the forward strand.
TTTTCCGTCATTCATAGTACAATATTTAATGTGTAAAATCAGCTTGAGAACTTAAACAAAAAGCACTAATTACCAAAGTTATAACAATTCCTGTAAAACGTATTTCCCTCAAAGAGGTTTGCCGTGACTACGATTACAGTCCAGTGGCTCAACTGAATGTACAAACCCAAAACAAAACCGTTACTAGAGGACCTTGTGGTTCAAGAACATAAGAATATTAAAAAATGTTTTTATTTTTCAAGTGAGACTTTTTTTTTCCAAAAAAATACTTTTTTTGATCCAAAAAATGTATGAATAAAATAATAACACTGATATAATTTGAGGGGGTTAGAAGCAAAGGGATGTAAGTGACAAAACCCCACTTTCGAGTAAATGAGGTTTGAAGTTTTTGACCAATTTTTCATCCCATACAAAATGTATGGAGTTTCAAAAGCAACCCAATTTTCTCTGATTTATTGTAATTTTTCCATTCATCGTAGAAATAAACTTAAAAAAGTTGCTGAAAGCTTGAAATCTGAAGAATTTTATGATATACTCAGCTCAAAATCGACAAAATGGTCACTTACACCCCTTTGATTCTGGGCCCCTCATTTTTTATTTATTTTTTTTTTTTTAAATCTAGATTGAGTAAGGGCGAAAGTAACATGAGCGAGTTCTCTTCATCTCCTCTCTCTTCTTCAAATTAAAGTGACAAGATGCAAATTCAATCAAACATGTTTATACATAGACGCTGGATTGCATCGCAACCTAGCGATTTATGATCGAAGAGTGTAACCATAAAAGCATCTTGTCACTTTAATTTGATAATTTAAGAAGATAGAGTCGTGTTACTTTCACTCATATTTAAACTCAATCAATAAACAAATAAACAATAATTATTGTTGATCGTTCAAGGACACATCAATAGAAAACATCGGTTGAGAACTGTTTCCGCAAGAAACATGATTCAGAGATAATCGCATTTAAAGTTTCAAGTATGCTCTACGCGCCCGTTAGGGAGCGAGGCGCAAAACGCCTTATGTTTGGTTGTACAGCTTGGGTTTCTATGTAAATTTGACACTGCATTCTTGAGAACTAAACTTTTAGTTAAAAGAATAAAACATCGATTTTGTGCTCGACCTCAACATATATAACCCCTTTATTGAAATTGTCTCAAGCAATTAATTTGTAAGTTTATTTAAGATTTTCTTCCGCAAATTCATTAGTTTGTTTTTTTTTTTGTTCTTGGTAATTCTATTTATAATGGCTTTGCCGATTTTGTCGTGAGTTCATTTGAAATTTACTTCTTTTTTCAGGAAAACAGTAGGAAATATTTTGACATTTTTTTGAAAATTCTATCGTGATTTTCTAATACCTTTTTTGGTAATTTTTTTGGTAATTTTGACAATTTATTATTACAGTAATAATGCGATTTCTTTCGACAAATAATTGGGAATATCTTCGGAAGCATGTGAGTATTTATATATTTTTTAAATGTTCCTTTGACGAATTCGGCTAAAATTGATTTTGGCAGAATATTACTAAATTCATTTGAGATTTTCTTACGCAATTTTTCGGTTTTTTTTTAGAATTAATTTTTAGTAATCCTTTGGTATTTTTTCAGCGTAGAAACTCAATTGAAATTTGCTTTGGACATGAATCCGGGATATCTTTAGAAATTTTTGCTGCAAACTCATTGGGAATGTCTTCGAAAATTTCATCGAGAAATTACTGGAGGAACCACTGGAGAATTTCCTGTCGGAATCCCTGGAGAAATTCCTGGAGAAATACTGGAGAAATCCCTGGAGAAATTCCTGGAGGAATTCCTGGAGAAATTTCTGGAGGAATCCCTGGAGAAATTTGTGGAGGAATGCCTGGAGAAATTACTAAAGGAACCCCTGGAGAAATTCCTGGCGGAATCCCTAAGGAAATTTCTGGAGGAATTCCTGGAGAAATACTGGAGGAATCCCTGGAGAAATTCCTGGAGGATTATTATTATTTATTTAAAAATTCCATGAGGATCCCTGGAGAAATTCCTGGAGGGATCCCTGGAGAAATTCCTGAAGGAATCCCTGTAGAAATTTCGGGAGGAATCCTTGGAGAAATTACTGGAGGAACCGCTGGAGAAATTCCTGGCGGAATCCCTGAGGAAATTCCTGGAGGAATTCCTGGAGAAATACTGGAGGAATCCCTGGAGGAATTCCTGGATGAACCCCGGTTGAAATTTCTGGAGGAACCCCTGGAGAAATTACTGGAGGAACCACTGGAAAAATTCCTGGCGGAATCCCTGGAGGAATTCCTGGAGGAATCCCTGAAGAAATTTCTGGAGGAATCCCTGGAGAAATTTCTGGAGAAATTTCTGGAGGAATCCCTGGAGAAATAACTAAAGGAACCCCTGGAGAAATTCCTGGCGGAATCCCTGAGGAAATTCCTGGAGGAATTCCTGGAGAAATTCCTGGAGGATTATTATTATTTATTTAAAAATTCCATGAGGATCCCTGGAGAAATTCCTGAAGAAATTCCTGAAGGAATCCCTGTAGAAATTTCGGGAGGAATCCTTCGAGAAATTACTGGAGGAACCCCTGGAGAAATTCCTGGTGGAATCCCTGGAGAAATTCCTGGAGAAATTCCTGGAGAAATTCCTGGAGAAATTCCTGGAGAAATTACTGTAGGAATCCCTGGAGAAATTCCTGGACGAATCCCTGGAGAAATTCCCGGAGGAATCCTTGGAGAAATTCCTGGAGGAATCTCTGTCAAAATTTCTGGAGGAATCCCTGGAGAAATTCCTGGAGGAACCTCTGGAGAAATTCCTGGCGAAAACCCAGAGGAAATTCCTGGAGGAATTTCTGGAGAAATACTGGAGGAATCCCTGGAGAAATTACTGGAGGAATCACTGGAGAAATTCCTTTTGGAATCCCTGATGAAATTCCTGGAGGAATTCCTGGAGAAAAACTGGAGGAATCCCTGGAATTATTCATGGAGGAATCCTTAGACAAATTCCTGGAGAAATCTCTGTTGAAATTTCTAGAGGAATCCCTGGAGAAATACTGGAGGAACCCCTGGAGAAATTACTGGAGGAACCACTGGAGAAATTCCTGGCGGAATCCCTGGAAGGATTCCTGGAGGAATTCCTGGAGGAATCCCTGAAGAAATTTCTGGAGGAATCCCTGGAGAAATTACTGGAGGAACCCCTGGAGAAATTCCTGGCGGAATCCCTGAGGAAATTCCTGGAGAAATTCCTGGAGAAAGACTGGAGGAATCCCTGGAGAAATAACTGGTGGAATCCCTGGCGGAATTCCTGGAGAAATTTCTGGAGAAATACTGGAGGAATCCCTGGAGAAATTCCTGGGGGAATCCCTGGAGGAACCCCTGGAGAAATTTCTGGAGGAACCCCTGGAAAAATTCCTGGCGGAATCCCTGAAGAAATTCCTGGAGGAATTCCCGGAGAAATACTGGAGGAATCCCTGGAGAAATTACTGGAGGAATCACTGGAGAAATTCCTGGCGGAATCCCTGGAGAAATTCCTGGAGTAATACTGGAGGAATTCCTGGAGAAATACTGGAGGCATCCCTGGAGAAATTTCTGGAGGAATCCCTGTAGAAATTTCTGGAGGAATCCATGGAGAAATTTCTGGCGGAATCCCTGAGGAAATTCCTGGAGAAATACTGGAGGAATCCCTGGAGAAATTCTTGGAGGAATCCCTGTAGAAATTTCTGGAGGAATTTCTGGAGAAATTACTGGAGGAAGCCCTGGAGAAATTCCTGGCGGAATCCCTGAAGAAATTTCTTGAGGAATTCCTGGAGAAATACTGGAGGAATCCCTGGAGAAATTACTGGAGGAATCCCTGTAGAAATTTCTGGAGGAATCCCTGTAGAAATTCCTGGAGGAATCCCTGGAGAAATTCCTGAAGAAATCCCTGTAGAAATTACTAGATGAATCCCTGGAGAAATTACTGAAGGAACTTCTGGAGAAATTCCTGCGGAATCCCTGAGGGAAATTCCTGGAGGAATTCCTGGAGAAATACTGGAGGAATCCTTGGAGAAATTCCTGGAGGAATCCCTGGAGAAATTCCTGGAGGAATCCCTGGAGAAATTAGTGGAGGAACCACTGGAGAAATTCCTGGCGGAATCCCTGAAGAAATTTCTGGAGGAACTCCTGGAGAAATACTGGATGCATCCCTGGAGAAATTCCTGGAGGAATTCCTGGAGAAATTCCTGGAGCAATCCCTGGAGAAATTCCTGAAGAAATTACTGGAGGAACCACTGGAGAAATTCCTGGCGGAATCCCTGAAGAAATTTCTGGAGGAACTCCTGGAGAAATACTTGAGGAATCCCTGGAGAAATTACTGGAGAACCACTGGAGAAATTTCTGGTGGAATCCCTGGAGGAATTCCTGGAGGAATTTCTGGAGAAATACTGGAGGAACCCCTGGAGAAATTACTGGAGGAACCACTGGAGAAATTCCTGGCGGAATCCCTGAAGGAATTCCTGGAGAAATTCCTGGAGGAATCCCTGGAGTAATTTCTGGAGGAATCCCTGGAGAAATTCCTGGAGGAATCCCTGAGGAAATTCCTAGAGAATTACCTGGAGAAAGACTGGAGGAATCCCTGGAGAAATTCCTGAAGGAATCCCTGGAGATATACTGGAGAAATTCCTGGCTACATCCCTGAAAAAATTCGTAGAGGAATTCCCGGAGAAAAACTGGAGGAACCCCTCGAGAAATTCCTGGCGGAATCCCTGAGGAAATTCCTGGAGGAATTCCTGGAGAAAGGCTGGCGGAATCCCTGAAGAAATTGCTGGAGGAATTTTTGGAGAAATACTGAAGGAACTCCCTGGAGAAATACCTGCAGAAATTCCTGGAGAAATTCCTGGAGGAATCCCTGGAGAAATTCCTGGAGGAATCTCTGGAGAAACACTGGAAGAATTCTGGGAAAAAATACTGGAATAACCACTGGAGAAATTACTGAAGGAGCCCCTGGAGAAATTACTGGAGGAATTCCCGGAGAAATACTGGAGGAAACCCTGCAGAAATTTCTGGAGGAATCCCTGGAGAAATTCAGGGCGGAATCCCTGGAGAAATTCCTGGAGGAATTCCTGGAGAAATTCCTGGAGAAATCCCTGGAGACATTCCTGGAGAAATTACCGGAGGAACCACTGGAGAAATTCCTGGCGGAATCCCTGAAGAAATTTCTGGAGGAACTCCTGGAGAAATACTTGAGGAATCCCTGGAGAAATTACTGGAGAACCACTGGAGAAATTCCTGGTGGAATCCCTGGAGGAATTCCTTGAGGAATTCCTGGAGAAATTCCTGGAGGAATCCCTGGAGAAATTTCTGGAGGAATCCCTGGAGAAATTACTGTAGGAACCCCTGGAGAAATTTTTATGGATTCCCTGAAGAAATTCCTGGAGGAATTCCCGGAGAAATACTGGAGGAATCCCTGGAGAAATTACTGGAGGAACCCCTGGAGAAATTCCTAATGGAATCCCTGAAGAAATTCCTGGAGGAATTCTCGGAGAAATACTGGAGGAATCCCTGGAGAAATTTCTGGAGGAACCCCTGGAGAAATTCCTAATGGAATCCCTGAAGAAATTCCTGGAGGAATTCCCGGAGAAATACTGGAGGAATCCCTGGAGAAATTTCTGGAGGAACCCCTGGAGAAATTCCTAATGGAATCCCTGAAGAAATTCCTGGAGAAATTCCTGAAGAAATTACTGGAGGAATCCCTGGAGAAATTCCTGGCGGAATCCCTGAAGAAATTTCTGGAGGAACTCCTGGAGAAATACTTGAGAAATCCCTGGAGAAATTACTGGAGAACCACTGGAGAAATTTCTGGTGGAATCCCTGGAGGAATTTCTGGAGAAATACTGGAGGAACCCCTGGAGAAATTACTGGAGGAACCACTGGAGAAATTCCTGGCGGAATCCCTGAAGGAATTCCTGGAGAAATTCCTGGAGGAATCCCTGGAGTAATTTCTGGAGGAATCCCTGGAGAAATTCCTGGAGGAATCCCTGAGGAAATTCCTAGAGAATCACCTGGAGAAAGACTGGAGGAATCCCTGGAGAAATTCCTGAAGGAATCCCTGGAGATATACTGGAGAAATTCCTGGCTACACCCCTGAAAAAATTCGTAGAGGAATTCCCGGAGAAAAACTGGAGGAACCCCTCGAGAAATTCCTGGCGGAATCCCTGAGGAAATTCCTGGAGGAATTCCTGGAGAAAGGCTGGCGGAATCCCTGAAGAAATTGCTGGAGGAATTCCTGGAGAAATACTGAAGGAACTCCCTGGAGAAATTCCTGCAGAAATTCCTGGAGAAATTCCTGGAGGAATCCCTGGAGAAATTCCTGGAGGAATCTCTGGAGAAACACTGGAAGAATTCTGGGAGAAATTACTGGAATAACCACTGGAGAAATTACTGAAGGAGCCCCTGGAGAAATTACTGGAGGAATTCCCGGAGAAATACTGGAGGAAACCCTGCAGAAATTTCTGGAGGAATCCCTGGAGAAATTCATGGCGGAATCCCTGGAGAAATTCCTGGAGGAATTCCTGGAGAAATTCCTGGAGAAATCCCTGGAGACATTCCTGGAGAAATTACCGGAGGAACCACTGGAGAAATTCCTGGCGGAATCCCTGAAGAAATTTCTGGAGGAACTCCTGGAGAAATACTTGAGGAATCCCTGGAGAAATTACTGGAGAACCACTGGAGAAATTACTGGTGGAATCCCTGGAGGAATTCCTTGAGGAATTCCTGGAGAAATTCCTGGAGGAATCCCTGGAGAAATTTCTGGAGGAATCCCTGGAGAAATTACTGTAGGAACCCCTGGAGAAATTTTTATGGATTCCCTGAAGAAATTCCTGGAGGAATTCCCGGAGAAATACTGGAGGAATCCCTGGAGAAATTACTGGAGGAACCCCTGGAGAAATTCCTAATGGAATCCCTGAAGAAATTCCTGGAGGAATTCTCGGAGAAATACTGGAGGAATCCCTGGAGAAATTTCTGGAGGAACCCCTGGAGAAATTCCTAATGGAATCCCTGAAGAAATTCCTGGAGGAATTCCCGGAGAAATACTGGAGGAATCCCTGGAGAAATTTCTGGAGGAACCCCTGGAGAAATTCCTAATGGAATCCCTGAAGAAATTCCTGGAGGAATTCCCGGAGAAATACTGGAGGAATCCCTGGAGAAATTTCTGGCGGAATCCCTGAGGGAATTCCTGGAGAAATACTGGAGAAATCCCTGGAGAAATTCTTGGAGGATAACCTGGAGAAATTCCTGGAGGAATTCCTGGAGTAAAACTGGAGGAATTCCTGGAGAAATACTGGAGGCATCCCTCGAGAAATTTCTGGAGGAATCCCTGTAGAAATTTCTGGAGGAATCCCTGGAGAAATTTCTGGCGGAATCCCTGAGGAAATTCCTGGAGAAATACTGGAGAAATCCCTGGAGAAATTCTTGGAGGATAACCTGTAGAAATTTCTAGAGAAATTACTGAAGGAACCCCTGGAGAAATTCCTGGCGGAATCCCTGAAAAAATTCCTTGAGGAATTTCTGGAGAAATACTGGAGGAATCCCTGGAGAAATTACTGGAGGAATCCCTGTAGAAATTTCTGGAGGAATCCCTGTAGAAATTCCTGAAGGAATCCCTGGAGAAATCCCTGTAGAAATTACTAGATGAATCCCTGAAAAAATTACTGGAGGAACTTCTGGAGAAATTTCTGGCGGAATCCCTGAGGGAAATTCCTGGAGGAACTCCTGGAGAAATTCCTAGAGAAATCCCTGGAGAAATTCCTGGAGGAATCCCTGGAGAAATTCCTGGAGGAATCCCTGGAGAAATTCCTGGAGGAATCCTTGGAGAAATTCATGGAGAAATTACTGGAGGAACCACTGGAGAAACTCCTGGCGGAATCCCTGAAGAAATTTCTGGACGAACTCCTGGAGAAATACTGGAGGAATCCCTGGAGAAATTCCTGGTGGAACCACTGGAGAAATTCCTGACGGAATCCCTGGAGGAATTCCTGGAGAAATACTGGAGGAATCCCTGAAGAAATTTCTGGTGGAATTCCTGGAGAAATTTCTGGAGGAACCCCTGGAGATATTCCTGGCGGAATACCTGAGGAAATTCCTGGAGGAATTTCTGGAGAAATACTGAAGGAATCCCTGGAGAAATTGCTGGAGGAATCCCTGGAGAAATTACTGGATGAATCCCTGAAGAAATTACTGGAGGAACCTCTGGAGAAATTCCTGGCGGAATCCCTGAAGAAATTCCTTGAGGAATTCCTGGAGAAATACTAGAGGAATCCCAGAAGAAATTGCTGGAGGAATCCCTGGAGAAATTCATGGCGGAATCCCTGAGGAAATTCCTGGAGGAATTTCTGGAGAAATACTGGAGGAATCCCTGGAGAAATTCCTGGAGGAATCCCTGGAGGAACCCCTGGAGAAATTTCTGGAGGAACCCCTGGAGAAATTCCTGGTGGAATCCCTGAAGAAATTCCTGGAGGAATTCCCGGAGAAATACTGGAGGAATCCCTGGAGAAATTACTGGAGGAACCACTGGAGAAATTCCTGGCGGAATCCCTGGAGAAATTCCTGGATGAATTCCTGGAGGAATTCCTGGAGTAAAACTGGGGTATTTCCTGGAGAAATACTGGAGGCATCCCTGGAGAAATTTCTGGAGGAATCCCTGGAGAAATTTCTGGCGAAATCCCTGAGGAAATTCCTGGAGAAATACTGGAGAAATCCCTGGAGAAATTCTTGGAGGATAACCTGTAGAAATTTCTGGAGAAATTACTGAAGGAACCCCTGGAGAAATTCCTGGCGGAATCCCTGAAAAAATTCCTTGAGGAATTTCTGGAGAAATACTGGAGGAATCCCTGGAGAAATTACTGGAGGAATCCCTGTAGAAATTTCTGGAGGAATCCCTGTAGAAATCCCTGGAGAAATCCCTGTAGATATTACTAGATGAATCCCTGGAAAAATTACTGGAGGAACTTCTGGAGAAATTTCTGGCGGAATCCCTGAGGGAAATTCCTGGAGGAATTCCTGGAGAAATTCCTGGAGGAATCCTTGGAGAAATTCATGGAGAAATTACTGGAGGAACCACTGGAGAAATTCCTAATGGAATCCATGAAGAAATTTCTGGACGAACTCCTGGAGAAATACTGGAGGAATCCCTGGAGAAATTCCTGGAGGAACCACTGGAGAAATTCCTGACGGAATCCCTGGAGGAATTCCTGGAGAAATACTGGAGGAATCCCTGAAGAAATTTCTGGTGGAATCCCTGGAGAAATTTCTGGAGGAACCCCTGGAGATATTCCTGGCGGAATACCTGAGGAAATTCCTGGAGGAATTTCTGGAGAAATACTGAAGGAATCCCTGGAGAAATTGCTGGAGGAATCCCTGGAGAAATTACTGGATGAATCCCTGGAGAAATTACTGGAGGAACCTCTGGAGAAATTCCTGGCGGAATCCCTGAAGAAATTCCTTGAGGAATTCCTGGAGAAATACTAGAGGAATCCCAGAAGAAATTGCTGGAGGAATCCCTGTTGAAATTTCTGGAGGAATCCCTGGAGAAATTTCTGTAGGAATTCCTGGAGAAATTCCTGGCGGAATCCCTGAGGGACATTCTTGGAGGAATTCCTGGAGAAATACCTGTAGAAATTACTAGATGAATCCCTGGAAAAATTACTGGATGAACTTCTGGAGAAATTTCTGGCGGAATCCCTGAGGGAAATTCCTGGAGGAATTCCTGGAGAAATTCCTGGAGGAATCCCTGGAGAAATTCCTGGAGGAATCCCTGGAGAAATTCCTGGAGGAATCCTTGGAAAAATTCATGGAGAAATTACTGGAAGAACCACTGGAGAAATTCCTGGTGGAATCCCTGAAGAAATTTCTGGACGAACTCCTGGAGAAATACTGGAGGAATCCCTGGAGAAATTACTGGAGGAACCACTGGAGAAATTCCTGACGAAATCCCTGGAGGAATTTCTGGAGAAATACTGGAGGAATCCCTGAAGAAATTTCTGGTGGAATCCCTGGAGATATTCCTGGCGGAATACCTGAGGATATTCCTGGAGGAATTTCTGGAGAAATACTGAAGAAATCCCTGGAGGAATCCCTGGAGAAATTGCTGGATGAATCCCTGGAGAAATTACTGGAGGAACCTCTGGAGAAATTCCTGGCGGAATCCCTGAAGAAATTCCTTGAGGAATTCCTGGAGAAATACTAGAGAAATCCCAGAAGAAATTGCTGGAGGAATCCCTGTAGAAATTTCTGGAGGAATCCCTGGAGAAATTTCTGTAGGAATCCCTGGAGAAATTCCTGGCGGAATCCCTGAGGGACATTCTTGGAGGAATTCCTGGAGAAATACCGGAGGAATCCCTGGACAAGTTCCTGGAGGAACCGCTGGAGAAATTACTGGAGGAACCACTGGAGAAATTCCTGGCGGAATCCCTGAAGAAATTCCTGGAGGAATTCCTGGAGAAATTCCTGGAGTAATCCCTGGAGAAATACTGGAGGAACCCCTGTAGAAATTTCTGGAGGAATTTCTGGAGAAATTGCTGGAGGAACCCCTGGAGAAATTCTTGGCGGAATCCCTGAAGAAATTCCTAGAGGAATTCCTGGAGAAATTCCTGGAGGAAACCCTGGAAGTAGCCCTGGAGAAATTCCTGGAGAAATCCTTGGAGAAATTCCTGAAGGAACCCTTGAGAAACGCTGACTAAACTGCCAGTATATTGCTGTAGCAATAATTTAATTATTTGCCAAAGAAACTTACACACCAAACGCTTTCAGCAATATTTTGCTGAATTTTGCCGAGCTGAAGGCTCCAGCAAACTTTTTTGCTGAACTTTCAGCAAAGTTTGCTGATTTTCAGCAAAACATTACTGGTGATCAGCAGAGTTTACTGAACAAATCAGCAAAATTTTGCTGAATTTCAGCAAAATTTTTGCTGAAACCTTCAGCTCGGCAAAATTCAGCAAAATTTTGCTGAAACCCTCAATCGATTTTTGGTGTGTATATAAGGAACTACGAATAATTCCTCAAAACACTACCGCAGACATTTCCTTAATAATTGACAAAGAAATGCCAAAGAAATTTCCCAAAAATAGATTTGAGCGTATAATGAGCATTTAGTTAAAATACCTAACATAAAGTAAAAACCAAAAAAAGATTTCGAAAATTTTTTAATAAACTTCTTAAAGAATCCAGAAATAAGTTTGCCGATAAATTTTAAATAAAATATTGTCCGAGTTGCCGAAGGAATTTTGTTTCTCAACGTCTACCATATTCATATTTATTATAGTACTAATATGTAGTTGCAGACGACGAAAAGTACCAACACCGCTGTTTCCTGCTGCTGTCATCGCGGTGCGTCTGAGCCCGTTACGCCGGTACCTTTCTGCATCGCATCCGACTGCTACAGGTACCCACCCACCACCCCTTCTGTCGTATCATTGTTTGGTTCGCTCATCCTGCTGTCACAGGTTTGAACTGAATGGAATAATGGGAGCGAAATGGGGAGACGAACTTTCCCAAATGTTTCATAAACGGCAAAGAATCCGCAATGCCGTTCGCCTACGAGGACCGATAATCGCACCCGTGTCCATCGTTCGATCGGAACGAAAACAAACCACCGATCACGGTAGGACACCCACACATTCTCAACATTTTTCCCAACCAATACAGATGCACGTTTTGCATGTATTGGTGACGCGAAAGTATGTGAACACCAATACATTCACAGCAACGTAGCAACCGATGACACCCGCACATTGCAGCTTGTCAATGTGTGATCAAAAATACTATTCGAATTTTTGTGCGCGCAGGCGCACCATCAAATAAGCACGGAAAAGTGCTTCTACCGTCGACAAGCTACTTTTGTGCTTGCAGCGTGAGCGCTTTCCTCTTAAAATATGCGCGCTTTGTTTTGGGTGTAGAAGACTAGAAGACTAGAAGACTAGAAGACTAGAAGACTAGAAGACTAGAAGACTAGAAGACTAGAAGACTAGAAGACTAGAAGACTAGAAGACTAGAAGACTAGAAAAATATAAGACTAGAAGACTAGAAGACTAGAAGACTAGAAGACTAGAAGACTAGAAGACTAGAAAACTAGAAGACTAGAAAACTAGAAGACTATAAGGCTAGAAGACTAGAAGACTAGAAAGACTAGAAGACTAGAAGACTAGAAGGCTAGAAGACTAGAAGACTAGAAGACTAGAAGACTAGAAGACTAGAAGACTATAAGACTAGAAGACTAGAAGACTAGAAGACTAGAAGACTAGAAGACTAGAAGACTAGAAGACTAGAAGACTAGAAGACTAGAAGACTAGAAGACTAGAAGACTAGAAGACTAGAAGACTAGAAGACTAGAAGACTAGAATACTAGAAGACTAGAAGACTAGAAGGCTAGAAGAACACCTTAGAAATGTTTCTTTTTTAAACAGTACCAATCGTTTCGAGAAGCAGTACGGTACAATCATCCCGACATGAACCGCCACCAACGGCGACACCCGATTAGATCCGTCCGAGGCTAAAAAATCAAATCCACCAAGCCGGAAAAGTAAACAAACGCGGTGGAAAAAGGAGCGAAGCGTGAAAATGAGACGTGACATAAAATTAAATGCTTATTCAAAAAAGTCCCTCAAGGAAGCTGGCTGAGACTGCGACACTTCGCAGCCAGCGAGCTGACACGATAGAAGCCAAGTGGAAGCACAACGCGAGATTATACAATTCACTTTCATCCCACCGACGACCGACGACGACGGAGCCAACCTTGATATTGGCCAGTGTTGTTCTTTCTCCTGAAACACGCCCCGCACCAGGTGGCTGAGATTCAATGCGAACAATTGAAGATGACTACCGGAAATCTCCAAGGTGAAGTATTTCACCAAGAGCAGCCAGATTGCGAAACGAGCATAGGTAAGAAAAAAATGCCATTCCAAGGTATCGTAGGTATGCAGAATAGGGGGTTCTCCGACTACGGGTACTAGGTTTGTCAAAGAGACACCGAAGAGGTGATCCAGATTTCCGCGCGGTGCTCGTTTGACGGGGAAGTCGTGATTTTGATAAAAATTGGTGCCAGGGTTGTCAGATTTTATATATTTTTCACCAGAATTTTCCAAAAGCATTTTCAAAAACTAATGCACCGAGATTTCTATAAAAGCTTCTCCTAGAATCTTGAAAAGGCTTCTCCTTGAGACGCTTTCCCCTGAATCGCTTGGAAATGCTTGCCCACTGGGACGCTTTCAAAGACTTCTCCTTGGGACACTTGGAAACGCTTATCCCCTGAGACGTTAAGGCTCGCCCTGAGACGCTTGGAAAGGCTTGCCTCTGGGACGCTTGGAAAAGCTTTCCCCTGAGACACTTGGAGACTTTTGTCCTGAAAACTTTTGACGCTTTCAATGGCTTCTCCTTGGCACGTTTGGAAAGGCTTGCCCCTGAGATGCTTAGAAAGGCTTCTTCTCTGAGACGCTTAGAAAGGTTTTCCCCTGGGACGATTTTAAAGGCTTTCCTCTGGGACGTTTGAAAAGATTTACTGCTGGAAACTTGGAAAGGCATCCCCCTTGAAGTTTGGAAAGGCTTCGCCCTGGAAGCTTGGTAAGGCTTCCCCTCTGAGACGCTTTTAAAGGCCTTCCCCTGAGACGGTTTCAAATGCTTCCCCTCTGAGAGTCTTGGAGAGGCTTTTCCCTGGGACGGTTTCAAAAGCTTCCCCCTGGGACGTTCGGAAAAGTTACCCCCTGAAAGCTTGGAAATTCTTCCTCCCTGAAGCTTGGAAAGGCTTCCTTCTGAGACTCTTGGAAAGGCTTGTCCTGAGACGCTTGGAATGGCTTTTTCCAGGGACAGTTTTAAAGGCTTTCCCCTAGGACGCTTGGAAAAGCTTGCACATGGGACGTTTTCAAAGGCTTCCTACTGGGACGCTTGGAAGGGATTGCTCCTGGGACACCTGGAAAAGCTTCCCATGGAATCTAGCTCTCCTCCTTGAAGCATGGAAAGGCTTCCCCCTGAGACTCTTGGAAGGCTTGCCCCCGGGACGCTTGAAAAGGCTTCCCCCGAGAAACTTTAAAAATGTTGTCCTAGTTCAATCACAACTGCTCTTGGTAGCTTGAAAACCTTCTTACATATAATCTCAAGAATATACTTACATTCAGTTACAACGTCAATCCAAAATCTCATTCGTCTGGAAATGAAACCGGGGTAAATTTCCTTCGCACATCCTTCGGTCATCATCGTACTCAATCTTCATTTACTCTCGGATCCCAACCTCAACCGTTCTAGTCACCCTAGCCTAGGAACATCCCCACAGCAAGAACATCTCCTCCCCGACATCACCCAGCAGAAGCCTTCGGGAAATAAAACAATTTTTTCTTCATTGTATTTCCGGCTCGTTTCCATTCCTCCTGGCTGCCTGGCAGCATCCGACCACAATCTGCTCTGTCACCTCTCCGTTTGAGAGGCCTCGGGAAATTCTTCATGACGCAGCTTGGTGGTTGCCTAGGGGGGGTAGGGAGGCGAATGATGACGTGGGGATGTCGTTGATAATCTTTCCGTCGCACTAGCACCAAGGGTGGTTCACTGCGTGCGATGGGGAGGGTTCTTTCTCTCATTGCATCCCATTCTTCTTTGTCAATTTTGTTTCTTTTAGCTGGTGGTGGTGTGGGAGAAGCAGAACAATTTCTGCTTTGCCCCGATAGAAGCTTACAACAAACGGAAACGCGCTGCTGGTGTAGCGTAGAGCAAGGTAACAGAGCGTGAAACAAGAGGAGACCTTTGCTTGTGATGTGGTGGAATGTAGACGTCAAGATGTGGTGAGGGAGGTTTACTCAAGAATAATGCTGGGGAGACAAGAGATGAGGTATTCTGAGTTTTTTGTCTTGTGCGTGGAAATGCTTGTAAGGAAATTAGGCAACAATTATTGCGGTTCATTTCCACAATTGTTAGTTTACCTCCAACTGAAAGCGGCGGCCTAGTAGGGTCTGGGACCATTTGGGCAGGAGCACCTATGTTGGGCACTTGCTGCTGTAACTCAGTCATTTTTGAACCGATTGACTTGATTTTTAAAACACGATCAGGAAGGCATAGTATCTAGTTATGTTCAAAAATTCAAGTCAATCGGTTTGAAATTGGGTGAGTTATAGCAGCAAGTGGCCTAAATAGGTGCCCCTGCTCTGATGTTTCCAGACCCTATTGTATTTCAATTGATTTTTGTCATTTCAAGACCAACAATGGGATGGTTGCTGTTTACATTTTTATTGATTGCTCCCAGTTGGCGCCAGCAGTAAAAATTGCATGCAAGAACTTTTATAGCATCTAGTTTCCAGCGCTGACAGCCCGGCGACGACACCATCGCTTGTATTCAATGCATCGTCTATGCTACTCCCGGTTTTCAACTTTCTCAAATTTTCACCTCAAGCTCACGGAAGCATGGTAGTCAAGAACTGTCAAATCGTATGGAAACATCGCGAAAAACGTTAATTGTTAGAAAACGGGATAGTTTTGTAAAAAGTTAGTGTATAGAAATCAAGAGTGGTTTGAAAAGGCAACGTTTTGTGTTTACTTCATGTTCCGGAACAGTTTCTTCACCGAGAAAATTTGATTTTACTACCACACAAAAAAGTGCCATCTGTGATATTTTTAGCTTGGAATGTCGATCTATTATTGCGGTTCATTTCCAGAATTGTTAGTTTACCTCCAACTGAAAGCGGCGGCCTAGCAGGGCCTGGGACCATTTGGGCAGGACCACCTGTTTTGGGCACTTGCTGCTGTAACTCAGTCATTTTTTAACCGATTGACTTGATTTTTGAAACACGTTCAGGAAGGCACAGTATCTAATTATGTTCAAAAATTCAAGTCAATCGGTTTGAAATTGGCTGAGTTATAGCAGCAAGTGCCCAAAATAAGTGCTCCTGCCCAAATGGTCCCTCACCCTATTGTGGTTCAATTGATTTTTGTCATTTCAAGACCAACATTGGGATGGTTGCTGTTTACATTTTTATTGATTGCTCCCAGTTGGCGCCAGCAGTAAAAATTGCATGCAAGAACTTTCATAGCATCTAGTTTCCAGCGCTGACAGCCCGGCTTGTATTCAATGCACCGTCTATGCTACTTTCGGTTTTCATCTTTCTCAAATTCTCACCTCAAGCTCACGGAAGCATGGTAGTCAAGAACTGTCAAATCGTATGGAAAAATCGCGAAAAACATTAATTGGGTTTTTAAATTAAGAAAAAATCACTGATTTTATATTTTTAAATGAAAGAGCACCTTTTTCTGAGCCACTATGATTTTTTTCAGATTTTTAGAACTTTATTTTGATACCTAAAATCAATTTCGAAGAGATTTTTTCAAATCACCTTTTGACAGCTGGGCAACTGTTTGACAGCTCCGCCCAGTACAAACTGCGACGAGGGATGATTCGACAAATCGCTCCCATACAAACTTCAAATTGATTTTTAAATAGGTTCCCGGGCTCCAAAATTCATGAAAATTTGGATTTCGGCTAAGTTTGACATGCAGATTTAGAATAAGGAATTATATCAACACCGCTAAAGAAGATAATTGTTAAAAAACGGGATTGTTTTGTGAAGAGTTAGTAAATAGAAATCAAGAATGGTTTGAAGGGACAACTTTCTATGTTTACCTCGTGTTCGGGAACAACTTCTTCACCGAGAAAATTCGATTTTACTACCGCACAAAAAAGTGCGATCTGTGATATTTTTAGTTTGGAATGTCAGTGTATTGAAAAGGCCACAATAACATTTTGTAAACAAACATGTTTCTATCGACTTGAGGCCTTTTGAACTCCACCCACATACCTCACCACCACTAACAGAAAGTGCAAACATCAAGCTTTCTGTTAATGGTGTTGAGATACGTGAGTGGATCCCAGAAGGCCCTAAGTCGACAGAAACGTGTTTGTTTACGCAATGTTGATGTGGCATTTTCAATTGTTGGTCTTGATTTGGGCTAATTTGGATAAATTCAATGATAATTACCTGGTTGGAAATAATGTGAACCAGCCTAGTACTGCGCTAGGTACTAGTGCTAGGCGAAAAAGCTCGCAGAGGAGGCCAAACAGATCCGTGAACGAAAGTTGCAGGATGAACTGGAAGCAAACTGGAAACCAGACATGGGAAAATACCGGTGCAGTACCGGTGCGGTTCACTAAATCTCAACACGTGTTCTGTACTTTTGCACACCGTGTTTGGTTTCGGTATTGGTTGTGTATTTTTTGTGCATCTGAACCTAAACCGCGTTTCGTTTAAACAGCACACGGTTCAGTTTAGATTTTCGTAAACCGGTACACGAAAACCAAAACCAAACCGAGACTTCTGGTGCACCAATCACGGTTGTGTCGCGGTTGTGGTTTCGGGATCAAATTATAGGATGTGCCAGGATCAGCCAGTGGTACCAAAATTATGCATATGTTATCTTAGTCTCGAACTGGAATCTGTACAAAGTTTTAATTTTTTTAAACCAATATGGCGGCTGGTATGGGGAAGTTGTCCGAAGCTCTAAAATGATGATCTGAAATGGCGGACCAAAATTCAAGATGGCTGCTGTTTAAGGGATTTTAACCCGTAGAACCATGCAATATGGGTACTTTTGATATGGGGAAGATGTCTGGAGCTCGAAAATGATGGTCTGAAAATCCAAGATGGCGGACCAAAATTCAAGATGGCTGCTGTTTTATGGGGTTTTAACTCGTAAAACCATGCAATATGGGTATTTTTGATATGGGGAAGATGTCCGGAGCTCGAAAATGGTGATCTGAATATCCAAGATGGCGGACCAAAAGGATTTTAACCTACAAAACCATGCAATATGGGTATTTTTGATATAGGGAAGATGTCTGGAGCTCGAAAATGGTGATCTGAAAATCCAAGATGGCGGACCAAAATTCAAGATGGCTGCTGTTTTAAGGGATTTTAGCCCGTAAAACCATGCAATATGGGTATTTTTGATATGGGGAAGATGTCCGGAGCTCGAAAATGGTGATCTGAATATCCAAGATGGCGGACCAAAAGGATTTTAACCTACAAAACCATGCAATATGGGTATTTTTGATATAGGGAAGATGTCTGGAGCTCGAAAATGGTGATCTGAAAATCCAAGATGGCGGACCAAAATTCAAGATGGCTGCTGTTTTAAGGGATTTTAACCTACAAAACCATGCAATATGGGTATTTTTAATATGAGGAAGATGTCTGGAGCTCGAAAATGGTGATCTGAAAATCCTAGATGGCGGACCAAAATTCAAGATGGCTGCTGTTTTAAGGGATTTTAACCAAAGTACGCCGGGGAAGATGCCCGGAGCTCTGTCAAAAGATGTAGCAAATCAAGTCCGACCTGTACCCATATTTCATGGTTTCAAAGACTAAAACTCCACGAAACCACCGCCATCTTGAATTTTTGGCTGCCAACTTAGATTTTGGAGTGGTTATTTTTTGCCTCCTGACATCTTCCCCTTACTGAAAATACCCATATTTCATGGTTTCAAAGACTAAAACTCCACGATACCGCCGCCATCTTGAATTTTTGGTCGCCATCTTGGATTTTGGAGTGGTCATTTCTGGCCTCCTGACATCTTCCCCAAACTAAAAATACCCATATTTCATGATTTCAAAGGCTAAAACTCCATGAAACCGCCGACATCTTGATTTTTTGCCCGCCATCTTGAATTTTTGGCCGCCATCTTGGATTTTGGAGTGGTTATTTTTGACCTCCTGACATCTTCCCCATACTAAAAATACCCATCATGATTTTAAAGACTAAGGGTCTGTGTCAATTGGCGAATTAAAATTAATTTTTACTTAAATTTGACAGCTCAACACTTAATCTTGACAGTTCTCCTAAGGAAATAATTATCGAACTGTCAAGTTTAAGTGAAAATTAATTTTAATTCGCCAATTGACACAGACCCTAAAACTCCACGAAACCGCTGCCATCTTGGATTTGCAATGGGCCGGTTTTGGCCTAGCGTCATCTACCTTGCACCAAAAATTATCATTATGGATTAATGGCTTGTTCCGGCACCACTGCCGGACAATGTTTGACTAACTTATTTAACCAGGACTTGTGTGCACAGAAATCTTGGTCCGGTTTCATAAATGTCAACCAAAAACGCGGTTAAGATTTAATAAACCAGAACCAAAACTCGTGCACACGGGTAAATGGTAAACCAAGCCGCGGTTGTGTTTTCGAAACCGATACTCGGTTTTGGTTTAGGTTTCGTGCACCGTGTGCACGAAATCCAAACCTATACCGGTGTTCGTCGCTTATAAACACGTGTTCAGAATTGGTGTACCAAACCGTCACATTTCCGCACCGGTTCGGTTTATTCCCCATGTCTGCTGGAAACATCAGCAAGTAAGGAGAGAGTCATTCGAAAAGAATCAAGAGATCACCAGGCAAGCAGCAGAAGTACAGTGTATCAAACAATTGTCCGTACAGCAATTTTTTGGTCAATATAATTTTTCATTCAAATGTTCATAACTTTTTTATACGTCAAGCAAAAACGCTGAAATTTTGACCAAACATAAACCATATATTAGAGATCCATTGGTAAAATTTTGAGCGGATCGAATAAGTTTTTTTAAAGTTATAGAACTTTTAGTAAAACTTATGAGATTTTTGAACACATTTTCAAAACATTATATCTTAATATGTACTCGATGAAACATTGTCATTTTTTTTGTTTTACAGCTTATACCTAAGGCTTTCATATGCAGCATCGTTTGAGATTTTATATTCACTACAAAAAATATGAAAAATCTGTATATGTTCAGAGTGTCATTTGGAAATTTATCATATTTTGATCAATAAAAGTGCCAAGTGTTTTCAACTTTTTTAAACTGTCTTAATGAAATATTTTCATACAGGACCTACTAAACTACATATGAAGAGTAGGTCCTGTGCATTTTTCGTTCAGTTAATGCATTTTTATTGGTGAAAAACGTTTGGCAGAAAATATGTGCAAAATAAGGTAAATTTTTAAAAATGGTTAACTACATCAGCACATTTTTCATATTTTTTGTAGTGAATACAAAACTTCAAACGAAGCTGCATATGAAAGCCTTAGGTATAAGCTGTAACACAGAAAAAAATTAAAAAGTTTCATCGAGTACATATTGAGATATAATGTTTTGAAAATGTGTTCAAAAATCTTATAACTTTTACTAAAAGTTTTATAACTTTCAAAAAACTTGTTCGATCTCGCTCAAAATTTCACCAATAATGCTTTAATACATGGTTTATGTTTGGTCAAAATTTCAGCGTTTTCGATTGACGTATGAAAAAGTTATGAACATTTGAATGGAAAATTATTTTGACCAAAAAGTTGCTGTACGGACAATTGTTTGATACACTGTAGA
The DNA here is from genome assembly GCF_035046485.1 of Aedes albopictus. Taxonomy (NCBI): domain Eukaryota; kingdom Metazoa; phylum Arthropoda; class Insecta; order Diptera; family Culicidae; genus Aedes; species Aedes albopictus. The sequence continues at coordinate 94,981,886 of NC_085136.1, forward strand.
TCGGCTTTTAGCTGTGGCCAAAAAGTTCACTGAATTAGCAAGGCACTGGAAAATTTGATGGGAATAATGTTGGAGAGATTATTGGTCCTAGCCTTAATTGGATTCCTGAAGAGCTGTTGGAAATATCTACATACTCAGGGCGTAAGCTGTCTCAGGAGCCGATTGCGGCGAAGCCGAGGCAACTATGAGAAATGAACGACCACCTACCTGAGGATACTCGGATGCGGAATATCTTGTCCGACTTCAACGATCGTTGTAAGGAAATTCAAGCCAGAGTCAATTTCAGGACCGTCATTTTCAGTGTTGCCATAGCATACCCCCACCCGTAAGCCTTGGTTGTTCAGTTCAGTTCAGTTAAGCCGACAGCAGGTTTACTGTCCTCCTCGCTCTCTATTTAATACAGCCAGCTTAACTGCTGATATACGCACAGTTCCTGACAATGTCCGTAGTAGCGTAGTTGCTATTCTACCGCCTAGCCTTGCGTCTAGCCCTGGGTAAACATCTTCGACCTGTCCCCGAACCCATTGGTTCCGCGTCGTTCAGGTGATCATTGAAGTGCTGCTTCCACCTTTCAATCACTTAACGTTCGTCCGTCAGGAGGCTTCTATCTTTATCAATGCTGATTTTGTCTCGCGCACGACGCCGTTGCAGAATGTTTTGAGTTTCGTGTATCTTGATTGAAAACACGCTCTGCTAAATCTTCCTATTTATGTTAAAATATGCATACACAGTTTTTAGTTTGGGGGAGTTCATAGGGTTTTAAGGGGGCATTCCAAGGGCGTTTCCGGGGATTTCAGGTGGTGTGATGGAATTTTTCCTGAGTGTTTCAGGCAGTTTCTTGGGGTTTCAGGAAGTTGCAGGGGCGTTCTAGAAAATTTCAGGGAGCTTCATTTTCATTGGCGTTCCGGGAGTTTTCAGGAGGTTTCAAGCAATGATCGAAAATTTACTGTCATAAACTGTAGTTTGTATGATAATCATGGATGTATGACCTTGACTATCATGCAACAAATACATTTACGTATGATCAGATGAAACATATATGGGAGACTTTTACATTTTTTTTTAATCACGGCAATAGCTGTAGTGGATTGGCAAATTTTGTGAAGTAATGAAACCCCAGTGGTTCAGAAAACTGCGTGATTTTCGAGGTTCATAACCACCAATGGAGCAATAGAACCAAATTAAGTGGCCCCCAACTGAATAGCTACGACCAACGTCTAATAAATCAAAAATATTCATAGTATGTGAATATTTTCGTACCTAACTCAGAGAGTTGTTATCGGAGATCGACATCGTATGCCATTTTGGTATTCAAGATGCCGGTTGAGATTTTCGGGGCATTATGAGGGCGCTACTGCGACTTTCAAAAAGTAACGCACCTGTGACCTACCGGAACCCCCGTAAACACCCCTGAATCCTGAAACACCCTTGCAATGCCTCTGAAACCCACTAAAAATCATTCAGAACTTCCGGAAGTCTCCTCGGATTCCATGTCTCATACTTCCCGTTCTCGAACTCTTGCTCGAGTTATCCGCATGTCTCGAAACCACTTTTCGGAATCACTGGAACCAGGTCTACATTGCATACAGTCATTTCATACTCCCATCATCATTTGTGTTACGATCATGGAGCTATATGCTACATTCAAGGCAAACAACATTCATGCATGAAATCCAGCACGAATGTAGTGTGTGACGGTAGTATGCAACATTAGCTATGATGGCAAAAGTATTGTGACGATAACGCACTATAAGGGTCACTGGATTGAAGGGCGTTCTAGGGATTTGGAGGGGCGTCCCAGTCAATTTCAGAAGTTTTACAGGATGTTTCAGGTATTCCAAGAGCGTTCCAGGGTGTAACTAAAGGGTGTAAAGCAAGCAAAGGAGCGAGTTCGCTTTGGTCCGTCGATCCGATATACCCTTATGATCGTTGGGGTCTGTGATTCTGGAGTAGCGTCCAGAAGTTGTTCACGAGGGTCAACGTTGAAGGTTGACCAAGTTCTGCGGTTCGGACGTAGTTTACCAGCTGTAGACAGGATTCACAGCCGCGCGTGGAGAAAAAGGAAGTAGTAGACCTCGGTGGACACTAGTGTCAGACAATAGAACTACGTGGGCAATTGAAGCACATGTTTACCGGTCAAATTTGAGGCATCGCATGTCCAGTTCTGAAGAATACGATAGTGGGGCGGCCCAAGAAGACGGTGGTCAAGACGTGTTGGTCCCCAATCGTGAACAGTTTACTACGTTGCGGAACAAGCCCAAAATGTACCAATGTACCATGTTCAAAACGCTAATAAGACCAGTGGTCCTCTACAGACACAAAAGACACGCACCATACTCGATGAGGATCTGCAAGCACTCGGAGTTTTCAAGCAAAGCGTGCCAAAGACGATCTTCGGTGGTGTGCAGGAGAATGGTGTGTGGCGTAGATGGATGAACCACGAGCTCGCTGCAAGGTGGCCAAAGCTGGACGGATAGGGTGGGCAGGGCATGTTGCAAGAATGCCGGACAACAACCCTGCAAAGTTGGTGTTTGCTAACCATCCGGTTGGTACAAGAAGGCGTGGAGCGTTGAGAGGACGATGGGCGTACCAGGTGGAGCGTGATCTGGCGAGCGTTGGGAGTGCCGGCAAATTGTTGATTTGGTTTTATCATGAATTTGATGTTGAACTAAATAAATGAAAATGAACGGTAACATGTACAAAACATGTACAAAACATTTCTATTAGGGGAAAGTATAAAAATTACATCTGAAGTTGAAAAATGTTTGGCAGCCATCTTGGATTTGCACACCATTTAGAATAGAATCGCGATTTTAGCTGTGTTTGCAACCACCGATTTCATTTATGTCATTTCATCATGAACAATTACTTTGCAATTTTCATAGATAACAGCACATAAAGTCCTCTTTTATCTGAAGTTTAAGTTGCTTGAGTTATTTCCCTGCTGTCTTATTGCATAAACTATTTTGAGTCAATAATTCTCACTGAACGTCATTTATTAGTCTGCCAAATCGACATCAATTCACATCTGTCCTCACACAGAATGGCAAAACTAATTCTCAATTTCTGAAAACCAATGCTTCCCCAGCAGAACCCAGCTGTTATAAACCCATGCAGTGCAGCTGCAGATGCATTTTCAATTTCCGACTAGACTACGGCGAACGCCAAGCTCGCTGCATATCAGACTCACCACCAACCCGGCAGCCAAAGGTTCAATAATCTACGACCTCGACGACTAGGTACTAGTCTGGGGGTAGGACTCCAAATTGGATGAAAGGGAAAATTTTGTTTGCGAATTTAAGTCAAAATTCGGCACAGTCGGCGTTGGCTCTACTACTGTGAAGTCCCTTTCCAACCATGAATGGCTCAGTTCAGTTGCACCCCAACGACGACGTTTCTGTCGAGACACATTAGGATTCATTTCGAAATTTTGCCACCCTCATCTCCCTCCGAATCCGAGTTCTATGCCGTGAATAGTTGAAACATCACTTGACTGCTCTCTGGAAGGGAATCCGAACGCGTGCGTGTGTTTGGTTGGCACTTTCATGGAGAGAAGGATACAATTTGTGTCTGATTTGGCTGCACTATCTCTACTGGTTTCAGTCGAAGGGGTATGCCCTATATCGAAATCGTCATCGACTTTTCGAGTCCTCTCATCTACTGGCCAAATAGTTCGTCCTTGTGCTCCAAGTCTGCTATACTTCTTGTCTTCTAGTCTTCTAGTCTTCTACTGTTCTAGTCCTCCAGTCTTCAGGTCTTCTCGTTTTCTAGTCTTCTAGTCTTCTAGTCTTCTAGTCTTCTAGTCTTTTAGTCTTCTAGTCTTCTAGTCTTCTAGTCTTCTAATCTTCTAGTCTTCTAGTCTTCTAGTCTTCTAGTCTGACTAGTTTTCTAATCTTCTAGTATTCTAGTCTTCGAGTCTTCTAGTCTTCTAGTCTTCTAGTCTTCTAGTCTGACTAGTTTTCTAGTCTTCTAGTATTCTAGTCTTCGAGTCTTCTAGTCTTCCAGTCTTCTAGTCTTCTAGTCTTCTACCCAAGAAACATTTTGATGACCAATTAGTCTTGTTGAGGTTTTCAGAACCGTGATAAAACCTAATACGTTTGATTTTGGTTTTATCATGGTTTTAAGAACCTCTTCTAGTCTATTTGGCTTAAAAATGTTACTTGGGTAGTCTTCTAGTCTTCTAGTCTTCTAGTCTTCTAATCTTCTAGTCTTCTAGTCTTCTAGTCTTCTAGTCTGACTAGTTTTCTAGTCTTCTAGTATTCTAGTCTTCGAGTCTTCGAGTCTTCTAGTCTTCTAGTCTTCTAGTCTTCTAGTCTGACTAGTTTTCTAGTCTTCTAGTATTCTAGTCTTCTAGTCTTCTAGTCTTCCAGTCTTCTAGTCTTCTAGTCTTCTAGTCTTCTAGTCTTCTAGTCTTCTAGTCTTCTAATCTTCTAGTCTTCTAGTCTTCTAGTCTTCTAGTCTTCTAGTCTTCTAGTCTTCCAGTCTTCTAGTCTTCTAGTCTTCTAGTCGCTAAGTCTTCTAGTCTTGTAGTATTCTAGTTTTCTAGTCTTCTAGTCTTCTAGTCTTCTAGTCTTCTAGTCTTCTAGTGTTCTAGTCTTCTAGTCTTCTAGTCTTCTAGTTTTCTTGTCTTCTAATGTTCAGACCTTCATATTCCTCTCCAGTATATCATAGCGCATACCCTTACTCCATCCTTTCAGATAGGGAAACCCATACCGTAGGCGAGCACTACTACTTTCTGGGAACGAATCACCAAAACAATCCTTTGAATCCAGATGTACACTACATACAACCATCGTTGGGTCGACCGGTTGACCAACCAAACGCATTCACATACAAGATAGGTATGTGAGTGCGAAAGCACAAATAAATTATTAGCGCCCACGGGACTAATCAAACTGACGCGTCAATTTTCATTTAATGTGCAGCAAATTGGAGTTTATCAATTGGGATTGACAAATGGGCAGTGGAATTAGGGAACGTGAGTTCAGAACGCACACGGTTGGTTGGAGAGGGAATGTTGTTTTGTCTGTTTCCGAATTGGTCCGATAGGCGGAGAAGGTAATCGAACGAGACTTTATGCTACATTTACGATTGCATACATTCAGGGGCACGAAGTGATAAATGGCATTCTGTAAGGCCACGATAAATTTGCATCAGTGTCTGAAATTTTAATTAAAGAGAATTTCCTAGCCGTAAAGAAACGCAACTATTTAAAAGGGCGCAACTGCTGTGCTGAACTGCTCCAAACATGCACCGAACAAACATACCCAAAAAATCAATACCATTAAAATATATCGAGTTGCAGTGCCGTTCAACAACTGAAAGTGGTGTACCGAGAGTTTCTTGGCAGACGATGTCGATGCCGGCATCATTTCCGCGCGCGCTTCGCTAGCTAGCTGTTTCTCCCCTGGGGCGGGGAGTGAAGCAGATCGGTAAAGACCACCGCTCGATTTCTCCTGGCTGCCAAAAAGGTGTATAATTTATAGGATTTTCACCAAACAACAACATAGCTTCGAGTGAATTCTTTCGACCGACCAGAGGCATCGTCAGCATCAATCTTGAGGGCTACATTGCATATCCCTTTCGGGGCGGAGACTTTACAGATAAAAAAATACGCAAAACCGTATCGCTCAACAGCACAATTGGGCTGGTTCGTCACGAAAGTGATAGAGAAGGTATAAGTTCCAAATTTATTTGGTTACCTCGTTTTTTTTCAGAAATGCTTGGAACGCATTGTGTGATAATCTGTGATGTTTGTCTGGCTAACATGCCTATTCATGTGAACTCACATGCCTCCCAATTTGGGATGTCCACAGTGACTCTTTTAAACAAAGTTGTATATGTTTTCAAGAAACCACTCACTCAAACGTAGTTTTTGCTTGGATGATTTCTTGAATATCGAGGATGCTTTCGATGACGTGCCTTTCAATGTCATGTTGAAAGTCGAATGACGTCACAAGCTACCTCCAATGAGCTATAGGCTCTCTTTGCGATTGTCCTACGGTCTGTATCCTCGTGCACCCTCATATCCACCTATCCAATCCATAGTCCAACTACTCGTACCCCTGATAATCTTTCTATTTATTCTCTAGTCCACCATTTTTCTTGTTCTTCTGCATGTGTGCCTGAGCATACTGTTGAACATTTTGCTGATCGTGTTTCTATCCATACTCCTGTTTATCTCCAATCTATCTTTTCAAAATCCTAACTTTTGACCAGTTCGGAAAAGCTGTCACATATCGAATATCTTACTTCTATTCAAATGTCTCGTTTCATCAGCCCTGCTGGGTCACTGGGCGTCCTTCTGCCTGTCCTTTTTTAAGACACGGACACGTTCAATTCTTCCAGAGGCTTTTTAGCTCTTTGAAGGAAGCACAACACTAGACAACGGAGTAGCATGCAACACCCAGTGGCACAGCCGAAAACTTTTCTTGATAGCTGTGGCGGGAATCGAACCCTCGTTGTTCAGCACGGTGCGACTAAGTGCTTGGTGACGCTAGCCACACAGCCACGAAGCAACAGCCAGCAGCCAGCAGCCTTGAGGGCCCTCCTGTTCCTCCTTACCGCCCTTCTGGTTAAGCTACCCAGCATCTATCTGACAACGACCACACCCACATCCACTTATACGCCAATCTACCAGCCCTTCTGTCTGCATTAACTGTGGTACGTTATACTTCCCGTCCTTCTGTTCGTTGTTTGTTTAATCCCCTGTTCAACCAGCTATTCATCAATCATCATGTATTCACTTGTTCGTTCTTCAGTCTGAGCCCTCGAGCTTCCGTCCATCTATCTTCTTGTTTGTCCTGTTGGCTTTTCAACTAACTTCATCCTGTCCATTTGCTTGTTAACATTCCTTCGTGCCCTTGTTTATACTGCTATCCATACTACTGAGCGTTTGCAATCGTAATAGCTGTCGCTTCGTATTACTGTTCATCCTTCTTCTCATTTTTTTTTGCTCCTCCTTTCAGAGGATTTTCAGCGAGTTTCTGAAACGTTACGCAGGCGCTTTAAGAGGCGTTCGAAGGGACTCATATGCGTTACATGGATTTCGTAAGAGTTTTGGGGAATTCCGGAGGCATTTCAGGAAGTTTCAGAGATTCCTCCACAAAAAAAAACCCTTGAAAGTCCTTAAATCGCCCCTGAAACGCTCGTGAAATGCCTTGAGAAGCCCCTGAAACCTCCATAATTTCATTGAAAGGCTCTTGAAATCCCCGTAATGCATTCCAAATGCCCCTGTAACCCCTTTGATTTATGAGGTGGTCCTGAAACCTCCTGATGCAACTCTGATCTGAAATGCCTCAAAACATCCCTGAAACTTCCGTATTCCCATTGAAACGCACTTGAAAATGTTGAAGAACGTATCGAAGCAACCTATGACCTGTAACTAGAATTAGACATTAGAAATAAATCATTACTGTAGTACCGTCCACACACGAGACAAGACGTGTTTCCTATTCTCTGCCCAATAGGTTATGGGCCAGCAGAGGTACGCAGAAGAAAATTAGAAAGTTCCGGATTTCAAGATTTTTTCAAAAGAAGCAAAAGAAGATGAACGGAGGTGGTAACGGACTCGCTTCCCCCGGACTGCCAGCGCTCGAGCGGCTCGTCGGTCGTGAAAACTGGCACACCTGGAAGTTTGCGCTTCGTACGTTTTTGGAAGTCGAAGAGCTGTGGGAAGCCGTGGAACCTACTCCGGACGAAGTTGGGAATTTGCCTGAAGTCAACGCCGCCAAGGACCGGAAAGCTCGTGGAAAAATCATTCTTGGGCTGGATCCGACGCTGTACGTCCACGTTCAAGACACGAAGACTGCCAGGGAAGCTTGGAAGAAGCTGGAGAAGGTATTCGAAGACAGCGGCCTCACGCGGAAATGGGGACTTCTCCATAAGCTGATAACGACCAACCTGGACAGCTGTGGGTCGATGGAAGCGTATGTGACGAGGATGGTTGGTACGGCTCACCAACTGAATGGCGTCGGCTTGATGATAGACGAAGAGTGGCTGGGAATGCTGCTTCTCGCTGGACTGCCCGAGTCCTACAAGCCCATGGTCATGGCATTGGAGAACTCTGGAGCTGCGATAACCGGAGACGTAGTGAAAACGAAGCTACTCCAGGAGGTTCAGCAGTCGTCAACGAGTGTCGATCCGGCGTTCGTGTCCAGAGGTCCAGGAAGAAGCAAGCCAAACGGCGTGGAAAAGTTTCCGTCGAAGGGTCCGAAATGCCGAAGCTGTGGAAGATTTGGACATATCGCTCGATTTTGTCCCTCCAAGGAACCAGCGAAGAAAAGTGTCAAAAAGGGCGACGCTTTTTGCACCATTTTATCGGTTGCTGCGATGGATGAAGCCGAAGACTGGTATTTCGATTCGGGGTCCTGTCGTCATCTCACGAGGAACGAGTCGTTGCTAAGCGACGTACACAACGCCGATGGACAAATTTTCGCTGCGAACAAGGGTGTGATGAAGGTAGTCGCGGAAGGTACCGTCGCATTGCATCCCGCATGTTCGAAAGGATCACCGATTGACGTCAGCGAAGTGCAGCTGATACCGGGACTGGCTGCAAATTTGCTTTCGGTGAGTAAAATCGTCGATAGAGGTCACACGGTCATTTTCAGGCAGCAAGGTTGCGAGGTGATCAACCCAGAGGGACGGAAAATCGCCACCGGTCATCGATCGAATGGGCTTTTCAAGCTGGATCAGCAACCCTCGAAGGCACTGGCGTGTCAACCAACGAAGTCGATGGATTTGTGGCACAAGCGTACGGGACATCTGTCCATCAAGGGCCTGAAACAATTGAAGAACGGATTAGCATCAGGCGTGGATTTCGTCGAATCGGAAACTGGTGACTGCAAGGTTTGCGCTTTGGGACGGCAGACCCGGTTGCCGTTCAGCAAGGAAAGAAGAAGGGCCACGGAGATTCTCGAACTGGTCCACTCCGATATATGCGGTCCCATGGAGGAGTTTTCCATCGGAGGAAGCCGCTATTACATTACATTCATCGACGACAAAACCCGCAGGATTTTCGTGTACTTCTTGCGCACAAAATCCGAAGAAGAGGTAACCGAAGCGTTCAAGAATTTCTACACCATGGCCGAGCGACAGACTGGCAAGAAGTTGAAGATCTTGAGGACCGACAACGGAAAGGAATTCAAGAACCGTGGATTCGAGAAGCTCCTGGAACGTCTAGGAATCTGCCATCAGACAACTGTGGAGTATACACCCGAGCAGAATGGGATGGCAGAACGGGCCAACCGGACGATAGTGAAAAGAGACCGTTGCATGTTGCACGAAGCCAACCTGCCGAAGAGATTTTGGGCGGAAGCGACTGCTACCGCTGTGTACATCATCAACCGTTCACCGTCGAAAGGAATTCGCACGACTCCCGAAGAAGCCTGGTCGGGACAGAAACCGGATCTGTCCAACCTGAGGATTTTCGGGACAACAACGATGTCGCATATTCCGAAGCAACGGCGGCGCAAATGGGATGCGAAGGCAGAAGAATGTATCCTGATCGGCTTCGATGAGGAAAGCAAGGCATACCGGCTCTACAACAAGAAAACCAGAACCGTGTTCAAATCAAGAGATGTGACGTTCATTGACGAAGGAAGGTCAGCGGCGTGTCAAGAGTTAGCGGTCCAGAAGCGTGATGGTGAAGTGAACCTGAGAGCGAAGCGACGACAACCAACGATGGTCCGGTTGGATTTCGAGGATTGCGATGTGCCAGACGAAACCCGTGAAGTGCTGGAAGTGAACCGTACGAATCCACCCGAACAAGATGACGATAGCAGCTCCGAGGACAACTACGATAGCGCAGACGACTCTGTGACGATCCCTGCTGACAACATTGTGACGAACCCCACTGCGCTCCCATCGCGAACAGTTTCAAATCCGCCCGTGTCACACGAGGCGTCGAGGCGAAGCGGTAGGGAGCGCTTCATCCCCGGCAAGTATAAACAATATAGTATTCGATGCAAAGGTCTACCCGCTTCGACGTTTTCAGATGGTCCATGCCGAACGAGCGACGACGCGATTGGCGAGGTCACCGGTAGTTTGGCCAACAGTTCGGAATCTGCTCAGCACTCTGCGTCCCCGTCGTACTCCAATCAAAGGCCAGTTGATGATGTTCAACAAGGGTTGATGCTCAGCGATAGGGGACGCTTTCCCCAAGGCAAGTATTGTAATACCATCCCTGAAGGCAGTTCCACCGGTTATGATTCCCCGCAGCACATTTCCGATGATCCCGCTACTCCCGAAGACGCATTATCGCGAGACGACGCCCAGCTATGGAAGTCCGCGATGCAGGAGGAGTATGAGGCGCAGATGCGAAATGGAACCTGGACTCTCACGGATCTCCCGGCAGGAAGGAAGGCCATTCGTTGCAAATGGGTTTACAAAACCAAACTCGACGCGGAAGGAAGACCAGCTCGTCACAAGGCCAGGCTGGTAATCAAAGGATACTCGCAGCGAAAGGGGGTAGACTATGAAGAAACATACTCCCCTGTTGTACGTCATAGTTCCCTGCGATATCTCTTTGCGACGGCAGCCCGTTTGAATCTCGACATCGATCAAATGGATGCGGTTACAGCCTTCCTCCAAGGAGAACTCTCGGAGGAGATATATATGGAACAACCGCCTTACTTCGAAGACACTCAGAACAGGACCAAGGTCTGCAAGCTGAACAAGGCTCTTTACGGATTGAAGCAATCGAGCCGCGTGTGGAACCAAAAGCTGGATACCGCACTGAAGAAGTTTGGACTGGTTTCAACGGACTACGACCCCTGCGTATACTACAAGATCGCCGGCAGCAAAATTATGTTTGTGGCGATCTACGTCGATGATGTGCTCATCTTTACGAACTGTCGTCGATGGCGGAAGCAGCTGAAGGATGATCTGGCACGGGAGTTCCTGATGAAAGACATCGGTCCAGCCAAGCACGTTTTGGGGATGCGTATCACGAGAAGCCAAGGTAAGATTTCCATCGACCAAGAAGCGTATGTGGAGACCATCCTGGAGCGGTTCCAAATGGCCAAGAGCAACCCGGTTGCGACACCGTTAAACCCGAGCGACAAGCTTACGAAGGATATGCAACCAACCGACGATGAAGAGGCCGAACGAATGAAGCGTGTTCCGTACAAGGAGGCCGTAGGATGTCTGATGTACCTGGCGCAGTGCACACGTCCGGACATATGCCACGCTGTCAACGTTTTGTGCCGGTTCAATGAAAACCCCGGAGAAAAGCATTGGAACGCCGTCAAACATCTGCTGAGATACCTGAGAGGCACCTCGAAGTTTCGACTAACGTACAGGAAGAACGCCGACTCGACGATTACAGGGTACGCTGACGCGGATTGGGCTTCGAGCAGTGAGGACCGGAAGTCCATTACAGGATTCGTTTTCATTGCGCAGGGTGGTGCGATTTCCTGGTGCTGCAAACGTCAACAGACTGTAGCGCTTTCGACTTGTGAAGCCGAGTACATGGCACTCTCGGCAGCCGTGCAAGAAGCGCTTTGGTGGAAGCGCCTGCGTGCAACGTTTGATGTTGATGAAGCGGTCCAGATCAATTGCGACAACCAAAGCACTATCGCAGTCGCCAAAAACGGTGGATACTATCCAAGGACTAAGCATATTGACATCCGTCATTGCTTCATCAGGGAGGCTGTTCAACGCGGCGACGTCGATGTTGTCTACGTCAGTACCGAGAAACAACTGGCGGACTGTTTGACGAAGCCGCTCGCAAAACCGAAGATCGAGCTACAGCGAGCCGCTATGGGAATCCAGAGTCACTAGGTTGAGGAGGAGTGTTGAAGAACGTATCGAAGCAACCTATGACCTGTAACTAGAATTAGACATTAGAAATAAATCATTACTTTAGTACCGTCCACACACGAGACAAGACGTGTTTCCTATTCTCTGCCCAATAGAAAACCTTGCAACTCTCTAGAAATCACCTGAAACTCAGCCGAAAACTCCTTGAAACGCCCCTGAAATGCTATCAAAGGATCTTGAAACCTTCCTGAAATCCCCTGGAGGCTTGAGTCGCCCCTGAAATTCATTGTAACGACTTTCAAAGGTTCCTTAGAACCGCTCCCTGAGTCGCCCTTAAATTCCCTTGAAACGTTCCTGAAACCCAGTTAATACTATTGAAACGTCCCAATAATTCCCGTAATCCCAAAAAAAACGTCAACAAAAGCTGACGGAGCGCCCTTTAAAGGCCCCTGAACTCCCTTGAAAAAATCCCCTGAACTAGAACTCGCTCTTGAAGCCTCTGGGAACCCTTTCATCTGAAAAATTCTTGAAAACTCCCTTGGCAAGATCTGGGATTTGTAACGTTTTAAAACATTTTCAGGGAGTTTCAAGTGCATATGAGGGGCTTTAAGAGCTTCCAGAAGGTTTCAGGGTTTGTTTCAAAGGGTTTTAGGGGATCTGAAAGGCATTCATGAGATGTTAAGGGGAATTTTGTGGGGTTTTAGAAGCGCGCAAAGTTATTTCAGAGATTTAAGGGGCGTTTTATGGGGTGTCTGGGACGTTTAAAAATCGTTTCAAAGGGGATTGGTGGCGCTCAAGGGACTCTCTGGGGTCTACGGTTCGTTCCAGGTCTCAGGAAGATTCATTGGGTTCGCCGATGGTTCCAGAGGCCTTTCAGGGGATCTATGGGGCGTTTTAGAAGAACTAAAATTGACTCATGAGAATTTCAGGAGTTTCAAGGGTCTTAGAGTTGTTTCAGAGAATCTCTACGGGACTTCAGGGGATTTCAGGGGGTTCTCGGAGACATAACAGGGTTTCTTAAGGGGACTTAGGAGCGTTTTGGTGTTCAGAGACGATTTGAGGGGTCTCAGGGGACACGGGTGTTTGAAGATATTTCGTGTGGCCCATGAGCACCCTGATTACCTCTTAAATGCCCCTTAACTCTTCAGGACACGCGCTGTTGTAAAAAGTATAACACTACCAAAAAAACCTCGCTTGTCTTATACAGAACGAGCGCGGTTCAGTTTCGGTAGCTTGATAGCGCGTCCTGAAAGCTTAAAACACTTGGAACTCCAAACACCGTTGAACCCTCAAAAAGAAGTCTCAAACCTTCCTAATTTTAACCTCAATGAATTCACTAACAGAAATCATATTGAGTCACTTTAAATTTCTCTAGAGTTCCTGAGGAACTCCAGGAAATCTTCTTGACCCCATTTCACATCCCTTGAGCAAAGCTTTTACTCGAGAACTTGGTTTCCCTATTTAAAATATAGACTTTATTTGTGAACAAAATTCCCTCGAACGATTTCCAAAAAGATGGCAGAAAAAGATTCCAGTGTAATCGTCTCCATCCTGGGTTGTCATCCTGTCCGTTTTTGGTCGCATAGTTGTCAATTATCCTTATCTTCCAATATTAAACGCTTCACATTTTCTACCCTACTAGCCCTTTGATATTCCAGTCTTCTAGTCTTCTAGTCTTCTAGTCTTTTAGTCTTTTAGTCTTCTAGTCTTCTAGTCTTCTAGTCTTCTAGGCTTCTAGTCTTCTAGTCTTCTAGTCTTCTAGTCTTCTAATCTTCTAGTCTTCAAGTCTTCTAGTCTTCTAGTATTCTAGTCTTCTAGCCTTCTAGTCTTCTAGTCTTCCAATCTTCTTGTCTTCTAGTCTTCCAGTCTTGTAGTCTTGTAGTCTTCTAGTCTTCTGGTCTTCTAGTCTTCTAATCTTCCAGTCTTCTGGTCTCCTAGTCGTCTAGTCTTCCAGTTTGATGGTCTTCTAGTCTACTAGTCTTTTAGTTATCCTTCTAGTCTTCTGGTCTTCTCGTTTCCTAGGCTTCTAGCCTTCTACTCTTCTAGTCTTCTAGCCTTCTACTCTTCTAGTCTTCTAGTCTTCTTGTCTTCTAGTCTTCTAGTCTTCTAGTCTTCTAGTCTTCTAGTCGTCTAGTCTTATAGTCTTATAGTCTTATAGTCTTCTAGTCTTCTAGTCTTCTAGTTTTCCAGTCTTCTAGTCCTCCATTCTTCTTGTCTTCTAGTCGTGTAGTCTTGTAGTATTCTAGTCTTCTAGTCTTCAAGTCTTCTTGTCTTCTAGTCTTCCAGTTTTGTAGTCTTCTAGTCTTCTGGTCTTCTAGTCTTCGAGTCTTCTAGTCTTCCAGTCCTCTAGTTTTCTAGTCTTTTAGTCTTTTAGTCTTCTAGTCTTCTAGTCTTCTAGTCTTCTAGTCTTCTAGTCTTCTAGTCTTCTAGTCTTCTAGTCTTCTAGTCTTCTAGTCTTCTAGTCTTCTAGTCTTCTAGTCTTCTAGTCTTCTAGTCTTCTAGTCTTCTAGTCTTCTAGTCTTCTAGTCTTCTAGTCTTCTAGTCTTCTAGTCTTCTAGTCTTCTAGTCTTCTAGTCTTCTAGTCTTCTAGTCTTCTAGTCTTCTAGTCTTCTAGTCTTCTAGTCTTCTAGTTTTCTAGTCTTCTAGTCTTCTAGTCTTCTAGTCTTCTAGTCTTCTAGTCTTCTTGTTTTCTAGTCTTCTACTCTTCAAGTCTTCTAGTCTTCTTGTCTTCTAGTCTTCTAGTCTTCTAGTCTTCTAGTCTTCTAGTCTTCTAGTCTTCTAGTCTTCTAGTCTTCTAGTCTTCTAGTCTTCTAGTCTTCTAGTCTTCTAGTCTTCTAGTCTTCTAGTCTTCTAGTCTTCTAGTCTTCTAGTCTTCTAGTCTTCTAGTCTTCTAGTCTTCTAGTCTTCTAGTCTTCTAGTCTTCTAGTCTTCTAGTCTTCTTGTTTTCTAGTCTTCTACTCTTCAAGTCTTCTAGTCTTCTTGTCTTCTAGTCTTCTAGTCTTCCAGTATCCTTCTTTTCTAGCCTAGTTGTCTTCTAATCTCCTAGTTTTCTAGTCTTCTGGTCTTCTAGTCTTCTAGTCTTCTAGTCTTCTAGTCTTCTAGTCTTCTAGTCTTCTAGTCTTCTAGTCTTCTAGTCTTCTAGTCTTCTAGTCTTCTAGTCTTCTAGTCTTCTAGTCTTCTAGTCTTCTAGTCTTCTAGTCTTCTAGTCTTCTAGTCTTCTAGTCTTCTAGTCTTCTAGTCTTCTAGTCTTCTAGTCTTCTAGTCTTCTAGTCTTCTAGTCTTCTAGTCTTCTAGTCTTCTAGTCTTCTAGTCTTCTAGTTTTCTAGTCTTCTAGTCTTCTAGTCTTCTAATCTTCTAGTCTTCTAGTCTTTTAGTCTTTTAGTCTTCTAGTCTTCTAGTCTTCTAGTCTTCTAGTCTTCTAGTCTTCTAGTCTTCTAGTCTTCTAGTGCTCTAGTCTGCTAGCCTTCAAGTCTTCTCGTTTTTCAGAGTTCAGGTGTTCTAGTCTTCTAGTCTTCAAGTTTTGTCGTTTTCTAGTCATCTAGTCTTCTAGTCCTCCAATCTTCTAGCCTACTAGTTTTCAAGTCTTCAAGTCTTCTGGTCTACTAGCCGTTAATTTAGAAGTTAATCACGAATTCAACTAATCCCTCTTAGAAACGACCTTGCTACATCCTAACCCTTACCCACAGCAACGAATCGAAGTCGAAACGTTCACCACTTTTCCAAGAACCGTCCGTTCCCTGCGCTCCTTCAAGCGGGTGCAATCTCCCAGGAGACGAAATCGACACGTTCAACGACGACGACAGCAACATCCCAGTCCAACTGCCTTGAACGGTGGTAGCAAGTTCGCTTCTTTCCCTGCTGGCTGCCGTTGCAGTGAAATATTAAATTATTATGCAAAATACTGTATTCTTTTCCGGCCACTTTCGCCGCATCACCGACGCGCTCTCTTGGTAGTGTCGAACTCACCTTTACCGCTGCCATCCGATGTGAGAGAGGAACAACTTCGGTTTATAAACTGGTTATTATTTATAGTTTTGCACAAGATTTATTGTTCTCTACGTGGCTTTTGCTTAGGGGAAGAACAATTTTCTTCCCAAGAACCACGTAGGTACGAAGCATTCCCCATCGAGGAAATCCCAAAGACAGCCGCCGATGGGAACAATGCAGCTTTCGGTCAGTTCTGCTAACATTAATTTCCAGAAATCCCTAACCTCACAAGACCTTCTATTAATTATAGGCACTTCACAAGTCACTCCCTTGAGTCTCCTTCACCGCCTTCCTCATCACCCAAACCCCTATCCTAATGCGAAACATAGCACTTACATCACCCAAACACGATAATAGACCATGATAACACACTTCCGTTCCTATTTTCTTCTCCGGCCGGCGGTCGGCTCTCTACGGACGTCGACGACGACGTCGTCTTCGCCCCGTTTGCGAATACCGTCGTCCGACTCGACTCGACTCGACTCGGCGAGGATGTGCAAAGTCCAGCCGCCCAACCCCCGAAAACAGGAAGTAATTTTCCCCATTAATAAATCATCGCCACCGCGCGCGTCGGTTTGCTCTTCACCGGAACCCCCCACCCATCCATTCAGTAGCGCGGTCGGGGAATCCCTAACCACCGGCACGGTACAGTCCACAGCCCCAGAGGGAATTTTCTCTTCAAGAAGGATCAACGCCAGGCTCGCGCCAGGCCATTTTCAACGCAGAGTAATAAAAGGTTCATCTATTTCGTCGGGCTATCGACTTAGCGTACGGATACACGGTTTTGTCTATCGAGATGTACAACGGTCCGAGGGCCAGTTTGCTGCAACGAGATTATAGAGGAGAGATGTGTGTTAGTGGCGGAGGGACGAATTAGAAGGTATACATTTTTCGGTGATTTTGGGGCTTACTTGTTGAACAGACCAAAGTCCGACCGGGAGTTTTTGGTGCATTCACCCCGTTTGTAGTTGTTGTACGAGTTGCAGTTGGTGCCCTCGAAGATATTCCCGCGGTTTAGCGAGGCGCGGAAGTATTCGACCGCCTTGAAGTGACTGCAGATGAATTGTACTGAAAAATAGGGGAAAGGAATTGGTATTAGTTACTCAAGAAACTTACAATGAGGAACTGGCCAAAAAGCCGAAAGAAACACAACAGAAACACGTGTTTGATGAACAAATTGAGATTTGAATTATGAAAAGACATTCACGAGCTCCGGTGGGAATCGAACCCACGACTCCCAATTCGCTAGACGGGCGCTTCTTTCCTCCAAGCTACGGAGCCACTTGACCATCTCCGTCCTCTGAACTCGATTCCACTGATAGAAGTTATTTTGAATTGCTTGAAGATTTCTTTCTGAAAGTCCTCCAAGAATTTTTCTTGGGGTATGTAACACCTCGGTGCCTAAATGGAACTTAATTGTGTTCAGATCAGTTGGAGTGCTCAAGATTGCAGAGAAAATTTGGTTTACGGAAAAAAAGCAGAGTTAAGAGTTATAGGACGTTTACGGAGTGTTTGAGGGTTATAAGTTTAAGAGTATCCGAGAACTCCCTGGAGTTAAGGCCATTTGATCTACAAGCGTAATCAGTGATCTATTGGAGCATTATGAATGGAATTTATGCTTACACAGCCTTATGTTGCTATGTATTGTCAAGAGGGTGAGTTCGTTGTAAGTTTGAGGATCTCCAAGAACTTCCTTGCGTATAGGTCATCGGATCTACCAATGATTCTTCAAGGTTCTCCAAGAACTCCCTTTAGTATAGGTCATTGAATCTACGAGGGCTACTAGTTGTATCTAAGAGCAGTAAGAATATGGTTTAATCTCGCACAGCCGCAGGCACCTACGTTCTTTCAAGTGGTTGTTTCTATGATTGTACAGCATATTCGAGAATTCCCTAGAGCTAAGGTCATCTGATCCACAAGCGTAATCAGAGATCTATTGGAGTATTGTGAATGAAATTGATGCTTGCATAGCCTCATTCAACTGTCAAGTGGTGAGTTCATTGTCAGTTTGAGGATCTCCAAGAACTTTCTTGAGTATAGGTCATTAGATCTACTAACGTATGTGGTTGTCTCTAAGAGGGTGTCAGGCCATTCGGCCGAAGGTCATTAGGCCGAATGGTCATTAGGCCGAATGGTCATTAGGCCAAATGATCATGGGGTCTTCTTCTTGCCGTTACGTCCCCACTGAGACAAAGCCTGCTTCTCAGCTTAGTGTTCTATGAACACTTCCACAGTTATTAACTGAAAGCTTCCTCTGCAAATGACCATTTTGCATGTGTGTATCGTGTGACAGGCACGAAGATACTTTATTGATGCTGAATCTACTGATATTTTACCCATGAATTTTTCCTTCTTTTAAATATAGGCTGTTCTTTCTAGTATCATTGCTAAAATAGTTTTTGGCGCTGAAACTGCTGATATTCAATTCATAAATTTTTCCTGGCCATTCTTTCTAGTTTCATTGTTAAACTAGTTTTTGGCAAAAAAAATGTTGGAAAAGGTAAAAACAACGGCTAACTTTCAATTCATCCTGATGACCATTCGGCCTAATGACCTTCGGCCTTATGGCCTTCGGCCTAATGACCTTCGGCCTAATGACCCAGCATCCTCTAAAAGATTTACGACTAAGGTTCACACTCACACAACCGCAGCTAACTATGAACTATCAAGTTTTGAGTTCGAAGAATCTTTAAAGGTCTCCAAGCACTCCCTTGAGTATAGGTCATAAAATCTACGAGGGCAAGAGTATCTATGAGCATGAAGAATGAGGCTTATACTCACACAGGCCCAGGCATCTATCAAGTGGTGGATTCTATGATTTTATATGAGTATACGAGAACTCCCTAGAGTTAAGGCCATCTGAACTACAAGTGTAATCAGTGATCTATTGGTGAATTATGAATGAAATTCATGCTTACCCAGCCTCACGTAGCTATGTTCTATCAAGTGGTGCGTTCATTGTCAGTTTGAGGATCTCCAAGAACGTCCTTGAATATAGGTCCTCGGATTTACTAACGCATTTGGTTGTCTCTGAGAGATTTACGACAAAGGTTTACACTCACACAACCTCAGGTAAGCCGGGGCCCGTAGCGTAGTGACTACACGTTCACTTCATAAGTGGATGGTCATGGGTTCGATCCCAGCCCCGGCACTTGCAATTTTTCGTCAGCTGCTCTTCTCCCCGAGAGCGGCTGACACCTGACCCTCTTCTGAGCATATGCTCTAACGAACCCGGAAAACTTGGATATCGGCTAACGGCTACTCATAATGGACTCCCAATCGGACTGGAAATAGAACATAAACCACACCATCAGCATCGTGCTCATCATTCTACCTTGGACAGGGTAGAAAAGACAGCAGCGCAAAGGCTACCAGTTCGAATTAGAATTAGTGGAATTAGAATAGAATACATTTAGGCGCTGTACAAAGTATAAGTGCAGCCGCCAATTGGAATCGCTCACGCAGTGCCATAGTGGACAAAAAGAGCTGTATAATTAGGTTAAGTGGTTGAAGAATAAAAAAACAACCTCAGGTAACTATGATCTAACAAGTTTTGAGTTCGAAGAATCTTTGAGGATCTTCAAGAGCTCGCTTGATTATAGGTCATCAAATCTACGAGGGCAAGAGTATCTATGAGCAAAAAGAATGAGGTATATACTCACAAAGGCCCAGGCATCTTTGTTATATCAAGTGGTGGGTTCTATGATTGTATAGGAATATCCGAGAACACCCTGGAGTTAAGGTCATCTAATCTACAAGTGAAACGCATTGAAACGCAATAATACGCTTTGAAACGCCTCCAAAACCCTCATGAAACCCCATGAGCCTCTGATGCCCCCATAACCCTCTTGAAACGCTATGAAACGCCTTGAAACGCCTTTAATCGTCTTGAAACGCCTCTGAAATCCCTATGAAACTTGTTAGAAATTCACCTACGAGCCTCTGAAGCCCCCTAAAATCCTCGCTAAACCTAGGGGCGGGACAGCTCTAATATTCATTAACGGTATTAAGCAGTATTAGAAATATTAATACCAGATGAAATCCATTTTTGAACGAAGTATGCCATGCTTTTTGAACTGGGTCGATTTGAAATGTCAACAACAAGAAATGCGTAATTTCATTGGTTTCAGGTTGTATGAAATCGGTTGCATATCGCTATTCTATCGTACTTTTCAGTCCCGGAGCAACGATTCCGCAAATATCGCTGGTGGACCTCCAAACTGTGGTATCTCGTTTTAACATCTACGTCCCAAAAACTTGTATCTACAATCATCAAAAGCACACCGATAATTAGCCAGCTAAAATATTACCGAGAGTCTATCTCCAGATCAATATGGCCAATACTTGGGCCAATATCTAGTTCAGTATTCAATTAGCTAGGCTCTACAAAATTAAACTTTCAGTGCACCAAAGCCTAAAACGGCATTGGAGTAGAAAAATTCCCAGTTCTGTCATTTCCAATTTTCACATTCTGTAAATATCAAGGGAAATATGAACAGTTTAGAAACACAGTCAGCTTATTTAGCATTTCTTTTATATTTAGGACTTAGGTATTAGATACACGCATTTGAAGACAACGGTTTTCCGCAATCAGCTCCTGCTTAGAACTTGCAATTGGAATGCATCGAATCACATTTGATGGAGCTATCTTTTTGATTTTCCTACGTCCAGCGATATGGGCTTTCGAGAGCCATCCAGTGCAGTGACGTGAGTTTCACAGCTAAAATACATAATCAAAACAAATTGAACAAATTAAAGAAAAACCTTCGACGAACCGTATCTCCAACAGTATCTCCATCTTTTGTATTCGTGACAGTTGGTTGTTGTATGGAAAATCATGACATACTACACAAAAAATGATTCGGTGAACCACGAAGATTAGGAAACTAATATTTATTAGGCGGTATTAGCATCGGTATTAGGCACTGTCCCGCCCCTAGCGCTAAACCTCCTGAGACGCCCTGAAACGCATCGAAAACCCTTGAAACATCTTGAAACACTTTGAAACGATTTGAACGCTTTGAAACGCCTCTGAAACCTCTACAAAACCTCAATGAAATTCACCTGAGAGCCTCTGAAGCCCTCTAAAACCCTTGTGAAACCTCCTGAAACACCCTGAAGCGCATTAAAACGTCCTGAAACGCTTTGAAACGCTCTGAAACACCTCTGAGAGCCTCATATGCCCCCAAAACCCCTGTGAGACCTCCTGAAATGCTTTGAGACCCATTAAAACGTCTTTAATCGCTTACAAACGCCTCTAAAGCCCTCATGAAACCTCCCTGAAATTCACCTCCGAGCCCCCTCAAATTCACCGGAATCCTCTTGAAATGCCCTTAAACATATTGAAACACCTTGAAACGCTTCTAAAATCCCAATAAAACCTCCGTGAAATTCACCTGAGAGCCTCTGAAGCCCCCTTAAGGCCCCCCTCCTGAAACGCATAACAACGCATTGCAACGCTTTGAAACACTTTGAAACCCCCTGAAGCCCCCTAAAACCTCTGTGAAACGCCTTGAAACACCTTGAAACACCTTGAAACGCCTTGAAACGCCTCAATACCCCCTATGAAACTTACGAGAGATTCACCTGCGAGCCTCTGAAGCCCACCCCTCCTGAAACCTCCTGGGACGACCTGGAACGCATTAAAAAGCCTTGAAACGCCTTGAAACGCTTTGAAACGCTTCGAATTGCCTCCTTAATCTCTGTAAAATCGTAAAATTCACCTGAGAGCCTTCGAAGCCCCCTAAAACTTCTGTGGAACTTCCTTAGATGCCCTGAAACGCATTAAAACGCCTTGAAACGCTTTGAAACGCCTCTAAAACCCTTTTGAAACCTACGAAAAATTTACCTGCGAGCCTCTGAAGCCCTCTAAAATTTCTCCTGAAACAGCATGGGACGCCCTGAAATGTATTAAAACGCCCTGAAATGCCTTGAAACTCTTTGAAACACTTTCAAACGCCTCTAAAACATTTTCAAAACCTCCGTGAAATTACCCCTAAAACCCCTGTGAAACTTCCTGAAACGCATTGAAACGCCTCTAAAACCCCTATAAAACCTCTGGGAAATTTACCTGAAATCCTCTGAAGCCCCCTAAAGCCCCTGTGAAACCTCCTAAAATGCATGGAAACGCTTTGAAACGCCTCTGAAACCCTCATGAAATTTCCATGAAATTCACCTACGACTCTCTTACGCCCCCTCAAATTCATCGGAAACCTTCTGAAATGCCCTGAAACCTGAAACGTACTGAAACGCATTGAAACGCTTTGAAACGCCTCTAAAACCCCATGAAACCTCCATGAAATTTGCCTGCGAGCCTCTAAAGCCCCCGTAAGCCCCCCTTATACCTTCTGAAACGCCCTGAAACGCATTTAAACGCTCTGAAACGCCTATAAAACCTCCGTCAAATTCACCTGCGACTCTCTGAAGGCACCCTCAATCCTCCTGAAACCTCATAAAAGGCCATTAAACGCCCTGGTACGCATTGAAACACCTAGAAACGCTTTGAAACGCCTCTGAGACCCCAATGAAACCTCCATAAAACTCACCAAAGAGTTTCTGAATCCACACAAAACCACCCTGAAACCTCCTGATACGCCTTGAAACACATCTGAAACACAAATGAAATCCATGTGAAGCGCACCTGAAAGCCTCTGAAGCCCCCTAAAAACCCTCCTGAAACACCCCAAGCAACATACATGTTATATAAGAGGTACGACAGCGCAAGTTTTGGTTGTATAGAAGTTAATTTTAAGTAATTCTAATTCTGTGTTGGAATAACGTCAAATAAACTTCTATACAACCAAAACTTGCGATGTCGTAACTAATATATAACATGTGTGTTGCTTGGGAACCTGAAACGCCCTGAAACGCCTGGAAACGCCTTTGACCCCCCCCCCCCTCTCCTAAAAACTCCCTTGAAATCCATCTTCCCATCCCTCCTTTACATTTGAAGCCCTTGACCCCTCTCCTTTGCATCAGCAAGCCACTTGCCTTTCTCAAACTTCTTTGCAACCTTGAAATCCATTTAGATAATGAATCCGTTTAGGTAAAAAAAATATTTAGGCAATCCCGAATCGTTACCTAAATGGGAGGTCTGGCTAATGGAGGACGCGGCTGAGGATGGAGGACTGCAGCCTCGAACTGAGAGAGATTGCTCCCAAGATATCTCCATATATGTATTTTTCTGAGATTTCTCTTGAGAATCTACTTTGAACTTTCTTTGAAGATTTTTAAGATTTTTCTTCCGAAATTCGTCCAGGTAATTTATTCGAATTTCTTTCAAAAATTTATTGGCATTCCATAAGAATTTCTTTTTGGGGTTTTTCCAGAAGCTTCTTTTTGAAATTCCTCCATAAGCTTCTGTGGAAAATCCCCCAACAGTTCGTCGGGGTTTTTTCAGGAATTTCCTGATTCTTTTGTTTCATTGGTGAAATCTCATAGAAATTCCCAGAAGAATTTACCATAATAGTTTACGCAACAAGGTGCAGAATGACGATTTTTACAGCACGAGTCGTACATTTATCCAACGAGGCTTGCCGAGTTGGATAATTACGACGAGTGCTGAAAAAATCGAGTTCTGCACCGAGTTGCGTACAACGTTTTTTGCAATTTCATAAATTACCCTTAAGGATGGTTTTCAACAAAACTGTTTCATCAAACTGCATGCACTGATGTTCATAGCCAATGCTTAAGAAAATCTGATCATAATGTGTTTGTGAGGTAAACAATTCAGTAGGTTTGTTTTGTCCGAGTGCTAATTCTGTACTTTTTTCTACGTTCTCGATATTTTCTGGTTGTGTTACTCACCAAACCGGATATTTTCTTCATCGTTCCATCTGTGCCACCTGGAGTACAACGAGTTGCTGCAATTTCTAAGCTGAAATTTTGTCACTTTTCTGGAGTCACCACTTCGTCCGATAGCAAACCCCAGCAATGGAGTCTATTTGCTTCGCTTGCACACAGACGGTGAACCAAACTGATGAAATTGTGTGCAAGGGTTTCTGTAGGTCAACGTTTCATCTAGAATGCGCGCATCAGTCCTCTGAAATGCGCAACAGTGTAGCTGCCTGTTCCCAGCTCTATTGGATGTGCGAAGCATGCGCAAAGATGATGGAAAACGCTAATTTTCGTCAGGCCATTTCCTCCACTAACAGTGTTATGGAAATGATGGCCGAACAACAAACCAAAGCACTGGATGAAATGCGGAAAGAAATTGCACTCAACACTACCAAAATCAATGCTATCCTACAACGCACGCCATCACAAACAACACCTCTCGCTCCACGATCGCAACCACCGTTACCGTCTCGTAAACGACCACGACTTGTCATCGAAGAACCATTGCATCATGACAACACAACCGTCGGCACCAAAGAAATATCTGCTGACGAATCCATCCCGTTAGCTCAGAGGTTCCCAAACTTTTTGCTATCGCGGCGCCCTTTGAAATTTCGAAAAATGTCGCGGCGCACCAACGATTTAAAAAAGGTATTTTTTTTTTAATTATTATCGGCTTTCACTTCAAAATGTCAAAGGTAAAATCGTGAAACAATTCTTATATCAGGTTTTTTTAGAATTCAGAGAAAATTTGGAAAACTATTTTTTTAAATAAATTTCTCAAAGATAATTTTATATGTTTTTTGAAGATTTCAAAAATCATGTTGATTTTATCATGGAAGCTTTATAAAAGAGCAAAAAACTCTGATGTATAGGTAAAACAAACTGCTCCTTTTTAATAATTCAGCCAAACGTTCTAAAGCGTTTGCAATAATTAAAGAATTCCAATTTAAATAAAATGACTTCACAGAACTTGATCAAAGTTTCAATTTTTTACGGAAATTGCAAAGCAACACTTTCAAACACTTTTATTTATTTTGAAAAATTTCGGCACATGAAGAGATTGTTAAGAACCTGTCAGGTGAGCTTTGATTGAACTTTTTATTTTCATAAATTTCGACTCAACCCTTTGAGGCTGGAGTGGCCATATATAACCCCAGTGATGAAACCAAGCTTGGCAAACTTATTCAAAGTTCAGTGAGGTTGCGGCAGTACTGATGAAACAGTCCGGTTCAAAAAGGTTAAAGCTAGCTCATCACAATGTCACAACGGCAAACCTGCATGCTGATAACTGTCCCGAAGACCTTGTAATTATTCTGCAAAGAACGCAAATAAAATTCTTGAAATAAAAACTATGGGCAAGTTATAGTTAAATCAAAAGCTAAGCTGAAGCTTATAAGGTCCAAAAACAATTTTAATAACTTAAAATTTGAACATTTTAAAATTTGGTGTCAATTGATACGTTTAGATAGGCTACCAGAAATCCTATGGACAATCGAAGACTCAGGAAAAGATTAAAAAAATATGAAACGACGCTAGTTTTACTAAACAAAACAAAATTAAAGGTGTTCCGCAGTACAAATAAAGAGTTTGTTTTTGTTTGTTTCGTCACAACTCAAAAGCCTGCGGCGCACCTGGGAAAGGTTCGCGGCGCACCAGGGCGCCGCGGCGCACAGTTTGGGAAGCACTGCGTTAGCTGCATCGCGCACAGAAGAAAAGTTTTGGTTGTATCTGTCCGGTTTCGACCCGCAGGCAACATCACAGCAGATCGAAAACCTGGTAAAGAGCAACCTCAAAACTGATGAAACTGTCGATGTCGCCAAGCTAGTACCGAAAGGAAGATCTTTGGATGAACTTTCATTCGTCTCTTTCAAAGTCGGGATGAACCAAGGGCTGAAGGACGTAGCACTGTCTCCATCGTCATGGCAGAAGGGAATTACCTTCCGTCCATTTGATTTCAGTCACACCGCATCAACGCGCCAAACTTTTCGTTTCCAACCAACACCGAGAGAAACCCGACAACAATAATCGTCAAGCAACGCTCCGCACTGTTGACCCCACTACCATCAACCAACGAATCACCACACAGCTCCGAACAACGCATCCGTCGTCATCACACGCTTCAGTCCAACCGTTTTTGAATGACCGTACAACCGAACTCAACACCTTCACACTCTACTACCAAAACGTCCGAGGTCTACGTACCAAAACAAACAGTTTGTTATTGGCCTTGTCCAGCTGTGATTATGACGTCATTACGTTCACCGAAACCTGGCTCAACAGTAATATCTGCAACTCTGAACTCGCCCACAACTACACAATATATCGACAGGATAGAAATTCGGAAACCAGCCGCTTTTCCCGTGGTGGTGGAGTGTTGATTGGTGTGAGAAATGGCATCCAAAGCTCTACTGTTTGTGTGGAAGGTAGTGGACGATTAGAACAAATCGTTGTTCGAGTTTCACTGCCAGAGTTTGAGCTGTTTATTTGCACAATTTATCTGCCACCGAACAGTGAAACGATATTCTATGAACAACATGCTACCTGTATTCGGACTCTTCTCGATCTCGCTGGCGACGACGGTCGTGTTCTAGTCGTTGGTGACTACAACCTGCCAAACTTGTGTTGGATGTTTGAGGAAGAAATGAACTGTTTTTTGCCGGTCAATGCATCGTCTGAGCAAGAGATAGCGCTCATTGAATCGGTTGTAGGTAGCGGGCTGTTTCAAATTAATTATTTGACGAATGCAAATAGGAGGCTTCTCGATTTAGTTTTTGTGAATGGGATGAATAACGTTGAGCTACTGGAGCCTCCATCACCACTGATGAAAATTGACAGTCATCATATGCCATTCGTGATGAAATTTGAAATCATAGGAAGATGTGATGGTTGGAGCGGTGTTGACCCCCTCAACTTTGATTTTAGCCAATGTGATTTCGAGTCGCTCAACCTCTCACTCACCTCAGTGCGTTGGGATGAATGCCTGAATGGGTGCAACCTTGACGATTGTAGCATACTCATCAGTTCCTAGCCTTCTCAACCACATGTTCTAGAACTTAAACTTTCCCACAGTCCAGAAACACATTTGACAAAAACCAACCGTCTTCCTAAACTCAGCTATTTGCCACTTGGTTACAAGATGGCAAGCAGCACTTCAATATTAATTATTGCTTATGCTTATTCTCAAATAACCCAGAACGACGACCCATGTCGTTGTCACCTCAAGAAACACTTATTATACAATTCCCGACACAGACGGTAAACGACCGTAATTTGATTCCTTCTTTACCGCGAAACATTGAGGCACTTGAACTCAATCTATATTTCTGGCATATGCACTAATTTACCGGTCTGTCACCAAGAGCATAGCAACACAAGCAGAGGCGCCTTACTCTCACTCTCTTTAATTTCTCATTCTCTCTCTCTCTCTCTGGATTCCATTATTGAACCGTATTGATCTTAGCGCAACTCCAAGCACCTCCCATTAGAATAACAATAATAAAAAGATAAAGAAATGTGCATTAGACTTAAGTTAGCTGTAGTTTGAAAACCTGAAATAAAGACAATCAGTTTACAACCATCATGGGGATAACTTGTAATGTTGCAAGATATCACACGATGCTGTTGCAAATTTTTATGAGCGTGTGTACGATATTCTCCGTGAAAATGTTCCAGTGAAGCAACAACGTCCACGTTGGGAGAGGAGACAACCTTGGTGGACCAACGAACTGCGGCATCTACGAAACCGTCTGCGAAAAGCGAGAAAACGTTATTTTCGGACAAGGAATGAACAGCGTAAAGTTGAGCTGCGTGCTTTAGAGGGCGAATATAACTCTTTGAAAGAGCAATGCTTTAGCTGCTACATTCGACGCACCGAAGAGAGCATCAAACAGGATCCCAAGTCGTTCTGGTCATTCGTCAGAAGCCGAAAGCAATCTAATGGAATTCCTCAGCGTGTATGTTACAACGGAATGATAGCCGATACTCCAGTTGATTCAGCAAATCTGTTCTCGGCCTTCTTTCGAAGTGTGCTAAGTAATAACCGATCACCTTCGTCAGACGCGTACTTGAGCAATTTGCCCCAATATGATTTGAACGTGGCTCGCTTCAACTTTTCTCCGGATGAAGTTCTACGCAAGCTGCGAGGGTTGGATGGCAGTAAAGGCGCTGGACCGGATCATCTACCTCCGCTGTTTATCAAGAGCTGTGCCGAATCGCTTGCAGTTCCAGCTGCTATTCTTTTCAACCGATCCGTTGAGGAAGGAATATTTCCGAATGTATGGAAAACTGCTGCTATAACGCCGATTCACAAGTCGGGTACGGTTCATGATGTGGAGAACTACCGTGGTATTTCCATTCTGAGCTGCATGCCGAAAGTTTTTGAAAGCCTAGTGCATGATTCGCTATATCCACAAGTGAAACATGTCATTTCCGAATTCCAACATGGATTTGTTAAAAAACGTTCTACTACTACCAATTTGATGACATACGTCTCAACGTTGGTAAATACTTTGGAAAAGCGACAGCAAGTAGATGCCGTGTATGTCGACTTTACCAAAGCGTTCGACAGAGTGCCCCATTTATTGGCTGTTGATAAGTTGGACAGAATGGGCTTACCAAGCTGGTTGACACGGTGGATATTGTCATATCTTACTGGACGGAGCGCTTACGTGCGCATCAGTGGAACGAACTCGGATGCTTTTGGCATTACATCCGGGGTACCCCAAGGTAGTCACTTGGGCCTTCTTCTCTTCATACTATTTATCAACGACCTTTGCGAAACCATACAATCTCCGAAACTCATGTTTGCTGATGACTTGAAATTTTTTCGCACAATTTCTACGCTTGTGGAATGCTGTGCACTTCAAGCTGACATCGACAGACTATCGAACTGGTGCCTGCTCAATGGAATGGAATTAAATATCCGGAAATGTAATGTGATTTCGTTTTGCCGCTCAAGAAGTAAAATCGGTTTCGACTACAGGATGTCAACAACTTCTATCGCCAGAGTTGATGCTGTCAGGGACCTAGGTGTGCTGTTGGATAGCAAGCTAAACTTTGCACAACACATTGCAGCAACGATTGCAAAGGCATTTGCAATTCTTGGATTCATTAAGCGGAACACAAAGTATTTCACGGATGTGTACTGTTTGAAGAGTTTGTATTGCACACTAGTGCGCAGTATACTAGAATACGGCGTGCTCGTGTGGGCGCCCTACCATGCCGTTCATAAACACCACATTGAACGTATTCAACGAAACTTTCTTCGATTCGCACTGCGTCAACTGCCGTGGAATGATCCCCTTCGACTGCCACTATACGAACATCGTAGTGCTTTGATACACCTGCCAACCTTGGAAAGTAGGAGGATTTTATTGCAGCGCCTCTTTGTGTTTGACATCATGCGTGACAATGTGGACTGCCCGTTACTGCTGAGCAACATACTTCTCAACGTTCCGCCCAGAAGAACCAGACGGGCTGACTTTCTTCGTAATCCCCTTCATCGTACTCTTTTTGGACAAAATAATCCATTTGATGTTTGTTGTCGTCGTTTTAATGAAGTGTCTGTAAATTTTGATTTTAATGTGACTAAGCATATGTTAAAAAGTAGGATAAGTTCTAGTTCATAGTATTAACTGTCTGTACGATGTATTCGAAGACTAGAAAATAAATAAATAAATAAATAATAGGTTAAACTGTGCAATTGTCACAATTTTTCAAAACTGCGTCCAGAAAGCATCAAAAAGTTGATTAATACTGAAAATAGTGCTGTAATGGTTCATTACGCAACGTAAATCAGTGCTGTAATGAACCATTACAGCACTGTTAATTTAGTGTGGAAAAGTAGGCCTTTTCCTGTCAGATTTGCGTGAGGTAAAACAGCCTATTACGATGAGAAATTGCAAAAATTAAATTTTCAGTTGCATTCTCAAAAGAATTTGATGAGAAAATCCCAGAGTAACATGCGCAGAAATTTCCAGAATAACTCTCAAAGGTATTCACAAAGTAATGCCCAAAAGAATTCCCAGAAAACTCGCAAGGAAATTCCTCAAGGAACTCCCAAAGCAATTAGAAACAGAATTTCCAGAAGCATTCCTAGATGAATTTCCAGGAGACTTCACAGACGAATTTCCAGAGAAGTTTCACGAGAAATTTCCTGAGGAGTTCCTGGAGAAAATCCCAGAAGAATTCATCAAGGAAATACCGGAGGCATTTCTGGAGTTATTCCCAGAAAAATTTCCCCAAGAATTTACAGAGGACTTTCCGGTCCTTGAAGAATTCTAGGAGAAATCTCAGAGACACTTTCAGCTAAATTTTCGAAGGAATTTCCAAAATAAAGGTCCAGAGGGATTTCTATAGGAATTGCAGATAAGTTCCCCTTTCCCGTGCTACTTGTGGGATTCAAAATGAGCCAAATTAACACCTATGTGCCTGAGCCTCATTTTGCACGCAATTTCAAAACTTCAAAAGTCTGATTCTCAGCCGTTTCTCAACGAAAGTTAATGAAATTTTGACAGTTGATCACAAAATCCTTCTAGTTTATGTAACCGGTATCATGGTTCCGGATTTTCCCGTTGTTCCGGATTTATGGCCGGGGGTACTGGGGTAACCTCCTTATCAGATATAGGTGCAACCTATAATTTGCCTTCGAAAACTAGCTTGCGGCATATCAAACTTCATGATTTTGCGAAACAAGAGTATTGGACCATGTATCTAGAGATTCATCGAAGGAATTCCAAGACAAATCCCCGAAGGAACTCTAAGAGGATACCCCGAAGGAATTCCCGGTGGAATCCACGACGGAATATCAAGAGGAATCCCCGAAAGAATTTCAGGAGGAATCCATGAAGGAAGTCCAGGAGGAATCCCCAAAGAAATACCAAAAAGAATTTTCAAAGTAATTCGTGAAGGAATCATCAAAGAAGAAGGAGGAACCATCGAAAAAAAAATTAGAGGAATCCTCGAAGAAATTTCATGAGGAACCCATGGATAAAATTGAAAAAGAATCTTCGAAGGAATTTTAGAGGGAATCCCCATAAGGCATTTCAGGAGGAATCCCTGCAGGAATTTCAAGAGAAAATTTCGAAAATAATCCTGCGTGAATCCCAAAGGAATTCCAGCAATTATCCTCAAAGAAATTCCAGCAGGACTCCAGTGGGAACTTCCAAGGGAATCCGCGTAAGAATCTCCAAAGGATTTCAATAACGGATCAACGAAAAATATCCTCTGAAAGAGTTATAGGAGAAATTCGTGAGGGATTTCGAGGAGGAATCACCGAAGGAATTTCAAGAGGAATCCCCGAATGAATTCCAGAAGAAATTCCCCAAGGAATTCCATTAGGAAACCCCGAAGGACTTCTAGGTGGAATCCCCGGAGGAATTCAATGAGAAACTTCTGGAGCAATCTACGAAGAAATTCGAAGAGGAATCACAACAGAAATTCCAAGAGGAAACTCCAAAGGAAATCCAGGAAGAACCTCCGAAGTAATTGCTGGAGGAGTTCCCGTAGAAATTCCAGGGGGAATCCCCGACGGAATGTCAGGAGGAATCCCCGAAGAAATTTCAAGAGGAATCCTTGAAGGATGTTCAGCAGGAATTTCCGAAAGAACTCGAGGATCAATCCCCGAAATAATTCCAGGAGAAATCCCCAAAGGAACTCTAGGAGGAGACCCCGAAGGAATTCCAGAAGATATCTCCGAAAGAATTCAAGGAGAAATCTCCGAAGGAATCCCTGAAGGAAGTCCAGAATGAATGCTTCGACGGAATTCCAGGAGGATATCCTGAAGAAATTTCAAGAGAAATTACAGAAGAATTCCCTGCATGAATCCCAGGGGGAAGAGGAAATCCCATAGGAAGTTCAGAAGAAATCTCCGAAGAAACTCTAGGAGAAATTGCCGAGGAAATTCCAGGAGGACTCCTGGAGGAATTCTATGAGGAATCCCTGGAGAAAATCAAGGAGGAATCTCCGTAGGAACTCTAAAAGAAATCATCGAAGAAATTCCAGGAGGAAACCCTGAAGGAATTTTAAGAGAAATCCACGACAGCGTATCAGGAGAAATCCCCGAAAGAAATTCAAGAGGAATCCTTGAAGGAATGCAACATTAATTTTGTTTGTGCACTGATCACCGGCGCGAAAAATAAAAACCGGTGGCGTGACAAACTGCGGCGTATAGCCTAGGTGATCAGAATCATGAGATAAACCATGTCAAAGTACTTCGTTTTAAATGCACACTGGCGCCACATAGCAACGGAATTACGCACTAAACTTACCACCATTTGATAACCATAGATCGTCTGATCAACTTTGCCGAAGACACGAACATTCTAGGTGATCAGAATCAAAGTACTTCGTTTTAAATGCACACGGGCGTCACATACATACACTCCCGTTCAAAAGTTTGGGGTCACCCCCTCAAAAACATGTCATTTTTTTAGGCCCATATCTCCGTCAATTTGCGTCCGATTTCAAAACCCTAGGTTTCATTCAAAAGATAATAAGTCAAAGAAACTTTGAACATGATTTATAAGAAACTTTTTCAAAAAATTTTGTATGTAAACTTAACCCAAAGTTGACAAATTTTCTAAAAAATGAATATAAACTTACGGCAGTATCGCTGAAAGTTGGGTCGACCAAATTTTAAGATGAGAGCGGTAATATGACCCATTTTCT
Organism: Aedes albopictus; assembly: GCF_035046485.1. NCBI lineage: Eukaryota > Metazoa > Arthropoda > Insecta > Diptera > Culicidae > Aedes > Aedes albopictus. The sequence continues at coordinate 95,014,139 of NC_085136.1, forward strand.
ATTAGCTTTCAACTGCTTTTTACAGAACTTAGCTAAAAAATCTAGAAAAAAAGTTATTAAATAAATTAATCCTTGATGTCATCGACCAAAAGTTTGGGGTCACCCCTCAATATGCTGTATCGGCCAAAAGTTTGGGGTCACTATCGTAAACCATGGAAAAGTGATTTGGTGATATCTTCGTCATCTATAGTTCAATTTCAATTATTTTTGGCTCATTTCAAAGATAATTAACTAAATTTACGTTTGATGTCTTTAAATTAACGTATTTAACGATTTTTGTATATAAAAATGTTATGTAAAGTTAGCGCATTTTACCACGCTTCAAAAAATGAGGCAACTTTACGTTAAGTTTTAGTATGTAAATTTCAACAAATATGTGTGGTTCAATGTCTATGCGGTAAGTATCATTCATTTTGTTTCAAATAAGCCAAGAAGAATTAAAATTGAATGAAAGATGACGAAGATACCAACAAATACGTTTTCCATGTTTTACGATAGTGACCCCAAACTTTTGGCCGATACAGCATATTGAGGGGTGACCCCAAACTTTTGGTCGATGACATCAAGGATTAATTTACTTAATAACTTTTTTTCTAGATTTTTTAGCTAAGTTCTGTAAAAAGCAGTTGAAAGCTAATAGAAAATGGGTCATATTACCGCTCTCATCTTAAAATTTGGTCGACCCAACTTTCAGCGATACTGCCGTAAGTTTATATTCATTTTTTAGAAAATTTGTCAACTTTGGGTTAAGTTTACATACAAAATTTTTTGAAAAAGTTTCTTATAAATCATGTTCAAAGTTTCTTTGACTTATTATCTTTTGAATGAAATCTAGGGTTTTGAAATCGGACGCAAATTGGCGGAGATATGGGCCTAAAAAAATGACATGTTTTTGAGGGGGTGACACCAAACTTTTGAACGGGAGTGTACATACATACATTTATTTGTTCAACATCATTAGGACAAGACATAATCAACAACAGTACGCCACAATACTCGGTTTGTGGCTGCCGCTCTCCATCCTCGGTCGCGCCCAATGCTCGCCAAGTCACGCTCCACCTGGTCCGCCCATCGTGCTCTCTGCGCTCCACGCCTTCTTGTGCCAGCCGGATCAGTTGCAAACACCAGCTTTGCAGGGTTGTTGTCCGGCATTCTTGCAACATGCCCTGCCCACCGTATCCTTCCAGCTTTGGCCACCTTCTGGATGCTGGGTTCGCCGTAAAGTGCAGTGAGCTCGTGGTTCATCCTTCTCCGCCACACACCGTTCTCCTGCACACCGCCGAAGATCGTTCTTAGCACGCGTCGCTCGAAAACTTCGTGTGCTTGCAGGTCCTCCTCGAGCATGGTCCATGTCTCGTGCCCGTAGAGGATCACCGGTCTTATTAGCGTTTTGTGCATGGTGCATTTGGTGCGTGGGTGAATCTTTTTCGACCGCAGTTTCTTCTGGAGCCCGTAGTAGGCCCGACTTCCGCTCATGATGCGCCTTCGAATTTCTCGGCTCACGTTGTTGTCAGCCGTCAGTAAGGATCCGAGGTAGACGAATTCCTCCACCACCTCGAAAGTATCCCCGTCTATCGTAACATTACTACCCAGACGGATCCGGTCGTTTTCGGTTCCGCCTACCAGCATGTACTTTGTTTTTGAGGCATTCACCACCAGTCCGACCTTTGCTGCTTCGCGTTTCAGGCGGGTGTACAGTTCTGCCACCGTTCCAAATGTTCTAGCGATAATGTCCATGTCGTCCGCAAAGCACACAAATTGACCGGATTTTGTGAAAATCGTTCCCCGGCTGTTGAGCCCGGCTCGTCGCATCACACCTTCCAGCGCGAAGTTGAAGAGTAAACATGAGAGTCCGTCACATTGTCGCAGTCCCCGGCGAGATACAAATGAACTGGATAGTTCACCCGAAACCCTTACGCAGTTTTGCACACCGTCCATCGTTGCTTTAATCAGTCTAGTCAGCTTCCCAGGAAAGCCGTTTTCGTCCATGATTCTGCATAGCTCTGCGCGTCGATACTGTCGTATGCCGCTTTGAAGTCGATGAACAGGTGGTGCGTTGGGACCTGGTATTCACGGCATTTCTGGAGGATTTGCCGTACGGTAAAGATCTGGTCCGTTGTCGACCGGCCGTCGATGAAGCCGGCTTGATAACTTCCCACGAACTCATTTGCTTTAGGTGACAGACGACGGAAGATGATCTGGGATAGCACTTTGTAGGCAGCATTCAAAATAGTGATCGCCCTGAAGTTCTCACATTCCAAATGGTCGCCTTTCTTGTGAATGGGGCAGATTACCCCTTCCTTCCACTCCTCCGGTAGCTGTTCGGTTTCCTAGATCCTGACTATCAGCCGATGCAGACAGGTGGCCAACTTTTCTGGGCCCATCTTGATGAGTTCAGCTGCGATACCATCCTTATCAGCTGCTTTGTTGGTTTTGAGCTGGTGAATGGCATCCTTAACTTCCCTCAGCGTGGGAGTTGGTTCATTTCCGTCCACCGCTGCACTGGCGTCGTCGTTCCTTCCGTTGCCGTGGGCTCCCGTGCCTACGTTCTCCACGCCGTTCAGGTGCTGATCGAAGTGCTGCTTCCACCTTTCGATCACCTCACGTCCGTCCGTCAAGAGGCCTCCGTCTTTATCCCTGCATATTTCGGCTCGCGGCACGAAGCCGTTGCGGGATGTGTTGAGCTTCTGATAGAACTTCCGTGTTTCTTGGGAACGGCACAGCAGTTCCATTTCTTCACACTCCGCTTCTTCCAGGCGGCGCTTTTTCTCCCGAAAGAGGCGGGTCTGCTGTTTCCGCTTCTGTTTGTAACGTTCCACGTTCTGTCGAGTCCCTTGCTGCAGCATTACCACCCTCGCTGCGTTCTTCTCCTCCAAAACCGTTCTGCACTCTTCGTCGAACCATTCGTTCCGTCGATTCCATTCCACGTACCCGATGGTGCTCTCGGCTGCGTCGTTGATGGCTGCTTTCACTGTACTCCAGCAGTCCTCTAGAGGGGCCTCATCGAGCTCGCCCTCGTCTGGCAACGCGGCTTCGAGATTCTGCGCGTATGCTGAGGCGACATCCGGTTGCTTCAGTCGCTCTAGGTTGTACCGAGGTGGTCGCCGGTACCGTACATTGTTGATGACGGAGAGTTTTGGGCGCAGTTTGACCATCACCAGATAGTGGTCGGAGTCGATGTTGGCGCCACGATAGGTCCTGACGTCGATAATGTCGGAGAAGTGCCGTCCGTCAATCAGAACGTGGTCGATTTGATATTCCGTCTGCTGTGGTGATCTCCAGGTGTAACGATAAGGGAGGGCGTCACATAGCGGCGGAATTACGCACTATATTTACCACCATTTGATAGCCATAGACCGACTGACCAACTTTGCTAAAGACAAGAACATTCTAGGTGGTCAGAATCTTGAGATAAACCATGTCAAAATACTTCGTTTTAAATGCACACGGGCGTCACATAGCGGCGGAATTAGGCACTATATTTACCACCATTTGATAGCCATAGACCGACTGATCAACTTTGCCGAAGACAAGAACATTCTAGGTGGTCAAAATCAAGAGATAAACCATGTCAAAGTGCTTCGTTGTAAATGCACACTGGCGCCTCATAGCGGCGGAATTACGCACTAAACTTACCACCATTTGATAGCCATAGTTCTTCTGATCAACTTTGCTGAAGGTCTAAACTATGTAGGGGATACGGTTTTTAAGATACAGTTCAGAAAGTGATGAAGTCTTCAGGTGACGCCAAACTTTCTGGGGGTGCTGCAATATGCAACTGGGGTGTTGCAATACTAGGCGATGCGATTCCATGTTTATGGCGGGTAGTGTAGGTGTTAATAAAAATCCAAAATCAAGCGGTGCCAGCCTGTAACGGCGAGCCTAACTCCTTCGCAAGAAGTGGCATTGTTAGTTCTTCAGTAAGGAAAATTGAAGAGCCATGAGCAGGATGCTGCACACGCAGGTCAACCGTGGGAGCTCCGATCCACTCTATGGCAAGCCATCCGGTGGAGCAGTTCACGCAGCTGTTCCACTGTATAACGATCGTGCTAACAGGGCGAATGCCGGTGGTAATAGCGGGTGACTTCAATGCCTGGGCCGTGGAATGGGGAAGCCGTTTCACGAACCAGCGGGGTCAGATCCTGCTAGAGACACTGGCCATACTAGATGTCGACCTGGCTAATGTCGGTACCAAGAGAACCTTTAGTCGGAACGGTGCAGAGTCGATAAAAGACATTAATTTTTGTAGTCCTGCCCTAATAGGTTGAACTACTGGAGAGTAGACGATAACCACACTCTCAGCGATCACCTGGCGGTTCGCAAAAATATCGACTACACCAACAGCAGGCAGCGGCACAGGAAGAGGCGGCGGGTATGCCAAAGCCAAGCCTTGCAGGCGAATGGTTGATGTAGGTGCAAACTCGGCTGGGACACATCTGTTCCACCGGTTGGCGTCAGTGAGTAACAGGATATTTAGCATAAATTCGTCGATTTTGTGCACTTGAGCATTCTTCCTTTAACCTCGTTCATGAATGCCTGGAAGTTCTGGGTTCCAATGACGCTTCAGATAACGCGTGTGTGCTTATTTTTGCCGTACTATCTCTTTCGCTGGGTTCTGTACTGTTCGATTGGATATGTCGAAGTCGGTGGCACCAGTCAACACGATGTGGTTTAGAACCACGTTTCGTAAAAGGGTAACTTGGAACAATCTCATCTCCCACGGAATGAACCTCGACGAGCTCACATTGCACTTCCTTTGGTGGCACAGACCAGCAAGGCTTGGAGTACAGGACATCCCAGTCAACACACGATCGCATATGATGTAGAATAAGATGCTAAAGTGGAGGCGATATGCGTACACTTTACACGCGGTTAAATGGAAGCATGTACGCATATGGCCTCCACTTAAGCATCATATTCTACACCATATACGACTTCGTGTTGGCTGGGATATTCCTTTGCTAGCCAAGTATGAAACGCCGAAAGCGATGATCGTTATTCCCGCCGTCGAGAATGATATTTGGTATTCACATCTCCAGCAAACGCTTCGGATCGGCGCTCTCGTTCGTCGGTTTCGTGAGATCTGTTTCCGCTACAAGAACCAGCAGGAATGTATTGTAGACCTCTGTCTACAGCCGAAATTGACCAGACCCTGATTACCCTGGTTCGTCAGGCTCCGCACGAGAACTTCGAGAAGAAAGTTCATCAACTACACAAGTTTACAAAATAAAACGAAAGTCGTGAACTTCTGTCAACGACCAAAGTTTTTGAAGCACAATTTAGTGCTGATTTCGAAACCGACCTTCAAAAACTTTTAAGTAGAATAGTTTTTGAGTTTTAGCTCAATATCGAGTTTTGTAACTTTTCAAAATATGTAATTTACTAAAATTCAAATATATTGCGTTTTGTTTAACCAATTTTAAATCTTCTTCCATAAATTAAAAGCTGAATACAATACCATTCGAACATCTGAATACAGGTTTTGCATCAGATTGATGAAATTCAAGATATTGGCGAGTTTTAGGGATGAACTTCTTAAATTTTAGCAAAATTTCCAAAATTTTTTGAAGAAATGTATTTTTTTCAATAAGAAAAAAACAACTTAAAAATTCTTTCTTGACGTTTATTTGACATATCATATGTAGGCGAGTTACGATAAAAATTTCAGCTCAATCGGAGCATTGATTACGGAGAATGAAATGTTTGAAGTGAGCGACTTTGCTTAAAAATAGAACAAAAATCGATTTCAAATCATCAACCTTGTATGGAAAGTCGAAAAAATTTCCGCTCTACTGTTATTTTTTTCCTTCGCCTTTTCGAACTCAGGGCATGATTCTACACCAAAAACGATCATCAGCTTACCGAGTTCAAAAATGCTGTAAACTAGTGCTATCATTCACTGCGTAGGAAGGCTAAAAATCAAAACTTCGGTTCCTGAACCCTCATTTGGTGGATGATGTAATTCGCCTTGGCGACCGGTTACAGAATCCTTTTACTGGTGAAGCATCGATTGACCGACCTCATGGTGATGGCCATAAGGCACTCCTCGCTAGTCCTGAATTGTTGCTTTTGTCCAGTTTTGTGCATTATCACCATCATAACACAAAAAAGCCGCAACATCAACATTGCCCTTCTTCCTCCATCAACGCTACAGCTGACCGTCTCTATGTTGCTAACGAACACATTCGAGACGAACGCAACGCTCTTTCTCTGCAAATCTCCTGAGCAGCCGAACGCTTCTTAACAGTCGTTCCGACGCAGAGCTATGTCACTCACTGCTGGGAGACTCTCATCTGAAAGGGCCAGGATGAAGGTCAATTTGTTAAGTAGGCGTAGAACTAAAACTCGCTTCGGTTTTTCTTTGTGTGGTTCGAAAACAAGAGACGATCGCTGCTGCTGGATGTGGTTGACTCTGCATTGAACGAGGGTTGGCTTGAGTGGCTTTTGCGTGAATCGATTATGTTTTGATGGACTGTGTTTGTCGTATGAAGTGATGGTTAAAGCGAGTGTCGTTCGACATTAACCATCCTGAAACTGCACAAGCCTGCTCTTGTCCCTCCACCAGAATCGCCGGCCTTTTGTCGGCCGGAACCTGGATTGAATAATTGTATTCGCCCATGCTAAACCAATGCTGCTTGAGAAACTGAAGGTCCAAGTTCCTCCGGTGCGAGCTACTTAGCCCAAGCAAAGCCCATGTTACACAAAAGTCATGTCACTACTTCCAGCATTGTGCCTAAGTCACAGTGACAAAACAAAACTTGTGCTTTCATGAATGTTCTGTGACATGTGTGCTGCTTGGCAGACGTTAGCATCGACCTAACTGGCCGTTTCTACATGTACCCATTCACTCGAAGCTGCATTCCCCCACTAGCTAACGTGTACATCGTTGTGCGGGTCTGCCTAGTGACTAAAACGGCTCACCTCTACCTTATATCTGACCTTACTACCGATGTAATCGCGATTCTCGGGTGATTTGTTTGCCACTCTGCAAAACCCATACTGTTGGATTAAAGCTCCGGTTCCATCCGTGTATGTACTTTGCAAGAGATGCACCAAATTACATACCACAGATCAGATAAACCGAAGCGTTTTGAAAAAAAAAACCTGTTGCAGCTGTTCTAACCACCACCGCTAGAAAATCCACGATTTGACTCAACACCGCCACCCATACTTACGATACGACTTAGTAGTATCATTATTGACTAGCGGGAACTCGCATCCCGGCTGCGGGCTCGCCCCGTTATTCGTGTAGAAATCCTGATGTCCCACGTTCAACGAGGTCCCAATGATGTCCTTGTCGGTGTGAATGGCCTGCACGAACACCGCATCGCTCTTGTCCAGCCGCTTGCTCTCCGGCAGCAGGAACGGCTTAGTGAATGCCGGACCAGCCGGATCCAACCCGATGATCATCGGTACCGTTCCGTCCAGCGCATGCCCAGCAATGCCGGAAATGTGCGCTCCCATACTGTGACCCACCAGGGTCACCTGGTCCATCGTCAGGCCCTGCTTCAACAAGAACTTCACGAACTTGGCCAGGTAGCGTCCAACCTTCGGCGTATTCTTCGCCGCCAGATTGTACTCGACCAGCGCCAACCGGCTCCAATCCACGGCGCACGCATTGCCTCCGACGTTTTCGATGTAATCCGCTATGGTTTCCTTCATCCAGGTTCGGTTGGTGTTGTCGGTCCAACCGTGGGTCAGCATCATCAGCGGCTTCGACACATCCAGCTTGTAGTGCACGTCCGGGTCGTTTATCGTCACTTGCATGTAATCGCCGTGATCCCTGTGAATTACAAAACGATGATGTGCCGTTGAGATTATCTAGAGCGGGCGACCGCTTTTTACTCCAAATCATTCACCAGGGAAACCTTACCGATTGGCACACCAGAACGTTACCTCCGACCGGAGTTCGTTCGTACCGAAAAAGATTTGCGACAGAGTGTTGCCTACCGCTCCGGCCACCATGCCCAACCGGTTCACTAGCAGCTCATCCTCGTCCAGGACCTGTGGGCGTGCAGCTGAAATGGATATAGGTACGGAAGGACGAAAAAAATGGCATCAGATTAATCCTGTTAGAGACGAATGTGGGGAAAAAATGGCGAATCATCCACATGAGGACATAGAGAGCTTTGCTCTACATCAGGATGAAAACTAAGTTATGTTGATTGGCATGAATTCCTCCTAAGAGTTCTATTGAACTTCTCTACTGAACTCCTTTAAAGAGTTCTACTGAACTTCTCTTAGGAGTTCTACTGAACTACTTTTAGAAGTTCTACTGAACTCCTTGTAGGGGTTCTACTGAACTCCTTTTTGGAGTTCTACTGAACTTCTCTTGGGAATTCTATCGAATTCCTCTAAGGAATTTTATTGAACTCCTCTTTGGAGTTCTTCTGAACTCCTCTTAGGAGTTCTATTGAACTCCTCGTAGGAGTTCTACTGAGCTCCTCTTAGAAGCTCTACTGAACTACTCTTAGGAGTTCTACTAAACTTCTTTTAGGAGTCTTACTGAGCTCCTCTCGGGAGTTCTACTGAACTCCTCTTAGGAGTTCTACTGAACTCCTCTTAGGAGTTCTACTGAACTTCTTTTAGGAGTCCTACTGAACTTCTTTTAGGAGTCCTACTGAACTCTTCTCAGGAGTTCTACTGAAATTCTCTTAGGAGTTCTACTGAACTCCTCTTGGGACTTCTACTGAACTCCTCTCAGGAGTTATACTAAATTCCTCTCAGGAGTTCTATAGAACTCCTCTAAAGGAGTTGTACTAAGCTTCTTTTATGAGTTCTGCTGAACCCCTCCCAGGAGTTCTACAGAACTCCTCTTAGGAATTCTACTAAACGAACTCTGTTTGGGAGTCCTACTGATCTCCTCTTAGGCGTTCTACTGAACTCCATTTAGAATTTCTACTGAACTCCTTTTAGAAGTTCTACTGAACTCCTTTTAGGAGTTCTACTGAACTTAGAGGTTCACCATAATCGAAATTTGATTGAACTCCTCCAAGAGCTTTGTTGGGGTTTTATAAGAGTTTGACCCAGTCCATTCCTTTGAGAAATTCACCCACAAAATTCAATCATCAATTTTCATCCCCACTGTACGAAAAGTAACATAGACCAGGCAGCGTGCAGTTGATGTTGTCCCACCTGAATCCTATTCATCCATGTGAATGCAGATGAGTCCAGTCTGCACACGGGTGTGCCGACAACACATTACTCGCTCGCTTCGCATCGAACAAACGAAAAGAGGATTAATATTCACCCATTCAAATATTGCCGGAATATGAACTGGTTGGTACGGGGTAGACCTAGACAGACACCACGCAAACGCTATAGGCCCACCCTACATCTCCATGGGGAACAGCACTCACGGAAGCAAACTAGCTAGCTTTATCCGTTGGTAGTCCTTGTTCTAAGCCGGACCAACCAGAGGCAAGCCGCTGCCACTTGGTGCAAGTAAAAATTCGAACCGATATTGGTTCTGGCTTTGCCACGCCACACTCACTAACTGGAGTGTGAGGTATCAGACTGAATGGATTGAACTGACTTCGGATGGCAAGTGGAGAATTGATGGTCAATTCAGTGATGTTGACGGGTCCAAGTCTGGACGGTGGTTGAATGCAGTCCGGGTTGTTCCCATCCATTTGTGTTTTCGAATATGAATATAACTGGTATTGTATGAGAGCAACCCTAGTTGCAATTGTACCTGCTATTCATGTTCCATGCTGACGAGATGTAATGTAAACAATTTCTAGCGGGATGATTTTCGGCGTCTAATTGATGAAGATACAGTACAAAATGTAAATAGAGTTGAAATTGAACTCATGATTTATGATTGAAAAAGGTATAGCAAATGAAGATTAGTAAAAAAAATCAATTTATGTAGAAGAAATTAAATCTTGAGATAGGGCACCTAATGGAAGTGGTAGACGTTGCTGGAAGTAGACCTGTGCGCCGCCGCGCCACGCCACCGCCGCCGGCACTTTTTGTCCCACGCCGACGCTGACCGAGGTATCGGCGGCGCGCCATACGCCAGTGTTTGTCACGCCGCCGATTTTCATTTTTCGCGCCGGTGATCAGTGCATGAACAAAATTAAGTTCATATAAAGTAAAGATGAAAAATTCTCACGATTACTATAATAAAATTTTGACTGTCACTATCATAAAACAATTCTGTAGAAGATTTATTAAGAACTTCTGAAGAAATTCAAATGGAATTTCAAAGTGTGCATTCAAATACGAATTCTATGATTTTTTTTTAATATCTGCCCAGAACTTTTTCCATACATTAATCTGGGAATATTCAGTGTTGAATCTAGGATTGTTTTTTTTTTCAAAAGATCTTTCAGGAAGATCTTGACAACAGGAGTACCGTCAGGGAAAACTCTACGAATTCCATAAGGAATTCTTTCTGGAGGATCCTGGGATGCCTTCTAGAGATACATCAGAGATGCATCCAGAAGATCCTCAGGGTCTGAGAGTTTAGTCAGGGATTCCTTCTGAAGTTCCTTCAGGAATTCCTACAAAAGTTTGTTTAGAAACTAGTCCAGGAGTACCCTCAGAGATTCCTCCAGGACATCCTTCACAAATTCCTCCAGAATTCCAACAAGGGATTTCTCCTAACGTTTTGTAGGGATCGCCCAAGGAGATCCTTCAGGGATCACTCCGGGAGTTTTATTAAGGCTTCCTTCTAGTATTCCTCCTGAAATTCCTTCAGGGAATCCTCTTGGAATTACTTCGGGATGCCTCATGAAAATTTTTCAGAGGTTCTTTCAGGAGTTATTTTCAGGATTGCTCCAGAAGTTACTTCGATGATCTCTCCATGAGTTCGTTAAGGGATACTAATAGCTTCAAGAGGGATGCCTCCAGGTGTTCAATAGTAATTCCTTCAGAAATTTATTTCAACAGGAGTTCGCTCAGGTATCCTTCCAGAAGTACCTTTAGAGCTTGTTTCAGGAGGATTCATAAAAACCTCCTGGAGTTCCATCGAGAATTCCGTAAGAAGTTTCTTCAGGAATTCCTGCAGGAAGTCTTGAGAAATCAGTCTAGGGCTTCTTTCAGAGATTCCTCCAGGAGATTCAGGGATTCTTGCAGATGTTTATTCAGAGATTCCTCCTGAATGTCTTCAGTGATTCCTACAGAATTTCCTTCAAATCTCTCCAGGAGTTCCTTCAAAGAATATTATAGGAAGATCCAAGGTTACCTGCAGGAGAATTCAGGGATTCCCCCAGAAGTTTACTCAGGGATTCCTATATAAGAGTTCCTTCTAAGATTGCTTTAGGATATCCTTAGGGGATTCCTCGAGAAGTTTCTTCAGGGACTCTTCCAGGAGTTCTTCCAGGGATCGCTGCTGGGGTTCTTTAAGAATGTAGATTAAAATTGAGAATTTTCCAGGAGGTCTCACGGATGCTTCCATGAATTACATCAGAGATCTTCCAGAAGCTCATTCAGGAATTCCTACAGGAGTTCTTTCAGGGAATCTTGTAGGAGTTCCTTCAACAAATTCCTAAGGATTAAAATTACGCATATCTCCCAGATTTTCTTGAGAGATCTTTCATGGAGTTTCTGCAAGAATTCCTCCAGGATGTCCATCTGGAATTCCTCCAGGAATTCTTCCAAAGATTCTGCTTAAAATCCTTCGAGATTACGCCTGGAAAACCTCCGGACATTCTTACCAGAATTCCTTCGGGAATTCCCCCTGGAATTCCTGCAGCGATTTCTCCTGTAATTTCTTCGGGGGATTCCTGCTGGATTTCCTTCACGGGTTCCCCAGGACTTCCTTAGAGGATTCCTCCTGAAATATCTTCGGAGATTCCTCCTGTAATTCTTTCGGGATTTTCTCCTGGAGTTCTTTCGGGGATTTATCTTGGAATTTCCTTGGAGATTCTTCCAAAATTTTGTTTCGGAGTTTCCTCCTAGACTTCCTTTAAGAATTCCTCCTGAAATGCGTTGACTATTTCTCTTCGAATTCCTTCGGAGATTCATCCTGGATTTCCTTCAGAGATTCCACTTAGAATTCCTCCAGGAGTCATCCTGGAATTCCTTCGATGATCTCTCCTAGAAGTTCTTCGGGGATTCTTCCTAGAGTTCCTTTGGGGATTTCTCCTGAAATTCCTTCGGAAATTTCTCCTGAACTTACTATGGGGATTCCTTTTGAAAATCCTTCGATTATTCTGCTTGGAAATAATTCGGCGATTCCTCCCAGAATTCCTTCAGGGGTTCCCTCTGGGATTCCTGCAGGGATTTCTACTGTAATTCCTTCGAAGGTTCCTCCTTGAATTCTTTCGGAGATTCCTTGTGGAATTCCTTCGGCGATTTCTCCTCGAGTTTTTTCGAGGATTTCTTCTGGAATTCTTTCAGGAATTTCTTCTGATATTCCGTCGGGGACTCCTCCTGAAATTCGAGTTTTTTCTAGGAATTCTTTTGGTGATTCCTCTTCGAATATCTTCGGAGATTCCTCCTGGTATTACTCATGGAGTTCTTCCAGGAATTTCTCATAGAATTCTTTCAAGGGTTCCTCCTAGAATTCCTTGGAGGTTTCCTTCTGGAATTCCTACAGTGATTCCTTTTAGAACTCCTTCGAGAATTTCTTCTGGAAGCCTTTCGGGGATTTCCCTTGGAATTCCTTCGGTGATTATTCCTATAATTTCTTCAGGATTTTCTCCTGTAACTTCTTTTTTTTTTTACTTGATAAAATTATGTTTATTTGTTATTGATCGCCTAAAAACTAGTTACATTGAAATTAGTTACAGTTCAACTCGCAAATAAAAATCTAACTCACTTACATCTACAGCATTGTCACAATTCATGACAAAGGAGACATAATTTATGAACATTTTCAGAATGTTTACTTTGTGTGCATTTCTTATTCCGTCTAAGACTGGATGAATTAACTCATCGTACGTGAGAGTTCTGCGGCTTTCGGTTACCGTAGATAATACACGCTGCAAATGCGACCATGCGGCAGTCACACGCCGGCACTCACTCAATTTGTGTTTGAGTGTTTCCGTTGCTGTTTGGCAGTGCACACACTGCTCGCTATCCACTCGTCGTATGGTGTGCCACAATTGCCTGTGCTCAAGCTTCCCATTGATGAGAAGGTACCAGCTGCTGCGCTGGGCTGACGTCATTCTTCTGCTCCCAATGTTTCTCCAGACTCTCTTCCAGTTCAAAGTTGGGTGATGTAGCTCAACCTTCGGTCGATCGGTCTGATCGATATAGAATTTGTGGATCTGATCGGAGGACGGATGTTGTTGGATTTGTGGAGGCAAACGGTGGTGTGTTTGCAGGATTAATTTTAAACAAGGGAGATCTGCTGGAGGAGGGGAAGGATTTGCTTGGTGAAGGAAGGATTGGTAGTAGGGAATGGAACCGATCTCCTGGAGGTGCCGATTAATTAGCAGCGCTTTTCCTTTGAAGGCTAGGAGCTGGAGCTTCAAACCCCCCTGGTCCTTGGGCCTCGCCAGTTGCTGCATTGGGACCCGAGCTGGTTGTCGTCGCCACAAAAATGATCCCATAGTTGCGGTTATTTTCGCAGTGTGCAGATTGTACTGGGGGAGTATCGATGACAGATACCAGACCTTTGAGGTAATAAACGTATTTAGAAGTATCACCTTTTGATGGAGTGTCAGGGTGCGTAAAGAATGCATCCAAATCTGTTGCGATACTTTTCCCACTAAAGCATCCCAGTTAACCGTGATCATGCGCCGAATGGAGTTAGCAAACCTCACACCCAAAATCTTAATTTCGGTCTCCGTTTTTAACCAGTCCACATGAATCGGATTTCCATTGATAAAACCGACATCTATGGACGTAGTTTTTCTTAGGTTCAAAACTGCTCCGGAGACTCGGCCGAAGCGAACAAACAAGTCACGCATCGCATGAATTTTCTGTGCCGATGTGGTGATAACGCTGATATCATCAGCGTATGCCACGAACAAGTCACCACCACATTCTCGCTCCAGTGCCGCCAAAAGAGGGTGTAGATACAGCACAAACAGATGCATCGAGATCGGGTCGCCTTGCCGGACCGAACGCTGGATGGGGAACGCCGTCGTGAGATGCCCGTTAATCAACAGACGAGAGGAAGAGAGAGTCGAGATCCGAGAAAGCAGCTCCACCAGTTGAGGATTGAACCCGAGGGACCGCATGTTGTTGTATAGGAACGAGTGCCTTACCCGATCGAAAGCATGGTCGAAATCGTAGCTCACAAGTTTCCCTACCTGCCTTCGTGCTGTCAGCTGGGCGATCCGATCTTTCAGCGCCAAAGTCGCCTGAAAAATATTGTTGCTCCCATTTGAGCATTTTTGGGCGTTGCTCAGTATTCGGTGTTCCTTCATCACCCGCTCCAGCCGAGATTTTAAAACGCGGGAGAGCAACTTATAATCATAGTTGAGAAGGGAGATTGGACGATAGGAACCGACCGTGTCGCCAGATCCCCGCTTTTTTACTAGGACAATGATTCCATCGATGAACTTTGTTGGGAAGTTGGATCCCAAAGCCTCATTTAGCACCAGATTTAGCTCCCGATGGACGATGTTGAAGGCGCGAAGATAGAATTCCTTTGGTATCCCATCTGGTCCCGGGGACTTTTTTGACGCGCTCGTTTTGATTGCCTGCAGAATTTCTTCAGTGGTGATTGCCTCCATAGAGGCGTCGTTTATGGCATCATTTTCTGGGATTATCCGGTCACACTGGAAATCATCGGGTGGTCTTCTATCTCTTTCTGGCTCCGAATACAACTCGGTGAAGTATCGAAGCACGTGGTCTTGGATGGCGCGAGAGTCGTTGATAGCTTCGCCTTGCTCCCCATCTAGTCGCACTATCGTCGTCCGTTTTCGCCTTCGATCCCCCAGCTGGAAGACAGAGAGCGGCTCTCCCGCCACGATCGGCGCGTTGATGTGCACAAAGGCTTGAGTAAATCTTCGTTGCAGCGATAGCATTTCTCCCTTGAGCCGGTTGATGGTGGATATCATTGCGGGGTTCTGATAGAAGCCGTCGTAGGCCCGTCGCAGCTGGTTGTGAAGGGCTTGTTGCGCGTGATGAAATTCATCAAAAGTTTGTTTTGATTGCCAGCGGAAAAAACTGGCGATTTTAGGCTTACCATGTTCCAACCACCAGTCCATCCAGCTGCGGTAATTTCGCCTTTGCCGGGTCCAAAATTGCCATCGTGTCTGAAGATCTTCTAGCGCTTCTTCGGTGAGGAGGTGTGGGCGCGGTGACCAGAATCCGCGCCCTGGTGCTGGTCCTAGATCGGGAAGGCACAATCGCGACGTCACGGCCATGTGGTCAGTGGATGAGCAAGCGTGCGTGTGTATGTTGCGCAGCTGCTGACACAGACCACCGGAGACGTAGATACGATCCAACCGAGAAGATGAGTTGGCGGTGATGAACGTGTGGCCTGGGTCTCTTGAGCGGAGTTTCAACCACACATCATGCAGCTGTAGCTGCTGAACGGTGGCTTGAAGAGAGGGACTCATGTTATATCCCGTCGCATCGCATTGTCTCACCACGCTGTTGAAATCCCCAGCGAGGACTACGTTCTCGGTGGGATGACGAAGATAGAACGCCAGCGTATTATTGAAAAATCTCTCCCTTTGGGCGCGTAAGGCCGAGCCATATGGAGCGTAGACACAACAGAGAGTAGTGTTCTGTACACGCACAGCTACGAGACGGCCATCCAAACTTTTCTCCACATGTGAAAACTGGATGTGTTCTTTCAATGCGATAGCCGTTCCTCTTCTAGAGTGGTCAACGTTGGCGATGACGTTGAAACCCGGCAGCGAAAACTGCTCGTTTTCCACTTCTTGAATGAACAGAATATCCAAGTCCAAAGTTCGGATAAATGTTCGGAACGCATCGATTTTAGTCGTGTTCGTGATGGTGTTCACGTTTACCGTAGCGATATTGTAGTTGGTGAAGAGAACGGCTTAGGGGAGATGGTCGAGTGTGTTGTCGTCGTCACAGCGCATTTTTTTGGCTTGCTTGTGCGATCGTTTGCTGGAAGTGGACGAATCGGTTTCGTTGCCATCCGTTTTCTTCTGCATTCCCGATTTGCTGCGAGTCACTCTGGTCCAGTCGTCGCCTACATGTTCGTCTTACCTTTCGTGTGTTGATGCCGAGGGGTCGTTGACTCTTTCCGGCGGGGGCATTGATCCGCTCGTCGATGGTACGACAGCGGTTTGTAGCGGTTGTGGTGACTGTCCACTCGATTTCGATGCGATGGTCTTCGGTGGGAGCATTTGTTTGCCTGCGAGCGCTTTGGTACGAGTTGCTTGTGGGTTTTTTGTAACATCAGCGTACGAAGCGTTGTTTGCCGCTCGCTTTTGTACTAGCAGCTTTTTGTTTTGCACACACGAAACGCCGTTGTGTACAAACTCGCTACAGTACCGACACGTCTGATGCTGGCCATAGTAAGCCAGATGGGTCGTTTCGGAATCGATCGTGACGTACGAGGCAATGTTTTTTTTGACGACCATTCGTACGACACGGACACCGGTCGGCAGTCCGGCGAACAGATGCTTCTCGTCCCACACCTCCTCGCGGATTGAGAGCACCTCTCCGTACGAACCGAGGAATTTTACGATTTTGTCGTTCGTCACGTCCTCCGAGAGGTTGAAGAGTTTCACCTCCACCGCCCCGTCTTCCATCTTCAAGTGAAGCTTGTACGTCTTCCCGTCCACTGTCATTTCGTGTTTGTCGTCGTTTTCAGCGACGATTTTCTGCGCTACCTCTAGGCAGATGGTCTTGACGAACGCAACGCCGAGATTGCGGCTGTACTGGATCCGCAGCACCTCTCCGCGTTTCAGGCCCAGCGTTGCACCAACGAACTGGTGAACCTCCTCGGATGATGGCTTCTTCGGCACATTTGCATAGTCAATGCGAAATGTGTTTTCGCGCCGTTTTACCGCGGACATCACACACGGCCGCAAAAAAACGGATACGAAAAATACGCGCTATTTCACTGTCGAAACACACTTCCACGAGAGAGGAAAAAAAACTACTAAACGCCGGCGATTGGCTTCCGCAGACGATAACGAACGCGTCTAATCGGCTCGGAAGTTGAGCGCTAACTCACTTCTTCACAAATTCCTTCTTGCCATTTTACGTTAACCTTCGAGCAGTCGTGTCTTCGACCACACTCAGTGACACCACAAGCATGTTTTTTTCATGGTGCGTGTACTCAGTACACGACGCGGCCGCTCCCGGGTTGATTCCTCCTAGAAATCCTTTGGGGATTTTTTCTCGAATTCCCTTGGTAATTCCCGCTAGATTTTTTTGGGGATTCCTGCTGGAATTGCTTACTGGATTATAGCTGGAATTCCTTTGGAATTTGTGCTGCAGTTCTTTCCGGATTTTCTTTTGGAATCCCTGTGAAGATTCCTCCTAGAACAATTTCAGGGGTTTCTCATCGAATTCCTACGAGTTTTCCATATCGAATTTCTACGAGTTTTCCATATCGAATTTCTTCGGTAATTTCTCTAAGAATTCCTTCGAAGTTCCTCTTGGAATTTAGGGATTATTCCTAGAGTTCCTTTGGTTCCTGGAATCCCTTCTTGAATTTCTTTGGAGATTTCTCCTGGATTTTCTATTGGGATTCGCCTTGAATTCTTTCGGGATTTCCTCTCGAAAAACCTTATAGGATTCTGCTTGGAATTCCATAGGTGGTTCTCCTTGGAATTCCTGCTGGGATTTTTCCTGTAATTTCATCCTAGACTTCCTTCGAAGATTCCTGCTGGGATTTCTTCGACGATTCTTCCTGAAATTCCTTCGGAGATTCTTCGTGGAATTCTTGTTCGAAGATTCTTGCATAAATTTCTTCGAGGATTCCTCCTGATATTTCGTCGGGATCCCTCCTAGTATTCCTTGGAATACCTTTGGTGATTCCTCTTGAAATTTCTTCCGAGATTCCTCCAGGAATTCCTTCTGGGATTTCTCCTACTATTTCATCGGAGATTCCTTCTCTTGGAGTTCCTTTGGTGATTTCTTTTCGAGTTGTTTTGGAGATTCCTCCTGGAATTTCTTCGGGAATCCCTAATGGAATTCCTTCAGGGATTCTTCATAGAATTCTTTCAGGGATTCCTGCTGGAATTCGTTCGAGGATTGTACGTGGAATTCTTTTGGCAATTCCTCCTAGAATTCTCTCAGGAATTTCTCCTGTTATTTCTTTAGAGATTCCTCCTGGATGTTTTTCGTTAAATCCTCCTAGAATTCCATCGGGGATTCCTGCTGTAATTCCCTTTGGATTAGTGCTTGAATACATTTGGGGAATCCTTCTGGAATTCCTTTGGGAATTCTTCAGGGATTTCCTTCTGAACATCCTCAAAAATTCCAATCAGGGATTCCTACAGAAGTTTCTGCAGACCCGAGCAGAGGAAAATATCAAAATAATAACAACGGAATCACAAAACATGTTTTTATATCTCGGTTTGTTATTATTAACTTATTAAGTCATCACCGTTCCATAACATGTTCTGTTGGGCAATCTTATTTTGTTATGATCATGCTCTTGGTATATTTTCTTCAAATTACATTTCAATAACATGTTTTGTTGTAGCACAAGTTCAGTTATTATTGTGTCATTGAGACTGTACAAACATTTGATCATTAATATTACAACATAACTAGCTTTGCAATCAAAACTACACCATTCGAGATTTTCGTTGTTCACATCATTCCGTGAGGAACTGTAAGAGAAAATATTATTTTGTCATCAGTTCCTCTTCTTACTGACATTTCGTTTTAACTGTGACAGTGCCAACTTATCGGCCTTTTGTTTTAAAAGCACTTTGAAAAGTATACCTGTTTTTTTATCCCAATTTCAGTTAGGTATTAATATGAATATAGAGAGTGTAATAGAGTATTAGCCATTCTATGAAACATTTTGGATCAACTGGTGGAATTCAAGGACGAACAACACTTTTTCGACAAAAATGTAAAAAATAAGTCATCAAGAAGAAGAACTCTATTGATTATTATTTTTAGACATTTAAATAGATTCACTTGGACAAATGTGTCAATCAATGAGGTAACAATGTAAATTAATCTTATAAACAATGAACCACCTAATAAAGGGCTTCTAAAAGTCGGTAGTTTTTCATTTTAAGTTGTTTGGAAAATAAACGAAAACTATTGTTTCTCTCTGTTTTCGATAATAAATCGCTTGCGACAACAATAGCGTCCCAATTATGAATGAAACATTTAACAATAGATGCTATTGTTGCGTATCCCATTGAATTCATATGGGACTTTGGAGGAGTTCCTATCCGCAACAGAAAAAAAGCAAATTTTGTTTTCAGATTGTAGTCAATAACTTATTCATATTAAAATTTGTTATTTAAATATTTTAAAAAATCGCTGTTAAAGACTGCCCCAGAAAGTATGGACGCACCTAGTCTTCAATTGCCCGGGCCTAATCGATGGTTCTTGTTTAGGGCTTCGTTTTGGCTGTTTCTGCTTACGATAGGATCGAAAATTCAAACGTTCTTTGCCACGATGAACATTGGAATTTGAAATGTTAACTTTTTTGGTCATACCCCACTCTGTGTTAGTTAGAAGGTTTTTTCTTGTGCTCAAACACCTTCATTATCTGTTTATCCAAACGAGGGTTAGCAGGATCTTTATTTTTTACCCAATTTTTGCCTATGCTTAAACGTGTTATCCCCACCGTGGTTGCTGATTGCTGCTTGCACGATTTTGTCACTTACTCCCACCATATTTTGATCATTTCCTAAGTGACCTTTCAAATTCTGTACTACGTTTGTGCACATTTTTTCAATGATGGTCCGCTGATAGTTCATGTATTTTGAAACACACTGTTGGAATCGCAAAAACCGCTATACAAGTGCTGAGAAAACAGGTTGACCAACAGTATGTAACTTTCAAAAAGAACTAGTCATCAATAGTATTGAAATGGCAGTAATTTCTAACTGCGTCCATACTTTCTGGACCGGTCTTTATTAAATTGTTATTGAAACTCACAAAACATGTTATTAAACAGGTCTTCCAGGAACATTTTTTTGTTATATTTTTTATTATTTTGCCGCTTATGACAGACAAGTTTAGAACAGGATATGTTATGTAAATAACATGAAAATAAATCTTTCCGTTACTCAGTTATTTTTCCAAAATAACACATTATATTATGCTGTTGCTATTCCCTTCTGCTCGGGGAGATTTCTCTAAGAGAGATTCTCGTACCACCAGATATTCCTGCAGAAGTTCCTTTAGGGTTTCATACCGCATTTTCAGTAAAAATTAGTCCAGAACTTTCTTCAAGGATTCTTCCAAAAATTTCTTGGAAGCTCCTCCTAGAATTCCTTCTAAGATTCCTCCCTGAAATCATATGGGGATTCCTTAGTGTAAATAGTGCGACCTTATTATCAAATCGGATAGCTTCTGAAGGTTATAAGAAAACAAAAGAAAAACTGTAGTAAAATCGATATTTTATTGTCCTTGTTTTGCAATGGAGTAATGCAACATGCAATAAGGATACGGGTAATGTTACAAGAGGTCAATCACTGGTCGCAGTGACGGATCCGAACAGAAATAATAAAAAAAAAGTATTTATTAAAACATAACAGTTTGTCATCAAAACTCTTGAAAAAAGCTCAGACTACAAATTCTAGAGCGTAATGAAAACTATTCTATGCTTGGCCAATGTTGACATTATGGTCAAATTTTGGCCACGCCGATTCACGCCGCCGCCGCCGCCGCCGAAACCTGCCACCAGCGTGACGCCGATGACGCCGCCGCCGCCGGCCAAAAATGGCCCTCACGCCGCCGCCGAGCAAAATATAGTCGGCGCACATGTCTAGCTGGAAGGAGCAGCAGATACTTTCTGTGCACCACGTAGTTCTGAAACTGGACAGCAAAACCACGAAACTACGAGTGCTCATTGTATTTATGCTTCGTGCCAGACTTCGATCGGCGTTTCTCTGAACGATGCTTTGATGGTTGGCCTCGTTGTCCAGGATGACCTGTCCAGCATCTGTCTACGGTTTCGAACACACTGAATAGTGTCGTGACCGTCGACATTGCCAAGATGTACCAAGTCCAGAGATCCATCTGAACGTCTTCGTACGTACGAGTTAACTACTGTGACGTACGGCACCTCGTTTGCTCAGTACCTGGCTGTGAAACGCCTGGCTGAAGATGCAAGCTTCTATAACGATGACATGCTCACAGGAGTTGACATAGTAGACGAAGGTCGGCAGCTGGTGAAAGAAGTCATCGAGCTTTCGGATTCAGCGGGTTTCACATTGCGGAAATTAAATTCCAACAGTGCGGAACCTCTCAAAGTCTTTCAGGAGTACGTTTCATTCTCGCGCTAGATTTCGCCAAAACAGCAATAAAAACCATCGGTTTGGCGTGGAAACCAGCCACAGATGTCTTCTGGTTTACCTTCCCTTCGTTCAACTGGACAGCACTGATTACGAAGCACATTGTAGTCTCCGATGTCACACACTTCTTCGATCCGCTTGACCGCTTGGTCTGGTCGGATCTGACATCATTCAGGCCCAGATTTTCATCCAGAAGCTGTGGAAGCAGAGTTGCGGCTGGAATAACACACTGAGTCCCGAGTTGCAGGAGCAATGATAAGGATACAGATGCAATCTAACTGAACTGGAAAACCAAACTGTTCCTCGCTGGGCAGGAACCGGTGGTCACGCTACTGCCTTCAAACTACATGGCTTCTGTGATGCGTCAAACAAGGCTAACAATCTCCAAAACAATGGAGGTGTGTGTTGTGAGGTTGCTGACGATGAAATCATGAGTCGTCCCACTCGACAAGCTGAAAAAGGGAACAAGCGTTTCGCGAACCCACGGTTTTTTTTTTTTTTTTTTTTTTTTTTTTCCTCCCCTGTTGGGGAATTTAAGCCACTGCGTCCAATAAGCTGAACTTTTGTGGCATGTCCCGTTTTGATATTCGCATCTAGCCAGCTAATTACCATGTGTCAAGTAATCAGCTTCTGCCACGACGCGTCGTCTCCCAGTCAAATGCAATGGAATTAATAAACCCCAAGACCTTCCCAGGTTCTGCAGACCAGATCTCACTGGGTTGCAAGCAACCACTATTTAGAAATCTTTGCCTGCGCATGTATAAAGCACCACAACTGCAAAGCAGATGTTCCGAGGTTTCACGTTCCGTATTACAGAAACGACAGACCCACGGTTAGAGTTGTCTTCTGCGTTGCTGCTAGCCTACCTCTTCGAAAAGGTCGTGATCAGCCTTGGCATACGTGCATGGTACTTCTTCTGGACGGGCTCTACCATTGTCAAGTGTTGGTTATCGTTGTCGCCGTCAAGATAGAAGCAGTTCGTCGCAAAGCAGGTTTTGGAGATTCAGCGCATCACGCGTCTGGAATCCGTTGCTGGACAGCCAAATTCGGCGGATATTATTTCTCGCGGGATGGCTCCCGTACAACTGCAATACGAATTGCTCTGATTCAGTGGACCGTATAGGCTGAGGTCGGACGGGTGCAGCCCCACCGATCAGCAAAGACGATTTCGATCCGGTGTATCTCGAGGTCAAGAGCGTCTCTGCAGCACTTCCAGTTATCGAACCAAGCGATATCTTCAACCTCCGATCATCGTTCAGCGATGGTCTCCAGTTAGCCTAGTGGTTAAGGCTATGGATCGCCAATCCGGAGACGGCGGGCTAGATTCCCGTTCCAATCGGAAAAAGTTTTTTGGCTCCCTGGGCATAGTGTATCATTGTGCTTGCATCACAAAATACAAATTCATGCAATGGCAGGCAAAGAAAGCTTTTCAAATAGTAACTGTGGAAGTGCTCGAATAAAGTTGAAGCTAAGCATGCCAGGTCCCAGTGGGGACGTAGAGCCATAAAGAAGAAGAAGGACCTCGCATAGACCTGGAAGAACTTGAAGTGTTAACTCCCCCCTCACGCCCATTCCGGGCGTATATCTGGTTGGTATGTCCGAGAATCGGCTGTCAGCCTTCCAAAAGGCTCAATGGTACACCCAGCAGTTGTGGAAACATTGGTCCAAGGAGTACCCGTCGGATCTCCATCATCGGACGAAGTAAACTATACGTCGGAACAGCATTACAGTAGGGACCATGTTAGTCCTAAAGGATGAAGAATGACCGCCTCTAAAGTAGTGTGGAGTTTGGTATTTCACTGGGAAGGAATCACCCCTCACGTGCAGCACACACAACTTACCCAGGCTGACGTCGGTTCACAAGTGGCAAGAGTGAACGCGGTTGGGTGACGCCTGGAGTTGTTGCCAGGGATTGGCGGCATGCACCGTGCGGTGCGAAAAAAGGGGGTGCTTCACACAATCGCAAGTGCTCGTCTCCCGTTTTGCCGAGAGACAAGAGACGTATGAGTGAGAGCTTTCGTAATTGTGCGAGAGACAATCGCAGCACTAGCTCTACGGCGCAGGGAGTAATGCACGGTGCTTGGGACTGCGCTTGTCTCCAAACAGAAAAAATCAATTAATAAATTAATTGAAGAGTTTGTGTTTTCGGCAAAGTTGTTAAGCTTGTCAAGAGTTGACAAGTGATGGGTCGTTTGATTCGAAATTGTTGCAATCATGCGTAGTATCAAGCCAAGTGCAAAGTACGGAGACAAGCACCGAGAGAGTGCAGCGTGAGAGACAGGAGAGCTCCAGCGCGCGGCAAAGCAAGCGAGCAACACACAACCGATTGCGCGTACTCGTCTCCTTCTAGTTTGTTGTGCTGTCTCGTAGCAGAGTGTGCAGCACGCAAAGAGTTTTGAGTCGCACCCTATCCCTGGTTGTTGCTACGCAAGCAGGGATGCTAACATTGTCTGCTTGACAGTTCGCATCACATTCAAATGCTCTATATCGCCTGCTGTGATCAATCTCTTTTCCACAGCTTTATGCAGTACATCTTATATCTCACATCCTCCTTCTACTCTAAAGAAGTTTTAAACATTTTTAACAAAAAAATGAATTTCCGTATCTCAATTTGAAGTGTTTACTTACAACGATTTAACATATTGCGGAGATTCCACCTGTTTAGACTTCTGCGCGAAAATTAGTTGCGTGGGCCCACAGATATAAAACCAGACCGCGTCCTGGTGAATATTTTACGCTGTGTTGCTAGGTACACATTTGGTGACAGTTTTGCATTGTAAGCAAACATTTATAACGCACCTACGATGAAAATGAGCCTAATCATTTGCGTCGGAATCTATAAATCATCACAACGGGCAATAAGTTACTGTTATATTACATCATCGCATACGTTGCAATTGCTGCCATGAAGCTACCGAATACAGTTTCATTGTGAGGTACCATTCTGACTATGCTGCCGCTACTTTTTCAAAATAACTCGAACATTTTAGTGCTTAATTGTGGGAGTGATATTTTCCGACGAGCAATAGGCCTTTTCATGTGACAGGTCCGTCTATGCATTTGTTTACAAAGCTTAAACAACAGATGCTAGCACGGATCTGTCATCTCCATAGAAGAACTGTCAAAGACCCGAAAAATCAGCTGATTTAAGACGTCAAATGAAAAGGCCTATAGGAGCTTGCACAGTGACGTCATCATCTCTCTCTCTCTCTTTTTCTCGTTCGGGGTCGCTCGATACAGCCGTCCTTGCTCGCGAAATAATTTTGAGGGCAATGCTTACAAATTGTATCTCATTTCGTTAGTTATGTTGGTAATGCAAGCCTCTATACTTGTAGTATTTAAAAGAAATTACCGTTTTGGTACTGGGTGATCCAGAAAAAAAATCTTATTCTTCGAGTCTTTATTTAATCTTATACCCAAATTTATCCCATTGCTCCGTTGTTCAAATTCGAGATATCTGATAAAATACATTATAGATAAAGTTTATTGCCTTGCCATTCATTGGAACACTAGTCACAGAAAACAAACTGCATGACCATAATCCTTCTTCTGGCCAGCCAACATTGACGACACTCTTTGATAAATAATATATTGTAACCATTCGATACCACATTTGCACGAATCAAAACTACGTGATTTTTCTAATATTTTTTTTCGTACATTGCCAATGTTTATCTGCCATGACAAACAACACGATGCAAACTTCCAATCCGATATTTGCGCGAAGCAAAACAACGGGATCTTTCCAATCTAGCTTTTCGTCAGCGGAAATTGCCGGGACTCTCTCTTCACGACAAACAACACGCTGTAAGCTTCCGATCCGACATTTGCGCGAAGCAAAACAACGGGATCTTTCTAACCTAGCTTTTCGTAAGCGGACATTGCCGGGAGTCTCTCTTTACGACAAACAACACGCTGTAAGCTTCCGATCCGACACTTGCGCGAAGCAAAACAACGGGATCTTTCTAACCTAGCTTTTCGTAAGCGGACATTGCCGGGAGTCTTCCTCCACGACAAACAACACGCTGTAAGCTTCCGATCCGACATTTGCGCGAAGCAAAACAACGGGATCTTTCTAACCTAGCTTTTCGTAAGCGGACATTGCCGGGAGTCTTCCTCCACGACAAACAACACGCTGTAAGCTTCCGATCCGACATTTGCGCGAAGCAAAACAACGGGATCTTTCTAACCTAGCTTTTCGTAAGCGGACATTGCCGGGAGTCTTCCTCCACGACAAACAACACGCTGTAAGCTTCCGATCCGACATTTGCTCGAAGCAAAACAACGGGATCTTTCTAACCTAGCTTTTCGTAAGCGGACATTGCCGGGAGTCTTCCTCCACGACAAACAACACGCTGTAAGCTTCCGATCCGACATTTGCGCGAAGCAAAACAACGGGATCTTTCTAACCTAGCTTTTCGTAAGCGGACATTGCCGGGAGTCTTCCTCCACGACAAACAACACGCTGTAAGCTTCCGATCCGACATTTGCTCGAAGCAAAACAACGGGATCTTTCTAACCTAGCTTTTCGTAAGCGGACATTGCCGGGAGTCTTCCTCCACGACAAACAACACGCTGTAAGCACAAAACAAAACAATTTGATCACTCTAGCGCTGCTGGAATTTGTTCTTTTGTTGCACTTTCACACTCTTTCCCGTCAATAATTGCCCATGCACAAATAGTTTTCCGCACGCATGCTCCAGCGGGAGCTACGTCCCCGAAAAATATCACACCGAACTTCCACTTTTCTCATATGGGTTTTGTGTTTCCCTCATTTGTTCACTAATGCATGCACATTGAAGAGTGATTCCTCCTAGCAAAAATATAGGTTCCATTTCCTCAATTAAACGAAAAAACTGGCAGGAATTCGCCAATGTGGAGTTTGGTATTTCACTGGGAAGGAATCACCCCTCACGTGCAGCACACACAACTTACCCAGGCTGACGTCGGTTCACAAGTGGCAAGAGTGAACGCGGTTGGGTGACGCCTGGAGTTGTTGCTACGCAAGCAGGGATGCTAACATTGTCTGCTTGACAGTTCGCATCACATTCAAATGCTCTATATCGCCTGCTGTGATCAATCTCTTTTCCACAGCTTTATGCAGTACATCTTATATCTCACAAGTAGCAGCTCGGTCGAGTGACAGACGTTCACGCTGACGAAGATTCTTTTAGTCGCGATTGCCCCAGGCTTCGGTTACCTGGAGTAGTTCAACCAACCAAGATTCCAATCAAGCCCGTCCAGTGTAGGTACCCCTGTCAGTTGACGTCTGTAAAGTTTCGGTGGTGGTCAGATGTTGCATGGAATGAAGTTCGTCCAGCATGAATGCTTCAGCGACGTCCAACGCCCCGTTAGTTCTGTACTATATTTGGTACCACCTTTGCCTATTTCGAAGGAACCTGTAGCAATATTGGAAACAAGAAGATAGCGCGCTTTCGTTCTCGGTAAACGACCCCTGTCAGTCCTCAGGGAATTTCAGGAACACCCTCTTCTCATATATTTTTCCAAGAATTTCTCCAAAAGTTACTTAAGAAATGCCTCCTGTGGCGACTTCGGCGGCAACTTTTTTAAGAATTTCTTCAGGAACTCCTCCTAGAATTTCCTGAGGAAATCTTCCACAGAATCCTTCAAGAATTGCTACAAGTATTCCTTTAGCAACTTCTCCAAGAACTCCTTCAAAAATGCGAAATAATAATAATCCTTCAGAAATCCCTTTACCATTTGAAATGGTTATGTTAAACAGTTAGCCAGAAATATACAACCGCCGTGAACGGTACTCCGTTCGAACTGATTAGTGAAACGAAGTGTTTTCTGGACTTCCAAAACGCTGATTTCTTCAAAAATTTCTCTCCAAGTGTTCCTTAAAAAACATCTGCAATAATACAAATTCCATCGAGAATTACATCAAAGACTAACTCTGGATTAATTTGCCTACCAAAATATCCACCATTTAAGCACCATAAGACTGAACAACTGTTTAAGGCATACCATGAGTGTGAAATAAAACATGTCAAAATGCTCTTATTTAAATAAACGCTGGCACAAAGTAGCGGCGAGCAACACGCTTCTCACTATTTGAAAGCCATTGGATATTTGTAAAACTTTGCTGAAGGCACTAACTTTCTTGATGGTTTGAATCATGAGATATAACATTTCAAATGCAGAGTTAATTATTGAGTTAGAAGTAGTTATAACTTAATTATACCAAAATGTGTTATTATATCTAACGAAGATTCAATTGTGTTCAAATGTATCAAGAACAGATTCGAGTGACGACATACCCAAATTCAAGTTTTTAATATACTACTAGCTGTACCCGCAAGCTTTGTCTTGCCTACTGCGTTTTTTGACGTTTCAAGCCCAAGTCCCCCCGTGCAAGACGTATAAAAAATCGATTTCAAAAAACTCTCTATTTCTCAATAGTTTTGGCTCATAAACCTTCCTTGGGTAAAAACTAATAGAACAAAACAAAGACGATCAAAATTGGACCTTCCGTTCGCAAGTTATGCGCGGTCCCACGTATGCCACTGCATTTATATAGATAGAAGATGTGAAGGCGTTTTAGGATGCCAAAAACTTTTTACTAAAAATAAAAAATCACTATAACAATAAATTACCCAAAAATGAGTGAATTTCACCCTACTTAATTTTTACTTAATTTTCTTAAATCATATACATAACAACATGTGATATAAGTTGATTTTCCTTTCTTGATTTTTTATACACTAAAACCACAATTTATGCATGTTACCTTTTTTATGACCTGCATAAAAAGAGGGAAAGCTACTCAGAACCAATAATGAGCATAAGAATACTTAATCATGACGGTAACTATTGCAACGGCGGCCAGGAGGTGTTTATAGGGATGAGCAAATGGAAGTCACAGGGGAGTTACAGGGGGTCACAAGGGGTTTCCGCGGGGTACCAGGAAATCTCAGGGGAGGGGGGGATTCGGGTGTTTTCGAAAGCGTTGCAGAGAGTTTGTTACGGGTATAAATATTTGTTACAATTATAAGACAGACGGGGCCCATATAGCCGAGGCGGTAAACGCACGGGTATTCAGCATGACCATGCTGAGGGTGACGGGTTCGATTCCCGGTCGGTCCAGGATCTTTTCGTAAAGGAAATTTCCTTGACTTCCTTGGGCATAGAGTATCTTCGTGCCTGCCACACGATATACGCATGCAAAATGGTCATTGGCAGAGGAAGCTCTCAGTTAATAACTGTGGAAGTGCTCATAGAACACTAAGCTGAGAAGCAGGCTTTGTCCCAATGAGGACGTTACGCCAACAAGAAGAAGATAAGACAGAATAATTGTTAAATGTGTTATAAATACTATATTCGTACGTTCTTTGTGTTATATGTTTTATTTTACCTTGTAAATATTCCCCGAGTTTTAATACACATTTATAGGGTTCTGACTGAATAGAGGTACATGAAATGCAATCCACTGTTGATTGCCAACTTTCAGGCTATTTCGGGCAGCGGTCAAGTACTAGACATGTAAACCTTTCCCTGCCACGGAGTTCAAGTTCTTGAGCTCAATTATCGAACCCTGAAACGGGATGCCCGATTAGGATTAGTTTTCCTAGACAAAACCAAGCTATGAACACAGCGACAAATGCTGTGAACGAAAAGGCAAACTGCTAACTAAAATACAATTCCAGGATGACTGATGGACACAAACCCTTACATGAAACCTCGTCATCCTGTGATCGGAAGGAGTTATCCATCTGTATAACAGGGCACATTTATGTTCTGTGTTGTGTTGCGTCAACTTGTGATGTCTCTTATTTGTGCATTTATAAGGTTCCACGTATCGTGATGTGTTAATCCTTTGGAAATAATTTATTTTCTTTTATTTTTGTAACAAGTTTCAGAGGATTTTCGACGGGTTTTGGAGGCGTTTTCGGGAGTTCCGAAGGTCTCACATGCGTTACATGGAGTCCAAGTGGGTCTTTGAGGGATTCGGAGGCATTAGGCAGGCCTTTTGAGGGTTCAGATGCGTTACATTGGGTCCGAGGGGATTTTGGAGGTATTTAAGGAAGTTTCACAGCATTTTTGGCGGGATTCAGAGGCCTTACGGAGGCGTTTTCGGGGGACTAAAATGTGATACATGGGGTGCGAGGGGGTTTAAGGGGGATTTTAGAGGCATTTAAGGATGTTTCAGAGCATTTCCGGTGAGATCCAAAGGCGTTACGGAAGCGTCACGGAGGAGTTTTCGGGGGTTTCAGAGCGTCTCAGGTACGTTACTAGGGTCCGAGGGGGTTTTTAGAGGCATTTTGGAGGCATTTCGGGATTTTCAGAGCATTTTCGGCGGGATTTAGATGCGTTACGGAAGCGTTACGGAGGAGTTTTAGGGAGTTTCTGAGCATCTCAGGTGCTGTTGCCGCCGGATATCGTTGGTCGTACTCATGGCCGAGGTGCAGGTTCACGGTTAGTGTATAGTGTATCACATGCAGAAGGAAATTCTTCCTTGCTTTATAATTAGCAACACTTGAGGTTCACAATAAAACAATAATTCACACGAACAGTTTATTTGCCTTAAACGAAAACTATACACATATTTACATTAATTATCTTCTACACCCTATCCCGGTCTGTGGGCGAAGGGTGCAACGGGCAACCATGCGCGCGCGGAGCACAGTTGACTGTGCTAGGACCGTACTGTCTCGGTCGGCGGTCAACAGAAGTACTGACTGCTGCTGCTGCTGCGTATTACTTCTCCTATCTATAATCGGTCAAGGGGAAGTAAGGAAAGGGGGGGGGGGGGGGGTTGTATTTGATGAACACAGAGGTTGTGCTCTGCCTCGTATATTGTTTTGTATACGATCGGTTTGAAGCCTAGGTATTCCTATCACCGATAGTAGGTAGCTGTAGATCACCGCATAGAAGCTGTTGTTGCGAAACAGCGTGGAAATATGCGGGAACAGTAAACTTTTGTTTCGTGCTTTCGATGATACTATTTATATGGTGTTTGATATAGATCATCACCTTGGATAGGATCGATGGATTGCTGTATAGCATGCAGAGGGCAAAGTTGCACTGTGGGTTCAAACGGTATTTCACGGTGCCCAAAACAATTATCCCAAACATCGTTCACGTAAAGCGTGAACAGGTGCATTACATGAGGTTCGAGAGGGTTTTAGGGGGATCTTCGAGGCGTTTCAGGAAGCTGCAGAGGATTTTCAGGCACCCCATCCCAAAGTCCTTTGAAACACCCCTGAAATGCTATTTGATTTATATTGATGTTTATAAAATCCCCCTAATACGACCTTGACCAGTAATACCTCGAAACGCCCCTGAGATGCTATCGTACGCCCCTAAAATCTCAAGGATTTTTGAAATCCCTGAAGAAACCTGCCATATTTTGTCCAATAACTCAAAAACGAAAAGAGATATCGCAATTCTAAGCACATTTTTGACCCTTTAGGCTCGTAAAATTACCGATTTGATTAGAATAGGGTACTTTTTTCGTCAAAATAATTTATGATTTTTCTGATACCATACAATTTTTGAGAACTTTAGGCCCCGTGGGGGACCACTTAGCCTTGAGATACGGACTTCAAATTGTGGCATGATGGTTTTTTAGCAAAAACGATCGTTTTGCAATATTGAACTCTTAACATTTCTAACTTTTGAAAAAACAGAGACGGCCAAATGCCCAGGATCAAGACCTGTTCTCACGAACTAGATTCCCTCATTAAAGCCCAAACTTTATTTATGCACAAATTTCCCTCATTTTATGCCTTTTTTAATTTATGCACCCCCAGTCATGTGCATAAATTGAGGTTTAAGTGTATCTCACTTTGTCATATGCTCTGTTAAAACTGTATAATGACCTGTTATAACTGTGATATGGATAGACCAGTTATTGATATATTGTTTGTTAACACCTGACCAGCTAATTTTATACCACATTATGTTATAAAATTATCTTTGAAATATTAACTTTACCGGTTATAATTTTGTTATGACTTTTTGATCGGGTAGCTCGTACTGCAGCTTGGGCACTGTTGCCCTTCAGACTTCAGCTAGGTGCGTCTGTCCTCCAAGGAAGTGCGGCTCTCAAACAGCGTATGTTCTGGAATCCAGCGGCTAAATAAGAAACGCTGTATTGCGTCAGCTAAACATCAAAGGTAACAGCCTTACTAACGCGATGTAAGGTAGCCTGTCAAAGACTTTCACCACCACGAAAAATAAAGATAGAAAGAGAATATTAGAACAATACTATCGGATACCGGCTCGACAACGAAATAAGAACTATGATTAGAAACTCGGTACCTGGAACTTCAAGACCCTTTCGCAATGAACCTGGACGAGTGAACCTTTTCGCTCGCGAACTGCAGAAAGTCTCGGGGCCGGAACCCCAACCTCCAAGAGTTTGAGGAGGAGGTTGGCCGGTTGAAAAACAACTAAGCCACTGGAGCGGATCCACTACCAAGCGAGCTTCTGAAATACGATGGAATAGCACTGGTGAGAGCACTACACTGGGTCATTACCAAGATTTTGGAGAAGGAAGTATTACCGGAGGAATGGATGGAAGGCATTGTTTTTCCTATCTGCAAAGAGGGGGATAAGTTGGATTGCGGGAACTATCGCGCGATCACACTACTGAGCGCTGCCTACAAGGTACTCTCTCAAATTTTATGCCGCCGTCTATCACCGATTGTATGAGAGTTCGTGTGGCAATTTTAGGCTGGATTCATGCGTGAACGCACTACAATGGATCAGGTGTTCGCCATCCACCAGGTGTTGCAGAAATGCCGCGAATACAACGTGCCCATATATCAATTGTTCATCGATTTCAAATCGGCGTATGATACAATTGAGAACAGCTATAGCAGAATATGCATTAACACGGATTCCTGGATTAACTGATACGATTGATCAAGACGACGATGGATCGAGTGATGTGCGTAGTTCGAGTATCAGGGACACTCTCGAGTTCCTTCGAATCTCGCAGAGAATTACGGCTAGGTAATGGTCTTTTGTTCTTGCTATTTAACATCGCCTTAGAAGGTGTAATGAGACCTACCTGACACGAATGGAACGATTTTCACGAAGTCCGTTTAGTTGCTTGGCTTCGCTGATGATATTGATATTATAGCTCGCAAATTTGAGGCGGAAACGATCATCCGACTAAAGAATGAAGCCAGGCGAATCGGATTAACCATTAATGTGTCGAAGACAAAGTACATGATGGCTCTAGGGAGGAATCACCGCGCCCGCCACCCCGATTCTTTATCGACGGTGATGAAATCGAGGCGGTTGAAGAATTTATGTACTTGGGGTCACTGGTGACCGCCGACAACGACACCAGCAGAGACATTCAGAGGCGCATTGTGGCAGGAAATCGAGCTTACTTTGGACTCCGCAGAACTCTACGTAGAGTTTAATAATAAAGTCGAATAAAGTTTGCCGTAACACGAAGTTAACCATCTACAAAACGCTGATTAGACCGGTAGTCTTCTATGGACATGAAACATGTTCCCTACGTGCAGAGGACCAACGCGCCCTTGGAGTTTTCGTACTGAAGGTGCTGCGTATCATCAACGGCGGAATGCAGATGGAAGACGGAACTTGGAGAAGGCGAATGAACCACGAGCTGCATCAGCCGCCGAGAACCAACCATCGTCCACTCCGCGAAAATCGGAAGGCTACGGTGGACGGGTCACGTCATCAGATCACGTGGTCGTTAGAGTGGGTCATCGTTTATATGGAAAAATGAAAAATTCAATGGTATCCCATCAGATCAAAGCTTTTGTGATCCCATTTAAGGACCCAAATAAGTGTGCAAAATTTGTGCACGATTGGTTATGTCTATGTTTTGCGCATCGCGTTTGAAGTTTGTATGGGGTTTTACATGGGAAAACACACTTTTTTGCATTTCTCTCATACCAAGCTCAAATTTTTCTAAAACCATGTAACCAATAAAGTGAAAACATAGCCTAGGGTGTCCTGAAAAACTTTGTCGAAGACCGCGAAGTGATCTGATGCTCATGAAAAAAGTTATAGCGTTGGCATTGCCTGGCGAAACAGCATGATTTTGTTGCTATTGTTATTCCTTTACATGTTAAAACATAATCACATGCATGCGGTTCGTTGGTTATAACTTTTTTCACAAGCATCGGATCGCTTTGCGGTCTTCAACAAAGTTTTTCAGAACACCCTAGGCTCTCATTTAATAGTATCGGTTAAAAAGTTTTAGACAAACTTTTTCAACTTATGACAAAAATGCAAAAAAGTATGTTTTCCCATACAATATCCCATACAAATTTCAATTGCAATGCGCAAAGTGTAGACGCAACCGATCGTGCTCAAATTTTGCAGAGATACTCAGGACCCGAAACGGAACCAAAAAAGCTTTGGTCTGAGAAAACGGTTCCGATGACCCACACTAGTGGTCGTATGTGCTCCTGTGATTCAATAGCATCGGCCATGTAAGAGGCGTTCATACCTATAGAGATAGGTGACATTTCAACACACGAACACTAGCGCAAATTTTTCCTCACACAAAAGTGCACGCCGATTGAAAGGCTATTCAGATTGCATATGCAAATATTACCCAATCGAATTGGGTAAAACGGGTAAATAATGATAAAACTAACGTCCGGGGCAAGAGTGTAAATATTTTCCTCGCAGTTTCACAACTATATCTACAAAAACCCTAATTAATCCACCTAGCGGTGATGGTGCCTTTCTCGTGCTTTAAAATATCCTTTCAACAAAACTCGAGCGACATGTTGATGACATTGACATAAATACAAAATGAAAACTGCTTGCTAAATCTACTCAATATAGATACATTTTATATTAGCATAACATCCAATATTCAGAAAATAAAGCCTGTATCCGCAATAATCGGGACACAGAAGTACGGTTGAAGCTCTGTAATGAATCGATAAAACTGGCCAAATAATTGACTGAGAACTCTTTTGTGTATGTTTATTATTTGTGCCAAATTTCATAAAAATCGATGTATTACTTTAAACTATGGATGAAAAATAAACAGACGTGGTTTTAAGCATTTTGTACAATCATGGCCAATTTTCATTCGCATACTAGATGGTTCTTCTACGCTACAGTTCAAAGTTTATTACGAAAAAATAAATGAAGCACTACAAATGCATATTGAAATATAGCATACATATTGTAGTGGAACCTTACAAATGCGTAATAAAATTGGGACATCACAATTGGACAAACACAACACAGAACAGATATTTTGCCCTGTTACCCTAGTGGATAACAATTTCCGATGACAGGATGACGAGGTTTCATTAATGTTGTTGGTCCATCAGTCAATCCTGTAATCGTATTTTCCTGGCTGTTTGCCTTTAGTTCGCAGCGATAGTTGCTTTCATAGTTTGTGTTTTTGTCTAGGAATTTCTTATCCTAAGGGGGCATCACGATTCGGGTTTCATCACTTGAGTTCTATAACTTGAAGTCTGTGCCAGGGAAAGGTTTACATCTCTAGTACTTAATCGTGGCCCGAAATGGCCTGAATGTTGGCAATCGAAAAAGGATTGCGGGCTTCTATTCTGCCAGAGCCCTATAAATTCTAGGGGAATATTTACAAGTTAAAATAGCACATTAAACACAAAAATAAAACTTGTAACAAGTTCTGTGATGATAATTATGAAAATTCGTTAGCAGTTATGATACTTACAAAGACACTTTCCTGCAAAATTTCATCAACTTTGATCGATTGGTTTGAAAGCTATTGGTGTTGATAAGGGTGAGTGTTAGTGAAATTTTTTCGTGTTTTTCATGTGCGAATTTTGCCTATTCATAACTTTTGGATCTCTCTGCCAATTTTCATGATATTTTCACAGAAGCTAGTTGATTATGTGCATACTATGCCAGCAAAATTTGATGATTATTGGTATAGTACTTTCAATAGTACAATCGAAGCAACAAAGGGTGCTTTCTAATTGCTGCCTGAGGGGCTAAAATCACGTTCAGTCCCAATACATGTTTCGACTATAAAATTGTTGATAGTGCATCGATTTTTTTGAAATTTTGCCTATGCAACAAATGTAGATTGAGAGGTTTGTGCTCAAAATTTCAGCCATTTCCTTTGCCAAATTCAAAAGTTACAGCGCTGACAAGCAAAACTAGGGGCTGTACAAAATTCAATGGCGCACATGTTACTCTTTTGTTGCTACAACAAAAAGTACTGCACCGATTCACATAAAATTTTGTAGGTGAAATGAACACATCGTAAGATGTTATTAAACAAAATTTGTGAAATTTTAATGTATCTATTGCAGAGTTACAGCTGTTTCTCTGTGTCCCGATTATTGCGGATACAGGCTTTATAAGACAACGATCCAAAACTCAAACCAAACAAGTGTCATGAAGCCGCAAAATTTTGAAACGTCATTTTAGATTTTACGGTCATCATTTCCGGATATCTACCCCAACTAAACTAACCGCCATCTTGAACATTGAGACACCATCTTGGATGTTCTGGTATTCATTTTTGGACTCTGCACCTAAAATTACATAAAATAGTCGCCGTATTGAATTTTGGCATGTCGTTTATGATTTTTTGGTTACCAGTTTTGGACGAAGACCGGCATTCTTCCCCATTCAAACTATAGTCATATTGCAGACCTTGTGAAACAGCGCACAGCTTGGGTTTTCTGATTACAAATTTTAAATTCTGGACATATTTTCATACAAAATATGCCCATAATGCAAGAATTAAAAATCCTATAAAATAGGCACTAACTTGAATACTGGGCCATTATCTTGGACTTTGGACCGCTATCTTGGATAATCTGGTGGACTCCGAACATATTTCCCATACCAAATACAGGTCGGACTCGATTATCCGGGGGTTCAATTAACCGGGGCCCGATTATCCGGGGCTCGATTATCCGGCAAAAATGGCTCGATTATC
This sequence comes from Aedes albopictus, assembly GCF_035046485.1. Lineage (NCBI taxonomy): Eukaryota > Metazoa > Arthropoda > Insecta > Diptera > Culicidae > Aedes > Aedes albopictus. Next base: position 95,050,379 of record NC_085136.1, read on the forward strand.
CGGGGAAAAGTTTGTTATGGCTTTGTTTAAACAAAATTTGATTACAATATGTCTAAAAATGTGAAAAACATCAAACACAACACCTGTAAATAGGATTTGGCCTATTTGAAAATTGTTTTTATTTTTTCACATTTTTCAGCTAAAATTTCATTTTTTAAAAACATGGTTATAACAATACCAAACGTTGAGTTTAAGCACTACAACGTCATGCATGTTAGCTTCTATGTTTAACGAACAGTTTTTGATTGAAGAACATCAAAAATTAAAGAAAAGAAGCATGGCTCGATTATCCGGGTGATTCGATTATCCGGGGTGAAATAATTTTTGAATCACCCGGATAATCGAGTCCAACCTGTACACTTATTTTACATAGTTTTAGAGCTCAAAATTCCTTACAACAGCCACCATCTTCTGTTTATGCGATCAAATTCTTATTTTTCCATTCAACGTTGACCAATCCTGCTATAACTTTACACCTTAGGAATCTGAAATGGTACGATTTGATGAGATCGCTTTAGTTTTGTCTATATTTTGTTCTCATATATGAGAACTTAGACCTATTCGTCACTGTTGTTCATACCTAATATTTATCAGGCCATTAAACAAAGCCACGATTTAATTTTTCACATGAACGTTGGTTCTGCTACACAACAGCTAGTCTCTAATGTGATCTAAGGCTATTTTCTTGCTAACCGTTCATTAGATTATCAAAAAATCTGCGATCTGGTGTGTCGTATGTATGGGTTTGGTTCATTTTTATACTTGGTAATTTCCGGTGGAATAGCCAGATCTGATTCCATGAGTCATTGACCATGACACTACCGGTTGTCCCAATTATGGTCTGAGAATATTTTATTGCTATTTATTCACCTTTACCTAATCACCGCGATTTGATATATCGCATGAATGGGTTTGCTTCACTTTTACTTCTAACCACTTTCGAAGCCACAGCTGAACCCGCAACACTACCGGGAATCTAATGTGGTCTGACCCTATTTTTTCATCAGGTTGTCGATAAGTCGTGATCAGTCTTCGTTCTAGCGCACGAATGTAACAAAGCCGACTGACACCCGACTGCGGCAACGAAATGATGGTAGTAAAAAGTGTCGAATGTTTACAAGACTGGTCGTGATTTGATGTACCGCATCCATGGGTTTGGTTAAATTTTACATTTTACTACCCGGATCTGATTCTGGGTAACTACCGGCTGAACCAAATATGGTCTAACATTATTGTCTTGTTAACTGCTCATCGGTTAACCAAAAACGCTGCAAATTGAAGGTGTCACATGCAGGGTTTGACAATTTCGACGGGACTCTCTGAACCAATTCCGGACAACTACCAGTGACGTAAGGCTATTTTCTAGCTAACTGTTCATCAAGTTATCGCAAAAGCCACGATTTGATGTGTCACATGTCTGGATTTGGTTCACTTTTACATTTGGCCTCTTCCGGCCACTCAAAACCGATTCCGAAACACTTGCTGACCGTTCATTAGGTAATCTAAAAAGCCACTATTTGATGTAACGCATGTACGGGTTTATTTCTCTTTCAGATTTAACCACTTCGGCGGGAACCCCGGAACGGGTTCCGGAACACTACTGGTTCAGATATGATCTGAGATGATTTTCCTGCTCATTATCCATCAGGTCATCGAAAATGCCGTGGTTTGATGTGCCGCATGCATGGGTTTGGTTCAATTGTATGTTTTGCCACTTTCAGCGGGACGCCTAGAACCGGTTCCGGAACACTACCGGTTCAGATATGGTCTGAGATGATTTTCTTGCTCATTGTCCATCAGGTCATCTAAAATGCCGTGGTTTGATGTGTCGCTTGCATGGGTTTGGTACAATTGTATATTTGGCCACTTACAGCGGGACGCCCAGAACCGGTTCGGGAACACTACCGGTTCAGATATGGTCTGAGACTATTTTCCTGCTTACCGCTCATCAGGTTATCGAAAATGCCGTGGTTTGATGTGTCTCATGCATGGGTTTGGTTCACTTTGATATTTGCCACTTTCGGCGGGACACACGGCACCGGTTCCGGAACACTACCGGTTCAGATATGGTATTAGACTATTTTTCTGCTTACCGCTCATCAGGTTATCGAAAATGCCGTGGTTTGATGTGTCGTATGCATAGGTTTGATGCATTTTCATATCTGGTCCCTTCCTGGGGTACCGTTCCGGAACACCTAAATGGCCATATCTCCGGAACGGCTGAACCGATCCGAACCATTTTCAATAGGAAACAATGGGACCAGATTCCGCGTCGAATGAACCGTTGGTCATTGAAATCGGATGAGGTTTACTGCCAAAAAATGATGTGAGTTTTTTTGTACACACACACACACACACATACACACACACATACACACACACAGACATCACCTCAATTCGTCGAGCTGAGTCGATTGGTATATAAGACTTGACCCCTCCGGAGGCTCTATCAAATTTTCGTTTTTGGAGTGAACATATAGCCTTTCGGTACACCTTGGTGTACGAGAAAGGCAAAAAGGCACGCATACATTTGAATGTGATTACCTCTATAGAGATAAGTGACATTTCAACACACGAACACTAGCGCAAATTTTTCCTCACACAAAAGTGCACGCCGATTGAAAGGCTACTCAGATTGCATATGCAAATATTACCCAATCGATTTGGGTAAAACGGGTAAATAATGATAAAACTAACGTCCGGGGCAAGAGTGCAAATATTTTCCTCGCAGTTTCACAACTACATCTACTAAAAAGGCACGCATACATTTGAACGTGATAACCTCTATAAGAGGTAGACTGCAAGGAATTGGCTTACAATTACCACCATAAAGACCTAGTATATGATTCCTGATGGTCAACGTCGGTCTGGCAGGGGGCAGAAGTGGTGCTAGGTGATGAAAAGTTTGATGTTGTGGACGAATTTGGTTATTTTGGTACTCTAGTAACAGCAATGGTGTTACCCAGTTGAAGTCGCATAGGCTGCGTACGCAGACAAATCGCATGTTGTACAAGACTCTGTCTCCTTGTCGCTCTATACGGCCATGAGTCGTGGCCGTTGGGAGAAGTTGGTCGGAGAATCTTTGGAATTCTCGAGCGCAAACTGCTGCGAACAATACTTGGCAGTACGGCATCTGGCGGCGTCGCATGAACTACGAATTGTGGAAGCCAATTTGAAGCCAATAAAACATGGGATTCTGCGGTATGCTGGGTAAATTGAAAGCTTTAACCATATTCAGCAAAGGGACCAGGGAGAAGACATCGGTTTCGTTGAAAGCCGCGCATGCGTTTGCTTTTTGTAGTTGAAGAGGTCCTAAGTACTCCAAACATTCAGAGTTACTGGATGTGATTAGCCCAGGACCGAGACCAGTGGAGGCAAATGCTTCATTCAGCGTAGACTCACTGCTCCGAGAGTACAAGTACTGCTACAGCCCATCAAGTATCAAGTAAGTAAGAATTAAGTCGTTAAATCCGAGTTTGAATTAAGAAACGTTGGTAAAAATGGCTGTATTTTATTATGTTAATCCGGAAATACTTTGATAATTTTCCAATTATCCATTAAGAAATAATACCTTCGGATTAATTGTAATCAACACTGTTCAGCGTGTCGAAGTAAGTAGAATGCGAACACTGGGAGACTTGCTGGGAGATCTGCTATCACCAACCTTGGCAAAGAGAGTAAGAGGTAGACAGGGACCTAAGTGCTGACGAGCCCTCATTATCGATTTGCTCCGCTGGCCATGCCCATTCTATAAAATAGATTCACCCATCATTACTATTTCTGTTGGTATGTGATTCGTTAACCACCTAACTTACGGAAGTTTATCGGTGCAAACGTGTATCGTATCGGTTCGCTTGCTCGCTACCACGAAATTCTACCGAAGATGATAATTGCTGGGACTGACTGGCTAGCTGACTGGTGCTGATGATTATTGCCGCCGCCTCTGAATGCTTCACCAACTTTACACACTTAGCTAATGTGTAGAACCGTTCGAAAGCACGCGTGTTGTAGCTGTAGATTTTTTTTTTGTTTGTTTTTGCCTCGTTTCAGGTGGAAGAGGTTTGAGTCAGTCAGGCTGGGAGATCGAGCGGGGATTAGCTAGTGGGAATCGCGATGACGTATCATCATCACCAAGTTTGAATGATCGAGATGCTTTTGGGGAAGGTCGTGCGTTTTCGGGAGCAGATGATTGTATGGAATTTTCCTGCCAAATTCCAAAAGTGCTCGAAAAGAGTTTTTATCTTATTTCAGCATAGTTCTAAAACGTTTGCAATAAAGTTTCAGTACCACAGGAAAATATTTTTAAATGTCTTGTTGAAAAGCTGTTTCGTGCAGTAAATGCCCATCGTAAGCATTTGAAACATTTCACATTTAAATTTCACCAAAGCTGACGTCAATGCCACGCGAAAGTCAACCCACAAACGAGAACCTTTTTATCCACCGCAACTCCAGCGATGTGGAAGGACAGCAAACAGACAGACAGCCATGCAAAGGATCTGCCATTTCCCATCTCACAACTAGCAGCCATCGCCAGCGCAGTCATTCCGCACTACTCAAGGCGAAGAAATTGCCGTTCTGAACCTAGGCAGTAGGACTTGTTAAATTCTTCCACCCGAACGCATCTTGAATGGACAGCCACTCTATCTTTGGTGGAAGAAAAAAAAACTTGTTACCACCATCACACCACATCGCGCCAGCCAGCATTGGCAGCCTCATCATATCCCACCGCCGAGAGCGAGCGAAAACGACATCCAGAAGATGAAAAATGTTTGACGAGAAATGAAATGAATATCTTATTTTCTCCCGGCCCAGCTGCTCCAAACAGACATGACGACGCAGTAGGGCGATGCAATGCAATAAAATGGAAACGTCTCTCGTCAAGGACCAGGCAGCCAGCTAGAGCATCAAGCTTGTCTAATGATATGACAGTTTCAGACTTTTTCAGACTGCTATTTGCAAAAAAAAAATGGGAACATTTAGTCGATGCACTTTTACACTGGAATCCATATCGGTGCACGAAATATCTCGGAATTTGAAAATGATGCACTTTTTTGGCGAAACGCTATAAGGACAGACTTATTAGAATCCCAAAATGGCCGACTTTGGCACCTACTCACGATTTCGAGCGCACAAATCTCTTCGTAAACAAAGCCAGCGCACCTGATTTTTGTGAGCAAGTGAGCAAGAACAGAATAATAATAAAATGCACTGTTATTTGAAGCTTGCCTCTTAAGATTTGTGCGTCTGAAGTTCTGATGCACTGTTGAAGCGGGATTTCAAGACGTTTGTCCTTAAGCGGTAAAGCTTTTTTTTATCCATTTGTTTATTTATTTTGGCTCATTTGTTTTATAAAAAAAAACTTTACGGAGCCGACGATCTATACAAATAGTTAGATATTTTAAAGAAAATTCATGTACAATATTAATAAAATTGCCTACGTGTACATTTTTTCTTCGGGCGTGATCCAGAGCCGGAGCTGGATCCGGATGCAGCGAATTGCGCACGACGTTGACTGGCGTCCAGGATTGCCATCGCATCTTTAATCGCCCTAGCTACTTCTTCCAGTGCTTCCAAACCCTCCTTTCGTCGTCGTTCCTTATCAACAGCCTCGGTGGTCTTGCAATGGACTGGCTGAGCTTGTTCCTCTTCTAATGTTTCCAATTGCTCATATTCGTCTTCCAATACCTCGATTGTTGGAGGCTAGTCCACCATGGCCACGCAGGCCATAGCGAGGCTAGCTCCGTCGATGCCTGTTTCTTAATAATAAATAAAAAGAACTCTAGACACCTTCCATCAAACTAGACGGCTGCCGACTGATACCTCAATCAGCAACCGCCACACTCTTTATTCATTCCAGGTATATACAATTCGACAATCTTCTTCAATAACAACATACCTACGCCAACAAATCTACCTCGATCCAACACTCCAAACTCGTACCTGAAGGTTCGACGCTACCCGAGCGTTCAACGCTACCTAACTTCCAACAAACTTCCAACATCGATAACGTCGTTCTCTAATGTTTCCGGTGCCTCCTGTTCGCGTGGATCGTTTGCCACTCCAGACACAACGGAAGCATAAGAGCTATTTCCTGTTACTCCTTGCTGAGTCTTCTTTTGGTTGTTTCGCATTTGACGTTTCGGGCACGAATCCTTTCGATGACCTTCTGCTTGGCAGTGAAAGCAAGTGTCTGCCAAGCCGTCGTAAAACATTCTTGCCTTCCACTTTCCGATGAGAATCGCCGGTGATATAGTGTTTTTGATATCAATATACACACCGCGCACGCCGTTGTGTAGATGACCAAGGCCCAAATCCGTTGGAAACTTTTCACGAACAATACGTTCAACATTTCCAAACTGACTAAGTGCCGAAGAAAGCAGCTCATCAGCTAGCTCCGGTGGTAAATGGAATACTCGAACGTATCTGGTTCCAGCGATGCACATTTGTACTTGCACCGACGTCCCATTTGCATACTAAAATTGCTTCGGTTCCGCATTTTTCCCCAATGATTGTGTCATTGCTTCAAAACAGGCAAATTTAAGGACAGACTTGTTCCCAACATGGCCGCCACAATGGCCGACTTTGGCACCTATTCACGATTTTGAGGGCACAAATCTCTTCGTAAACAAAACTAGCGCACCTGATCTTCTTATTTTGAGCTTGTTACGAGTGAGCAAGAACAGAATAATGAAATGCACTGTTGTGTCAAGCTTGCTTCTTGAGATTTGTGCGTTTGAAGTTCTGATGCACTGTTGAAGCGGGATTTCAAGACGTTTGTCCTTAATGTATATCGACCGATCATGTGCCGTTTTATACACCGCCTCCTCGACTTCACGTCCATCTCCAACTGCTTTATGAAGTTGGCGATATCCGTCCAGGACGGCCGCGGGCTACCTGCTGGGAAGCGAAACTGTGCGGTATTGATAATTTCGCACATTTCGCTCATTTGGTGTGTTCCGAGCGACACAGAAAGCAAGTCAAGCTATGAAGCCACTGTGAATGACCGACAGACAAAGCGTGATCACAACTGCTCGTACAGCATCAGCTGCTGGCAAAAACTACCGGAGAGAACACTATTGTTTCCGTCTGTTCTCGATGACAGCCGTGATAGAACTGGGGAAGCGGTAAAGCTTATCGGTTAACATATTTTACAATTAAAATACGACCGAATTATGTAGGGGGATTAGGGGCATAATGAACACCCGGTGCGAAATGGACACCTGTTTTTGCCGAAATCGTTGACTTTTATGTAAAACTTTTAATGCACAAGTGTAAAGGAACAAGTCATTGTTCTATTTTTCAAAAGTACCATTTATATTCCTTCAAAATAACCAAAATATCATTGAAATTGAAGTATGTTTTTCATATGGTGAATTTCTTATAATTTCTAAGCAGTAGCTAATAAGGTATTACGAGTTTTTGAGTGTGTCCACCATACAAACAAGTAAATTGTTAGCTTATCTACATGTATACGCAGATTTAGCATTGGATAAAGTATTATATTTTTGATCAGAACTTACTCAAAATAGCAATTTCAATGTTGTAGTCGATTTGGGGCGAAATGAACACTGGCAATTATGAATAGATGTACGCGCGTTGCATACTGTTAGGCGTTTTAGAGAGTTTGGAAAAATCAATCCGATTATTTTAGCCTAAAATTTATTCAATTAACTTTGATGTAATGTAAACTCGTCTAAGATGGAGTATTATATCTATGGTATTGATCTCCGTAGGCAAATTACTTAACTGGTCGATATTATCAAAAATACAGCATAAAATATGCAGGGATGTCCATTATGCCCCGATGGGTGTCCGTTTCGCCCCGTACCTTTCCTGCCAGCCCCAAAAAACACATGGTTTACAATTAATTATTTCTTCACAATAATGACATTCTACGTGCTGTAAATGATTGAAATATGTAGGAAACAAGTTAAAGCTGTAAGCCAACTGATAATATATTAAGTTTTTGTCTGTTATACAGGCCTAAGATACTCATTTGCTTAGGGTGTCCATTATGCCCCTAATCCCCCTATATTCGAGACTGAAAAAATATCAAAGTAGTTCCTGGTGCAATTCGCGAAGGGTTGCATACGAATCAGAAGCGATAGCCAGTAGATCACCAAGCCCGTTCGTTTGACTTCCAGATCGAATTAACTCAAAAGTACAGTCGAAGTCTCAATTTAATTATGTTTAGCTACCTCTGTTAGAGTACCATTACTTAACTTCTTTTTTCATTGGCGTAGCTAGGATTTTGTTTTTTCTGTAGGGGCCTGACTTCAAATGACTTTTAAGCGGCATGGACGCCCGATATGTGTATATGCTAATCGGCATTGGAGTTTTAAGGAAACAAAATGACTGGTTTAGATTTGTTTCTAGTTTGCTTAACTATATGAGTATGAACAATTTTTCCATGATCTTTTCCATAGCTTGCTGCAGTGATTCCATCATGAATTCCTCCAGAGATTACTTCAAGAATTCATCTAAGGATTCCACCACACATTTATTCGGGGATTTGTCCTGGGATATCTTTATAGGTTCCTCCAGTGATTGCTCCAATGTTGGTTTCGAGGTTTCCTTCAGGAATTTCTCTAGACATCCTTTAAGGTATGGCTGCAGGTATTCCTTCAGAGATTTCTTCAGGGATTTCTCCATATACTCCTTCCTGAATTCCACTAGATATTGCTCTAATAGGTCCATCTGGAATTATTCGAAGTAATTATCTGCAGGAATGTCTTCCAGGAAATCTTTCAGAAAATTTTAATATATATATTTCTCAAATATTAAACCAGGAATTTCTTTAAAATTTTGCACAAAAATCCTTAACGAGTCCATCCAAGTATTTCTTCAATCATTCGTCCAGAAATAACTGCAGACATAGATTTCTTTAGATTTTGTTATCCATGGATTCCTACAGGAATTTTCCAGGAATTCATTAAGAAATCTCTCCTGAGATTTCCTTTGGAATTCATCTTGGGATTGCTTCCGGGATTCATCATGGGGATTCTTCTCAAATTCCTCCAGGGATTCACCCGGGAATTCCCTCTGTGATTCTTTCAGGAACAACTTTCAGAATCCAAGAACTCTTCTTGGGATTTCTTCAGGAATTCCTACTGGAATTCATTCAGAATCTCTCCAAGAATTAATCCAAGACTTCTTTCACGAACTTTTTAGAGATTCCCTTAAGAATTCATCTTGGGATTGCTTCCGGGATTTATCATGGGGATTCTTCACAAATTCCTCCAGGGATTCATCCGGGAATTCCTTCGGTGATTTTTTCAGGAACAACTTCCAGAATCCAAGAACTCTTCTTGGGATTTCTTCAGGAATTAATCCAAGACTTCTTCCACAAACTGTTTAGTGATTCCCTTAAGAATTGATCTCGGGATTGCTTCCGAGATTACTCATGGTTTTTTTTTTCAGGAACTCTTCCAGAGATTCCTTCAAAATTTCCTCAGGAGTTTCAACGATTTCTTCACAGTATCGATTTCTTCAGTACTTCCTCGTGGGATTTCTTCAAAAACTCCTCCTAGAATTGCATCATAAATTGATCCTTGAAGTTTTTCAGGAAATCTTCCAGGGATTCTTCCAAAAATTCCTCCAGAAATTCTTCCAGGTTTCCTCTGAGAATTCCTGCGTGGATTCCTCTAAAAGATCCTACAAGAGTTCGTCCAGAAATTCCTCTAAGAATTCCTCAAGAGATTCCTACAAGTATTCCACAAGAGATACCTCAAGGAATTGCTCTAGAGATTCTTCCAGGGACTTCTGCAGGAATTCCTCCAGGAATTCATTCAGGGATTCCTCAAGAGGTTCCTCCTGAAAGTACTCCATTTGTTCTTCATGGAAATTCTCTAGAAATTCTTCTAGGGACTTCTCTAGGAATTCCTTCAGGAATTCCTACAGGCATTCCTCCAAGAGTACCTCAAGGCAGAGATGGCATGCTCCTCAGAGCGCTAAGTGAGAAGATAAAAAAATACACTTTACACACAGCCTGCATGATGAGAAAGAGTGCGTGTAAAGAATTATCTTCTGCGTGGTCCGACTGCACGCGCTCGGCATCGTTGTCGCATCGCGCACGACGGTGAGCGCAGGAAAGCAAGATAAATTACAGTCCAACACACAGCTCACATCGCAGCGCTGCGCTACTCTGTACTGCCGAGAGCCTACAGCTTGCATCTCAGACAGCGCAGATGTGTAGCACATTCCTAAAAATGAGCGAAGCTCACGCAGAAAAAGTTTGAGCTCTGCGACGTCTCGCGCAGCCCGTGTGGCAACTTACACATTCGCACTCTCACGCAAAGTTTTACGGCTGATCGATGTGTGTTTGTTGCTGGTCCACATTCGTAGCAAAACAGAGCGGCGCACATTTTATTGAAGATGTGTACGCAGAGCTGTACATGTATCCATGCCATCTCTGCCTCAAGGGATATCTATGGGGAATACTCTAGGAATTCGTTCTGGGGCTCTTCCAGGAATATCTTCAAGAATTCCACCAGGAATAGCTCCAGGAATTCCTTCAGAGATAACTACAACAATTTCCCCAGTAATTTCTCCAGGAAACCCTCGTAGGATTCCTTCAGAAATTTCTCCCGGAATTTATCCACGAATTATTCCAAGAATTCCTTCAGAGATTCTTGCGTGAATTCCTCTCGAGATTCCTATAGCATTCCCTGGGCATAGTGTGTCTTTGTCCTTGCCTCACAATATACAAATTCATGCAATGGCAGGCAAAGAAAGCCATTCAATTAATAACTGTGGAAGTGCTCAAATGAACACTAAATTGAAGTGAGGCAGGCTAAGTTCCAGTGGGGACGTAGAGCCATAGAGATGCAGAAGATTTCTCCATCAATTTATTCAAGAGTTTTTTCAGGAATCCTCTAAGAAATCCTTCAGGAATTCCCCCAGGAAATTCTCCTGGAATTTATCCGGGAATTATTCCAGGTATTCCTCCAGGCATTCCTCCATGATTTTATCCAGAAATTTCGCTAAAAAAACTCCTCCGGAGTTCTACCAAGAATACCGCCAGGAATTACTCCAAGTATTTCTTCAGCAATTCCTTCAGAAATTCCCAAAAAAAAAATCCTCCAGGAAATCCATCAGAAATTATTTCAGGAATTTATACAGGGATTCCCCCGAGATTTTTTCCAGGGATTTCTCCGTGAGTTCCTCTAGGATTTCCTCCAGGAGTTTATCCAGAAATTTTTCTACACGAGATTCCTTTAGGAATTTATTCAGAAATTACTCCAGGGATTCCTCTTAGGATTCTTCCAGAGATTCCTCCAGGAATTCCTCCGATGTTTCCTCCAGAAGTACCTCCAAGAATTCCCCCTGGAATTCTTCCCGAAATTTCTCTGCGAAATCCAATAGTAAATTTATCTAGGATTTTTTTCAAAAATTTCTCCGGGGAATCCTGCAGGAATTTCTCTAGGAATTCCTTCAGATACTTTTCCAGGACTTTTTTCTAAGTTTCATGCAGGAATTTCTCCAGGAATAGTTTCACGGAATTTCTTCAAGAATTCCTCTAGGGATTTCTCCAGGAATTGTTCCTGGGATTCCGCCAGGAATTTGACCAGAAGATCCTCCAGGCATTTCTTCTGAGATTTCTTCAGAAAAAGCTTCAAGGATTCCTCCAAGAATTCTTCCAGGGATTTTTCCATGGGTTCCACCAGGAATTCTGTCAAGAATTTCATAAGAATTTTCTTCAAAGATTCCTCCAGGAATTCTTCAAGAGGTTTCTTCAGAAATTTCTCCAGGGATTCCTCTAGAGATTCTTCCAGGAATTTCTTTAGAGATTTATCCAAAGATTGCTCCAGGCATTCGTCCCGAAATTTCTCCAAGGATTATTTCTTTTCCAAATTATTGCTTCAGAAATTCCCTCAGGGATTCCTCCAAGAATTCTCTAGCGATTTCTTCAGAAATTCCCCCAGGTATACTTTCAGCAATTCTTCAAAAGTTGCTTCAAAGATTTCTCAAAGAATATCTCCAGGGATTCCTCCTGGGATTCCGCCAGAAATTTGTCCAGAAGTGCCATGCATTCCTTCTGAGATTCCTCCAGGAATTTTTCCATGAATTCTCCCAGGAATTCTTCCAAGAATTTCTCCAGAAATTTCTCTAAGGATATCTCCAGGAATTCCTCAAGGGATTCCACATGCATTTTACCAAGAATTCCCTCAGGAATTCTTCCAAGCATTTCTTCAAAAATTTCTCTAAGGATTCTTCCAGGAATTCCTCAAGTGGTTTCTTCAGACGTTTTTCCAGGGATTCTTCTTAGATTTTCTCTAGGGAATCCACCAGGAATTCATCCAGGGATTACTTAGGGAATTTTTTCCAGGGTTTCTTCAGATATTCCTTCAAAAAATCCTCCAGGAATTATTTTAGGCGGTCCTCTAGGTATTTCTCCAGGAATTCTTTTAGGGATTGCTACGACAGTTCCTTCAGAAATTGCTCATGGAATTCCTGTTGTAGTAATTCTTCAGAAATACCTCTTGGGACCTTTTCAAAAATTTATTCAGGGGTTCGGTCTGAAATTTAAGAAATTCGTCCATCATCTTTTCCAAGGATTCACCCAAGGTTTTTCCCTGGATTACCTGATTTTTTTTTCATGAATTCCTGCAAAGTAGTTTCTTCAGAAATCCGTTCTGCGATTCTTTCAGGAATATATCCTGTGATTCTGTCACAGTCACTGTAAATTACTTCAAACATATAAGAACTTGTAGGCTAGAAGCGCTTCAGTCATTTCTCCAGGAAGTTCTTAAGGAATTTACCTAGAGAAGACTCTTTCGGAATTTTCCCAGGGTTTCCTTCCGAAATATGTCTAGAAAATGCACCACGGAATCTTCTAAGAATTCCGTCTTGAATTCCTCCTGACATTTATTTTTGAATACATTCCAGCTATCCGTCCAGAAATTCTTTCTGGTGAATACCAGGATTTTCCCAACAATTCCGTTGTTTGAGAATTCTTTGGAAATACCTTCAAGAAATTCCAAGAATTCATAATTTCAAAAAGATTTTTTTGTAACAAAATGTACAAATTTAAATTTCATCGTGTTACAAGCAGTTATAAAAGGGAGTTGGTAAAATTAGCTAAGGCTGCTCACCACACTCGCTTTTACGCTTCAACTATATGGGTCCTTTCTTATTATGTGACATCTGTTTTCTCCAGAGATTCAAAAACTTCTGCTGGAATTCCATTGCAAATTCCACCAGATGTTTTCAACATGATCCTTGAGTTCGACAAGGAAGCACTTAACAATATTTTGCAGTAATGCTGCTAGTTGAGAATAGTCCCCTATAATTATCAATTTTAACACATATTATTTCAAATAAATGTCTAATTTAGATCTGTGTTTGTCATTAGACAGTGGTTCTCAGATTTTTTTTTTCTAATTTCCATTTATTTTTTTTTTAATTCTTAATAACTTAACCTAATTTACAGCTCTTTTGTCCACTAGGGTACTACGTGAGCGATTCCAATTGGACGCTGCACTTCCACGTTGTACAGCGCCTAAATGTATTCTATTCTATTCTACTGTATTGAACTGGTTGCCTTTGTGCTTCTTTCATTCTTCTACCCTGTCCATGGTAGAATGATGAGTACGATAATGCTGATGTGTGGCTGCTGTTCCTTTTCCAGTCCAATTGGGGGTCCATTGTTAGTTGCGGTTCGCCGATATCCAAATTCCGGGTCCCTTAGAGCTATATGCTCCGAAGAGGGTCAAGTGCCAGCTACTCTCGGGGGGAAGAGCAGCTGACGAAAAATTGCAAGTGCCGGGGCTGGGTTCGAACCCATGACCCTCCGCTTATGAAGCAAACGTGTGGACCACTGCGCCACGGGCCCCGACTAATTTCCATTTATAAAGTCATGAAAAATTTCTAGGGGCTGGTGCATCCTGTGGTGGGGGCTCTAGCTACGCCAATGTTCTTCTTCTTCTATCAAACCTTTTTTTTTTCGCCTGAACTTTATGGACCACCTATTTAGACTTAATAGCAATAAAAATTGTATTTTTTCGGCTTGCATTTTTTATCTTGTAATTTTTTGTCGTATTTTTATTTATATTTTATGAAAGTTTGCAAATTTGTCAAGTTACGTATGGCATTCTGGGAAGATTTCCGTTTGTATTGTTCACAGATTTCCAGCTAAATTCCCGTTAGCCTAATGGTTGAGGCTAGGAATAACCTACCCGACGACGGGTAACTAGATTCCCGATCCTACTGAATAATCAATATAATAACGTGATTTATCAGGAATTCTTCTAGAGATTTCATCATACTTCAGCAACTTTTCCATGATTTTTTTTTGTACTTCCTTCCACTTGAGGAACCTTTAGGAATTCCACCTGATATTTTTCTGGAAAACCTTCCATGCTTTATTAATTCCTCCATGGATTATTACAGAAATTTCTACGAGGCTCTTTCAGAAAACTATCAGAATTCTCACAACGGTTTTTAAGAAAATCAAGAGTTCACAGTTTTTACATAAATTTCTCCATGATTCTTTCGAAAATTCATAAAATTATACTTACAGAAATATTTTTCAGGGATGTCTCAAGATAATTCACCAGGGATTCATCAAGAATTATTACCCAAGTTCCCTTTAGAGATCTCTTCATAAATTTTCTCAATAATTTCTGTAGATAACCGTCTATAGATTCCTTTTAAAATTCCTCCGTTGATAAAAAAAAGTCCATAAAATGTGTCACGCGAACTTGTCTATTTAAAACCCCACGTTCTCTCTATGGCAAGCTTTTTATATGGGACCTCTGAAATTCCCTTCAAAGCGTGATTTTATGGACGTTTCCACTTCAGAAATATCTCCAAAAAATCTTTCATAAAGTAATCCAAGTGTTTCCGAGAAGAACACCAAGTTTTTAGAGCGGCTCAGGTTTTTTGAAGCAACGCCTCAACTGAAATGTATTAACAAAATTCAATAAACACAATTCACAACACAGACTAAAATCACCAACAACTTACAATTAAATGGTTTCCTGGCCACGACTTCTTTTCTCAATTCTCTGGTTGGACTATAATTGGGGCCGTTACCCTAATCGGTATGTTGCGCGGATGGATATAGTCCACTGGCACGGCAGCTTTTCTGGCTATTTTCCCCTGTTTCGGGGCGTACCAAGCACCGGTATTTGCACAGCTAGTTTGAGAAATCCAGGTAAGTATTTACTAAGTTTCACTAATAATTTACCTCTTTTTCTCTACAGGTTTCAAATTACGGACTATGTATATCAGTTTACACCGCACTCCCACAACTTACGGAAGCACCAATTAGTGTAATTTGGTTACCGAAATAAATTTTAAATAACTCTAAACTGATTTTTTTCCTACTTTTACGATGGCGAAATTCCGATGTTTTTATCGAATTCGACTTGCACCTCATTCATCTACAGGGGATACTCAAAATAACTGGGATAGTTAAAATTTTCACTTTTCAAAAAATGTTCAACTCGCTGTAACTTTTCGAAAAGGGCATCAAATATTCTCAAATTTTCACTGTAAGTTCATCAACTAGTTGTTTATCAGTATTCAAAATTTGGAAAAGATCGAACCATCCCGCACGAAGTTATAAAGGTTCTAGAAAAAGGTATAAGTATCCGATAGCCAACTTTGAGCTTCTATATCTCCGGGTTCAATGAACAGAATGGAATGAAATTTTGACCATTTATGACTAATATAATGAACATTGAAAAACAGTTTATTTATTTTAAAATTATTAATAAGAAAAAAAAGTTATGGCGGTTTCATTTATTCTATGTTTTTTAATAAATTTATCTATTTTTCATGTGCATCCCATTACTTTTTCAATTTAATGCCAGTTGTTTTGTTACTTCCTTTCAAAACATATTCATATTGAAGTCAATTAGAGGGAATTTAAATGAACTATAATTACTATCTCGAATTTTGAAACGATCATGAAGTTTTGGATAAATTGGTGGTTTATTGGAAAAATAATCCAATCGTAATAATTTTCTTTCGTGTAATGAATTTTAAGTTTAGTGGAAGGTTTTTGATAGTTCATTTTATAAGTCATTAATGATCAAAATTTCATTGCATTCGGTTCATTGAATCCGGATATATAGCAGCTCAAACTTAGCTATCGGATAGTTATACCATTTTCCAGAACCTTTTTAACTTCGTGTAAAATGGCTCGATCTTTTCCAAATTTTGACCACTGATACACAACAAGTTGGTGAACTTATAGTAAAAATTTGAAAATAGTTGATGCCCTTTTCGAAAAGTTACAGCGAGTTGAACATTTTTTGAAAAGTGAAAATTTTACCTATCCCAGTTATTTTGAGTATCCCCTGTACTTTCACCTCTTATTTCACCTACTACCGCGCGCGAACTGTCATGTTGCAGTTATGTTGCGGCTAGACGGGTTCATATTTGAGACCGGTTCAAAATGTGCGGCGTCGCAACACCAAGGTTTTCCAGGAATACCTCCATCGATTCTTTCAAAAGTTCAATCAGGAATCCTTCAATAAATTTCTCCACGGCTCAAATCAGGTATTTCTCCAGCGGATCGAATGCAGAAATGCATACAGAGATTTCTTCAGGAGTTTCCCATGCTTTTTCTCGGAAATTCTTCCAAGGATGCCTTTAGGAATTTCCCCATAAATGTTTACAAGCAACTACTACAGAAATTCCTTTGGAAATTTAACATGTGATTTTTCTACTATACTTCACAACAGTTAATGTGTTTCTTTGGACATTCTTCCAGAACTTCCTCAAAAAAATGGAAGGACTTCCTCCGAGATTTTTTTTTTCGAAAATCCATGATTTTTTATGAGAAATTCCTCCAGGAATTCTTTCAAATATTTCCTTATGAATACCTATAAAAAACTAACCAAGAGTTCCTCTAGCCATTTTCCCAGGTATTACTAAAGAGATTTATTCAGCAATACATTCTACATTTTCATCGGGAATTTCACTACGATTCCAACAGAGTTTTGAAAGACATCTCCACAGATTTCTACAGAAATCAGACAAAAAAATTTTTTAGAAATATCATCAAGATTTTTTTAGTAGTATCCCCACGGATTCTTTCTGAATCATTGTTCAGGAATTCCTCCAGAAATATTGCCAGAACTTTCTTCAGTATTTAAAGATTATTGTCTATAAATGTCTTTCATGGATTATTTCTTCCAGAAATTCATCTTGAGCTGTTTCAATCATACTTCAGTGATTACTTCGAAAATAATTTCAAGGGATCTTTCAGGATCCCCTGCAAAATTGTGTTAGGGGTAACTGAAAAAGCTTCTCGAGGGTTTCTTTTTGGTACTGATTGTTCCCGAAGGGAAACCACAATTTTTAGACCGGCTCAGGGTTTTTTTCTGCAACGCTTAAAACTGAAAATTATTGGACCAATTAACGTTTCCTGAAACAATAGCGAGAGAAACTTTCGGAGGAAACCAAGCATAAACTTGAAACGAATCTGAAAGAATTCTTGAAGGAATCACTAAATCATTTTTTTATTAATCCAAGAAATCTTCAAAGAAATGCCTTCACCGATTTATCCCGAGATGGTATTTGGCTTCTTTACCCTAACCTGACCAAAGGAACACACAGAAATATTTAAAGTGAAATGCGACTAGCGGTGTTCTATACTAGGCCCGTTCAATGTTGTTCTCAAACCTATCAACACTGATTTTGCGATCACTTCAGATTTACATATATCCTGGGATTGTTTCAGAGATTTCTCCAGGAATTATTTCGGATATTCATTCATGGATTTTACAGAAGTATGAAATTATCTATATATATAAAAATGAGTTTGAAGTCCCTTTGAGGCAACAAAACTCACGAATGGATGAACCGATCAGAATAACCCTTGCATGGTTCGATTCGTATTCATTGCGGCTGTGTTTATAAGTAGTAAAAGTTGTGAAAATCAACTATAAAAGTAGGAAAATTGAAGAAATGACCAAAGGAATTCCTGAAGATACCCCTGGAGATTCCAATGAATATTTTTGAAAATCTGTGTGGACAAAAATCTCTGGAACGTTTCCTGAAACAATCGCAAGAGAAACTTTCGAAGGAAACCAAGCATAAACTTGAAACGAATCTGAAAGAATTCTTGAAGGAATCACTAAATCATTTATTTAAAAAAAATCCAAGGAATCTCCAAAGAAATGCCTAGAAATGTGGAGAATGCTCTGCAGTAATTCCATGAAAAAAATCTCGTGATATTTCTGGAGAAACGAACATAAATAAACTCGGAAGTGATTTCCGAAAGCATCCCTGGAAGAATCTCTGAAGCAATTCCTTACGAAGGTCTCAATGAACCCTAAGAGAAGATGGTGCAATCCCTGGAGGAATATTTGAGGAACTTCTAAGACAAATCTCGTGGAGAACTTTCTAGAAGAATTTCTGAAGGGACGTCTGAGAGAATCTGCGGTGGAATTCCAGAAAGAAACCTGCAAAAAGAAAGTACCATTGGAGAATTTCCTACAAGAAAAGAAATTACTGAATGACTGGGGTAATCTTTGATTAAACTCTGAAGGATTTGCTATAGGCACTTGTCAACAATCTGTTAAGGAATTTCTGGTGATATTTCTAGACGAATTACTAGAAAAATCTTTAAAAAAAATCCAGAAGGAAATTTTAAAGAAATTCTTGGACAAGGGTGTGACGAGGAATCCTGCAATTATTCGGAAATTCTTTGAAAATTTTTTAGAGAAATTTAGAAGGAATCTATAAGCAACTTGATGTACCGTCGTTGGGGGTGAGAATGGGTCAAAAATGCTTCTACATTCTAAAATGCTTCTACTTCATTTAGTGTTCAATAACTCTTGCTACTTTGCATAAAAAAAAGTCCTTTGATCACTGGAATGTGATCTTTGGTAGTGCATACACAAATGATGAAAACATATTTGGAGTTCATCCATTTTCCTTAAAACTACAAAAGTATGAAAATTTACTTTTTTTCGAAAGGATGAGAATGGGTCAAGGCAACCGAATTTGTTCCGCATTGACAACAAAGCATGACATCAAAGTTCTGGTCAAGGATGATACTACTTACCAATAATATATTATGTGATGGAAGGATATGTGTTTGAGATTCTAAAAAAGTATCAATCCACCTTAAAGTGTGATGCTTCATCGAGCCTTTTCAAGCTTTTTTCGATGATTTTTCAAAAATTTACTGATTGCTTTCAAGTTTCAAGTTTCAAAAGTAAAAGGTAACTCTGTCCGGGAGATTTTTGAAAAAAGAATCATAAATTATATTATTTAGAACAGCTTTTGAACCAATTTAAATTGGATCATATATTTTATATGATGAATCATTTTTTTGTGATGAATGATTAATGATTGATTAATACGTTTTCTTATGATTATAATTACTGATTAATGATAAGATTGCAAAAACACTGTGATTATGATTAATGATTTTGATTAATCTTAATCATTAATTATTAATCATGATTAAATTTATGATTAATCATTAACGCTCTGGAAGACACCATACAATTTTTGATTTGATATTCAATACTTGATGAGATATTTCAGATAATGTCTTGACCCAATCTCGGCCCATCTGACCCACTGTCACCCCCAACGACGGTAGTTACCAATATCTAGCATCCACTAGGAGCATTGTAGCCTATAAAGCCAGTTTGGTGGGTCCTTAAAAGCTCTGTTTTCTTCAAATCTTCAAACAGAGAAAAAAATCTACTCAATCACTGAGTTGGTCTTACTCAGAAATCGATAAGTTTTTTTTATATCTCGTTCAATTATTGAAGGCTCAATCGCGTTCAACGCTTCACGGAGCCGAGATTTTTTTGTTTTGTTTACAAATCAATAACTTCTTTATTGTAGTGATTAGTTCAGGATGGAGGCCAATGTACTCGTAGCAATTCGAGGTTAGGAAGTCACATTTTCCAAGGATGGACAAGGTGAGGATTGAGTAATGGGTATCTCTGGAACACATCCGGGATTACTGCGCATTTTGCAGAGTACTCGGCGCCTTTTGATGTTGGTACCTGTTGCGTGGTTTGTTCTTCCGGATGACCAGGACTTACTTGTGAACACAAAGAGGGCAAAATAGAGAAAAAAAAAACTGGGGGAGAAAACACAAGTGAATTAAACTTGTATACGTGGTCGATCACCATAACCGAAACCGCATGTAGTACAAAGATTATCGAGCGTAAGGTTTGTTCTATGCAAATGTGCGCTTAGCGAGTAATGTTTGGACATAAGTCTTGAGATCACGCGTATGAAGTCTCGACCTACGTTCAAACCGTAATGCCACGCTCGCAAAGAAACATTAAAAATAATGGAATGTAACCACCGTCCCAGCTGGCCATCTCGCCAATCATTTTGCAAACTTTGAAGAGAACTCTGGCGAACAAAATGGAAAAATTCATCATGTGAAATTCTTCTATCATAGATCTCACCTTCCTGTGCGCCCACCTTTGCGAGAGAGTCCGCCTTCTTATTGCCATAAATTGAGCAATGTGAAGGAACCCATACAAAGGTAATCTTGTATAATCTTTCGACCAGTGCACTCATCTGCTCCCTTATTTTTGTAAGAAAGTAAGATGCATGCTATACAGGTTTCATCAACCGGAGTTCCTCAATGAAACTTAAGCTATCCGAGAAGATGAAGAAATGGTCTGCGGACATGTTGGAAATCATCCCGAGAGCGAAGTTGATTGCTGTCAGCTCAGCAACATAAACAGAGCAAGGTTCCGGAAGTTTGCGAAAGGCGGTGGCGTTTTCATTGAAGACACCGAAGCCATTGGATCCACTAATGCGAGACCCATCAGTGAAGAATCTTTTACCGGCATTGACATATTGGTAGTTTTCGTTAAAAATGCGGGGAATAGATATACACCGAAGTTGATCTGGTATTCCATAAATAGCTTGTTTCGTGGATAGATCATATTCAACAGAGGAACTGACATTAGTGAAGTGTACACGAGGAGGATTATAACCTGGGAGGCTTATATCAGATGACATGTAGAAAAGATATATTCTCATGAATTCTGACAGAGTTTTCAGACTGAGCATTTCTTCGAAGTTTTCGATAACAAGTGTGTTGCTCAAACTACACACACTTGATCATAACCTTAGCTAGAGCTCCCAGAAGCGGTTCCGGGGAGGTTTCACCCCGGCCAGGGCCTCTAGGCTCGCATTATGCTTAGTTTGGGTGCCCTAAGTGCCTTTTGAATCAAACCAGACCCCAAGTTATTTTGAAGTCAAAGACTGGTCGATTTCTATTCCCAAAAGATTATGTTTCAATTGGGTTGGATTCGCTTTCTGAAAAGAAAACAACCAATTGCCAGCGAGTTGTTCCACTTTTGGTTGAAAATGATTTTCTTCTAGTAATTTTTCAGAGAGTTGTTTCCGGAATTCTTACAGGAATTGCAGCCTTATATCTATCTACATCCATTTCTGTTAAGATACTCCCATTTTTTTCCAGAGGATTCCTCCAACGAATCAAAATATGTTGTCAATTGTCATCCAAAGATTGCTTAATAAATTTCTCAAATGTTTCCCCCACAAAACTTCTCTTATTCGTGCAAGAATTATTAAGGAATTTCCTCAAGTATCCCCAAGTAGAATTTCTCCGGAAATCCTTCCAAATATTTTTCCGAGAACGCTTCAAATATTTATTTCTTGTGAAATCCCAAAGAACTTTTTTCTATAGTTCACTGTGTAGCTCCCTACAAGAATCCCAAACTCAAACTTTTTTTTTCAAACATTCCTGTTTCCTACATGAATTCTTCTAAAGTTTCCTGAAATGATTATATCGGTATTTCCTTCAGAAATTCTTCTAGGATTTCATCCAAGGATTCCTCTTATTATTCATTCAAGGATTTTCCCACGAATTATTCTGATACAGTCGGAACCCGCTCGTTGAGCCATAACCTCCAACCAACCAACGAATTCGATTCGCTAGTTGGGTGAAGTGACAGCAGCACAAGGGGCGTGCGCATTGTTTTTTTTAATCATGTTTTGGTTGGAAGTAAAAAGTAAAATTTTTCAATTTGTTTTTATTTTTATCTGTATTACCGAGATTTTTAGCCCTGGGCTAGTTCATCTCGGTACCCACGCTTTACTTCGCTTCCGAAGGAAGAACCCACATTTTGTAAGTTTGTCGGGAGTGGGATTCGATCCCAGGTCCTCAGCATGATAGTCAAGTGTTCTATCCATCACACCAAGTCCGCTCCACTTTCAATTTGTTTTACATTTGAGCAAAACTGATACGTTTTGCAAGATACATATACAGGTATTCTTCGATATAACGTACCCTCGATATAGCGTACCCTCGATATAGCGAATTCGATATAACGTACAACATTGAAAGTTTTGATTTTTCCCAGGAACAACCCTCAGATAAGCTACGAAACCACTCAAATCAATGTTTTCCTGCAGTATTAACCTTGTTATCTTGAATTAGGGAAAATTGGGGGAAAATTTAGTACGTTATATCGAAGCAAAATGTACGTTATATCGAAGCGCAAAAAACAAAATTACTTTTTCGTGAAAATTCATGTTTTTCATTATTGGTTTTGTGAATTTCACCGAAATCATTATTTGGGGTTAATTTCACGTCGAAATCATCAATATTAGCATAAAATTTTCTTCTGCTTCGATATAACGTACACTTCGATATAACGTGCAAAGCGAAAACTTTTTTGTACGTTATATCGAAGAGTACCTGTATGGCCAATGCGAGAAATAATTATTTTCACCCATTTTTAGTCGGCGAAGTGAAAATATATATGTTTATGAAACCACCCGGACCAAAATGCAAGCACAAAATGCTTTCAATGATCGACAAAATAAAGATTGCTGATGTTTTGCATTTGTTTCGAAATAATTGTACATATTGTTTTTTTTAAGAAATATAAAACAGAAATTCTTCTCGATTATCAGTAAAGTTTAAGAAACCAAAAATTCATTAGCTCGCCCCTCGGAATTACAGATTGGTTGTAATTTTCAGTTTGACATTGAATATGACATCCAGGTGCTTTTTAGTTGGCTGACAGCTCAACTAACGGAGCCCCAACTAAAAAGCCACCCAACTATTAAGCCCTCAACCAGCGGGTCATGACTGTATCTTATGCTGGGATTTATCCTTGAAAACCTCCCAGGACATCATCAAGCTTTTTTCCAGCAATCACTTTGGAATGCTTCTCCAGTTTCTCTAGGAATTCTTCCAAGGATAATCAAGTCAAAGGTGGTCACACGAAGCACTAAAATTATGTGAGCCAGAGGGATGGCCACGACTCATTGAAAATGTGGATTACGTGGTCTACGGTATGTGATCTCCGTGGTTTATGAACAGCCGCTGTGTTTGCTCAAGACTTGGCCATGTTTTGCACTGAGTAAATACTTGCATGGTCCATTTCAATCAAACTCATTCAAAGAGTAATCCCAATAGTCTCTTTATCACGTCTAGACACCCAAAATCGAAACATTCCCTCAATCTGGCGATTCCTCTGAATGCAGCAGTAATCAGACAGGGTGCGAGAGGAATCGAAACTTAACTCGAGCTCAATTTGCCCTAACTTGTTCAGCGATGGTGATAAAAGTAAACTTTGTTCGTAGCACACGGCACAGTACCATGCGTTCCCAAGCTGCAACAAATCAACACTGTAAAGCAATATGTAGTGCAGAGAATAGGAATAGTTAATCCATCGCGTGTGCACACCGAACGCCACATGATAATAGAAACGAATTGCAGCAAGTTTATTCGTTCGTGCTGTTGCACCGGGGCCGAGAGTTCAGTGAACAAAGGATATCTATGTAGGTATTCCGGTCTTTGGTGCAGCGCAAACGATCCAACTCTTACTTTCCCTCGACGACGACGACGACGACGACGACGAGGACGACATCGCGTTGCCTATCGTAGCAACTAAACTCTGAGTTGTAACTCGACCCGGAATCAAGTGCGCTGTAAAGTTTAGTTCAATCACACCCGCGCGCCACGTTCACAGCTACCTAGGGAATCGCGCCACTTGGGCGGTGGCTTCTATTTTCGTCTGTTTTCCACTATAACTCAGTCACATTTGAACCAATTGACACAATTTTTGGAATGCAGTGAGATAGGTATAGTATTTACCCGTGTACAACATTTCAAGTCAATTGGTTCAAAATTGACTGAGTTATAGTGGAAAACAGACGAATATAGAAGC
This sequence comes from Aedes albopictus, assembly GCF_035046485.1. Lineage (NCBI taxonomy): Eukaryota > Metazoa > Arthropoda > Insecta > Diptera > Culicidae > Aedes > Aedes albopictus. The sequence continues at coordinate 95,074,528 of NC_085136.1, forward strand.
CACCGCCCAAGTAGCGCGATACCCTATGTAGCTAGCAGCTAGATTATGAATAATGAGCGGGGATTATATGAGCGCCGCGTAAAGTGTTGTTCTTAGCTATCGGGGAGCAAGAACCGAAACAATTTATACCACTTACGAAGCAACAAGATGTGACGGTGCACCACGTCGTCTTCGTCGTTGTTCTGATTGAAGTTTTCTTGAATCCCAGTCAGTGGCGAGAATTTGGTTATAGCACGCATGCACAGATAACACCAAATCATTTTTTGCCCGCTAACTTCCCGGGATAATTTACTTCCGAGATCCAAACGTGACTTGGGTTTCGAATGATACAGCAGGAGAATTATGACTGGGGCATCAATAACACATGTGTGCGTGGGGTGTGCCGGACTTAGCTGCGAGGAGAAGTTGCACCTTCCATAGAAAACGGAATAGTACCGTCTTCGTCGTTTTTTTTTTTCTTTCAATCCTGGTGAACCGACTGGATGGTCGAGGCAAAAATGATGATTTATTAAATTCAAATGAGCAGCGAGTGTAATAAAAATAAATTGAGTCACGACCCAGCGGATACCAGCAAAGGGCTAATACTTACGGAAGTACTCCAGAATTGCTTCCTGGCGGCCAGTTTTCTTATTTACGGGACGTGTATGCCCATCGTACGGGCTGGAATTGAATTTTACGTTGTAGTTGATTCGTTCACCATTGTAGATTTTCTGGAAATAAATAGAAGAAAACAGATGAAAATGAAACCATGAATACCATGAGCAGACTTAAAACCTAAGACTCTGTTTTTTTTAGATTCAGTGCTATTGGTAATAATAAGTTTTTACCATTTGAGAATCGTTATGATATCAATGTTTTACACTGATTATGGCAACGCTTGGGGTCTCCAGTTAGCCTAGTGGTTAAAGCTATGGATCGCCAATCCGCAGACGGCGGGTTCGATTCCCGATCCGGTCGGGAAAATTTTCTCGACACCCTGGGCATAGTGTATAATTGTACTTGCCTCACAATATACAAATTCATGCAATGGCAGGCAAAGAAAGCCCTTAAATTAATAACTGTGGAAGTGCTCAAAGAACACTAAGTTGAAGCGAGGCAGGCCAAGTCCCAGTGGGGACGTAGAGCCACATAGAAGAAGAAGAAGATGGCAACGCTTCAAGGTAAAAATAACAGACGCCAACTGAAACACTAAGCACAAATCAGTTTAAAAAACAAGTCTCCAAAAAATTCAATCAGATGACGCATAAAAAATTTTGCATTCCTTGAAAACAAGAACAACGCCGGGACAGCTGGACTGCATCAAGAAGGAATCCAAAAACTAGACAAGCTGTTGCATCGCAGCTCTACCCTGTTGTTACCCCATAGTAGCAGCAAACATGGAGCGCCTTTCAACCCAACTCTCCCGGTGAAACTGATATGGACGACACACTTCTGACATCAAAACTCAATTTACCTGTCGACACACACGGCACCGTACAGTCGAACAGAGGCGCGTATGGTCTCGGTATCCAACAAGGTGCAAGATGCCCAAAAGCTGGAAACGAAAGAAGGGTTCTTCAAGATTCAGCATAGAATGCAACTGTCCTCTTGCATACTTTCGAAAGCGTAGGGTTAGCCAGAAGGGCTATGTAGGGGGCCATACATATTTGTGACTTAATTCTTTGAAGACGAAATTTTCACCTTTCTGGATGCAACCTCGCTGATTAGCTTTTAATTCTACCCTGAAAGTTCTCCCAACTAACAATGATAGTTGGTTGATAGTTGGATAGTTGCTGTTGTACAGCAATAATGTTTTTGGGATGTTTCCTCTAAATTTTCAATTCTAATATGAATCTCAAGCTCAGGGAATCTTCATGTGCTTACAGCAAACTTTTCTCAATCTCGTATTGAGATTTGTGCCTACAAATATTCTGTTCAAGGATGTGAGAGAATTAAAAATTCCACAAAAAAGAAATCATATATCCAGCATAGCAGCAATAAATTTTTTTACTTATTCCAAACAGTACTGGAATTCAGGCCTTCAAATGTAAAGGAATAATTTGGTTCATTAAACACCTTCCCCAGCAAATTCCACTCATGGACCTTTTACTTAGAGATTCCTCCAGGAGTAAATTCGAAAATTCCTCTAGAATTCCAATCTCCTGGCGTTCCTTAAGGGATCACTCTAGGAATTCCTTCAGAGAACACTCAAGGAACTTCATCAAGGGTTCCTACAGGAATTCCATCTGCGATCCCTCCTGGAACAACTTCATTCCTCCAGGAATTCCTTCAGAAATTTCTCCTGGAGGTTTTTCTGGGAAATCTTCAAGGGTATTTCTTCAAGGATCCCTCCTGAAACTCCTTCTTGGATTCCTCTTTGAATTCCTTCAGAATGCTTCGTGGAGATTTTTCAGTTTCTTTGAAAAACTCTTTGAGGGATTTCCCAAGGAGTTCGTTCAGGTATTCATACAAAAGTTCCAGTGGTTAATCCAGGAGTTCCACTGAGGATTCCTACAGTATAGTAGTTCTTTCATGGATTGCGTAAGAAGTTGCTTCAGTGTCTCTTTAAGAGTTCGTTCAGGGATCTTCGCAGTGGTTCCCAGGAAGATCCCAGGAGTTCCCAGTTCCCAGTAGTTCCCAAGAGGATTCAGGGATGCTTCCAGGTGTTTCAACAAGAATTCCTTCTGAAGTTCTCTCAGTTATTCCAACAGGAGTTCCCTAAGGTATTCTTCCAGAAGTTCCTTCAGAGATTTTTTTCAGAAGAATTCAAATATACCTCCTGGAGATCCATTAAGAATTCCTCCAGAAGTTATTTCAGGAACTTTTACAGGAGATCTTCAGGAAATTAGTTTTGGAGTACCTCTTGGGAATCGTTCTGAAGTTCGTTCAGAAACTTCTACAGGAGTTCCGTCAGGAATTATTCCAGGAGTTCCTACAGAGATTCCAGCAGGAGTTTCAGGGATTCGTGCAGATGTTTCTTCAGATATTCCTCCTGAATTCTTTCAGGGATTGCTTTAGAAGTTTCTTCCAGAATTTCTCTCCAGGAGTTCTTTCAGAGATTTTACAGGAGGATTCAAGGATACCTCTGGAAGATTTCAAGGATTCCTTTAGAAGTTTATTCAGGGTTTTGTCCAAGATTCTTCCAGGAGTCCTTGAAGGAATTCCTCGAGAAGTTCCTCTAGGGATTCTTCCAAGAGTACTTCCAGATGTCGCTCCTGGAGTTCTTTCGGAGATTTTTTCAGGAGGATTAAAGAGTGCCTCCAGGAGATCATTAAATATTTCTCCAGAAGGTTCTTCAAAAAATCCAATAGAAGTACCTTAAGAGGTTCTTCTAGAAGTTCTGTCTAGAATTTTCTTAAGAACTATAGTTAGGTATATCTCCAGGATTTTCTTGAAGGATCTCTCATGGAGTTCCGACAAGAATTTTAGATTTTTTTCAGGAAATCCTCCAGGAATTATTTCGGAGATTCGTCGTGCAAATCTTTCGGAGATTCCACCTGAGAGTCCTTCGGAGATTCCTCTTGGAATTATCCCGAGGCTTCCTCTTAGAAATCCAGCAGGGATTCCTCCTGAAATTTCTACAAGGATTCTTCCTGAATGTTCTTCCTAGAAATTATTTGCGAATCATTCTCGACTTTTAAATTCCAATTTCAGTAGTTTCTGCAGGGATGACTCTAAGAAAAATTCTCAAACCACCGGGGATTCAAATGGAAGTTTCTTCATACAGCAGTTCTTGCAGGGTTTAGTCCAGGACCTCATTAAGGGATTGCTCCACGAATTCTTTCAGAGAATCCTCCAGGAGTTTCTCTAGAGATTCCTTCTGAGTTCCTTCAAGGTTTTTCCTGGAATTGCTAAAGGGGATTTCTTGGAAATCCTTTTGAGATTCCAGCCTTAGAGGTTTCTTCTTAGTTCTTCATCGAGATCAAAGTGCTTTGTGAGTGTGCAGTGCAGTGGTGTCGTTAGTGTGATTTGTGTTCAATTATGCCTGATCTCCGACCGCTTAACAAGCAGGAGCACCGGTTGTGGAAATCGCTTGAAGGAGTTCAGTAGCTCGTCAGTCGCTTCTAAACGAAGCAAAATGCGGAACAAGTAAGCGTTAGACTGGAAGCGTTAGATAACTTATTCAGTCAGTTTCTCGAGATCGAGCTGCTTTCGGAGGATGAGATTGAGAACCCTATCTTGCGACAAATCATTCTTCATGATTTTGCAAAACAAGAACTCTTGAAGATATTTTGAGACTTTCTAGACATATTGGCCACTATCAGAAGGACTCTGGGAACCTCGTGCCCCCGGGGAAGGGACCAGTTCATGTTTTTTTTTCTGAACCCTGTAGAATGCATTTCGAGACTTTCTGGACATATTGGCCACTATCGGAAATACTCCGGAAACCTTGTGCCCATGAGGAGGTGGTTAGTTCGTGATTTCTATGTACCCTGTCTTGTGACATATCATTCTTCTTGATTTTGCAAAACAAGAACTCCGGAAGGTATTTCGAGACTTTCTGGACATATTGACCACTAACGCAGGTACTCCGGGAATCTGGTGGGTGCCGTCGGCGGAGTGGCCAGTTCGTGATTTTTCATGAACCTTGTCTTGGGACGAATCACACTTCATGATTTTGCAAAACAAGAACTCTAGAATGCATTTCAAGACTTTCTGGACATATTGGCCACAATCCAATGTACTGCGCGAACCTGGTGCCCCCGGGGAAGTGGCCAGTTCATGATTTATTCTGAACCCTGCCTTGCGACATATCATTCTTCATGATTTTGCATAACAAGAACTCTTGAAGATATTTTGAGACTTTCTGGACATATTGGCCACTACCAGAGGGACTCCGGAACCTGGTGCCCCCGGAGAAGTGGTCAGGTTGTGATTTATTTTCTATAAACTGTCTTGCGACGTACCATTCTTCATGATTTTTCAAAACAAGAACTCCAATAGTAGTTTACGCAACAAGGTGCAGAATGACGATTTTTACAGCACGAGTCGTACATTTATCGAACGAGGCTTGCCGAGTTGGATAATTACGACGAGTGCTGGAAAAATCGAGTTCTGCACCGAGTTGCGTACAACGTTTTCTGCAATTTCGTAAATTACCCTTGAGGATAGTTTTCAACAAAACTTTTTCATCCAACTGCACACTGATGTTCATAGCCAATGTTTAAGAAAATCTGATCATAATAGGTTATACTGTGCAGTTGTCACAATTTTTCATAACTGCGTCCAGAAAGCATCAAGAAGTTGACCAAAACTGAAACAAAACTGAATGGTTCATTACGCAACGCAAATCAGTGATGTAATAAATCATTACAGCACTGTTAATTAGGTGTGGGAAAGTAGGCCTTTTCCTGTCAGATTTGCGTGAGGTAAAACAGCCTATTACGATGAGAAATTGCAAAACAGATATTACGAGACTTTTGGACATATTGGTTACTACTGGAGCAATTCCGGAAACCTCCGGAAAATGGTGCCTCCGGGAAAATGGTCCGTTCGTAATTTTCCCTGAACCCTGTTTTGCTACATATCATTCATCATGATTTTGCAAAATAAGAACTATAGGAGATATTTCGAGACTTTCTGGACATACGGGGACTTTCTGGACATACGAGGGAAAGTTACGAGGAGCTCAACCGGTTGATCAGCACGAAGTTCCCATCCAGACGACAATCTCGTCCAGTGTTCGCAGCATTATCTCATGACATAAGGTATCGCTAGCAAGTTGAAGTTAGACGAAACGTCAATCTATCAGTCGGTTCATTCGTCGAAGAGATGTCGTTCCACGTTGCCTTTGCCGAAGGTGATTGTTTTACTGCCGACTGCCAGTTTCTGTGCCGCATCGTGGAATCTTACGAATCCCGCGCTGTTAGCTGATCCCAAGTTCTTCGAGATGGGACCGAGCTGCTCAAGGACGAACGGCGAAGCATAACAGACGACAACCCGACTCTACAAAACACCGTGCTTCCGGTCCGGTTCCCGAGAGTCCGACTGCTGCATCGTGCTCCCTAACTCACGTTTGTTCGACGGCGGGGATCCAAGACCAATTCTCCTGGTTCTGGGAAGTATAGATTTGCCAGTCAACCAGCACGACGTCGGTCGAAGAATCGGCCTGCGAGGTTTTCGACAGTACAGCTTTCCGGGACGAAGAAGGGAGATAGGTAGCCACGCTGCCGAAAAAGGAGCGGAAGATCCAGTGGCTAGGTGACTCCCGATCTACAGCAATCAAGCGCTTCTTGGGACTGGAATGACAGCCCGCTATGAATCCGGAACTAAAGAAGCAGTACGCGGAGCTCATGCGCGAATAACTGGACATGGACCACATGAGGGAGCTTTCCGATGATGATGCAAGCGCATTTTCGTATTATTCGCTAATTGATGCTCTAATGGTGCGACCTGTTGTTCAGGACATAATTTATTCGCTTATGTAGAAGACGTCGCTAAAATGTACCGCATGGTACTGATGAATGCAGCTGATCATCAGCTGCAAAGGACCGTTTGAAGAGATTAGCAATGAAGGTGAAAGGTAGCATCCTGCTGCGGCAAAGGTCCTCAAAAAGATTTCTACGTCCATTATATGCTGTCCGGCGTAGACGACATTGAAGAAAAGAAGATACCAGTTCTTCGGATGGTAGATCTCCTGCAGTCTTCCGATTAATCCTTGCGTAAGTGGAATTTTAACAGCAAATAGCCTGGGAGCCTAGCACGAGTTGCTTCCGATTCAGCTCGCCAGCTTGGAATGAAGCCGTAAAGATTACGAAGATTTGCGTTTTGATTGATACATCTCGATTATTTAACCCGTTAGGACTATTGATCTCTTCGGAATTGGTTGTCTACGATTGCGTGCAGTGCTTTCGTGGGAAACCGAATATCAAGGAGCAACTGATGGCCGATCTACCCCCCGATCAAATCAGGCCATGTTTCCCGTTCCAGAATTTCGACGTCGATTACTGCGGTGCGTTCCACGTCGTGTACCCGCTGTGTCGAGCCCAATCAGTCAAATGCTTCGTAGCAGTCTACGTGTGCCTAGTTACAATAGCAGAGCATTTGGAGCTAGCAGTCGATCTGTCGACACAGGTATTCCCCACGACGTTGCAACGATTCACTGTGTGGCGTGGCAAACCATCGCTGATAATGTGCGATAACGCGACGAACTTCGTCGGCACTCGGTTGGATGACCTAGTCCAGCTGTTCGCGAGTCAGCAGTTCACGGATGCAGTGCTACGACAGACGATAGAGAACAGAATCGAGTTCCGGTTCATTCCAGTCCGCTTCGGAGGACTGTGCGAATCAGACGGTGAAGTAGTTCAAGATATGGTTCAAGTGAACGATTGGCACCCGCAGCCTGGAATACGATAGGATGCAAACAGTGCTGGTGCAGACAGAAGCCATCTTGAATTCAAGATCGTTGACCCCGATCAACAACGATCCGGGCGACTTCGAGGTCCTCACCTCTGGACACTTCTTGATCCAGCGACCGCTGACGCTCATTCCGGGACCCGATTTTGGTGTAGTTCCAGAGACCTGACCTTCGACTTGGGAAAGAATAACGGAGTTCACCCAGAGGTTGTGGGAGAAATGGTCGGAGCAGTATCTGTCCAACCTCCACAATTGGACGAAATGGACGAGGCATATGGTATGGACAACATAGCTGTTGGCACTATGGTTATTTTGAAGGAGGAGAATTTGCCACTTTTGGCAGTTGGCACGAGTGAGCGAGGTCTACCCTGGATCTGACGGAAATATTAAGGTTGTGATCGTGCGTTACCAGCGAGCGATCTCCAAGGGCTGTGTGCTGTCGATAAGAGACAATCTACCATCTGGTGGGGGAGACCTAGGACTCCTCCAACGGCGGAGGTCGAAAGAAGAAGAGTCGAAGTCAAACACGTCAAATATCATCCGTCAGAGAACAAGTCACCAGCACTTCGAAGGTTACACTCTAGGCGTCCAAGTCCATAAATTAGTCATCAATAGTCAGAATCGTCATCAGTCATCCAAAAAGCCGTAGTCGTCGAAGTCGCAGACGCACCAAGTACCGAGAACTACCGAGGACTGCAATATCAACCATCCCGAGCAGAGGGGAATATCAAATTAATAACTACGAAATCACAAAACCTGTTTTTATATCTTGTTTTGTTATTATTGAATTATCAAGGCATTACGTTTCCATAACATGTTTTGTTGGACAATCTTATTTTGTTATGACCAAGCAATTGGTATGCAGCCCTTAAATAACATTTCAATATTACATTCTGTTGTGGAACAAGTTTGGTTATTATTGTATTATTGAGAGTGCACAAATACTTTATGGTATTGCTATCTAGGCTAAAACAAATTTTGAAACAAAACCTACGTCATTCTACAACGTTATTTACAGCATTTGAGGGAAAGCAACTGCATATTCACTCATCAATTTGTCTTCCTCTTCCATTTATCATTACATCCAAACTGGGACAAAGTGCATGCCCCATATCACTAGCTAGTATTCCGTGGGAAAAAGTTTGCATAATGTACCAGAAAAACTGTTTAACGATTTTTTGAAAAGTGCGCAAAGTTACAAGTGTACAAAACAAAGTCCCTGTTGGGCGGCGCGAGGTTACCAGCCACTGCCCAAGTTGCGCAGTACCCTGCATACATCTAAACGAGAACATAGCAGACGATATTGAAGGTTTTTAAGGTTTTCAAAGGGACGTTCCAGATTCCGCCTTTGACGTGTGAATTTCAATGATAAAAATGTCAAACTTATGGAGTAAACTTGTTTGAACGAAGCTAATACAGACAGCTGAATCCAAAATTGTAGATGGTTTTGAATGGGATTTTTCAGAAATATTTTGTATTTCACATGTTTTCCCTGTCGTTCCAGAGGATGAAGTCGGATCTACCTATTTGAAAGATAGGTACATGAATAGTTGAAAATACACCTATTAGGGAAGAGAGAAACTGAAGTTCGCATTCTCACATGTTGGTCTAAATATATAGAATTCTCAGCCATCACGAAGTCATATATGATGTAGAATAGGATGCTAAAGTGGAGGCCATACCCGACTAGATGAACATAACAAGAATATATTATAATTATATCTTAATGTGATATAACTAACAAATTATGTTATAATTTCGTTATGACATGGACTGTTTCAAACTTTTTCAAACTAAATTATAACAAAATATATTATAATCTTTTCTAACTAGTTTTGTTACAAATAAATCAGAACAAACTCTGTTATAACTTTGTTATTTTTGCAACTGAACAAAATAATCAGTTGCAAAAATAACATAATTATATCAGAATATGAAATAATTTTAATTTTTAGCTATATTACAAAAAATGAGAAATTTGATTAAGTATTCGTTTTTTTCATTGCTTGTAGAGCAAAAGGTCGATGGAAAGCAGGTAAAAGATCAGAAAATGCTTATAAGGAAACAGCTTTATTCTATGTAATTGAAAAATTAAAAAAAAACCATTCAATTGCTGTTGAGGGGCTGCAGTTTTGCTTGTTTTTATTGCGTAGAATGCCGGAAGCGTATCCGGCTACCCTCAAAACTGAAAAGTACTCATATTTTTTCAACTTTGAACCGATTTAAGTGAACTTCGACTCGTTTGAATAAGAAATCTTTTTTTTTATTGATTGGTTATGCGAATAGAACGATTGGGTTACGCGGTATTCCCAAAAGTCCAAATTTTCTGGAACATATTCTTATGCTATTGAGGGGTCCAGATGCAAAGAGGTGTAAGTGATCGTTTTGTCGAGTTTGAGCTGAACATATCAAAAAATCTTCAGATTTCAAGCTCACAGGAACTTTTTAAAGATTATTTTTATGATGATTAGAAAAATTACAGTAAATCAGAGAAAATTGGGTTGATATTGAAACTCCATACATTTTGAATGGGATGAAAAACTGGTGAAAAACTTCAAAGCTCATTTACTCGAAAGTGGGTTTTTGTAACTTACACCCCTTTGCTTCTAAGCTCCTCTATTCTAATATCGGCGTTGTTGGAGTTAGCGTATTGAAAAGATATGGTCTCTCGTGAAACATGCTTCGTAATTACACTATTGAAAACGCTTTGACATCCACGTGCAGCACAACAGAACATGTGCTCGATGAACAAATTGAGATTTGAATTATGAAAATGCTACGGTCAACCTTGGCTTGGTCAGCCAAAGCAAAATCAAGAAATTGTCATTTATGCTTCGTAATGATTACTTTGAAGTCAATACTTTGGGCCTAGGCTGGGCAGATATGCTATTGGTGATTTGATGGTGCATGAAGAAGTAGAAGAACGATGGTGTTTTGAAAAATTCTATCCCTACCACACAGGAGAAGATTTTAAAATGCCTCTATAAAATCTTAAACAAAATCTAATTAAAAACGGTTTGATGTACGGTGTAAGACTTTGGACGGACTACATATTGAACGTATAAATTTAAATTTAACATTTTTTTCTTGGTAAGGTACTTAATTTGTACCAATCACCTAGTCTATGGAAAATTCCACGTGTATGGCAATTCGGGTTTTTTATTAACTCACGATGACCAGATCGGTTCAGTCGGATTTGTTTTTAATGGAAAAAATAAATCTAGATCAAATGAGATCAATATTGTCAAAATCGGAGAAAATTTATCGCAGATATAACCATTACATAGTTTACCTTCTTTATTTTATTGTCTGCTGTTTCATATTATGAAATAAAAAATAAAGGCATTGCAACTTCTAGAAATTTCATCACACTCTTCCGTATTTTTTTATTTCATTCATTACTATAATTTGAGTTTTGGGTAAATATAGCATCATAGCTATTGATATGTTTATCTTTGTATTAATTTCCTTCTTTCAATATCCCAGTCCCGTTACGGTGCCAAATTCCTATCACTTTTCTACGATTCCCAATTCTTATTGGTTAAGTAAAATTTTAGCTTCAAAAAGTGATACATCTGCAAATGAGTTTTTTTTTATCTCTAAATTGAGTAAACTTAGTTGAATTTATATGTCATTTTAACAGTACTGCTATTCTAACCTCTAATTATAACGTCAAAAAGTACCGAACAGACTATGTATTACGAAGTAATGAATGTTAGTGAGAGTGGAGATAGCAAATATGATACCTACTAAATAATTCTAATCAATAAAAATGTCAACTATACAGACAATTCTGCTCAATTGATGATTGCATTTGTCTATTATAACTTTTTTCTTTCGATCTATTATTATTCGATCATATATTGTTTGACATTATGTCATAAATATCTTTTTTCATTACTAAAAATAATCTAAAACAGAATAAAACTAAACAGCATCTGCAGAAGTAATCATATCGGCATATGATATAATTACCTTTTACCTTCGCTCACGTAGGTACGTGTATAATCGCCGTTCTCACAACGCGAACAAAACAAAAAATAAAAAAAATCATCTCCGTCTGGAAAAAAAAATAGAGTTAATAAACTATAGAGGACGAATGTCGCTGCTGTTCCCTTTGTTCTCGTTCGCAAACATCCCGGGTATCTATCTGTCTAACTGCATACTTTTTTGCTTTGACACTTATATCCCTCCCTATCTTCGCCAGCAAGAGATGTTGCGGCGGTGACGCCAGCGACATTCTCCCTCTATAGTTTATTACCTCTATTGGAAAAAATCTTTGTCACCGCCAAAATGCACCCCATGACGAAGCTCAATCATAAATAGTCGACTAGCAACTTTTTCGTCGTTCTCTTTGTTCCGAAACAGCCGACGACGGGCCATGCGAACGCCACCACTGTTATTAGTGTTTCAGTGCGCATGTCTGCGCACCGCGATGGCGCTGTTCGTAAGAGAGAGAGGTTCATTGTTTGATCTTGCATTCAAATCTCTGTCTATTTTTGTCCTGCGACTGGCAAACATGAAATGGGGGAATAGGGAAACTGGCAATACGTAGAACCAGTAAAGCTTCTATCGTCCCTCACTGCAAGTGCTGTGATAGCCTCATTGGTAAAGGCGACTGAAAATTTACGATAGCAGGATTGGAGGTTCAAATCCCGTCCATGTTTGTAAGTTTTATAATGAATTCGAATTTTTTTATGTGACCTATTATTTTCTAAAAATAGAATAACACACTTAAAATAATTACCCAAAAATGAGTAAAAAAAGTTAGTTTTTACCCTTATTTTGCTTTCGGAATGTTATCAATAACTCTTTAATATCAAAATTTGTTATTGAAATATTTCCCAAATTCACTGTTATTGAGTTGTTATTGCCACTAACAGACGCGCCAACTTGGCCAAATTATTGGGGGGGGCAAAGCCTGTTTTTTTTTTCGATTTTTTGCATGGGAAAATCGAAAAATCGTCAAATATTGGGGGGGCAAAACGATGCTTGCCCCCCCCCTAAGTTGGCGCTTATGGCCACTAACAAAACATGTTATTAAATTGATTTTTCAGGAACAAACTTTTGTTATGTGACTTGTTATTTTGCCGCTTATGACAGACAAGTTTATAACTCAATATGTTATGTTAATAACATGAAAATTATTAATTCCATTATGCAGTTATTTTGCCAAAATAACGCATTTTGTTATGCTGTTGTTATTCTCTTCTGCTTGGGTAGTCATGAGCAAGAAAGATACAGTGTACACATCGCCATCCACCCACCCTATGAAATACATCGGTAGTCAATAAGTCCTGGCAGACACCTAATCACAATACGGAACTGTATCCAGTGCAGAAATTTGTCTACCAGGTAAGTTATTCCGATTTTAAAAATTTTACTTTGCGGTACTACAGCATCAATTTTCCATCCAACTCAATGAGAAACTCCAGAAGAATTTGAGGTTACTCTTTACAATAATTGCAGTTTTCTCTTCTGAAACCTTGGAGGCTTCTCTTTAGAAGCCTTGGAGGCTTCTCCTCACAAGCCTTGGAGGCTTCTCTTCAGAAGCCTTGGAGGCTTCTCTTCAGGTAATTGAAGACTTCTCTTCAGAAGCCTCTAAGGTTTATCTTCAGAAGAATTGGAACATTCTCTACAAAGGAGTATTAGTTTCGCTTTAGAAGAATTTTAGGCTTCTCTTCAAAAACGTTAGAGGTTACTCTTTAGAATCCTTGAAGACTTCAGAAGCCCTAAAAGCTTCTCTTCAGAAGCTTTGAAGGCTTCTCTTTAGAAGCTTTGAAATTTTTGGCCTTTTTTCAAAAACCTTAAAGGCTTTTCTTCACAAACGAATTAAAAATGATAGATGAATAACAGATCATTCAGCAAATTTCCTTAAAATTATGCTTAAGAGCTGTTTGTTTAGCCTTTCTACAGTAAAAATGTTTGTTGGGAAGCTTTGGGGGCTTCTCTTCAGAAGCTTTGGAGGCTTCTCTTCAGAAGCATTGAAGGCTTCTCTTCAGTAGTCTTGGTGGCTTCTCTTCAGGAGCGTTGGAGACTTTTATTAAGAAACCTTGGAGGCTTCTCTTCAGAAACCTTGGAGGCTTCTCTTTAGATAATGGAAGACTTCTCTTCAGAAGTCTCTAAGGTTTATCTTTAGAAGAATTGGAACATTCTCTTCAAAGGAGTAGTAGTTTCGCTTTAGAAGAATTTTAGGCTTCTTTTCAGAAACGTTAGAGGCCGCTCTTGTGAATCCTTGAAGACTTCAGAAGCCCTGAAAGCTTCTCTTTAGAAGCTTTGAAGGCTTCTCTTCAGAAGCTTTGAAAGCCAAAAAGGCCTTTTTTCAAAAACCTTAAAGGCTTTTCTTCACAAACGAATTAAAAATGATAGATGAATAACAGATCATTCAGCAAATTTCCTTAAAATTATGCTTAAGAGCGGTTTGTTTAGCCTTTGTACAGTAAATATGTTTGTTGGGAAGCTTTGGAGGCTTCTCTTCAGTAGTCTTGGTGGCTTCTCTTCAGGAGCGTTGGAAACTTTTATTAAAAAACCTTGGAGGCTTCTCTTCGGAAGCCTTATAGGTTTCTTTTTCAAAGAATTGAAGGCTTCTTTCCAGAAGAATATGGTGTTACACTTCAGAATAATTGAAGTCTTCTCTTCAGAAACATTGGAGGCTTCAATTTAGAAGCCTTGGAAGCTTATCTTCAGAAGAATTGGAAGCTGCCCATCAGAAGCCTTAGAGGTCCGGACGCAGAAGGGGAGGTGGTGGGATTCGGGTTAACGCTCCCTCCCCCCTCGCTTCTTCTGCACACGGCATTGGGCCTCTTTCACCCTTTTTATGTTTTCAGGCCGAAAACTACAGAAATAGACAGGTTTAATAACGCTTGTACAAAATTCAGACCCCAAATCTTGCCCCAAATAGTTAAGTTACCATTCGGGACCGGCTAAGACGATACTCCGGCATCTACCATGACGATTCTACACCTCCGAAGTAGAACCCTAGAACTGCCTATGCCCGTTTGATGCATTCTGCTAAGACGGTTTAGAAGCAGCTGTTGCTACTGTCGTCACTGCCCCAACCATTGCTAAAACACATAGAATGCACCTCCCCTTACCAGTCGTCGTCCCCCAAAAAAGAAAGATTGTTACTCACCGTTATGCTAAGATTCCCGTCACCCGACGTCGTCGGTGCCATCGTTACTGAACCCAATGCAGCCAGTAGCACTCCGAGCACCATGACCACCAGCGTCAGCGCGCTTCTGCTTCTGCTCCTATTGCTGCTGCTGCTGGTCAACGTAAGACGACGACGGCAAACATGTGTGGTGGCCGATCTCCGTCGTCGGGTGAAAAATGTGCAGTTGCTGAGAGAATGTAGAAATAAGTAAACGAGTAGAGTATGATGGAGAAAAACTGAGACGTTCTGGCGTGTTATGTGTGAATGGTTGAACTGAAGCCCCACCTCACCCTACCACACACTTGAGACAAGACGTTGTTGGTTGAGGAGCTTCTTCACCGGTGGTGGTGAAGAGGACGTCGAGAGGGGCTCGGGAATCTCGGGATGATTTAAACAAGATTCCTGACCACTGTCAACGTTGGCCGTTGGGATAGGTGTGTGCGCTTCCCATTCAGGTGCAGGTAATGTTACAAGAGTGGCAGAGTGCCGGAGGGCGTGATATTTGAATAACGAGATTTTGAACACTTACCGGTGGCGATGGGATTCACTGTGACTTGCATTACACAGGTCGGAGCAAGGAGACAGGTTTCGTGACATGATTCGGATTTTTTCTTCGTGTTACAAGATGCTCTTCAGAAAACTAGTTCCCCCAGAATTTGATTCTGTTGGGCCAAGTGTTTCAGAGTTTGAATGAAGCTTTGTCGGTTGGTGTTGACCGTTGCTTTTAGCAGCACGCTTCAAATGGGTTACCGGTGTTGCGATCTGGCTGAAAAAGGGCGTGAGAGATATGGAAATCGGTCAGTAAACGATTGATTGTAGGTATGCTGCTGAAGGTAACTCATGCTATATAATATTGAATAAGATTTTAATTACTCATTTAATTAACAAGACGTTGAATGCACAAGGCGTCTACATTTCATTTAAACATTTTTAACAAAACGTAGCAGTTTCTGTATCATATGGAATCATATGCGTTGTACCAGATTTTATTGAAAACAATGGAGGAAAAACGATCAACTTCCCCCCATCTTACGGTATCTTAAATAGGTAAAGGGATGCCAGATGATATTTTTTTTTTTCAAAAATCTGTATCCCATACATAATTTGGGTGAAAATTCTGTATCCCATACAAAAATAAAATAGCTTCTTTAGCTCAAAAATTACTATTTCTGGTATTGGTATAGCTACGAATTGTATCAATAAATAAAAAAAAATTCATGTAAAACGAATTCCGTACGGATGCACAAAAATCTGTATAATACAGATAAATTTACGATTTCAGATTTTCTACATGTTGTATATTTTTTATCCACGTTCAACATGTTGTAATTCTGTAATCAAAATCAGGTATTTTCCTCTGCAGTTGAACTGATAAAGCTATTACTTAAACATGCATCCTTGCCTGCAGAACCAAGCTTGGTTTCCACAGCAACTTTTCATATCGCAGCACAGTAGGCCTGGCCGCTTAATGCTTGTAATATGTCTCCGATGATGATACTTCGATAAAACTTGTAGTAATGAAAAATGATAAGAAAAATGATAGAAGTAGTCAGTTCTATCAATTCCAAGGACTGTTTAAATGCATGGCTGTGTATGTGAAGTAGCGTTGGACAATTTTAAATCGATGTTCGCAACATCGATGTTTTTGTTTCGATTAATCGATTTATATGTATATATCAGGTTCCCTGGGAAATTCCTACCAGGAGTCTAAGTGAATCTTTCTCACGATTCTGAAGGAATGCATCTTATGGTCTAGAGACTCCCTTTCAGGGTTCCAGCGCATCCTTCTCAGGATTCTAGGTCAGTCCATCTCTAAGTTCCGAACATTTTTTTTTTTTTGGGAATCCCCTCTCAGGAATCTAGATTTTTTTTCTTAATAATGTGGAAGATCCCCCTCTTGGGATCCCTCTCAGGGTTCTGGGGCAATCTCTTTCAGGATTCTAACGGGATGTCTTTCTATACTACAGGAGAATTTCTCTCAGGAATCTAGGCGAATCCGCCAGGGAGTTCTGGGGATATCCGTCTAAGCATTCTGGGAGAACTCCGAGGAAAAACTTCTCTCCGGATTCTGAGACATCCAGATTCTGGGACAATCTATTACAGGATTCAGGGAGAATCCATATCGGGAATCTGAGGAACTCCCTCAGGATTCTGGACGATTCCTCTAAAGATTCTAAGAGAATCCATCTCAGAAAACTGGAGTATTCTCTCCTAGCATTGTAGGGAAATCCTTAATAGAATTGAGTTAGAATTCCTATTGGAAGAGCCTTTCTCTTTTTTCTGGGATAAGGTTTGCCAGGATGCTGGTGTGATAATTTACAGTATTTTGAAGGAATCTCTCACAGAATTTTAGAGGAATCCTCAGTGTTATGGAAGAGCCCCATTTAAAAATAATGGAGGATTTTTTCTTAGCTGTATTATATGGTAATACCTATTAGAATTCTAGGGAATCTCTGGATTCTGTGGGAATTCATTTCAGGATATTGGGGTATTCTCTACCAGTGTTCCCTAACAAGGGTGAAATCCCTTTCAGGATTCTAAGATATTTCTGGATGATCTGGGTTGATTCTAGCGTTGGGCAATTTTGAATCGATGTTCGTAACATCGATGTTTTTGTTCCGATTAATCGATTTTTTTAATCGATGTTAAGGCCCCACAAAATCGACCGAATCAATTTTTTACATTCGATTTTTTTTTCGATTCAAAAATATGATTTTTTTTTTTTAATGATTCTGAATAGATTCTTAACCTTTTTTTTCGGAGTATGCCTCTCAGAATTATAGACGAATGTTTCTTAATAATGGGAAAGATCCCCTCTTAGGAGCCCTCTCAGGGTTATGGGGCAATCTCTGGGGATTCTAATGGGATGTCTTTCAATACTGCATGAGAATTTCTCTCAGGATTCTAAGAGAATCCCTCTCAGGATTTTGGAAGAATCTGTCAGAGAGTTCTGGGGATATCCGTCTAAGCATTCTGGGAGAATCCCGAGGAAAACTTCTCTTCTTTCGGGAGAATCCATCTCGGGTATCTGAAGAAATCCCTCAGAATTCTGGAAGAATTCTTCTAAAGATTCTGAGAGAATCTTTGTCAGAAAACTGGAGAAATCTCCCCCAGAATTCTAGGGAAATCCTTAATAGAATTCAGAGAGAATTCCTATTTGAAAAGTTTTTCTCTCTTTTCTGGGATAAGGTCTCTCAGGATGCTGGTAGGTTAATTTTCAGAGTTTTGGAGGAATCTCTCGCAGAATTTTAGAGGAAACCTCATAATTATGCAAGAGTCCCTTTAAAAATTCCGGAGGATTTTTACTCAACAGTATTATATGGGAATACCTATCAGAATTCTAGGAAATCTCTGGATTCTAAGGAAATTCATTTCAGGATTTTGGGGTATTCCCTACCAGGGTTCCCTACCAAGTTTCAAATCCCTTTCAGGATTATAAGAAAATTCTGGCTGGTCTGGGCTAGGATTCTGGAAGACCCTCACTTAGGATCCCGCTGATGAAATCTTTCTCAGGATCCTCAGGAACTCCTCTAAAATTTCTCTCAATGCTTTCAATTCCTCTTAAAATTCTGGGGGAATATTTCTTAGGATTCTGGAGAAATCCCACACAGGATCACTAGAATCCTTCTCAGGATTCTGCGTAAGATCCTTTTAAGATTCTGGGGGAATACATTTTGAAATTCTGGCAGAATTATTCTCAGCATTCTAATGGATTCCACCCAGGATGTTTTGGAAATTCTGGGAGAATACTGAAAATGATTCTGGAGGATTTTTTCAAAAGATTCTGGGGTTCTATCTCCCAGAATTCTGTGAGAGTATATCTCAGGTTTCTTTGGCAATCCCGCCCAGTACTTTCAGAGAACCTTTCTCGGGATTCTGGAGTAATCCTTCTTAGGGTTCTAAGCTACCCTTTTTAGGATTCAGGGTGATTTCTTTTAAGTTTCTTGGGGAACTATCCTAGGAATCCGAACATATTTTTGTGAGAATCTCTCTCAGTATTCTAGATGAATTTATCTCAAGAATGTGGAAGAAGTAAACCTCATCCGATTTCAATGACCGATGGTTCATTCGACGCGGAATCTGGTCCCATTGTTTCCTATTGAAAATGGTTCGGATCGGTTCAGCCGTTCCGGAGATATGGCCATTTAGGTGTTCCGGAACTGTACCCCAGGAAGGGACCAGGTATGAAAATGCATCAAACCTATGCATGCGACACATCAAACCACGGCATTTTCGATAACCTGATGAGCGGTAAGCATAAAAATAGTCTAAGACCATATCTGAACCGGTAGTGTTCCGGAACCGGTTCCGGGTGTCCCGCCGGAAGTGGCAAATATCAAAGTGAACCAAACCCATGCATGAGACACATCAAACCACGGCATTTTCGATAACCTGATGAGTGGTAAGCAGGAAAATAGTCTCAGACCATATCTGAACCGGTAGTGTTCCCGAACCGGTTCTGAGCGTCCCGCTGTAAGTGGCCAAATATAGGGTAATTGATCCGATCATGGAGGAGTTAAGCACTGGGTTCATGCTTAAACCACAATTGTATCGCCCCAAGCAAATTTTTTACATGGATTGAATTGAAAATTATAAAATCTATCCTTTATCTACGGAAAAAAAACGAAATATTGCCACTTTGAGGTTATTATGAGCATTTTATTCGTTTTTATCTAAAAGAACATTGTGTTCCTATTGTTGCGGTATTTGTTCCTAATGTTGCGGTATTTGTTCCTAATGTTGCGGTATCCCATTGAAATTATATGGGATACCGCAACATTAGGAACACTACCGCAACAATAGGAACACAGCAGCAAACATATTAAGGAAAATATTTTTTATAAATAGGTTTTTGGGCAAATCTTAAGCAAACAAATGGTGCAATCTCATAATTTAAGCACAATACATCTATTAAAAATACCTTTTGGTAACATTTCAGTCGAAAAAGTGCTCAATTGGCCATTACCGCAACATTAGGTACTATCACATCGATGGGAACAATTACCCTACAATTGTACCAAACCCATGCAAGCGACACATCAAACCACGGCATTTTCGATAACCTGATGAGCGGTAAGCAGAAAAATAGTCTCAGATCATATCTGAACCGGTAGTGTTCCGAAACCGGTTCTATGCGTCCCGCTGGAAGTGGCCAAATATACAATTGAACCAAACCCATGCATGCGGCACATCAAACCACGGCATTTTCGATGACCTGATGGATAATGAGCAGGAAAATCATCTCAGATCATATCTGAACCAGTAGTGTTCCGGAACCCGTTCCGGGGTTCCCGCCGAAGTGGTTAAATCTGCAAGAGAAACAAACCCGTACATGCGTCACATCAAATAGCGGCTTTTTAGATTACCTAATGAACGGTCAGCAAGTGTTTCGGAATCGGTTTTGAGTGGCCGGAAGAGGCCAAATGTAAAAGTGAACCAAATCCAGGCATGTGACACATCAAATCGTGGCTTTTGCGATAACCTGATGAACAGTTAGCTAGAAAATAGCCTTACGTCACGGGTAGTGGTCCGGAATTGGTTCAGAGAGTCCCGTCGAAATTGTCAAACCCTACATGTGACACCTTCAATTTGCAGCGTTTTTGGTTAACCGATGAGCAGTTAACAAGACAATAATGTTAGACCATATTTGGTTCAGCCGGTAGTTACCAGGAATCAGATCCGGGTAGTAAAATGTAAAATTTAACCAAACCCATGGATACGGTACATCAAATCACGACCAGTCTTGTAAACATTCGACACTTTTTACTACCTTCATTTCGTTGCCGCAGTCGGGTGTCAGTCGGCTTTGTTACATTCGTGCGCTATCGTTACCTCTTACCTACACACAACACGAGCAGTAGAACGTAGACTGATCACGACTTATCGACAACCTGATGGAAAAATAGGGGCAGACCACATTAGATTCCCGGTAGTGTTGCGGGTTCAGCTGTGGCTTCGAAAGTGGTTAGAAGTAAAAGTGAAGCAAACCCATTCATGCGATACATCAAATCGCGGTGATTAGGTAAAGGTGAATAAATAGCAATAAAATATTCTCAGACCATAATTGAGACAACCGGTAGTGTCATGGTCCATGACTCATGGAATCAGATCCGGCTATCCCACCGGAAATTACCAAGTATAAAAATGAACCAAACCCATACATACGACACACCAGATCGCAGATTTTTTGATAATCTAATGAACGGTTAGCAAGAAAATAGCCTTAGATCACATTAGAGACTAGCTGTTGTGTAGCAGAACCAACGTTCATGTGAAAAATTAAATCGTGGCTTTGTTTAATGGCCTGATAAATATTAGGTATGAACAACAGTGACGAATAGGTCTAAGTTCTCATATATGAGAACAAAATATAGACAAAACTAAAGCGATCTCATCAAATCGTACCATTTCAGATTCCTAAGGTGTAAAGTTATAGCAGGATTGGTCAACGTTGAATGGAAAAATAAGAATTTGATCGCGTAAATAGAAGATGGTGGCTGTTTTAAGGAATTTTGAGCTCTAAAACTATGTAAAATAAGTGTATTTGGTATGGGAAATTTGTTTGAAGTCCACCAGAGTATCCAAACTAGCGATCCAAAGTCCAAGATAATGGCCCAGTATTCAAGTTAGTGCCTATTTTATAGGATTTTTAATTCTTGCATTATGGGCATATTTTGTATGAAAATATGTCCAGAATTCAAAATTTGTAATCAGAAAACCCCAGCTGTGCGCTGTTTCACAAGGTCTGCAATATGACTATAGTTTGAATGGGGGAGAATGCCGGTCTTCGTCCAAAACTGGTTATAAGAAAATCATAAACGACATGCCAGAATTCAATACGGCGACTATTTTATGTAATTTTAGGTGCAGAGTCCAAAAATGAATACCAGAACATCCAAGATGGTGTCTCAATGTTCAAGATGGCGGTTAGTTCAGTTGGGGTAGATATCCGGAGTCATAAAATGATGACCGGAAAATCTAAAATGACGTTTCAAAATTTTGCGGCTTCATGACACTTGTTTGGTTTGAGTTTTGGATCGTTGTTTTATAATTTCTGAATATTGGATGTTATGCTAATATAAAATGTATCCATATTGAGTAGATTTAGCAAGCAGTTTTCATTTTGTATTTATGTCAATGTCATCAACATGTCACTCGAGTTTTGTTGAAAGGATATTTTAAAGCACGAGAAAGGTACCATCACCGCTAGGTGGATTAATTAGGGTTTTTTCTAGATAATGTCGCTCAGGATTTTGGTGTATTTTCAGCATTCTGAAGAAATCTCCCTCAAAATTCTAGAGTAACTTCTTTTGCAATTCTTAAGGAGGCTCTTTAAAGATTCTGGAGGAATTTCTCTTAGGGCCGTTTTCTTCACCTCGGCCTAACTGGTAAGCCAGGCTTACCCATATAGTTAACCCTGGTTTAATGCTTAAGCCTGGGTGAAGAAATCGTCCCTTAGCAGTCTGCGAGAATTTATCCCAGTATTATACGGGAATACATCTAAGAAGTTCTGTGGAATCTCAGGATCTCAGGATTTTTCTTTCGATTCAAAATTATTAATATCATTTTTTTTCAGAATGCACTGTCTTAACGTTATATCCATTTTCAAACAGGATTCGCGAAGTGTTTGATGTGCAATCTCAAATTTTGATATTGAATTTATGTAGACAAATAATGTGGAGCCTCGTAGCCGTGCGGTTAGGGTCACCAAGCTTCTAAACGCACCATACTATGGGGTGAGGGTTCGATTCCCGCTCCGGGCGATGAAACTTTTCGTGAGAATAAACTCTTCTCCGTATCCAATCGGTGAATCGATTCTGCTGACACGATTCGAATCGATTCACAAAAATCGATGTCTCGGCCAGATTTGCCCAATGCTAGTTGATTCCTCAAGGACTCTGGGAGACCCTAACTTAGGATCCCACTCAAAATTCTGACGGAATCTTTCTCAGCATTCTCAGGAACTTCTCTCAGACTTCCTGGAGAATCATACGCAATATTTCCAGAAATGTGGCGAAATTCCTCTCAAGATTCTGAAATCCCATACAAGATTCAAGAGTTATCCTTCTCAGGATTTTGCGTAAGATCCTTTTAAGATTCTGGGGGAATATCACTGAGTATTCTGCGGGTACACTTCCCAAGATAATCTGAAAAAAAAATCAGCTTTCTGGGGTAATCACCGTCATCATGATTCTGGAGAAATCCTTGGAATTCTTAGGCTATATTTTTCAAGATTCTAGTCTTTATCTCAAAGTTATCCTTTCAGAATTCTGGGAGAATTCCCTTGGAGAATTCCTCTTAGTTATCAGGGAAAATACTCCTTGACATGATCATGGGAAGATTCTCTTGAGATTCTGGTGTAATAATTTAAAGTATTCTTGATGAATTACTCTCAGAATTCTAGGACAATCCCTTTCAGGAGTTCAGGGGAGTCCTTTCAAAGATTCTGGGGGAATGACTTTCAGGAATGTGAGGCATTTTTTATGTTTTGTTTGGGAATACCTTTCAGAATTCCAGAGAATCCTTCTCAGAATACTAGGGAAGTCCATTCCCCATTATCAGATTTTCTAGAAAACCCCTGTTAGGCTTCTAGATACATTTCTCTCAAGTTTCACAGGTTTCTTTGGCAATCCCGCCCAGAATTTTGAGGGAACCTTTCTCAGGATTCTGGAGTAATCCTTCTTAGGGTTCTAAGCTACCCTTTTTCAGGACTCTGGGCCATTTCTTGGGGAATTCATCTTAGAATTTCGATTTTTTTTTTGTGAGAATCTCTCAGTATTCTAGATGAATTCATTTCAAGAATGTGGAAGAACCGCTCTTGGAATCCCTCTCAGAATTCTGAGATAATCCCTCTTAGGATTCTGGAATATTTTAGGAGAATTCAAAGAGAAGCTTATCTTAGGATTTTAGACAATCTATCACAGGATTCTGGGGGAATTCATATCGGGGCTCTGAGACAATCCTTCTAATAGATATATATCTCTCTTAGAATTCTAGGAAAATCCTTAAAAGATTTCAGTGCTTACTACAAGAGAATTCCTACCAAGATACTGGAAGAGTCTTGCGTTCTTTTCTAGATAATGTTGCTCAGGATTCTAATGTGATAATTTTCAGCATTCTGAAGAAATCTAGAGGAACTCCTTTCAGAATTCTGGAGGAGTTCCTATCAGCAATCTGCGGGAATTCAGCACTATATATGAATACTTCTCAGAGTTCTGGGAAATCTCAGGATCTCAGAACTTTTCTTTTGATTCAAAAATATTAAATTTCTTGTTTTTTAGAATGCACTGCCTCAACGTTACTTCCATTTTTGAATCAGAGTCGCAAAATGTTCGATGTGGAATCTCAAATTTTGATATTGAATTTATTAAGACAAATAAAACATATCAAGAACTTGAACTACATGCAGTAAACGAATCATTTCATAGTTTTGTAATATTCTATAATATCGATTCGATGTGAAAACATCGATTCAAAACATTCGATTAAATCGGTGAATTGATTCTGCTGATCCGATTCGAATCGATTCACAGAAATCGATGTCTCAGCCAGATTTGCCCAATGTTAACGTGAAGACTAGAACAGACTAGATTCCTCCAGTGTTTTGTTAGTGGCATTTCTTCATAGATTCCTTTAAAAAATCTTTAGAACTTTTTTTTGATGATTCCTTCAAGAATTCCTCCAAATTTCTGCTGCTACATTTTCTACCGAAAATTCCACTATGAATTTATTCAATTTCTTAAGGGATTTTTGTCCACTAATACTTTTCAAACATTGAACTTCGTATCAGAACTTCTTTCGACAATTCCTCTTGAAGTATCTCCTGAAGCTCTTCCAGGGTTTGTTTCAGAACATCCTCCAGATATAATACCTATAGAAATTTATTTAGAGATTTAAAGGCTGTTTGCAGTTCAGACGAAATTCTGGAGTTCATTAAGAAACTTTTCCAATGATAACTTCAGATACCGCTTCCGAGAATTTTGTTCAAGAAACTACTGAAAGAGTCTTTGGAGATATTTCTGAAGAAATTCCTGACGAAGTTTTATAAGGAATCCATGAAGGAATTCCTAAAAGAATCCTAGGATTAATTTTGTTTTTTAATAAATCTCCTTTATAATTCCTGTAGAAATCTCTGCGGAAATTCTTAAGGATCCCATGAGGAATATCTGAAAGGATTATAGAGAAAATGAAGATATTCCTGGAAGAATTCTTGGAAAAACTCCTATAGATAGAAACTTTTGAAGGATTTGCTATAAGAATCCTTCAAGAGTTTCTATCTATAGGAGTTTTTCCAAGAATTCTTCCAGGAATATCTTCATTTTCTCTATAATTCTTTCAGATATTCCTCATGGGATCTTTAGGAACTTTCGCAGAGATTTCTACAAGAATTATAAAGAAGATTTATTAAAAAAATACTCCTAGAATTCTTTTAGAAATTCCTTCCTAAATATTTAGCAATATGTCAAAGAAGTTTCACAGAGAATTTTCTGAAACAATTTTCGAAGGAATTTGTGAACTCATTTTACTTGTTGCAGTATTCGTTTTCAACTTAATCGCGAGAAAGCATGGGTGTAGCCAGAGGGGGGCAGGGGGCCATGGGAAGCAAAAATGAACTATTCTAATTATTAAGGTTTTTATCCATAATTATCAAACCTTTTTTTTCGAAAACCACAAGAAATTTCGCCAAGTATTACTCCAAGGGAACCTTTTCAATCTTACCATAGAATTTTACCAAATAACAAGCTTGGTTAAATGTCTAAATTTTGTGAGTCCATCCAAAGATTCAAACAATAATTCGTCCAGAATTTATTTCAGACACGGATTTCTGCATTTTTTTCTAGATATTCCTACAGAAATTCTTCCAGGGATTTGTTAAGAAAGCTTTCCAGATATTTTCTAAGAAATTTCTCATGGGATGGCTTCCGGGATTCCTTATGGGATTTCTTCAGGAATTCCTCCAGGTTTCCCTCCAAGAATTCCTCCAGGGATTCACCTGTGATTTTTTTCAGGGACAACTCCAGGGGTTATTTTAAAAATTCCTCCAAAGCTTCTTCCCGAAACCTTTTTTAGAATTCCTTCAGGAGTCTCTTGGAACTCTTTCAGTAACTCCTTCAGGAGTTAACACAGTACTTCCTCCAGAAAATGTTTAGGGATTCCCTTAGGAATTCCCCTTGGTATTTCGTCCAGGATTCCTTCTGGGGTTTCATCAGGAAATCCTCCAGGAACTGCTACAGAGATTCCTCAAGGTGTCCCTCCACAAACTCCTCTTAGGTTTCCTTCAGGATTATTCCAAGCATTTCATCTGTGATTTCTTCAGGAAATTTCTTCTGTGATTCTTTCAGGAACAACTCCAGGGAAATTCCTTCAAGGATTCCCCCAGGAACTCTTTTTAGGAGTTCCTCTTGGAATTGCTTCCAGGATTCCTCCTGGGGTTTCTTCAGGAATTCCTTCAGGAACTGCAACAGAGATTCCTCAAAGAAATTCCTCCACGAACTCTTCTTTAGATTCCTTCAAGATTTTTCCAAGAATTCTTCCTGCGATTCCTCCAGGAATTTCTTAAGGGATTTCTTCAGGAATTTCTACAGGGATTCCTCCACGAGTTATTACGGGGATTACTCTGAAAATTGCTGCAGGGATTCCTCCAAAATTTTCTCCAGGGATGCCTACAGAAATGCTTCTAGAGATTCCTCTAGGAATTAATCCAAAAATTCCTCCAGGGTTTCCTCTAGAGGTTTCTCCAAGACTTTCTTCAAAGATCCCTCTGGGAATCCCCGCATGCATTCCTCTAGTATACCTTTAGGGATTCCTCCAAGAATTTTGCCAGGACTTCACTCGGGACCAGAGATGCCAGATATACAGATTTTTCTGGATTTTACAGATTTTTGACCTTCCATACAGACAAGATACAGATTACAGAAAAATTCAAATTTTTGAAAGGTGATACAGATTTCTACAGAAAGCATAAAATTTGAAGTAATTTTCAATGAATTGCTGCTTAAACTTTGAAGAATTTTTGAAAACTTGTACATTTTTACACATGTTTTAGAAAAATAAATACCAATAACAATTTAAAATCGTCAAATCGTCAAATCGTCAGTACATTTTTGTTAGTTTCTATTGAAATCTAGGACTCCCGGTGTCTGCTATACCCTCATACACGGCGATATCTGTATTGGTACAGATTTTTGATGAAAATCATCTGGCATCTCTGCTCGGGACTTCCTCCTGTGATTTTTTCTGGAACAACTTATGCTAAAAATTCCTCCAAAGATTTCCCCTGGAATTCTTCTTACAAGGGAAGGTTACGATGGTGACCCCCGGGGATTTCAACCGGACTATTTTTGTTGCATTCTACATGTGGAAATATGAATAAATCCAGAGCCTTTCGGGTGATGAGCCAGTGGTGTAGTCAGGAGGGGCCTTCGAAGGGGCAAATTAGTCAAAATATAGCATTATTGAAAATGCTCAAACGTCATCAAAATGCAAATTCCACAGTGTATTGTAGTAGAAATAGGCAGAATATGCATGAAAACATGATTTCATATCAAATTTAATTTACCATAGGCGTTGCCAGAGTAAGAACCAGTTGAAGTTATTTTAATAAAAATGTATCACCTTTTTTATCACCAATCTCACCCTGGCAACGCCTATGGTAAACTAAATTTATTACGAAATAATGTATTCATGCGTATTCTGTCTGTTTCTACTGCAATACATTTTGAAATTTGCATTTTGATGACGTTTAAGCAGTTTCAAAAATGTTATATTTCGCACAATTTGCCCCTTCGAAGACCCCTCCTGACTACACCACTGGCCCATCACCCGAAAGGCTTTGGATTTATTCATATTTCCACATGTAGAATGCAACAAAAATAGTCCGGTTGAAATCCCCGGGGGACACCATCGTAACCTTCCCTTGTTAGAATTCTTTCAGGAATTTCTCCTTGTATTCTTTAAGAAATTACTCCAGGAATTTATTTACTTTGTCTACGAACTATTAAGGTATTTCCTTGGAAATTTCCCTTGTAATTGCTTCCGGGACTTCTTTTGAAGTTTCTTCAGGAATTCCTCTAAGGACTTCTTCAGGAACTGCGACAGAGATTCCTCCACGAACTTTTCCTTCAGAATATCTCAAAGAATTCTATCTGCGGTTTTACTCCTGGTATTCCCCTTCGAATTTCTTAGAAGATTTCTCTAGAAATTTTATCAGAAATTCGTCCGGAAATTCTTCCCGGAATTCCTCCGGGAATTTCTGCAGGAATTTCTCCAAAAACTCCCCCAGGCATTCCTCCAGAGGTTTCGCCAGAAATTCCTCTAGGAATTTCTCTAGAGATTTCTCCAGGAATTCCTCTGGTGTTTCCTTCAGGAATACCTACAGGCATTCCTCTAGGGTATCCTCTAGGAATTCTTCCGCGAATTCTTTCATGAACTCTTCCTTGGATTCTTGTAGAGATTTCTCCATATTTTTTTTGCGATTCCTGCAGGGAATTTCTCCAGGTATTCATCCAGGAATTGCGTCAGGGGCTCCTCCAGGAATTGCTCCAGGAATTCCCGAGGATTTCTTTCCGGAATTCTTCAAAGGATTCCTCCAAGGATTTTTCCAGAGACTTCAACAAGCATTCCTTTAAAGATTTCTCAAGAAATTGCTTCAGGGATTTCTCCACAATTTTTCCACGGATTCCCCCAGGGGTTCTTTCAGAAATTCCTTCGAGGATTTCTCCAGAAATATAGAATAATTAGAAATATAAATGGAAATCTTCCAGAATTCCTCTACAGATTGCTCCAGAAATTCATCCTGTAATTCTTTCAAGAATTTCCCTAGAATTTCATCCAGAAATGCCTTCAGGAATTCCTTCAGCAATTCCCATGGCAATACGTCTATGAATTCCTGCAGGCATTCCTCCAGATTTTTTATCCAGTAATTTCTCTAGAAACTCCTCCAGGAACTACCCCTGGAATTTCTTCAAGAGTTATTTCACGAATTTTCAGGAATTGCTCCTGGACATCTTTCAGAAATTATGTCAACAATTTCTCCAACGATTTCTCCAGGAAATCCTCTAGGGATTTCCTCTGATATTTTTCAGGGATCCCTCCATGCATTCATCCATGCAGCCCTCCATGAATTCATCCAGATATTCCTCAACGGATTTTTTTTAAAACTCTACACCGTCTTCAACCAAAGGTTGTACAGACTGAACAAACACTAACATATGACAACGGACAACACACATAACACCCAGTGACCCTGTGTATGATTTTCCGTTTGACGAAAAGTTTTCCCCGACTGGAGCGGGATTTGAACCCACACCCCGAGGCTTCTTCTTCTTCTTCTTCTTCTTCTTCTTCTTCTTCTTCTTCTTCTTCTTCTTCTTCTTTTTCTTCTTCGTCTTCTTCTTCTTCTCCTTCTTTATAGCTTTACGTCCGCACTGGGACTTGCCTGTCTTCTTTGAGCACTTCCACAGTTATTAATTGAAGGGCTTTCTTTGGCTGCCAATGCATGAATTTGTATATGGCGAGGCAAGTACAATGATACTCTATGCCCAGGGAGTCGAGAAAATTTTCCGACCGGAACGGGAATCGAACCCGCCGTCTCCGGATTGGCGATCCATAGCCTTAACCACTAGGCTAACTGGAGACCCCGAGGCTTACGAAACGTCTAGATGATTGACGCCTCTAGCCGCACGGCCCCGAAGCCCTCTTCGTACTTCAGGGATCACTCCAGATATTTCTCCACGAATTTCTCCAGGGATTTTCCCAGAGATTCCTCCAGGATATCCTTCTAAATTCCTCCAGAAATTCCTCCAAGGATTTTTCCAGGATATCCACCTGGAACTACTCAAGGGATTTTTTTCAGAAATTTCTCCAGGAATTCCTCCCAGAATTCCTCTGGTGATATCTCCAGTAATTGGGATTCAGGGATTGCTCCAAAAATTATCCAAAAATTTCTCCAGGAAATTCTCCAGGAATTCCTGCTATGGGGCTCCTCCAGGAATTCCTCCCGGGATTACTCCAGAAATTTGTTCAGAAGTTCCTCCAGGGTTCTCTCTAGAGACTTTTCCAGGAATTGCTTCAGGAATTTCTCTAAAAAGTCCTTCAAGGAATTTCTCAAGAGATTTCTTCTAAAATGTTTCTCGCGATTCCTTCTTGATTTTTTTTAGAAATTTCTGCAGGAATTCCTCCCAGACTTCCTCTGGAGATTTCTCCAGGAATTATTCCAGAGATTGCTTTAAGAATTTTTCCAGGAAATTTTCCAGGAATTCCTGCTGCTTCTAATTCAAGAATTAATCCAGGAATTCCACCTGGTGTACATTCTGAAATTCCTCCAGAGATTGCTTCAAGAATACCTGAAGTGATTTCTTCAGAAATTCCTCTCAGACACTGTTAACCCCCAAAGCCCCTCCCTTGTGCACGGGAATAGGACAGGATCACCCATTTTGGGCACTTGCTGCTATAACTCAGCCATTTTTGAACTGATTGACTTGATTTTTGGGACAAGAACAGATACGCACAGTATCTAGCCATGTTCGAAAAATTAAATCAATCGGTTTGAAATTGACTGAGTTAAAGCAAGCTAGTGCTCAAAATAGGTGCTCCTGCTCAAATGGTCCCAGACCCTACATGTGCACTATGCATGTTAGTGATAGTGAGTAACAGGAAGTTACCCGAGCAAAAGAAAAAAAAAACTCAATAAAAGCATATTTTGATATGGAGATCATAAAGTGATATTGGTTTGTTTGATATAAGGGGCTGTCCATCAACCACGTGGTCATTTTTTTGGGACTTTTCAACATCCCCCCCCCCCCCCCCCCCCCGCGTGGTCATTAGCCCATACAAAAAATTTTATTTGTCCATACAAAACGGTCATTGGCCGAACCCCCCCCCCCCCCCCCTCATGACCACGTGGTTTATGGACAGCCCCTAAGAGGTAAAAGTATTGGAAATAATAGCTACAATTTACTCCTCGACCAACATCATCATAACAAATTTAGCTCTTTTGAGAGCTAACCAATAGCAGCAAGCTATTCGATTGATCTTCAAATAGCAAATTTTCCTATTGGTCAGTCGTCCTAAGATCATTTTTTTGCTATTATTTTCAATACTTTAACCTCTTATATCTATCAAACCAATAGCACGTTTTGATTGTCAGTACTTGACCTCTGCCCGGGTGCACATGAACACTACATGCTTATAATATTTCCTAATCAATTTCTGAAATATTTCATTTTTACCAGAGCTTCAGCTCTACGCTTGTTAGGGCTTAGTTAGTTGAAAGAACACGACTTTAGTATATCGATATTATCTGATTTTTAGCTTCTGGCCTAGTTTATCTCAAGAGCCACGGCTTCGCTTCCAAAACATCCGGCAATGATACATTCTAGATTCTAATTAATTCAAAATTTAATCATCTCTTTATGCAATAGCAAGTACACGTTTATCGGGAGTCCCTATAATCATTACGTTGGAGTGTCAACAGTTTCTATGTTTGTCGAAATGATGTAAAGTCTACATGGTGTTAACTTTTTCATGACTGCTAATCGATACCACCCCAAGAAGAGGTGCAGCGAGCCGGACTTAACATGTAGGAAACAATTCATAGGAAAATCGGACAATTTGTTTGCTTTTTGGATGACATAAACAGTGTTTGACCATAGCACAGTCTTGAAACAAGGAGCAGAAATAGTTAAACGTTAGCTCAGTCTATTATTGGACTTATGCGATCAATACTAACTAAACCAAAAGTAATCTGTTATATTTTTCAACATTCAAAGCAAGATTTTTACTTACAATATAGTCCTTCACTTGGTTAAAAGTTATGTAACTGACAGGTATACGTTGAATAATAAATTACAAATTTGCAATTTATTAACATTTCAATAATCAGAAATATCATAGCTAACCCCGTTATCTAATCTGTTTAGTACTACTAACTTACATTTAATGGATAAGCAATAATTTAATTAATACTAATTTTAAACTCTTTCGAGCTAAATTGGTTTCGCAGACGACATCAACTACCTAGGTGAAAATAACTCTAGCTTAAATTAATAGAACCAAACATCGCCTTGCTCCGAAAATCTAATTGACCACAAAACATCATCTAGCTCAAATGACTCTGTGTGTACGTTTACGGGGACCATAGAATCCTCTGATTCATCAAGCACAAAATTATATGGTTCAACTAGCATTCAATGAATTCCATCCAAACAAACAATTTACTCAAGCACCGGCTAATCAGCTTCAGCCCGTCAGCTCGAGAACCGGTGTTAACTCGTGAACGCAGCCAAGTGACAAGCGTAGTGAAGTGCTTGCGGTGGCTCATCTTCCTTCCCCGTACATACTGTGTCAAAAACCGGTAGCTTACCTATACCGGTCAGACAGTGTTTTGTATTTTGTGTTTAATTCTTCTATGTGCGGTCCGGTGCGCGCGGTGGCGGCGTCGATGACCTGACCTAACTCAACGCGGTTGGCTTAGTGTGGCGGCGGCGGTAAAACAAGATCATACATTCATCCACCTGTTTATAGTGCTTGGCTATGGGTGCGAAGTTCACGACCACTCAGAACTGATCAAATATTGTGTTTTAATTGATATACGTTGATAAGTATTTTATGGCACTTCCACGTTTTTGAGTATACTCAATACTGCCGTGAGCAGCATAGTTGTCCCATGTTAATGAATCCTTATTCATAGAACATAGGACAACTATACCGCACACGGCATAATATAGAGGCGAAATATAAAAACAAAGAGTAATTAACTGCCCATAACTGCATAACAGTCACATTCGACAAAAGTAGGCATTGGAGAAAATTGAGCTCAAAGTTTGCAACTTGCACTAGTATGGAAAAGGATCTAAATTTCAAAAATTTGGCAAAAATTCAAAGTTAATTACCTCGCAATGAAATCTTCTACAGCTCTTCTTGTATGCTGGGCGAATAGTTCAAAAAAATATTAGAGCAAAATATGATTGATTGTACGTTATGAGGCCAGTATGTATTCCCAGTGTGACTGTTATGCGGTTACATTCGTTAATATTTGTTAATGAGACAAAACGACTTGGTATTTTTTTTCATATTTTGTGGAACAAATTTGTTAAGTTCATTTGGATAGATGAAAGTACTGATGATTTGGAGATGAGCCCCGGTATTAACTCAATTTTGTCAAGAACTGCAAATGTTACAAATATGCAGTTATAGGCAGTTAAGCAGTTGGAACTAATTTGTCGTGAAACATTGAAGTTTTTTACAGAAATGTTTCACTTTGTTAAACCAGTTGATAAAAATCTCAAATACAAGAGAAAAAAAAGATTGACGGATCGTAATCTAATAAATTTCATAAGGGCATACAAAATTTCTGTAAACAAATACATAGGTGATGTACTCTGAATCTCGTGATATTCCCATCATTGCAGTCAAGCACTAACGATGAAGGCGTTCGCACAGGGGTCCGACTTGTCGTTACCTCCGTTGGTGTTAAAATATCGTTTGATCTATTAGACCAACCGGTGGTGGATCAAGTTTTTGTTGTTTTCGTTTTTTGTTTTGTTTTAATTCTCAACACCATCCAGGAAAAAAAAATGTATCGTGGCTAGATTAGCCGGTTTGGTGTTTTGATCAGTTATCCTGTCACTTATTATTGTGGTTTTGGGTTGTTTGGATTTCGCGATACACTCAAACCTCCATTTAGGTAGGATCCATTTAGGTAAAATCTATTTAGGTCCCTCCATTTAGGTAACGTTACCTAAATGGAATTTGATTGTGTTCAAATCAGTTGGAGTACTTAAGATTAGGTATAAGACTGGTTTATGGGAAAGAAGTAGTGAGTGGTGATAGGGGGTGGGTATGGGGGGAGGGTGTGTGCAATGTTGCCCCCTAAACACCCCCCCCCCACCCCATGCAGTGTTGAAAAGTGCCAGTATCCAGCGTCATTTCTAGCTGAAATTGAGATAATCAACCATCCTTCCATCATTCCATTGATATCAGCTCCAGCATTGATGACGTCAAACCCGACATCAACCTATCATTCACCTGTTTTTATTTTGGCCACCAAACCCAATATAGACTCAACAGTTGTTCGATGTTGGTCCAATAATGACCCTACATACGATAAAAATTGACCCGACTTTGACCCGACATTCAATAATTTTTCAGTCTGGCGGAATTTTGCAGGGTTTTTCGCAAGGTTTTTCGTGTTTCGTGCCCAGCTAGTAATTTGAATGACAATTTTGATCTAAGATACTCCAAAACCCCCGAAAACGCCTCTGAAGCCCCTCCCCTCCTGAAACTCACCCCCTCCTGAAACTCATTGAAAGCCATCTGAAACTCCGCATGATCTCCTTTAAATCTCCTAGTAACTCTCCCTTGTTGAACTTCTTTGCAACCTTGTAATCCATTTAGGTAATAAACTGAATCCATTTAGGTAATGAATCCATTTAGGTAAAAATTCTATTTAGGCAGTCCCGACTCATTACCTAAATGGAGGTTTTAGTGTAACTGGAAACGTCAACGCTTAAAAAAGCAGTTAGTGCTAAAAGTTAGTGATCAAAGGCTGTTTTTCATACAAAATGCAATGGGATTCCCAGCAAACTTTTAGGGTAGCGAGCCACTTGGGCAGTGGCCGGTATTTTGGGCACTTGTCGCTGTAACTGAGTCAATTCCAAACCAATTGATTTGAAATTGTATACACGTTTAGATACTGTACGTATCTGACCGCGTTCCAAAAATTGTGTCAATTGGTTCAAAATTGGCTGAGTTATAACAGAAAAGTTCCACTTCCCTGAGTGAATCTGCGAAGGAGTTATGAGATAATTTGAAACAAACCACTTTTTTAAATTTCTAGTGAAATGCCCAGCAAAACTCTCGAAGAAATTCTTGTAAATTTGCTAGAATTTCTGTAATTATTTATTACTAGCTGTCCCGGCAAACGTTGTCTTGCCTAGCTTTGGCTAGCTTTGGTGGTTTGACAACTGTTGAGGCCATCGCAGCAACGCACTCTAGATTGATTTAATATTGATCACGCTGAATTTCTTCCCGGCTCATGAGAAATCCATACTTTATATTTTTTTTACTCTTCTAGTTGATTTTCGTAACTTTTCATACATATAAACACTGCCACCATGAATACGAATCGAATCGTGCAAGAGCCATGTCAATCGATCCAGCCGTCCGTGAGTTTTGTTGCCTCAAAGGGACTACAAACTCATTTTTATATATATAGATAAATTGATCTACCCTCCCGATCCAACGTTTGGGACCACCCCCTCAAAAACATGGCATATTTTTAGGCCCATATCTCCGCCAATTTGCGTCCGATTTCAAATCCCTAGGTCTCATTCAAAAGATAATAAATTAAAGAAACTTTAAGCTCTATCACTGTCAATGGTAAGCAAATAGCTAATTTTGATAGGCCGACTGTGATCCAAGTCAGCGTGCAGTCTGTTGAGTCACCGTCACTTTCCTTGTTTCATCAGAACTGAACTGACAGTGATGGTGTATGGATATCACTGATAGACCATCTTTAAAATTCGTTTAAAAATCCAAATAAAGATTTATCTAGATGATATTTTAATATGTGGTACAAAATAACAAGTTTTGCATGTTGGTCATAAAAAAAGTTTGAGTTTTGGCGAACACCACCAAAATATCATATCAGTTGCAATGATTCTGATCTAAAGTGCGGGTCAATATCAAGTCGTTGCCTGCCATTGTCGTTTTGATATTGATCGATGGTGCAATATCAGTAGTCACCTGACAAGACTGATATTACGCAACTCTGAATGTTGTATATAAACATATCTTAAAGAAGAAAAATTTTCTAAAAAATGAATATAAATTTACAGCAACGTCACTGGAAATAGGGTCGACATCAAATTTCGGTAAAATCTTATCATTTGTCTGTCAATCTCTAACGAAGTGTGGGGCTGTTCGAGCTCGTTTGGGAGTTAACCATCAAGATTAACTTCTTTTCCCGATCAGCCTAGATAGCTGTGTAGTGTCAGTAGTGGTTGTCTCTATTGGCTAAGAATAACACTACGGACCGCCTGATCCAGTGGTAAGAGTCCACTAAACAGGTGACCCCTAATTCATGGTGTTATGCGGCTTTATGCTTACCGTGCCAAGGAATGAATGGTTGGGGGGTCTAATAAAAACCTAACCACAAACGGAGCCTGTGGAGAATTAGGGCGTCCTCCACAGTATTACGCCCTTACTGCGCTAACCGGAGCAATAGTGCAGTGGACCTTGCGTTTCTCCGAGATAATCAGTTGCCCTTCTTAAGTCTCAAATTTGAGGCTAAATAAAGGCGGGATTATTCAAATGTTGTAAATTAGCTTACATTACTACCTATATGGGTTCGCTTAATGCGTTTTCGCCATTAGCGTTTTTCAATTGACACCGATTTGGTTTGTCGTTGATGTTTCCTTTTTGTGCTGTGACTGTAAAGACTGTAATCCTGTCTAGTTTGGGTAGTGGCTACGACGAGGAAACCTCAGATCAATTTTCAGCGTAAAAAGCGTGCGTAGTCCCAAGTGGCTCCACTTCAAAAAAATAATTTTCTTAGGGTAACTTCAGTAAAGGTTACCTTGTGAACCCAGTCTTGCTTCTTTCATTAAAAATGGAATGTCGTGCCTCGAGCATGCTATATTTTAGAATAACGTTAACAGTATGTTTCAACCTTTCCTTAGAAATGCCTTCAAGCAAGTTCTTGTATTCAACATCTTTTCGCTGGTATTTGGCAGTATTGCTACGATGATTACATCATCTGAAGTAGCTCAAACATTAATTTGAGATGCTTCAGTTTGATGGATTACTAAGGTAGTTCAGCTCATGGATAACTTAACATAGAATTGTACCTAACCCAACTCTACATGAGCAGAATTTGTCATGAGTTGACTGATTAGCATGTGTCAGATGAGGAGTCCCCGAGCATTGAAGAATATCAAATTCATAACAATGGAATCACATAGCCTGTTTTTATATCATGATTTGTATTTATGAACTTATCAAAGTATCAATTTTTTATAACATGTTTTGTTGGGCAAACTTATTTTGTTATGTTCAAGTTATTGAGAATCAACCACTAAATAACATTTCAATAATATACTTTTTTGTAGACCAAGTTTTGTTATTATTCTACTTTTGAAAATGTTCAAATATGTGATGAACTATAACACAACAATGAAAAGTTTTCAAATTCACAAAAAGATTCATTGTTATTAAGTTGTTATTGAAACTAACAAAACATGTTATTGAATTAGTCTTCCAGGAACATTTTTTTGTTATGATTTTTGTTATTTTGCCGCTTATGACAGACAAGTTTATAACATAATAAGATGTGTTAATAACATAAAAATTACTGATTATATTATACAGTTATCATGCCAAAATAACATATTTTATTATGCTGTTGATATTTTCTTCTGCTCGGGTCGCCATTTAACCTTCTTTGCGCTTTTGAGTGTTCCTTCGCATACTTTGCGTATTCAAGCGTCCCTGCTAAAAAAATGGGGGAAACCTGTACTAATTGGTTGCGACCACATTTTATGGATAACTCGCTTCGATTGCTACTCCAAGAGAGTTTCATTGTGGTTTTGTTATTACAACTCCCTCTATTGTGGTAATACCATAACTATTGCTTCGAAAGAAGCTTGTCCTCTGCGGTCTGTGCGGATCACATGAGGAATTCCTGAACGGAACTCTGGTCTGTTAGTTCAAAAAAACTGCGGGTAAACCATTCTTTTGTATAGTTACGAATCTCTAGCTTCCGCCCGAGAATTATAGCTATATAATCGATTCAGTGGGCCCTTAAAAGCTCTGCTTCAAATCTCCAGGAGCAAATGGGGGTTTGTCCTATTTTTTTCCAAAGGGATTTGAGTATTTCAAACATGTTTTAAACTACACTGATATATGTTGCCCTTTACTGGCATTTACCAGATTACCTGGTATGTCATAAACATACAGAAAAACTTGTAGTTAGAAGACACCAAATGTTGCTAATTGACAAATTGAGGGATGAATTTTTGAAAAAATCGCGTTCTGGTGGGATTCGAACCCACGACCCCGTATTCGCTAGACCGGTGCTTTAACCAACTAAGCCACAGAGCAGGTGATAATTCTGCGGAATAGAAAGCCAAACTGAACCCGAGCCCTCACCATGAACATTCACTTTTTCAAGAACCATCTATCTCTCTTTCGGCTTAGATGTCAATCCACAACACAGCCTCATTTGTGCCCAACAACTACAAGTGAGAGCGTATTATTATTATTTGAAGCCGAGACTTACTCTCGCACTCCGCATACCTAGCCACCAAGCAGTCTGTTTGCTGGTGTCTAATTCAGTATGCGTCGAGAGCTCGGCACGGTCGCACGCACATGTTTATGACATACCAGCTAATCTTTTAAATGCCAGTAAAGGGCAACATATATCAGTGTACCCTACCTTGCGTCATCGGCGCAGTTGGTCGTGGAGCGTGCGACCGTGCCGAGCTCTCGACGCATACTGAATTAGACACCAGCAAACAGACTGCTTGGTGGCCAGGTATGCGGATTGCGGAGTGCGAGAGTAAGTCTCGGCTTCAAATAAAAATAATACGCTCTCACTTGTAGTTGTTGGGCACAAACGAGGCTGTGTTGTGGATTGATATCTAAGCCGAAAGAGAGATAGATGGTTCTTGAAAAAGTGAATGTTCATGGTGAGGGCTCGGGTTCAGTTTGGCTTTCTATTCCGCAGAATTATCACCTGCTCTGTGGCTTAGTTGGTTAAAGCACCGGTCTAGCGAATACGGGGTCGTGGGTTCGAATCCCACCAGAACGCGATTTTTTTTCATCCCTCAATTTGTCAATTACCGTATGCGTGATAATGTTTGCACCATCGTCAAATAAAATTCCAGCTTGACTTGTGAAGACAATGTATTGGTTTTATTTGCAGGCATTGAAGCTATTACTCATATCCTAGTAGGCTGTGAATAAAAAGTGTTCATTTTCTTAGTTTTACACTTGCATAATGACTAAGTGGCAACCTAGCTCGTGATTTGTCCACGCGCAAATGTCGAAAAGTATCCGTGGTAGTGTCAAAGTCAAGATTAACAATTTTTGAATTTATTTTTTTATTTTGACATTGCATAATGGTGTAGACATTGGCACACAAACAAAAGTTATAATAACTATTGATTCTGGAATTTGATACGGATCGATAGTTTTTCGGAAATCGAAAAAAACGGAGGTTGCGTTCGGGCAAATTCAAGACTTTCTTATATGGCGCTACTCGTAGCTCCTGGATGCCATTGGTAATAATGTAAGTTTTTTTTCTATGGTCGAAGGATCATAAAGGCCACAGTAATTTTCCTTTTCGATATGCCATGCCGTTAAGTCGCTGATATCGCGTTTCTTTGCCATTTTTCTCATTGAGCGCATATAATTCACCCAAATCTTATTTTTGGTGGCAGCGATAGCTTTCTTAATCCATGTTAACCTTGGACGACCAGTGGACACCTTCGGGAATAGTTGCCCTTGCTTTTTTTCGGTCTAAGACTGTTTTACGGTTCTCCTGAACACTCCTGAAATATCTTTTTTAACATTTGCGCGTGGACAAGTCCCGACTACCGCTGCTACCCCTTCATGGTGCAAATTTTAAACTTAAGAAATCGGATTTTTTACCCGCAACCTACTGTGATATGAGTTAGAGCTTACGTACATGCAATAAAAACCAAGGCATTGTGTGTACAGGTGATATGGGTACCTTATTTGTACGATGGTGCAAACATTATCACGCATACGGTAGCAACATTTGGTGTCTTCTAACTACAAGTTTTTCTGTATGTTTTAAACTCTTGTAGTTTTTTATTTGGTATTTTCATTGCGTGAAATTACTTAATAGTTTTATCCAGAACGGGTGCGTGCGTTGTATAAAGAAGGAATGAGTTCCTGGTTACCTCGTTCTTTCTGAAATGCTTGAAACGCATTGTCGATTATCACATCTGTGATGTTCGTCTGGCTGACATGCCTATTCATGTGAACTCACATGCCTCCCAATTTGGGATGTTCGCAGTGACTCTTTTACACAAAGTTGTATACGTTTTCAAGAAAGTACTTGCTCAAACGTAGTTTTTGTTTGGGTGATTTTTTGAATATTGAGGATGCTTTCGATGACGTGGCTTTCAATGTCATATTAAAATATGCATGACGTCACAAGTTACCTCCAATGAGCTATAGGCTCTCTTTACGCTTATGCGTTTCACAGTGTACTTTTCAGGGCATTGATTAAACCCGTTGTGGAATGGGCAATGAGGTCTATTTCATCACCTTTCCCTTTCCTAATCCCATTCCATTCCTTGTCCCATTCTCCCTCAGGTAAATGACAAAATAGGCTTATATGTATGGAGATGGCACAAATGTCCCAAATGGAGGATAACGTGCCTCTGGAGCCGGCCTTCTGATACTAAAAATGTTGAACATGGACATATATTCCAGGAATACTACCAGAACAATCTAGTAATACACAGCTAGTCGCGTTCGGTAGTTTTTTTTTCGAAATCTCAAGTGCTGAGCGTTC
Organism: Aedes albopictus; assembly: GCF_035046485.1. NCBI lineage: Eukaryota > Metazoa > Arthropoda > Insecta > Diptera > Culicidae > Aedes > Aedes albopictus. Next base: position 95,114,562 of record NC_085136.1, read on the forward strand.
AGTAACAGTAACGATTTTTTTGTAAAAAAATACCAAATCTCGGTAAAATCTTATCGTTTATCTGCCAATCTCTAACGAAGTTGGGTAAAAGTTGTAAGCTTTACCGATTTTTTCCTGTGAAACAAATATAACGGTTTAGATTTCGGTAAAACATTACCGAAGTCGGTGATTTCTTCTAAGTGTGTATCGTTAAATAAATCATAAGAATTTCTTCCTGTTGATTAAGATTTGTTTTAATTAAATGCAACGCCACATAAATGAAAAAATGAATGACAAATATTCTGCCAAAAAATCTTTGGTATAATTAGTTGGACTTCCTTTAAAAAAAATTATTTAAGTAGAAATGATACCTGCCAGATAGCGTAGAATTGGATGGAAAAACCTGAATTAATCCACCTATGGTGAACAGAACCCTTCTTACACTTATTAAAATTATTGTTGTATTATTCGTATGTATGATTGTGATTTTTAGTCATTCTAGAAAATATTGTAGTTGATTGCTTTCCATAATAGAATCATCGACCATGGGCTCAACTACCAGATTATTTTTTTTTGTCTCAAAAGCGTAAATTTCATTACTCCTTAGTACTCGTGGAAAGATATCTCGGAAACAAAATGTCCAAACGGCATGAAATTTAATAGCATACTACTAGGATGCTGTAGCTTTCATTTGATGCTGAGAGAACTCAAATCGATTGACACACGGCTGATTCATTTATTATGAAGCATTTTGTCAAAGACCTCTTAAAAAGTTAAGTTGTATTACTCCAAAGTACTCCCCGAAAGATATCTCGATTACAAAATGTCCAATCGGAATGAAATTCAAAAGCGTTCTTCTAGGGTGCAGTAGCTTTCGTTTGGGGCCTTAAGAACCCAAATCGGTTGATAGACGGCTGAGAAATTTATGGTGATACACTTTGCCAAAAATATCTAAAATAATTAAGTTGTACTACTCCCTAGCACTCTGAAAGATATCGCGGTAACCGAACATCCAATCAAAAAAAATTCAATAGCGTTCTACAAGGATGTAGTAGCTTTCGTTTGGGGCCTTAAGAACCCAAATCGGTTGATAGACGGCTGAGAAATTTATGGTGATACACTTTGTCAAAAATATCTAAAATAATTAAGTTGTACTACTCCCTAGCACTCTTTAAAAGATATCTCGGTAACCAAACGTCCAATCAAAATAAAATTCAATAGCGTTCTACTAGGATGTAGTAGCTTTCATTTGCTTCCAAGAGAACTCAAATCGGTCAACAGACGGCTGAGAACCGTGAGTGACATTTTTTTTGTAACATACATACACACACACACACACATACACACACACGCACATACAGACATTTGCTCAATTCGTCGAGCTGAGTTGATTGGTATATGTGACTCGGCCCTGCGGGCCTCGGATCGAAAGTCGGTTTTCCAAGCGGTATTTATACCCTTCTTATGGGTGTAAGAAGGATAAAAAGGCAACATAGATAAAGAAGATTTAAAGTAGGAATATTTATTTTAGTAGAACACATTATTGCCGTTTTTTGTTTTTCGGGAAATCTCGAAAATTTCGGAAACATATCCCGGGATTCGGGATTTTTTGAGATTCCGAGATTCGGGATTTTTCAGTTCCCGGGATATTCCGGAATTTTTGTCCCGGGAAATCCCGGGCAAGACCCACTAATACAAACTCATGCAATGGCAGGGCTTAATTAATAACTGTGAAAGTGCTCAAAGAACATTAAGTGGAAGCGAGGCAGGCCAAGTCCCACTGGGGACCTCGAGCCATAGAGAAGGAGAAGAATATTGATAGATCTTCAAACTTGGTGAAATAGCCGTGAGGCAAGGAATATGCGTTACAGTCAGCGGATCAGTGTATCAGGTATCAGTAGGTCGGGTCTAGAGGCACGTTCTCCTCCATTCGGGAAATTTGTGCCATCGCCATGAACACGAGCCTATTCATCATTTACCTGACAGAGAAGGGAAGGAAAAAGGATAGGACATGGGAAAGGACAAGTAAGGGAATAGGATCGTCATACTCGCAAGAGCGTACCACAATGGGTTCAAACAGCGCCCTGAGATGGGCACTGTGATAACGCATAAAACGTAAAGAGAGCCTATAGCTCTTTACCACAGCGGGTCAAGAACAACAGAACGTCCTGAAGATTCAGGTTTCTGAAGTCAGTTTCACTTAATAAGTGTTTCCCGAGTACTCGGAAACGCAATTGCGCAAAAACTGGACCGTTACATATTAAATGATACGAAGTTCCATAATCGGATTCACAGCTATCACAGGCAAATGAATCAGCTTGCTGAATATTCGCCATGTGATAACTGAGTCGGCAGGGGCCAGTCAATGCTTTGACCAGCATGCTGCAATTCTGCTTTGACAGATTTGTTAGATACTTTGCCACCCCTAGAGATGGCTCAGTTCAATACAATTTTGTTTGACGACATGTCTCCAAACTATTCCAGTATTGTTTGTGCTGAGTAGCAGCCCAGGTGTAAATCTGAAGCTTCACCCAACACTTGGATACCGGAATAGCTGGCTCAGGGCCAATGAAAGCAAAGCCAAAGCAGCCTGGCTATCTGAACAGAAGTATATTACTTTGCCCATTACGTGTTGCTGAAGTGCTGATTGCACTCCGCACATAAGAGCAAAGATTTCGGCCTGAAAAACGGTGCAGTGTCTACCAAGTGAATAAGACTGATACAGCCTTAGCTCACGAGAATAAACACCAGCACCTGCTCGACCTTCGAGAAGGGAGCCATCAGTGTAACATACGATGCCGTCTGAAATACTTCTCTCCAGATAACCAGATAACCACTCTTCCCGGGAAGGGAATTTCGTGCAAAATGTCCTATATGGAAAATTACAAGCAATTGTAGGATCACCTGGAGCAAGGACAACTTTGTCCCAATTCACCAAAAGTGGAAACAACGAGGTGTGTGTTGAACTGCGGTTCACAGGAGTTTCCTCTAGTAAACCGAGTACCCATAGACGGTAAGTGCAAGAAAGTGCTTCTTGTTTGAGATGAATGTGTAGTGGGGCAACGTCAAAGAGCACTTCGAGCGCTGCCGTAGGAGTTGAAGAGAACGCTCCAGACATCGCCATTAAGCATATCCTTTGGAGATGGCCTAATTTTGATTGGACCGTTCTCACTTCGCCCTTTTGCCACCACACAAGACATCCATGAGCCAATATCACTAGTTTACAGCATTTATGAACTCGGTAAGCTGATGATCGTTTTTGGTGTAGAATCATGCCGTGAGTTCGAAAACGCGAAAGAAAAAAAATACAGTAGAGCGGAAATTTTTTCGACTTTCCATACAAGGTTGATGATTTGAAATCGATTTTTGTTCTATTTTTAAGCAAAGTCGCTCAATTCACACATCTCATTCTCCGTAACCAATGCTCCGATTGAGCTAAATTTTTTACTGTAACTCGCCTACATATGATATGTCAAATAAACGTTGAGAAAGAATTTTTAAATTGTTTTTTTTTTCTTATTGAAAAAAAATACATTTCTTCATATATTTTTTTAAAAAAATGCTAAAATTTAAGGAGATTGTCCCCAAAACTCGCCAATATCTTGAATATCATCAATAGTACGCAAAACCTGCATTCAGATGATCGAATCGTATTATATTCAGCTTTAAATTTATGGAAAAAGATTTAAAATTTGTTGAACAAAACGCATGACATTTGAATTTTTGTAAATTCCATATTTTAAAAAGTTGTTAAACTCGATATTGAGCTAAAACTCAAAAACTGTTCTACTTTATTTTTTTTTGAAGCACGGTTTCGAAATCAGCGCTAAATTATGCTTCAAAAACTTTGGTCGTTGACTGAAGTTCACGACTTTCGTTTTTTTTTGTAAACTAGTGTATTGGACGAACAACAGATGTGTAAATCCATTTGATATACTCGGGTTTAAGACCCCAAGTTGTACCAAAGGTACGCCGGCATTGCCCAAAGGCCATACAAGCTTTCTTGATTCTGAACTCAACATGAGGTGTCCAGGAAAGCTTGGAATCAAGAATGACTCCAAAATAGGATAAATCCCATCTGCCCCAGGAGATTTGAAAGGAGGAAAGCTATTAAGTGCCCATTCAATCGATTCTAAAGTTATGACACTCCGAGCCGAAGCTAAAGAATCATAGCTACAAGAAAATACACCTGGTATGAACGAAGATCTAATATCCAAACATCCGGGGAAGAGTGTATTAACCTTCCGTAACTCGCGCGGTTGACTACCTGCGTCAGAACCACGCTAATGCTGAGTACTAAAAGCGAGATTTTTTCAACGTGTTGTACAAAATACAACAGCGCGATCGCTCGAGGGTTAAATAAACATTCTAAATCAGATCACCGTAGCACCCCCGTGGATAAATATGATACTGCATCTAGGTACCGTCGTGCGGGGTTTCTTTTTACACTTTTTCATGGTTTTTCAACTTTATAACATTATAACTCCCAGAGTAGTGAATGGATTTCCACCATTTTCACACACAGACACAATAATCGTGAGTATTATTAAGTAACTGTAGTAACTGTAGAAACAATGCATACATAGTAAATGCTCTGATACGTTATATATATTTGTTTGGTCTATTCGATGTTTTTTCGCGTCCTGACAAGCAGAAAAGGGACTGTTTGAAAAATAATTTCAACTAAATGAAGGGAAAATATTGCTTCATAATAGTCCCAAAGACATCAAACAGATTTGAACCATATTTTGAATTCAAAAAATCCATATTCAAAAGTGCCTAAAGTAGCCCTGCATTTCAAAAGTAGCCCCGCACGACGGTATTTGCAGAAAAGGTTCAGTCGATTCTTCAACCACTTACCTAATTTACAGCTTTTTAGTCCACCAAGGCGCTACGTGAGCGATTCCAATTGGCGGCTGCACTTACACTTTGCACAGCGCCTAAATGTATTCTATTCTAATTCTACTATATCGAACTGATTGTCTTTTGCACTGCTCTCACTTTTTTACCCTGTCCATGGGTGGAATGATGAGCACGAGGATGTTGATGTGTGGCTCTTGTTCCTTCTCTAGTCCGATTGGGGGTCCATTATGAGTTGCCGTTAGCCGATATCCAAGTTTGCAAGTCCGTTAGAGCATATGCTCAGAAGAGGGTCAGGTGTCAGCTGCTTTCGGGGGGAAGAGCAACTGACGAAAAATTGCAAGTGCCGGAGCTGGAATTGAACCCATGACCATCCACTTATGAAAAAAAACGGATTTGTTGACTTTTCCCGATAACAACTATGGTGTACATAATGGGAATTTTGTATTATCGTACAAATTGGTACGAAGGTTCTCAGAATTTAATGATTTTTGTTCACAGGTAGGGTTCACATATAAATGAACAAAAACTAAATTGAAAAAAAATCAGGGTCGCCTAATTTTCCCGAAAACTCTAGTGGAAAATGAACATTTTCAACAGACCCTACCTACTTTGAAAAATTATAACTCCAGAACGAAGCATCGTAAACGCATTTTTTTTGTGGAATCATAAGTAAATTTTCTCAGCTATTGAAAAAAAAATACAAAATGAAAATTGTTTTCCACAAAATGTTCAACAGTTAAGGAAAATCGGTTGGAAAAGTTGGAAAAACTATTTACGAAGTTCAGAAAAATTCCCAAAAAAAATATTTATGGGAGGAAATTTTATAAGCTAAATTCTGTGAAGTTTTCAAGATGCGTTTTTTTTCGTTCGTCTTTCATTTTGTTTTTTTTTTTCTCAATTGCTGAAAAAATATGCTTATGATATGACAAAAAATGCGTTTACTATGCTTTGTTCGTGGATTTATGATTTTTCAAAGTAGGTGGTGTCTGTGGAAAATGTTGGTTTTCCACTGGAGTTTTCCAGAAAATTTGGCGCACCTGATTTCTTTTCAATTTAGTTTTTGTTCATATATATGTGATGTTTTTACTTGAGGCAAATTTTAAGAATGCAACGGCTTGACCATAAATTGTAGAAAAAAAAACCAAAACAAAAACATTAAAATTTTCATAATACCGTGATTTATATAAAACCAGGTTCCTTTTATCAGGTAAAGGAAAAAAATAAAATAAATAACGAAATGATAACAGGACTAGAGAAGTCCAGCATACAATCAACGTTATGCCAACGAACCGCTCTGGAAGACATTCCGCCTATCCAGTAATGGCACACAAAGAAACAGGTTGTAGATTTTTTTTATGGCCTTTCTGAATTCCATCCTTATGGAGCGGGCAGCAGCATTTCAAGTTCTGGACCTTCTGGTAGGTGTGGGCTGAAAATGCCAATACTGCCCGAATGGAGCCTGCTTTTTTGGGTTCCGGATGTCCAAGTTGTTTCAGCAAAATTCCTTGACTAGTGCCATCGACCTGGCTTCGAACTAGCTTGATGTCGCGGGATTGTTCAAAACAAATTACTAGTCGAGGAATATCCATAAAGTTTTTAGGTCTTCTGTAAATTATGTAAATTGATTTGGAGTGGTGTTTTGAAACAAAGTGTGTGGTTTAGGAGCTGGCTCTAGACACTTTGTAGAGGCGACCTTGACATGCCAAAAAAAGTGAATTAATCGCCTAATCATAATCACAAATTAGTGTTATCACTTAAACTAATGGTTAGTTTACAATCGGTCTAGATTGAATCAATTAGCTTTTCATCACTATTATCGTTTTCGCTGCGTAGTGTATCAGGGAGCTTCAAAAAAAAAAAAGGCAGACCATGTGTTAACAGTACTCCAGAAATAGCCATTAATCACTGCTACTGTTGATTTTTTTTACCAAATCCCAAGCATCTTCCGCAATTCATCTTCGTTGGTTTTTACAAGTCCATGATAAAAACAAAACTCATCACAAATTCCGAGCAGTTACCAGCCTGCCATCAATCCATCACGATCCATAACTGGTAGTAATTAATTGACACCTCGCTTGCATTAGCTACCGCTATGTTTTCGACTAATCCGGTCGCTTCCTCAGCTGTGCGTGAACATTCCTAGTACAACTTTCCAAAACAGCGTATCTAGCATTTCAAACCCAAAAAGTCTCACAACTGTTTGAATGATTTTTAACGAATCTTTTCCTAATCATAGACTCAATCACTTGTTCAAAAATGCTCTATTTTTTCGTTGTATCGTGCTGTATACATCATTTTGTCAAATTATACTTAATTTAGTTTTTCCGTTCCCCCGCACATCTCCATCGCCCCCAAACCTTACACATTTATCCACCTTCTGTTCTTCAGCCCGCGCGCGATCAATGAACTTTTTGGGGCACGCTGGCTGCCGCCGCCGCTCACCTTTCGCTATCAAAACTCCGATCGAGTAGGTAATGCACCAACAACGAACGGACGGCCGAAATAAACCGCCAAAACACGAAACAAACAAAAACACCACTCCACTCACTCTTCTCTTTATCGGACTGAACTTGAACTTGATCTTGTCGCTACGCACGCTCGCGTCCAACTGGATCGCGCGCATTGTCGTGCGCATCGGGAAAGGGGACACTCTTTGGTGCGGTGGATTGCGTTGCTACATCGCGCCAATCTGGACCCTAAGGCTGTGCTTTCATGCTGGACGCTAGGAGCTAGCCCGGCAGGTAGCTGTGCTAATCGAAAAACGACTGACGAAGTGTCAGGGAAATGCATTCGCCGAATCCATTAACGATCAGCGTTCCCGTTAGGTTTTTAAAGACTCTGGGAAAGGAAACCGCAACTCAGACGTTATCGAAGAAGAGTGTCATTGCAATCCTTCTCATGAAACGACTTGTTTTTAGTACGGTGTATCGATAATTTTTCGTAGAAAGATTTTCACTGTATGGTTTCTTATTTCAAGAAAGGTACATGTTAAAGTTCCTTTGAAGCAATAAAGTTAATAAACTATAGAGGACGAATGTCGCTGGCGTCGCCACCGCAACATCTCTTGCTGGAGAAGATAGGGAGGGATATAAGTGTCAAAGCGAAAAAGTATGCAGTTTGACAGATAGATACCCGACATGTTTCGGAACGAGAACAAAGGGAACAGCAGCGACATTCGTCCTCTATAGTATATTAACTCTATTTTTGAAGCACAGTTTGGGAAAACTTTTTTCAAACTCTAACTGAAATACTGAATTGTCCCAAAACCTTGCTCAAAAGATTTTGTTATTTTTTTTTTGGTTATGAATATTTTTTGAAATTGCACCGAAACGGAAATTTGCAAAATTCAGTATCCCTAAGTCACCCAACAAATGAATGCTGAGGATCTGTGATTTCTTTTGGTGCTCAAAGCGAAATGTTCTATCGTGGGTCGTTTTCCTAGCGATACTTTTTTTTTCGATAATATTTTCTACCACAGACAACGTGTGGGGATTTCATTGAAATTCCTCCAGAAATTCTTAAATGATTTATTTTCGTGATCCAATCCCCCATAAATTAATAAACAGACTTCCTCAGGAGTTCCCCCGACTATTATACTATGTATTTTATCAGAAATTCCTTCTAAGGGTAATTATAAGCATGAGAACTCAAATGCTTTTATGTATTTTTTAAAGTTTTGTTTTTAAATATGTCCTACAAATTTCTACAGGAATCACTGATAAATTTCTTAGGAAACATTTGAATTGTGTAAGATTATTTACAGATGCATAGCCATGCATTTCTGTAAAGAAATCCGTCCAGGAATTATTTTGCAGGATTTCTCCAGGAGTTCTTCTGAAAATATCCTAACTAAGTGATTCTGTTGAGAATACCACCAGTAGTGGTATCTCTAGGAGTTTTTTTCAGAAATACCTTTATAAAATTCATCAGAAAATCCTTTTTTGATTTCAACAGAAATTTCCTTAGGGATTGCACAAAAGTAACCAAGTTGGCCCACTGAAGGTTCAGTTGTTATCTGGCTCAATCAAGCGAAGCCGGAAGCTTGCTTACTAGCTGATGTTGCAAACTCCACTTACGTCTCTAGTCAATCCTCCTGAATCAACAGTAGAGCATTGAATGAAATACGGCTTAAGTTTGACTAAATCTCATATTTAAGGTTTTCATCATCGCCGAAACATTCCACGGGTGCATCAGTAAACTCTGCACCTATGTTCGTCTTTCTTTCCAAGGTCTTCTCTGTTGTGAATTGCAAGTCAGACCCATTTGTAAAAAAGTAGGCACTGAGAAAATAGATTATGAAGTTTTTAAATTCGATTTCTATGTGAAACTTCAAAAAATCGCCTTGAATTGAAAACTTTTGCGATCATTATGAAACTTGTACAAAATGTTTCAAACGTGAAAACATAGCTGTGAAAATATAGAACTAGCTCAAACACAACTTCATAATGGGTCTGACTTGCGATTACTTTTCATTATGAGAAAATCTGACTTGATCTTGTTTTTCGATTTTACTGAACAAACTATATATTTTTATTTAAATACGCAGCTGAGATATCATCAGCAGAAAAATCAAAAACTGTCATTAACTCAATTTTGGCTAAAATTCAGATGTGACTGACTTGACTTGCGGTTCATGTAATCTGGAGACCGACCACTTCTCGCGGACTTTCCGAAGAGATTGGAAAAAAGCCTGCTTCTCTGCTTGTATTTCAGAGGTCGAACACTACATGCAAGCTGAACTAATTGGAGAAATCCTGAAGTGAATCTCGCAGTAAATCCCGAAAAAGTTGAAGGATTTCCTAACGGGATTCATGCAAGAATCCTTGAAATAACTCTTGAAAAATTCCTACACACTTAATTTTGATTACCGAGTTCGGTAATTTTTTGACGAGATTAGAACTGCTGAGCACCGAGCTCGTTCAGCAAAAATGCATTGTTTATCTATTCCATACGATTTTGACAGTTGTTTTACTGGACCTCAATAAAATCCATTACCGAAACTACCGAGATCGTACTGCTGTTCTAATCTCGTCAAAAAAGTACCGAACAGGCAATTAAAAAATAAGTGTGTAGAGAAACCCTGAAGAAGTTCCTGAGGCAATCCGTGGAAAAAAAAACTCCTTGAGGAATTATAGAAGGAGCTTTAGTAGACCCTAAAGAATTCCTGAAAGAATCCCTGAAGGAGTTACCGGAGGAGTCTCATAAGGAGTTGCTAGAAAAATGTTTCCTGCAATACATGGAGAAATTCCCCAAAGAATACCAGGAAAAATCCCTGAATGTATTAATGGAAGAATCCCTGACATTAACATCAAGAGAAATCCATGAATGAACTCCAATGAAAAACCCCTTGTGGTTTTTCTAGAGGGATTTCAAGGAAAAATTCCTAGAGAAATCCCTGACGAAACTCCTAGAGGAATCCCCGATGGAGTTCCGAAAGAAATCCCTCAAGAGATTAGAGCACAGTAAATCACTCTTGGAACTTCGCAAAAAAAAAATCCCTCTAAGAATTCCAGTAGAAATCCTTGAAGGTATTCCTGGCGGAATCCATCAACGAACTTCTGGAGGAATTCCTGAAGAGTTCCTGTATAAGTTCCTGAGAGATTTCCTGGAGAAGCCCCTGAAGGAGTTTGTGGATAAATCCCAAAAAAGTTTTTTGGAAGGTAAATCACAGAAGGAGTTCCCAGATGATTCTTTGAAGGAATTCCTGGGAAACAACTATGGCAATTTAAGGAGAAATCATTGAAGAAATTCCAGTAGGAACTTCCGAAGATTTTCCGACAGAGCTCTTGGAAAAAATCTGTACAGTAAATTCTCCAGCAACTTCCAGTTCCAGGGGAAATCCCTTTAAGAATTCCAGAAAAAAAAGCCCAAAAAATTCCTGAAAAAGAATGAGTTCCTGGAGGAAAGGCTGAAGGAGTTTATGAAGAAATCCTTCAAGAAATTCCAGGAAAAGTGCCACAAAGAATTTTAGGAGAAATCTCTAAATGAGTTCCTGGACAAATCTCCAGAGGAGTCCTTGGAGAAACCCCTGAAGAAGAGATTTCTTAAAGAATTACAGAAGAAATCCCACAAGGAACTCCAAGAGAAATACCTCAATGAAGTTCCAAGAGAAATCTCTGTAGGAATTCCTGGAGAAATTTTTGGAGGTATCTCTGAAGAAATTTCTGTAGGAATCCCGGGAAAAAAATGCTCGGAGGAATCCCAGGAAAAAGTCATGGCGAAAATGAAGATGAACTTTCTGGATTCATATCTTAAGAAATTTCTGGAGGAACTCAAGACAAAAAAGCTGGAGTAACCTTGAATGAACTCCAGGAGAAATTCCTGAAAAAATCTCCCCAGCAATTCCAGAAAGAAATTCCTCAATGATCAGAGCAATTTTTGGATGAATGGGGCACGTTCGGTGTAGTACTAGATTTGTAGTAATGAGCTGAATTTTAGTATGGTGAGAAGGTCCATTCTCCGTTTCTGCAAAGAAATGGTGCAAAAAGCGTGGGTATTATGATTCCTTGCCTAATTTGATACTGTTTGAGCAAAACTTTGGATAACTATGTTGTTTATGTTGCAAGAAATGGAGAAAACAACAACACTGTTGCTCAAAGTTTTGCTCAAACAGCATCAAATTAGGCAAGAAATCATAATACCCACGCTTTTTGCACCATTTCATTGCAGAAACGGAGAATTGACCTTCTCACCATACTAAAATTCAGCTCATTACTACAAATCTAGTACTTCACCGATCTGTCCTATTCAAGAAGAAATACTTAAGAATATCCCTTCAGAAATCACAAGTCACAAGTAGTTTTAGGAGAAATCCATGAAAGGCTTTACGAAAACATCCCTCAAGAAATTCTGGTAAGAATCCCACAAAAAATTCTAGAAGACACTTCTGAAGAAATTCTTGCATCTCTGAAGAGTTCCTTGAGCAATCCCTGGAAGATTTTTTTTTATGAAAAGATGATTCTTGCAGGATTTCCTAGAATAATTTTAGCAATAATTACTCAAAAGGTTCCTCCAGGTTTCAGAATTTATTCCTGTCTTTGTTCTTTAAAAAATGCTTCAAGGATGTCTGCAATGGTTCTTTCAAAACTTCTTCCCGGACTTTTCCTGCGTCTTCTCCAGGATATGCTCAAGAATTTTTTTTCGAAAGATTTACTTCGACACCAGCCCATGGGTTTCTCCAGAAATTTCTCCTGGGACTCCTTTAGGGATTCTTAGAAATGTCTTGTCCTATAAAAGTTCATGCATATATTCCTTCGTTTGGGATTTCTACCAAAAATAAATTCTGAAAAAAAATCTTCTAGGAATATGGGCAGGGGTTTCTCAAGGAATTCCTCCGAAGATTTCTTCAAAAGAAGCAGCTATAGCAGCAATTTCCAAAAATTCATCTAGGGTTTTTTTTGGATTTCTTTTATACATTCAGGGATTCTCTCAGTCGTTTATTACAATTTCTAATACATTACAATTTCTACTAGCAATTTCTCAAAAAATCCTTCTGAATGTTCCCTCAGGGTGGTTCTTCAGATCTTTCAAAGATTCATCCAAACAACTATTTATTCAGGAAACTTCTGCGGTGATAAAAAATTGCAAGGCGAAGCACTTGTTGCACAGGATTCAGAATTCATAAATTTCTCAGAGTAGCTCTACATATATTTTTGGGTACTTATTTCTTCAGACATTCTTCCCGTAACGTTGGTAGATCACCTTGGAATGGTGCGTTACAGCGTTAGAACTACCACGTCTAGTTTCAATTTTGCTATTTTCCTGCCTAAAGTAAGAGCATAGATGGAAACTTGATGTGTTTTTGTAATGCTTCTGTTTTTATTTGTAATGTTTTTACTGTTAGGGGCTGTCCATAACACGCGTGGTAATTTTTTTGGGACTTCTCAACCACCCCCCCCGCGTGGTCATCAGTCCATACAAATTTTTTTATTCGTCCATACAAAATGGTCGAACCCCCCCCCCCCCCCCTCCCCCCCCACTCATGACCACGTGGTTTATGGACAGCCCCTTACTGCGAACGGTTTCTGTTTTTATTTATTTTTTCCTCTTCAATATCGTGTTTGTCAAACATTGATTGGATGCCTCAATTCTTCGGCGCTTTCAATATCTTCAGTATTGATATGCGAATGTGTATGTTATTTATATTTTAGTTTTTGTATACTAATATAATTTCTTTCAGGAATGTCAAGGTAAGTTCATTTGACAGATCTGCAAACCATCCATCAAATGTCAACTGCACTCATGATTGTCGAATAGAGCTCCTCATAACAATCCCACCCTACTAACACAAATTCCTTCTCCTTAACGTCTATGGAGATAGTTTGAGTATCCTGTATCTTCAAGTAGACGTTAAACTAACATTCCTACCCTTTCCTAGCAATTGTAAGGACGTGGCCAGGTATACAATGTGATGCTTGTTTCGACCAACTCTAACACGTAGAAAAAGGCGTTAATCCCAAACGCTATTTTAGTGGCACTACATATTATGCTGATCATTGTTCCCACGATGTGTACAATCGCCTATGCTATGCTATGCAATGCTACTTATTTCATCAGTCATTCTTGAGAAACTTCTTCTTAGAAAGTATGTGTAGGAGTTTTTCCAAGCGTTCTATCGGAAAACCCCTAAGAGATCTAAAAATATGTTTAAAAGATTCATCAAGAATTACACCAGTACTTTTGCTTGAAATTTCTGCAGATGGGTTTCTCCAGGAACCCCTTCAGCAATGGTTCAAGTGTTTTTTTTTCCAGGAATTACTTCCGGAATTCCTGCAGAAGACTTTAAAGATATTTTTGGCTAGGAGTTAAGGAGCTTCTTCAGGAAGTTTTCAGGCATTCATCCGAGAATTCTTGCAGAGATAAGCTTAGAAATAGCTTCAGGAGTTTTGTCTAGGAATCTTTCCGAAGAATTTTTTAAGATTTTTTTTCCTATGATTCTTCAAAAGTATTACCAGGTATCAGTATGTTGGCTCCAGAGGCACGTATCACCAGGAGTTTTTATTGGATTTCCTCAGACAATCCTCCTGGAATTTGTTCATTGATTTCTGCAGGAAGTTTTTCCAAAAATATTGCAGTAATTGTTTGTGCGACTCCTAGAAAAACTTCTGGAGTTATATCTGAAACAATGTGAAGAAATCTCGAGAGATATTTCTAAAACAAAAAACAAATAATTGTTGGAATTTTAGCAGGACCCTAAAAAAAATCTTATGTAATTCTTGAGAAGATTCTCTACAGATTTTATTTAATGAAATTGAAAAACCGCATTGAAGAATTCTTGAAGAAGTCCTTGGTAGGAATTCCCGAAAAAATCCATAAATGTTAGTGGAAGTCTCTGAAGATATTTTCAAGGAATCCCAAAAAGATAAAGGTTATCCAGTTAAATCGTTGTAGAAATATCATGAAGTACTTTTAAATGAATATCAGGGAAATTCCAGAAAATGTATTGTAAGGAATCCCAAAAAAGATCTCTAAAAAATTTCCTGCAGATATACTGGGAGAAATTCCTCGAAAACAAACCTGGTAGAATTTTAAAAAGTGTTTATTTAGGATTTTTAAAGAAAAATCCTGGAGAAATCCTTTGATGAAATTGGAATTTGTGAAAATTTTCCTAAAGTAATCTGTGGGCATTTTCATGAGTGAGTAACTGTGGAAAAACCTGGAGTAACGTCTTGGTAAGCTTCTGCCAAGATCCATAGGAAAAAAAAACTTGAATATTACTTAAGGAATTCCTGTAGACATTCTAAGAAGGTTCTTTTGAATAAATGTCTAAAAGAATTCGTGGAGAAATTCTATAGTTAAGAACTTTGAAAGAATCTTAGAAAGAATTTCTGAAGAAATTGACCTGTTGATAATTAAAAAGGGATCACTGTGAAGAACTTTTCAAACGAATTGCTAGAAGAATTTATAAATTAATACATGGCGAAGTTACAGAAAGGACCTATGAGAATCAACCTTAATGAATTATTGGAGAAATTTCGGCAGAAATTTTTGAGGGATGATCTGAAAGCCCTGGATAAATGCCTTGCAAATTCCTGGATAATCCTCAGGAGGAGTATTTTAAAGAAACATTGCTAATTTTTTAAAACTGAATCCCAGGAATCCATAAGTGATCTCCTAAAGCAATCTTTTGAAAATTTTAAAAGAATCACCAAATTAGAATTTTCAAAGGAATACCCACAATAATTTATGAAACAAATTTAGGGAGAATTTCCGCGGAAGATTCAGAGAGAAACATTTTGAGATATTACTGGAGAATTTACTGGAGGGATTCTGAACTTTTCATTTTTATGCTAGGTATGGACCGCAAACGGAATTGCTTAAGTAATTTTGGTTCAGTGCATTATTTTTCCTTGACCGAAATGGACAAGAAATTTAACACAGCAAGCCCTATTTGATTTGGCGTTTCTTCTCAGCTTCATACTGGGGTCAGGAAAAATCTCATTTCTTGAGCGATTCCTTGTCTGAATTTTTCATGCATCAAGATAGACCAAGAAATTTCTTGCGATCTGTATACTACCTATTAGAGAATTCTCCAAAGGCGTTTCTGCAAAACTTTTCAAAACTTCTATGGTTTTTTAGGATTTTTTTTAGGAATCTATGGAGGAATTTTTAAAGATATACATATATGGATGGTTTTCTAAATGAATCCTTTGGTAAATTGCTGGAGGAATCTCTTAAAGGGTTACATACCTTACGTGGATAAGAAAAACGAACAATCTTTAATAGCATAATCTGAAATATAGATATCACCGTAACGGCACTTTTTTTAAAACACCATTTCGAGATAATTGCGTTTAAAGTTTCACGCTTTGCCTTGTCCCTATGGACTTTTCAAGCTAGTATGTATACTTTCTAAAGCTAATATACTTTCAGACAATGCAATAAAAAAGTTCGATTTTATTATCACTTTCAATAAGAATATTTTATGTTTAACGGAACATTTTTTAAAAGATATTGAAATTTTTCGAATATTTATGAGTAACATTGCACATTTTTATGGAATATACGTTCATTCTTTATCGAGCGCGTTTTGGTTCTCTACGGAGCATTTGCAATTTGTTATGGCCGCAATAATCTTATGTCATTTTCTTGTGAGAACTGCCAGACTTATGTTTTTTGTAGAATGATAATTAAGCCAGAACTTTTCTTGTTCCTATGTGATTTTATCTCCGCCGCGTCTTAACTTCAAAACTTTCCACAGGAAGCATTCGCATGGCTTTGTCGTCCATAAATTTGCGATTTGTGATTCAAGAAATGCTATCTCCTCTTTGTGATCAGTTCAAACGGTGGAACAATCGCCAATATTGCTCCCATGTTGCGTTATATTCTTGAACTGCAGCATCATGACTTGCAGTTTTGAATTCGAAAAGCACATAACCAAGCATTTCGATATGGCTATTTATAACGTCGCGTTGGAGAAAAGAATAAGAGAAATGAAATCTGAACTTGTTAATTAATGCCACAAGCAAAGTATAGGAAGGTATATGACTTGCATTTTTTTTTAGAATGAACCATCTTCGACAAACACCAGACGTCTGCTGCCAGAAGGAATGAAGTAATGCAAACAAATTCAAGCTAATTTAATTACAGGTTGATATCTTATCAGAATTTCAAAACAGCATCATTTTAGAGTTCAGAATAAGAATCTTGAATCAAATTTCAAAAATATCCGTCTTATATAGAAAACCAGAAGACTGCTGTTGATGATTTCAGGAAATTCTGCACAAAATAGCTGGGAAACTCAACTCTGTTCAAGGCAATCAGTGTATACATAGTAGGTGTGTATATGTATGAATGGTAGTTTCATAGAGCTTTGATTTGTGCTTTGGTATCTTCTAGAATCCTGCCCTGTGTGACAATTTTGTTATTTGCCTTTCTTATACCCCAAAGTGTACCGTGGATACACAGTTATGGATCACACACGGTTACGGATCAATTCGATGTTCACGATCAAATGTCGCCTCACTGCACACCATGACATATCATAGCAAAGTCTTCATAGCATAAACACTATACACTAAAACCCCAATTTACGCTCACTTCTTTTGCGCCAAACTCAATTTGCGCCCCCCGATTTACGCACTAATTCCCAAATAATGCTCCCCCCATTTACGCACTAATTCCCAAATAGCGCTCCCCCAATTTACGCTCCTTAGGCGTAAATTGGGGTTTTAGGTATTCGGAAACAAGTAACATGTGATACATATGATATATAGAGGGTTAGGGTAGAGGGTAGGGTAGATGGTTAGGGTAGAGGGTAATGTTAGATGGTAGGGTAGAAGATAGGGTAGAAGGTAGGGTAAAAGGCAGCCGGCTGAACGGGCTCGTTTAGAAGTTAACCATCAATGTTAAATTCTTTTCCCGATCAGCCTAGATAGCTGTGTAGTGTCGGTAGCGGTTGTCTCAATTGGCTAAGAATAACACTACGGACCACCTGTTCCGGGGGTAAAAGTCCACCAAACAGGGAACCCCAATCCAAGGTGTCAGGCGACCCGTGCTGATGGATGAATGGTTGAGGGGGTTTAAAATATGCTCGATCTTTAACGGAGCCCGTAACGTAGGTAGATCGCCTTTATGTGTTGCGTTACGGTTCAAGATCTACCAAACCGAACCCTAGTGACATCCGGTTTGTCAAGTTGGGGTAATGTATTTTGGTAATAAGGATTCATGATACAAAGTCCTTGTTACTGGTGACAGTTTCTAAAATTGCATTTATACTGCCTTGCTGATAGTTAAAGAATCGGACTTTGCCCACCCGAGACTACACTTGATGTTAGGAAAACAAACATGCTTTACGTATCTAACTGCGTACTAATCTATCAAGGACTGTTAAGTTCTGGTAATTCAAGGACTCACGTGCATTCTTATTGCAGAATACATTCTCTAATTTGACAGAGTTTTGCAACTAGCCTAAAGTCCCGGGTTTTTCTATGTTGTCCTGGGACTAAACTAGAAGCAAGACATGGATGGGGCTAGAGTTCCGATGCATGGATAAATATCAGTACCACCGTTTTGTTTTTCTCAGAATACAAATAGATTGTGTTTGATTAGGGGCGCTCTTTCACTGGGATTTAAATCTCTATGATAACGGGACCTTTTCATCGCAATCGATTTCTTGCACCTCTGGGATAACAAAACAGGAACTGTACAGAAATCGATGCTTCATTGCCTCTCAATGACAATGGAGTAGTACGACATGCACTAAATACTAAGGATACGGGTAATGCCACAAAAGATCTAAATACTGGTCGCAGTGGCTCACCCGAACAGAAAAAAAAAAAAAAAAAAAAAAAAGGGTAAAAGGCAAGGTAGTGGGTAGGGTAGAGGATTAGGGTAGAAGGTAGGATAGAGGGTTGGGTAGAGGATTAAGGTAGAGGGTTGGGTAGAGGGTAGGGTAGAAGGAAGGGTTGAGGGTAGAGGTTAGGGTAGATGATTAGCGTAGAAGGTAGGGTAGAGGGTTAGGGTAGAGGGTAGGGTAGAGACTATGATAGAGGG
Organism: Aedes albopictus; assembly: GCF_035046485.1. Taxonomy (NCBI): domain Eukaryota; kingdom Metazoa; phylum Arthropoda; class Insecta; order Diptera; family Culicidae; genus Aedes; species Aedes albopictus. Next base: position 95,132,898 of record NC_085136.1, read on the forward strand.
TTAGGGTAGAGGGTAGGGTAGATGATTAGGGTGGAGGGTGGGTAGAAGGTATGGTGAAAAGTTATGTTGGAGGGTAGGGTAGAAGTAGAAGGTAGGGTAGAGGGTAGGGCAAAAGGTAGGGTAGAGGGTAGGGTAAAGGGTTAGGATAGAAGATAGGATATAAGGTAGGGTAGAGGGTACGGTAGAGAGGGTAGAGTAAAAGAAAAGAGGGTAGGGTAAAAGGTAGGTTAGAGGGTTAGGGTAGAAGGTGGGGTAGAAGTTAGGGTAGAGGGTAGAAGAGAAGGTAGGGTAGAGGGTAGGGTTGATTTTTAGCGTAGAGGGTAGGGGAGAGGCTTATTGTAGAGGATAGAGTAGAAAATAGGATAGAGGGTTTGAGTAGAGGGTAGGGTTGAGGGTTAGGGTAGAGGGTTAAAGTGGAGAATAGGGTAGAGGGTTGGGGTAGAGGGGAGAGTGGAGGATAGGATGGAGGGTTAGGGAAGGATGACATGAGATGAAAGATGAGAGATGAGAGATGAGAGATGAGAGATGAGAGATGAGAGATGAGAGATGAGAGATGAGAGATGAGAGATGAGAGATGAGAGATGAGAGATGAGAGATGAGAGATGAGAGATGAGAGATGAGAGATGAGAGATGAGAGATGAGAGATGAGAGATGAGAGATGAGAGATGAGAGATGAGAGATGATTCCATACCATGCTAAGCTGCAACATACGATCGTAAACATCGAATTGATCCGTAACCGTGTGTGATCCATAACTGTGTATTCACGTATATGTTCACTCAATACCGAATATTCGATAGAAGGCTCGGAGGGTCAAGTTACATATACCAATCAACCCAACTCGAAGAATTGAGATGATGTATGTGTTTTTTTTTTTCCTTCTAAACCATAGGGGGATAAATCTGCTCATCAGACACCCTAACAGGAAGGTTAGGGTAGTGTGGGGATGAGGCCGTCTTCTACAATGCCGGTAGAAGCCAGGACTACTCTCTCCTCGACCCACTAAAACACATTCCTATGGTCGCCAAACCCTACGTCTCTCCGGAACCACCAAGAAGGTATTGCTTCAGAGAGGGGCTAGTGCATATCGCACCCTCAAGGTTAGCTGCCGTAGCCTAGCAGCAACGAACATCGATGACTCGCTCTGGAGAGTCCATCACGATAGCATGCTGGCGCTTAGCCAGTTTCCCGAGTGGTCCTCGCCACTCCCTTTGTCCTCGGAAGGCGGGCAGGGTCAACCCCGCCCGCGCCCTACTGCTGAGCGGACATCAAGAACTGATGCCCACGTGCAACCCGATCTGACCTGCCCGCAAAGGAAGGGTATCACTACCCTTCAGGCCCTATCAGATGCACCCGTAGGTTGCAGACAGCAGGATCTCACCTACCCCGACCCTTGCCGGGGACCCCTTTCCAACCGCGGGCTCAGATCCAACCCAGTAGACCGACGCCACGACAGCACCGCTACCGGGACTTCCTCTCCGCGGCCACTTAATCGCTGTAAGGGTCGATCTCGACCGCAGGGCACCGGTATGACCTACGAAGCCGACTTCGAACCCCTGGACCACCTCTTGTACTGCATCTGGACTAGCCATTCTCCGAGTCCACGCGCCACCTCCTCAGTAGCTCCCAGACGATATGGGTGATAGCCGTTGAAACGGCATTCCAGCTAATCTCATCCCTACACATTCTCTGGACCAAGTTGTCCGGAGTTGTGTCCTCCCCGCATGTGGCAAGCATGCGGTCACGCATTGTGCGAAAACGCGGGCACACGAACAAAACGTGTTCCGCCGTTTCCTCTAAACCATTGCACACTGGGCATTCGGGAGAATCCGCATGCCCGAAACGGTGTAGATACTGTCGGAAGCAACCATGACCTGCAAGGACCTGTGTCAGGTGGAATGAAACTTCCCCATGGCGCCTCTTAATCCAACTATCTACCCTCGGTATCAACCTATGGGTCCACCTTCCTTTGGTGGAACTGTCCCACGCGCGCTGCCATTTGACCATAGAGGCCATCCTGACAGTTTTACGTATGCCTCTTGTGCCGCGCATTTCGAAGCACTCCATGTCCTCACTGATAAGAATGCTGATAGGCACCATACCAGTAATGACACAGAGAGCGTCGTGTGACACGGTACGGTACGCGCTTGCAACCCTCAGACACATAAGCCTGTAAGTACTTTCCAGCTTCCGTCGGTAGCATTCAGTACTTAGCGCGGTACCCCACGCCGGGCCGCCATACCTAAGTATGGACGTAGCAACACTAGCCAGAAGCTTGCGCTTACTGGCGTACACCGCTGAGCTATTGGACATCATCCGGGACAGTGCCGCAATAGCTGTGGAGGCTCTTTTACAGGCATAATCGACGTGGCTACCGAAGGTAAGCTTATCGTCGATCATCACGCCCAAGTGCTTGACAGAGCGCTTCGACAGGATAGTGCATTCTCCTACACTGATCTCCGTCTGCTGCGCCGACTGCATGTTGTTAACAACCGTCACCTCTGTCTTGTGGTGAGCCAGCTCCAGTTTTCTGGACCGCATCCACGCCTCCACAACCTTGATCGAGTGGTCGGTAGTCAACTTCACCTCCTCGATCGTTTCACCGTAGACTTCGAGCGTAATATCGTCGGCAAATCCGACAATCACCACTCCCACTGGGTACTCTAAACTCAACACCTCGTCGTACATGACATTCCATAACACCGGACCCAGGATGGAACCTTGCGGGACTCCTGAGGTTATGTGAAAGCACTTCCGACCCACCTCCGTGTCGTATACTAGTACGCGATTCTGGAAGTAGCTTCCGAGAATTTTGTACAAGTACTCCGGTATCCCCAGACGCAAGAGCGCATCGGCAATAGCAGCCCAACTGGCGCTATTAAATGCATTCCTTACATCCAGAGTCACTACCCCGCAGAAGCGAATTCCCCTCCTCTTAGGCTCGAGTGCTTTCTCGGCGGTTTTTGTAACCGACAAGATAGCGTCTACGGTGGACCTCCCCTTCCGGAAGCCATACTGGTTGCTCGAGAGACCATTTACGCCCTCAGTGAACTTCAACATTCTATTGAGGATGATCTTTTCGAGCACCTTCCCCGCCGTGTCAATCAAGCATATTGGTCTATATGCCGACGGGTCTCCGGGTGGTTTCCCCGCCTTTGGCAATAGTACCAGGCTCTGCCTCTTCCAAGCTTCTGGGAAAACTCCCTCGTCCAGGCATTTCTGCATAGCAGACCTGAACATCTCGGGAGCTTCTGCAATAGCTACTTTTAAGGCCAGGTTCGGAACTCCGTCCGGACCTGGGGCCTTACCTACGCTAAGGGACTTAGCTATCCCCGCAAGTTCCACATCGGTGACCCTTTCCTCATCGCCAGCCCCAGTCCCCGGCTGTCCTACGAAAGGAGGCCAAGGACTAGGATCATGACGCGGAAAAAGTCCTCCAATGATCCCCTCCAACATCTCTGGAGATTGCTCTGTAGGAGCCATCACACCTCTCGTCTTGGCCATAACGATCCTGTAGGCATCACCCCACGGGTTCGTATTGGCACTCTGACAGAGACCCTCAAAGCAGGCCTTTTTGCTTGCTCTTATCTCGGTCTTGAGCGCGGCTTTTGCAGCGGCGAACACCACCCGCCGTTCGTTTCGCTCTTCCTCTGATCGTGCTCGCTGCATCCGCCGCCTAGCCCGTAGGCAGGCGCGGCGCAGGTCCGCAATCGCGTCGGTCCACCAGTAAGCCAGTGGCCTCCCATTTCTAGGGTGGACTCTCCTAGGCATGGTCGCATCACACGCACGTGAGAGCACCGCTACCAGCTCGTCGCCGTCTAAACCGAGTAAGTTTCGCTCACGGCGGAGCGCTTCCCTAAATACCTCTTCGTCGAAGTATGATGTCTTCCACCTACGAGGGCTTGGCCTTGGCCTAGCCGCCTCTTCTTCTATCCGCTGTCTGCTGTTGTTGTAGTCGATACTGTAGCGAACCGCCAGGTGGTCGCTGTGAGTGTAGCCATCATCTACTCTCCAGTTCGAACTACTTGTTAGGCCAGGACTACAAAAGGTCACGTCAATATTTGACTCCGCTCCGTTTCGGCTATAGGTACTCTTGGTACCGACGTTAGCCAAGTCGACATCTAAGATGGCCAGTGTTTCTAGCAGGATCTGACCCCGCTGGTTCGTGAAACGGCTTCCCCATTCCACAGCCCAGGCATTAAAGTCACCCGCTATTACCACCGGCCTTCGCCCTGTTAGCACGGTCGTTAAGCGGTCCAGCATTTGCGTGAACCGCTCGATCGGCCACCGCGGAGGCGCATAACAGCTACAGAAGAAGACCCCGTTTACTTTGGCGACCACGAAGCCCTCATAGGTAGTAGACACCAACTCCTGCACGGGGTATTTACCCGTCGTCCATATCGCCGCCATTTTCCTGGTCCCATCCGAGGCCCAGTTGCCGTTGCCGGCGGGTACTCGGTATGGGTCCGAAATGATGGCGATATCCGTCTCCCACTCAGAAACCGCCTGACAAAGCAGTTGCTGAGCCGCATCACAGTGGTTCAGGTTCAGCTGCGTTACCTGCACTGTGATTTGTTGCTCACTGCGGCTTTCTTAAAGGCCGGGCACCCTGGACCACCCATCGCATGTCTGTTTTTCGAGGTTTTCCCGGTACAGATCATGCAGATGGGCGGACTCGTGCAGCTTTGGGCCTTATGACCTTCAGCGCCGCATCGCCTACACAGTTTGCGCCTGTCGGGGCCTTTGCAGTTCCACGACTTGTGTCCTGGTTCCAGACACCTGAAGCAAACCTCAGGTGGCTCGTGGAATGTCAGGTGACAAACACACCAGCCCACCTTAATACTCCCTACTTTAACGGACTTTTTAACATCCGCCACAGGTAGCTGAACCAGAGCTATCTGTGTCCCTGCTGGCCCCTTCCGCATCCTGACGGCTGTGGCGGCCACCTGAACATCGCACTGTTGCCGCAGTGCCGTGACGAGCTCTTCCGCTTCGGTGATCTCGTCTAGGTCTTTGACCTTCAGAGTCGCCTCATGCGTAAGAGCCCTCACCTCCACTCCATCTCCAAGGACCTCTTCTGCCAGCCTCTTGTAGGCGGCGCCCTTGTGATCCTTCTCGCGCTTAAGCTCCAGGATCATTTCGCCCGTACGAGTACGTCTGATACTGCGTACGTCGGCTCCAAGACCCTCGAGCTTGGCGTCGCACCTCATCGCCTTCAAGACGTCCGAGTATTTCGACTGTTCGGTCTTGATGACGATAGCGTCACCTTTTTCGCGCCTGGCACCTGCCTTCCTACGCCTTGGCTTGGCGACCTGCACTTCTGCCTGCGGATTCCCCTTCTTCTTCCTCTTCCGCTCTACCTTTGTCCAAGGAGGGTCCTCTCCTTGGATCGCCCTGCTCTGTGGCTGCTGAGGGCCCACCATTGGTCGCAACCCCTTGTTCCCATCATTCCGGGACGGGCCGGCCTTTTCAGGCCCACCCTTCCCAGCTTTCCGGGAACCCTGGCTGGGGTCCGACTTTCCAGCGTTACCACCGGCTTTCGGGGTTATTATACGCCTGGCCTTGCGGGCGCCGCCAGACAGCTCCTCACCTGACGGCTGCCTCGCCCGCTTCTGCGAATGCTTGTCGCTTTTGTCGCGAGCATTCGCTTCCACTCTCTTCGGACTACCCGCGAAGGAGAAGGCCTCCGTTTGTGTAAACTTAGACGCCTTCTTCTTTGCGGGTTCCGCCGCTGCTGCAGCCAGCAACGCAACCGCGTGCTCCTGCTTGGCATTATCGACAGACGCCCTAAGCCGAAGCAAGGCCGTTTTCAGGTCCTTGCTTATATTCGACTTAGTTGTCGCAAAGTCGATAATTTTGCCGAGCTGCTGCTCAGCTACCTCAAATGCGGGCCGTCCTTTTTCTGCAACTTGGCTGATGGCCCTCAGCAACCATGCTCCGTCCATGACCTCCGCCGGCTGGCTTGCCGTGGAGTGGACAGGAGCTCCCACGCTTGAGCTGCGTAAGCAGCTTCCAGCACCTGACGCCTCGCTTCTCCTTGTAGGAGACCTCATCAACCCGCTTCTTGCGAAGGGGTTGATCGCACCGCTACTTCCACCTGTATTTTGATTTTTAAGATTTTTACTCATATTTGATTCCCACGAGTTGCACGAGAAATAATGTCCACCACGCCAGAGCTCTGCATTAACGCGGTAAGGGACAGCATACTGTGGGGGGTGCCCAGGTACCCCACAGGCTCCGTTAAAGATCGAGCATCTTTTTCACCCCCTCGATCACTCATTCCTCGGCACGGGTCGCTTGACACCTTGAATTGGGGTTAGTAGTCCTATTCTTAGCCGGCAACTACGCGGCTGACTCGCAAGCGGGGGGGTGCGTCAGGCCCCAGGACATCCGTCCCTGCTGCCCCCAGATGATGTATGTGTGTATGTACAGTGTATCAAACAATTGTCCGTACAGCAATTTTTTGGTCAAAATAATTTTTCATCCAAATGTTTATAACTTTTTTATACGTCAATCAAAAACGCTGAAATTGTGACCAACCATAAACCATATATTGCAGCTCCATTGGTAAAATTTTGAGCGAGATCGAATAAGTTTTCTGAAAGTTCTAGAACTTTTAGTAAAACTTTTAGGATTTTTGAACACATTTTTTAAACATTATATCTCAATATGTAGTCGATGAAACTTTTTCAATATTTTTTGTGTTACAGCTTATACCTAAGGCTTTCATATGCAGCTTTGTTTGAGGTTTTATATTCACTACAAAAAATATGAAAAATCTGTATATATTCAGAGTATTATTTGGAAATTTATCATATTTTGATCAATAAAAGTGCCAAGTGTTTTCAACTTTTTCAAACTCTCTTAATGTAATATTTTTATACAGGACCTACTAAACAACATATGAAAAGTAGGTCCTATGCATTTTTTGTTCAGTTAATGCACTTTTATTGGTAGAAAACGTTTGGCAGATTATATGTTCAAAATATGGTAATTTTTTAAATACCGTCAACTACATAGGCAAATTTTTCATATTTTTTGTAGTGAATATAAAACCTCAAACGAAGCTACATATGAAAGTCTTAGGTATAAGCTCTAACACAAAAAAGATTGAAAAAGTTTCATCGACTACATATTAAGATATAATGTTTTAAAATTGTGTTCAATAATCTCATAATTTTTACTAAAAGTTCTATAACTTTCAGAAAACTTATTCGATCTCGCTCAAAATTTAACCAATGGAGCTGCAATATATGGTTTATGATTGGTCAAAATTTCAGCGTTTTTGATTGACGTGTAAAAAAGTTATAAACATTTGATGGAAAAATTATTTTGACAAAAAATTTGCTGTACGGACAATTGTTTGATACACTGTATGTGTGTGTATGTCTGTGTACAAAAAGGTCACTCACTTTTAAGGCACTTCGCATTGGCCGAAGCTCTAGTCGAGCCGGAATTTTACCGCATTGCTTGCCATTGAAAATGGTTCGGATCGGTCAAGGCGTTCCGTAGTTACGACCATTTCAGTGATTCGGGCCAGCACTGGTAGAACTGGTCGTTTTTATTGTTATAAGATTTTTTTATATTATTACAAATTATTTCACATGCGAATGCCTAGAATGGACATACCCAGATCACAGTCGCGATCGGGGTCCGCAGACTAAAAAATCGAATACCTACATGTAGGTTAATCTTTATGTACGATTAACTTAATGTTAACAAACTTTTCTCCAGTCACCTTGGTGGCGAACCCGAGGAGACGCGCCCCTTTTCAGTGCAAAAGAAAGAGCTCGATAACTGATGCCATTATGATGATCTTCCCCGACTCGTTCGCGGTCCCAGTCAGCTGCGAGAGTCATTTACCTTCCGAAAAAAAACGGGCCAAATCCGAACTGGAATTGGTAACAAATGTAGAATAATTTTTTTTTTTCAAAAATGTTTATTTTATGCTTGGATAAGATTATTATCACACTTTATATCACATGACGCTGATAATAAAAATAACTGCCATAGAGATGATAATTCTCAGTTTTTATCGAATATAAAAGAATAAAATACAAAAACATCTATGCAATACTATGCAATCAGATAGTAACTGTCCTAGAATGTCCTTGCAAAAAAAGTTAAGGGCCACATAAAATCTTGATAATAAAGATCAAATAATAATTAATTAATCCCATATAAATCAAATGATATAATATTGGATATCGTGTGGAGCGGACCTGGTGTCATGGTTAGAACACTTGACTATCACGCCGAGGACCTGGGATCGAATCCTACTCCCAACAAACATGCAAAAATGTGAGTTCTTCCTTCGGAAGGGAAGTAAAGCGTAGATCCCGAGATCAACTAGCCTATGGCTAAAAATCTCGTTAATACAGATAAAAAAATAAAATATTGGATATTCTTCCGACTCGGGGAATGTTAATTATGAGATGTAGCAGTCCATTAGCCTGAAGCTTCTGCTGAAGTCTGTGCCAGTGACTTGCTCACCGCACCGCGCGCACCGTCAACAGGTTCGGCTGGGATGGAAGTGAAATTCGGCGCGATCATGTGTTTACATATTTGCATGATTCAGTTCGAAGGTGGTGATGGCTGGCGACGAACAGACAGAAGAAGCGAGGAGCAGAAACAGATTGGTAGCGTCTAGAGCGATGCAGTGTGGATTGGTAACGTCGTCGGGTCGTTGTCGCCGTTGGGCACGGGTGTTCGATCGCGACAGTTTGTTTATGAAATTTGTAGCATTGTGTTGAGGCGCTGCCTTTCCGGGTTCCCCTTCGGGATGCTAATGATGACTGCGTCGTGTGATGATTGGGAAGCTTAGCTTAGGGTAATGGGGAGAGATTTGGCAAGTCGTTAGTCTTGACTGTTAGGTGCTCCTGAACTGGTTTGATCGCGGTTTTGGTAAGTCTTGAGGGGGTCTTCATTAACTCAGCGGTGTAGTGCGCGCACACAAACGAATTCTATGTTGGTGGAGCTGGGTTCGATTCCGGTTCAAGGTTTAATATTTTTGAGGCATTATGGTTTATTAAGAATCAGAGAACAGTGAAATACACAACCAAAAATTACGCAGCACTAGAATAGATTCTGTTCCAGTTGGAACGTACTTTCAAAAATAAGAATGTAACTTTTTGGCGACACGTGCAAGGCAGCAAGGCTGGAGCTATTAGCTGAGGTAATAAATTTTAAAGCGGATAGCAGACGATTAGCTCAAACGACTGACTTCCATAATCGCTCTAAAGTTGACACTTTTGTCTTTGGTGGTCGGTCAGCAGAAAAGAATGAATTCTTGAAACAAAAAAGTGCTGTTTTCGCATCCAGCCATTCCAGCATTTGATTAATTGGAAATTGTTTTATCGTGCTTATTCTTCGTGGTTTGATTAATGTAACATTCCAATATATTAAAACAAAAAAACAGGCGTTGTTGGAGACAAAAAACGTTTCAACCCTATGTTTCGAGTAGGATGGAAATATGAGCATCCTACTGAACAACAGTAATCTCAGAAGAAACTTTGATATCTGTTCTGATAAAAGATGAAAACAATTTGTCAATTTGTTTAGCGTGTCAGAACTTGAATTTATCACCTTCATTTCATTTATTTAGTTCTACATCAAATTCATGATAACAATAAATCAACAATTAGCCGCCATAATACTCGATATGCAGCTGCAGCTCTCCAACGTCGGTCACGCCCAACACACGCCAGATCACGCTCCACCTGGTCCGCCCATCGTGCTCTGTGTGCCTTCTCGTACCAACCGGATGGTTAGCACACCAACACCAACTTTGCAGGGTTGTTGTCCGGCATTCTTGCAACATGCCCTGCCCACCGTATCCTTCCGGCTTTGGCCGCCTTGTGGATGCTGGGTTCGCCGTAAAGTGCAGCGAGCTCCTGCACGCCGCAGAAGATCGTCCTTAGTACGCATCGCTCGAAAACTCCGAGTGCTTACAGGTCCTCCTCGAGTATCGTCCATGTCTCGTGTCCGTAGAGGACCACCGGTCTTATTAGCGTCTTGTACATGGTACATTGAGTGTGGAGGTGAATCTTTTTTAACCACAGTTTCTTCTGGAACCCGTAGTAGGCGAAACTTCCACTGTTACAAGGAACCGGGGTAGATAAATTCTTCTACCACCTCGATAGTATCCCCGTCTATCGTAACATTGCTGCCAAGGCTTGTCCTGTCTCGCTCAGTCCCACCTACCAGCATGTACTTTGTCTTAAATGCAATCACCACCAGTTTGACCTTTGCAGCTTCACGTTTCAGGCGGGTGTACAGTTCCGCCATCATTCCAAATGTTCTAGCAATAATATCCATAACATCCGCAAAACAGATAAATTTGCCGGATTTCATGAAGATCGTACCCCTGGCTCGTCGCATCACACCTTCTAGAGCGATGTTGAAGAGTAGGCATGAGAGTCAGTCACCTTGTCGCAGTCCCCAGCGAGATTCGAATGAACTGGATAGTTCACCCGAAACCCTTACGCAGTATTGCACACCGTCCATCGTTGCTTTAATTAGTCTAGTCAGCTTCCCAGGAAAGCCGTTTTTTATGATTCTCCATAGCTCTGCGCGGTCGATAGTGTCGTATGCCGCTTTGAAGTCGATGAACAGGTGATGCGTTGGAACCTGGTATTCACGGCATTTCTGGAGGATTTGCCGTACGGTGAAGATCTGGTCCGCTGTCGATGAAGCCGGCTTGATAACTTCTCACGAACTCATTCGTTTTAGGTGATAGACGACGGAAGATAATCTGGGTTAGCACTTTGTAGGCAGCATTCAAAATAGTGATCACCCTGAAGTTCTCACATTCCAAATGGTCGCCTTTCTTGTGAATGGGACAGATTACCCCTTCCTTCCACTCCTCCGGTAGATGTTCGGTTTCCCAGATCCTAACTATCAGCCGATGCAGACAGGTGGCCAACTTTTCTGGTCCCATCTTGAGGAGTTCAGCTGCGATACCATCCTTACCAGCTGCTTTGTTGATTTTGAGCTGGTGAATGACATCCTTAACTTCCCTCAGCGTGGGAGTTGGTTCATTTCCGTCCTCCGCTGCACTGGTGTACGTTTTCCACGCCGTTCAGGTGCTGATCGAAGTGCTGCTTCCACTTTTCGATCATCTCATGTCCGTCCGTCAAGAGGCCTCCGTCCTTATCCCTGCATATTTCGGCTCGCGACACGAAGCCGTTGCGGGTTGCGTTAAGCTTCTGATGGAACTTCCGTGTTTCTTGGGAACGGCACAGCAGTTCCATTTCTTCACACTCCACTTCTTCCAGGCGGTGCTTTTTCTCCCGAAAGAGGCGGGTCTGCTGCTTCCGCTTCTATTGGTAACGTTCCACGTTCTGTCGAGTCCCTTGCTGCAGCATTACCGCCCTCGCTGCGTTCTTCTCCTTCAAAACCGTTCTGCACTCTTCGTCGAACCATTCGTTCCGTCGATTCCGTTCCACGTACCCGATTGTGCTCTCGGCTGCGTCGTTGATGGCTGCTTTCACTGTACTCCAGCAGTCATCTAGAGGAGCCTCATCGAGCTCGCCCTCGTCTGGCAACGCGGCCTCGAGATTCTGCGTGTATGCTGAGGCGCCGACATCCGTTTGCTTCAGTCGCTCTAGGATGTACCGTTGCGGTCGCCGGTACTGTACATTGTTGATGACGTAGAGTTTTGGGCGCAGTTTGACCATCACCAGATAGTGGTCGGAGTCGATGTTGGCGCCACGATAGGTCCTGAGGTCGATAATGTCAGAGAAGTGCCGTCCGTCAATCAGATCATGGTCGATTTGAGATTCCGTCTGCTGTGGTGATCTCCAGGTGTAACGATAAGGAAGGCTGTGTTGGAAAAAGGTGCTACGTATGGAAATATTTATTTAATGCGTTAATACGTTGCTTCCAGTAAGCACAACAATCCAAGAATAAAAAAAAATCCATGATTAAATTAACTTGATCATCCAGTAAGTTCTTCTTCTTCTTCTTCTATGTGGCTCTACGATCGCACTGGAACTTGGCCTGCTTCTCTTCAATTTAGTGTTCTTTAAGCACTTCCACAGTTAATAATTGAAGGGCTTCTTTTACCTGCAATTGTATGAATTTGTATATTGTGAGGCACGTACAAGTACACTATGCCCAGGAAAGTCGAGAAAAGTTCCCGACCAGAACGGGAACGCGCCGTCTCCGGATTGGCGATTCAATGCCTTATCCACAAGGCTAACCGGAGACCCTTTTCAAATTTACGTACATTAAAGTGTCACAAGCACAAACTATCATTTTGCAAATATTGAAAATATTGACCAGTCAGTAGAAGCGTAATATCTCAGCTTATAGACAATATTATTTAATCTTTCTTTAGAGAAAAAACGCATATGAATAGTACAGTCGAGACTCTTATAAGATCACTGGTCGGGGGGCGCAATAGGAATCCGCCTAATAGGAGACTAAGAACTTATGGGATTTCGGCTTTTTGGGGGTGTGGGGGTGTGGCCTATTATCTCGGGTGTGTTAAGAGTTAGCGCAATACTTTCTTCGGCAAGGTTTTAGGGCTTGATAAGATCTACAATTAAGAACTTTGGTTCATATGCTTAGTTGGCAACTTGGCCGCTAGAGGGACCATGAACAGTTTGATGCTAAATTGCACTACATGAACCATAGCAGGTTGTCAAGCAAACGTTACGATATGCGACAGCTCAAGACTCTGATAATTTGGAAGGATAGTGTCTTCGGGAAAGTTGTTGGGTACGCCAATAACTTACTGACGATGAGTTGCGAAGTTCTAAATTCCTCCACTGGGCGGCGCTAGTGAACATGAAAATTTTAGAAATCTCATAGTTCAGAACCCTGATAACTTAGAAAGTTGGAGTCTTCGGCAAAGTTGATCAGTATGACATAAACTTACATAAAATTAATACTTGTGCTGGATGAGTGCGACTGGAAATTTGTTACATCCGTAAAAATTGGCTTTCTCAGTCTTGGACTGCCAATTTTTCCGGAAGTAAAAAAAAAATAATACTTGTTTCACAATTCTGCCACTAGGCGGCGCTAGTGAACATGCAAATTTAAGAAATCTCATAGCTCAGAACCCTGATAACTTAGGACGTTGGTGTCTTCGGCAAAATTGATCAGTATGACATAAACTTACATAAAATTAATACCGTCAAGGCGCCATTCACCGTGGGGGCTCCATTCACCGTGTGCCTTCGAGTATTTTTTCATTATTTCCATATTATGATTGAATGATATGACAATTTCCCTTTAATTTCACCAATACAACACTAATGTATTGTTACCATGTCAAAACGCTCATTAGAAACATTTAAAAGTATCATTTTGACACTAAAGTGTGTTTACATGAAGCGGGTTTCTGCTCGTTCACTGCATTCATAGTGAAAAAACGAAAACTGCGCTAAGGTGATTTAAGCGATAAACTAAATGTAGTAACGTTTTTATTCCATCAAGAAGCAATTAAATTCACATATCAGGTATGTATTTTGCATTACCGAAGTAAATTTTACACGTACGATTACTCGTACTTTTTAATTGAAACAAAAAGGCACGGTAAATGGGTACCCTAAAAATCAATGGTCTCCATTCACCGTGCCCCATATTGTCCCATATATCTAGAAAATATCGAAAATTTGAACATTCGTTTTTCTAATAAAATCTTGCAAGTTATTACTTGAAATGAATTTAAACGAAGAAAATTCCCTTGGCTGGGTTGTTTTGATCATTTTTAAACAAAGTAGAATAAAATTTCTCATACACGGTGAATGGTGACCTACCACGGAATTAGGCGACCCTTCTACCCTTTACTAATTGTACTATATCACCAAATTTTGTGAAAAATTTTCTACTTCTGTGGATATTGCTTTAATTTTAACCTATAATGAAGGCAATTAAAAGCAGCACCAACAATGTTTATAAAACTGGTGTCAAATCACAGCCCTTATTTGCCCCGAATCCTCTTAGATCCACGGTGAATGGTGCCTTGACGGTACTTGTTTCAAAGTTCTACCACTAGGTGGCGTTTACCGGGTTTTTTCGTCTTTTTTCGACTTTTTTTTTGGGTTTTTTGGCTTGGCAAAACCAGTGTCGCTCCCCCCGATAACTTAGAAAGTTGATGTCTTCGGCAAAGTTGATCAGTATGACAACTTTAAACTCACATAAAAATAAATACTATCAAAGACATTGTCCATTTAGAATCCGGACGGAGAAAATCACTAATATCTTATAGATGGAATATCAAACAGAAAAGGTTAATCCTTGAAAATAAAGAAAATATCAATAAAATTATGTAAATTGATTTTTTTTTTCACATTTTCTTCCATTTTTCGCGTTATCTCACAATCGAGTCATCTATGTGGTTTCCTGCGGTCCTCCACCTGTCTGATTCAGATTCCAAAGAAACTTTGCCAGAAATGCTTGCGAATTTGCGGGCAATTTTGTGAATTCCAAGTAGATTTATCCATGAGCGCAAACTTTAATCTTCCAGGGACACATTTTAACGACACGGTTAGTAACATCTGAGCACATCACATATAATGGGTTTGGAGATATTAACATGTATCGCGGCTGTCGTAGTTGACCACGCTTAATTTTCATAGTGTTTGTGCGATGAAATTTTCACCATTAAAAGAGGACCAGTTTATGACCATACTGCCAACAAAACATTATGGTTGAGATCATTGAGAGCGTCACAATAAATTACACCTTGAGTCCAGATCCTAACTAGACAATACTTTATTGCCGTGATATTTTCTAAATCTTCTGAACATTGCTCCTTCTAGGACTACTCCAAGAGTTCTAGGCATTCCTAGAGGTATCCCGGAGCTCTTGGAAAAAACCTGGAAATCTTAGAGAAATCCAAAGACAAAAAAATCTTTATGAATCTAAGAAAAGAAATCCTGAGGTAATCTCGGAATGAATTCATGGAAGAATTCCTGAACGAAATTCCTAGAGGTGCCCTGGAAGAAATTCCTGAAGAGATCTTGAAACATCAGAAGATTTTTTTTGGAGAAATTTCAGAAGGAATTTTTAGTGAAATCTCTGAAGGAGATCCTGAAACCTCATTAGGAATGGCTAGGAAGAAATTCCTGGAAGAAGAAATAGCTCTAACAGAAACCCCAGAAACAACTCCAGGAGGAATCTCGGCACTCCTGGAGAAATGTCGGAAGCAATCCTGGAAAAAGTTCATAGAGGGATCTTAGAAATTACTCCTGAAATAATCTTCCATGAAATTTCTTTAGGAATCTCAGGCAAAACTCCTGGAAGAATCCCAGAAGGAACTTCTAAGGGATCCCCAAATAAATTCCTCGAAGAATCTCATAAGAAGCTCACTGAGAAATCCTGCAAGAAAATACTAGATAAACCAAGAAAGGCATTCCTGGAGGATCCCCAGGAAGAATACCAGGACTAATCCCATAAGGAACTCTCAGAGGTGAAATACTGACCATCAAAACGTAATATTGGTTTAATTGATATAAGAGATAAAAGATCTAAAAATAATATCAAAAACATGTTTCTGAAACATCTGGACAATTTCTAAATTTGGTATTTTAGAATTAATCGGATAGCACGCTTGATTAGATCTAACAAAACCTTAATATGATATGATAATGATGTTCCAGGAGTAAATTTTTGATATTATTAATATCAAAACTAGCTGAATATCAAAAGTCATATAATTTGATACTAGCTGCTCTTAAATTGCCTAAAATTGTAAACTCTCGTAAAACTATGCCTTGTATTGCTTTTTTGAGTCATTCCTGGTCTTTTTAGTATCCATACATGTATAAGGATTCAAAATATAATAAAATTGAAAAAAAATGTTTGTATGGGAAAATTTGGCCTTTTATTTTCAAAAAATCATATCTCATAAACTACAAAACATACATCTTTGATTTTTTTATATATTACGCCAAATTTACTGAGTTTACTGATAAAAATATAAAATCAGGGTACCTCTTTAGTCCCGAGATCATGAAACGTGCAAAAACTAATATATTTGCATTTTACTTACACAAAAACAAAATTTTCCCATTAAACGTATTTTTCCTGAAAACTAGAATTTAATAGCTTTCAAACAAAATGAAGGAAGTTTAAAATCGGTCCACTAGTTCAAAAGTTATGATCTTTTGAAATAAAAAATAGTTTTTAAAAACCTTGATTTTTAGGACCCCTCTATCTGAAATGAAAATGAAATACGGGTCTAATTATTTTCGAAGAACAACGAACCCACCAAGTTTCACGACAATCGGAGTTGCCCTATATCGTTTTTCTATGGAATGGCTGATATACGTTACAAAGTGGAGGGCAGATATATACTTTCGGCGACTAATCACGAACTTGTCGAAACAGTAATACGAAACCCTAAATTATCAATGAAGATGATTTCTCATGCCCGGAGTTACGATGTCCCAAAACAATAAACATAAAAAAGGAACAAGACTATCACCTAGCCTCGAACATAGAACCTTGAGGTCCGGAATCTGATAAGGCCTGTACTCGAAAAAACTGCACCACAGAAAATAGTGTAGAACTTTTGATTGAATGCATCCAAACAGTTCCAGTATATGTAGTATGGCATGATGGGAAAAGTCACCGGAATTAAAAGGATTGATCATATGACTGAAATGGATAGGGTGCGGGCACCGGTTTTGGCCAGTCTAAGGGAAATCATTTTTATAAAAATAACCAATAATCCAATGAAAACTACCTATGTGTTAAATGAAAGGTTTCAATCTATACTTTATTAGAAAAATGCAGAAATCAAGCTAATACATGATTTTCGTATTAAAAGTGGCGCTGGCCAAAATAGAAGCATTGCCGCAGTTTTGGCCATATTCTCAGCTTTGGTTTCTATTTTGGCCAATCGCGTGTATTTCTTATGGGAGTGGCCAAAATAGATATATGGGAGCTGATTTTTTAAGAAAACATATTTTTTTCTTCCATTTTTTAATCAAAATGTATGGTTTTCACAGCTGTAATCATCATATTATATTAGAATCTACTAGTAAAAAATAAATTTATGCCGATTTAGATCGTAACAGGCTGAATACCGCACTATGGCCAAAACTCCGGGCTGGAAAAAACTGAAGCTTCTACCCTATATCTAATAATTGTGGTTTCTAGCTTTCAAACGTCAACAAATAAAGACTGCTTCTACGTGACAAGACCTGGAATCAATTGAAACTGAGGAATGCAAAATCTCGGAAGGAATCCCAAAAGTAATCCTGGTAAAAACACAGGCTTAAGACGAAGTTCTAGAAAAATCTCCGGAGGAATACCTAGAAGAATTCCGGCAAAAATGCCTTGTAAAATCGTGAAAACTTCTGGGCCGCCATATGACGGTGAGGAATCCTTTCACTGCCACATGACGAAACTATCTCTTGCGAATATTTTATGTCATCTCGCCGCAATGGCAAACGACAACAAAAAGTAACACATACCTTGTTTGTTTACAATTCCATATCGTTTCGTTATTACCGAAACAAAAACAAATTCAATCGAATGGAATAACCCAGAAACTACGCACACTACGCGTTTGTCCATAGATGATGATGAATCATCCTATTTCAACATCCAATTTTCACCATTTCACTTGCCAAAACCGTCGAATCTCGACCGGTCCCCGAAAATATCTTCTACTAGGGTTGTCCCTTATCGTTATGGGTGATCTCACGTGTAAAGTTTATTTTAGTTTTTTGTCAACTTACAGAGACGGATAATAAAATGTCATAGCTTTCATTGTGTAACATTATTAGCTATCAAGATGACTTCATTGATAACACCGTTCAACACTAA
Source organism: Aedes albopictus (assembly GCF_035046485.1). NCBI lineage: Eukaryota > Metazoa > Arthropoda > Insecta > Diptera > Culicidae > Aedes > Aedes albopictus. The sequence continues at coordinate 95,150,685 of NC_085136.1, forward strand.
ATTTTGTTATGGGATGGGAAAAAACAACAGGGGTTTGGGACCCTAGAAGTGTCATAGTGAATGAATTTTTGATAAATATTGGACCGGGCCTAACAGCATAAAACCGAAGTTTGTATGGAGAACTTGGGGTGTTCAATTGATATGTGCATTAGAACGCTCTCTGCATATATTTAAGCGTTAGACAATAACGAAACTAACCCAAATACCGAGAACGCCTAAAAATTTGCACGGCACGTTCTAAAGCACATATCAATTGAACACCCGAAGTTCTCCATGCAAACTTTGGTTTTAAACTGTTAAAGCCCGGTCCAATATTTTTCAAAAATTCTTTGACTATGACCCTTCTAGGGTCCCAAACCCTTGTTATTTTTTTTTCTCATCCCATAACACCAAATTTTGTAAAATTTTGTCGAGCAATGTGAATAGACTTCTTATCCATTTATTATTCGAGGAACAAGCTTGTTCTGTTGGCTTTGATTCAACAAATGATAATCAGTAATAGAGTCTGTTATAAATGTGTTATCCATCTTTGCCCGGGTAATTATCCTCCTGAAGGAATAACGCACATGAATAGTCAAAGTACATGTGCTTTTGCATCACCTAGATCCGTTTCCGTTCCGATATTAGGTTTTACATATTTGTAATCTTCAAGCCATTTAGCTATTCATAACTTCATTGGGAAAAGTAACACCGCCCTAGGGCCGCAACATTTTGTTTATTTTGGTCGCGACGACGATCCGCGTGGTTTCACTCTCACCTCTTTCTCTTCCGCTGTTACTGCACGCAACAGCTCAGTCAGCCGACGACGACGATGCTGATGTTGACTCTTTTACTTTTGCTCTTGACCGCCACACACCGCGTGCGTCTTCAGTCGTTGGACCACTCCTTTCCTCACACGCTGCGAGGTAGCGCCAGCCAGATGGACCACAACGAGAAATTTCACACACAAAACAATGACGACGATGACGTTGAACCGCCAATCTTTCACTTCACTTCTTCGCGTGATCGAACGATCGATCGGTAGATCGATGGGTCAGTATATTCTTCGAAATTACAGACTATGCTTTGTGTAGCCCGAAGAGATTGAACGCACGCGACTTAAAAGCTCTCTCTCCAGATATGTAAGGTAATTATCGAGAATATTGGTTAATTATCAGCTTCCCCAGCACTTCTAACCACTTTCTTTCCGTTTTACACGGTACACACACTCACGCACTCGCACGCGACTAAAACCGCGACGGGAGAGATCGAGGTCTTGTCCGAAAATCAGCACTGCAGTATACTATAGCTATAGGTATGATGGAGCTAAGCACAGGTGTTGTCAAACTCTCTCTTCCTGCCGAATGAAAAGGGGGTTTCCTGTTTGTTGCGGAGAGTACGCGCGAATCGCGACCACTATCAACGAACGCTGAATCTGGACTCACTGGAAGCGAGCTCCTCTCGGTGGCTCTTAAGATAAATCGAAGGCTCCCGCCAGCCGCCGCCCGCCCGAACGAAGATGTGTGATAGCAGCTCTAGCAGGTGGGATGCGAATCGAATCGATCGGGGCGAGGCGAGCGCGGATAATTTCCTAGTCCGGAACAATAACAGAAAAAAAGCCGGTGAAGATGACGAGGATGATCCAGGATCGCTACTGGTAAGAAGTCTACGCAAGTGATGTGCATTCGGTGGCGCCGCAAGAGGGGAACCTGATTCTCTGGCATTGATAAGTCCTGTTCTTTTTTGCTACTCTCGCAATATTTCGGAATAATTCTAACGATTACTGTATGACCCGCTCGGCGCTTACCATCAGGTTAAGATAATAATTAGCAATTATTTTAATCATCAGCAATATCAGCTTCCCAGCGAGCTCACGCCAAATGTGAAAATTAATTGTAAGTACTTAACACTTCCCGAATCTACCGAAACCGGACCGAATACCGCAAATCAGGTTACTCGAGGAACGTAGCTAATGAAGCCAACCGGCACCGCCTGCCGGCCCATTGCTGACAAATGATGATTGACAGTTGAGAATTCTACGGCACTAGTTTGGGTTTCGTCGCACCGATTCTTTGTTCGTTGCGGCGGCCCTATGCCAGAAGTGTTTCACTCTTTTTCGTTAACCAAATAAACCGCAGATTTCAGTTAACAGTTTTGTTTTGAACGCTACATTCTTTCAAAATGAATAACATCGTAAAGCTCATATATCAAGTTATTGCTTATGCTTGGTATAATTTAAATAGCCTCTTAAGCGAAAACGAGCAAAACATCCCTGCTCTACTCTAAAACAGATAAGCCAACAATAATAGGAAGTGTGATGAACCAGTTATGCAAAGCAACGGGACCAAAAAGAATGATAAAAATTTACTGCCCTCATTAGTTGGGCGACCGGGTTTTGGCTCACGTGCTTCTCGAAACAAATAAAACGTGCCAAACACCACGCAATAAAACAACAACATCAGCATATAACTCCCGAAACATTTTACAGAGAACCAATGAATTACAAATGTTATGAAATGAATAACGACTTCGGCCAGGCGAGGCAGGAGAGAATTGTTAGTGTAACTTGTGCCCTTACTTGATTATTTAGACGGCTGTAACGAAAATAAGTTATAGCCAGGGATGGGAAATGTCACGGCCTTTCATGGAAAAGGCTTCACCTTTTCCTGTGTGAATTTTTGTTCCTGTGCATCACCAATTTGTAATGGAAGTCTTTCTGACTAGGGACAGTAAAATCCTGAAAAAAAAAAACAAAATGACATTTACATGTCAATGACATTTACATTGGACGAAGAATCTGTAATAATTGTTATAAATTGTAATTTTAATTATTCATGTAAAAACCATCAAATAGAATAAATAATCAATTTTAGAGTTCCTGATGAAGGTCCAAATAACATTCCATCACAGTCATAACCAAAACTAATTACCTGTATGGTCTAGTGATCTATTCGGCCTAGAACTACTAGGCCGAATGACCTACTCGGCCTAATGACCTACTCGGCCCGATGACCTACTCGGCCCAATGACCAACACGACTTAATGACTTACTCGGCCTTATGGCCTAACGACCAATTCGGTGTAATGACCTATTCTACCTTCTGACCCATCCTACCTAATGGTTAGTTCGGCCTAATGGCCTTCTAGTGACCCATTCGGCCTAATGAATTATCCAGCTTTATGACCTACTCGACTATTTAGGTACCTCCCTAAGGTAAGTTACCTAAATAGAATTATATTGTGCTTAAAATAGTTGGAGCATTTAAGATTAAGAGAATTTCTTAAGTCACAGTAGAGAATAATTGAATACACCTTTTTGAAGATAACATTAAGAATATTTCAAAATGTATTTCCATTGACTTGTAAAAACAAATATTTATAGAGTATATTTAAAGTATTCTGGAAGCTGGAATGAAGGCTGCAAATTTTCGAAGGCTACTGAAGCAAAACTGCATTAAAAGCAAATAAGTCATGCTTTCATGAAACCATAATGCAAATTGAGTAGGCAAGTTGGTACAGGTCATCAGATCCATAAGCGTAATCAGTCTGGAGCATCTTGAAGCCCATCTGAAATCGCCTGAAACCTTATGATATGTTGTAAAACGCCTATAAAATCCCTCCCCCACAAGCTGAGAGCAATGATCCAAAATGAATTGCCAAATCAGTAAGTCTCCTAGAACCCCTCGTCCCGTTACGCTCCTCAGAACATATGAAACCCCCGAAAACGCCCCAGTAACGCCATCAGAATCCGTTTGAAATCATTTAAATCTTTCTGGTATGCCTCCGAAAACCCATCTGGAATCCCATCGGACATCCTTTAGTGCTTCTGAAACACTTCGAAACAACCCAAAATGCCTTCGAAACACTCTGGAATTCTTCTAAAACTTCCACAAAAGCCTCCGAAAACCCCCTCAAACCCCCTAGAACAACATGTAATGCACCTAAGACCAAAGATTTTTAAGTACAAGAAAGCCCACTCTTTCATTTCCCATACCATCGATCGGCTAAGACCCACCGAAACGATCCATTTAGGTAAAATCTATTTAGGTACTTCCACTTAGGTTCATTTACAAAAAAAAAACAGAATTAAGAGTTAAGGGACGTTTACGGAGTGTTTAAAGTATAAAAGTTTAAGAGTATCCGAGAACTCCTTGGAGTTTAGGCCATCTGATCTACAAGCGTAATCAGTGATCTATTGGAGCATTTTGAATGCAATTTATGCTTACACAGCTTCATGTTGCTATGCGTTGTCAAGTGGTGAGTTCGTTGTCAGCTTGAGGATCTCCAAGAACTTCCTTGAGTATAGGCCATCGGATCTACCAACGTCGTTGGTTGTCTCTAAGAGCTTCATGACTAAGGTTCATACTCACACAAGCTCAGGTAGATATGATCTGGGTTCGATGATTATTTAAGGCTCTTCATTCTGAACTGTAAAAATGGTTCCCCTACATTAATACCACAAAAGTTCGACCGGAATAGTTACCGTTGGTTCGAATCCGTCACAAAACACTGTATTTGGATGGTTTAATGATTATAAGTTGTACACTGCCGTGAATCGCAAGTCAGTCCCATCTGCATTTCGGGCAAAAATGAGTTAATGACCGTTTTCGAGCTTTCTTCGGGTGATCTTTCAGCTGCGTACAAAAAAATATATAGTTTGTTCAGTAAAATTGAAAAACAACACCAAGTCAGATTGTCCCATAATGAAATGTAATCGCAAGTCAGTCCCATTACGAATTTGTGCGCCCTCCGGTACAAAACCTAACACTATTTTATCCAGTTTTATATTTTTCACTGTTACGTATTCACGTTTGAAACAATATGTGAAAGTTTCATGATGATCGCAAAAGTTTTAAATTTATGGCGATTTTTTAGAGTTTCGCATAGAAATCGAATTTGAAAACTTCAGAGGCCATTTTCTCGATGCCTACTTTTTACATATGGGACTGACTTGCGATTCACGGCAGTACAGCTTTGCGAAATTATTTCCTTTGAACCGTTCAGCTACGATCACGAGACACGTTTAACATTGTTGCTATAGTTGGTAACACCTGAATGCAAACATTGCGCATTTCATTTAATGCTAATACTCATACTACGAAATTAGACGTTTTGATGTGGATGTCAGATGTTGTGGATGTGGATGTTTCTGAAGTGGGGTAGTGTTGGTACATTAATTTCATCGCATAGCTACTTTGCAACTCTCCTTATGAAAACAAAACTTTCCCGTGGAAGTGATCAGAAATCTTAGTGAGCACAACCACTTTTATTGATGCCTTGAAAGGACCGGTATGAATTATAGACACAATAGATACCATAGACTCGTGGAGACATAGTTGAGCAATATGATTTTTGTGTATTTAACTATGAATTAAGAATGTACCGAGCGAATACAACGTAACGCAATTCATTGTCATTATTGAAATCGTGACGTCATGCTCGTTTGGCTACACGATCTGACAGTTGGTTAGTCTACAGTACACCTCCGTGAATCTATGGTATCTATAGTGTCTAAAATAGGAATTGGTTAGGCATGAAACAATGAAGTCCGTCTTCATTCCACCAAACTGCTGCTGCAATACAAGCTGTAAAAGTAATAGCGAGACTGGAGGATGAGCAATTATAGAAAATTTAAATTGGCTTCTATATTCCCCTGAAACCACTTTGAAGCCCATTCAAATGCCTTGAAACGCTGTGAAACGCCTCTAGAATTCCCATGAACTCTTTGCGAAATTTACCTGAGAGCCTGTGAACCCCCCCCCCCCCCCCCCCTAATACCACTCTGAAACCTCCTGAAACGCCTCCCTTAACCTTCTTGAAACGCTTTGAGACGCCTTGAAGCGCTTTGAAGCATCTTGAAACATCTTGAAACACCTTGAAACGCCTTGAACGCTTTGAAATGCCTCCAAAACCCTCATGAAACCTCCGTGAAATTCACCTACGAGCTTCCGCAAATTTACCAGAAAGCTCCTGAATTTGGAGAGACAAGTCAGAAAAAAATACTCATTAATAACCAGTTTTACAAGAAAATCCCCTCGCCTTTTCGGTTGTCGTCAAGTCTGGTCGCCGTCCCGGTCCTGTCCCGTCAAATCAAGGCTCAACTGTCTGGTCCCTGTCCCCGTCCCTGGTCACTTCTAGAAGTTTAGTTCTGTCGCTGTCCACCAAGCCCGCTGTTTTGTCTGGTGTTCGTTTCCATCCTTCCAACGATCAACCGTCAAAGAGCAAATCCTGTCCCTGTTCGTCAAGGTTGCGACCCTGCCTGGTATCTGTTCCTGTCGATCAAGCCCGCTGTTCTGCCTAGTATCCGTTCATTTCCATCCAACGATCAACCATCAACCATCCCGTGTCGTAGATCAAGCCCGCTGTCCTGCCTGGTCACTGATCCTATCCATCCGGTGGTCATCTGCAGGGAATCAAGCCCTGTCCAGTTGATGTTAAACAAACTTTGTTGCTAGATCCGGCCTGAACGCCTCTGAAACCTCCATGTAACCTCCATGGAATTCAACCGCGAGCCTCTGATGCCTCCTTCAAGACCCCTTATACGTCTTGAAACGCCCTGAAACGCCTTAAAACGCTTTAAAACGCTTCTAAAATCCCTTTAAAACCTCCGTGAAAGTCACCTGAGAGCCTCTGAAGCCCCCTGAGACCCCTGTGAAATCTCCTAAAACGCCCTGACACCATTGGGAAACTTCCTGAAATGCATTGAAACGCCTTGTAACGCTTTGATACTACTCTGAAACCCTCATTAAACCTCAGTGAAATTCACCTGCGAGCCACTCAAACCCCCCTACAAATTCATCGGAAACCTTCTGAAATGCCATAAAACGTTCTGAAACGCATTGAAACGCTTTAAAACGCCTCTGAAACCTCCATGAAACCTCCATGAAATTCACTTGCGAGCCTCTAAGGCCCCTTTCAGCCCCCCTAAACCTCCTGAAACGCCCTGAAACGCATTGAAACACCTTGCAACGCTTTGAAACGCCTCTGAAACCCCCATGAGATCTCCGTGAAACTCACCTGAGAATTTTTGAAGCCCCATAACACCTCTCTGGAACCTCCTGAAACTTCACGAAACGCCTCTGAAACACAAATGAAATCCATGCAAAACGCACCTGAAAGCCTCTGAAGCCCTCTAAAATACCGCTGAAACCTTCTGAAACGCCTTTTGGAACGCCTCTGGAATTCCCGTGAAGCTCAACTGAGTGCATATGAAGCCCCCTAAAAGTCCTCTGAAACCTCCTGAAACGCCCTGAAACGCTTGGAAACGCCTCTAACCCCCTACCCCTCAAAACTCCCTTGAAATCTCTCTGACCATCCCCCTTTACATCTGGAAGCCTTGACCCTCTCTCCGTTGCATCTGCAAGCCAGTTGCATTTCTCAAAACTTCTTTTCAAACTTGAAATCCATTTAGGTAATACATCCATTTAGATAAAAATTCTATTTAGGCAGTCCCGACTCGTTACCTAAATGGAGGTTGGGGTGTATTGCAACACTCATACTGAATATAGCAGCACCCTAAAAAGTTTTGCATCACTCTAAAATGTGATTATTTCAGGTCTTTGAAGCACAAATCACTTAAGGCTCCCCCAATTCTCTTTGTAAACGCAACTCGTACCCACAACCTAATTGGTTCTAAGTTTACTCCACTTTTCCTCTTTATTTTGGGTGATACAAAATTTTTTGGGTGCTGGAATACTGAGTTTTACAATGATTCCATATTATTGGCGGGTAGTGTATGTGGCTTGACTCTCCGAGGCTTCTATCGAAAACTCGTTTTTGAGTAAACATTTAGCCTTTCAGTACACTTTGGTGTTCGAGAAAGGCAAAAACTCCTATACGGGATTGCGAACTTTCCTTCTTTCTTACGAATAAAACTTCCTTTCTGATATTTTCCTTTTTTTTTTTTATTTTGCCTCATTCACAAATAATTTCCTTCGTGATATTAAAAGATCGAAAGAGAATCATGTTTATAAAAATGCTCATTAGATTTTTAGAATATTTTTGAGAAAAGTTACCTATGTCAATTTCAAAAAGGTTTCGATTTCCCTTATCTATCTATATAAATGAAAATGGAATGGTGTTTGTATGTCACGAATATGCTCGGGAACGGGCCAACGGATCTACACCATTTTTTCAGTGTTTCATTCGTGCAGGGATCCCCAGCCAACACACGATCGCATATGGTGTTGCAAAAGTGGAGGCGATATGTGTACACTTTACACACGGTTAAATGGGAGCATGTACGCATATGGTCTCCACTTTAGCATCTTATTCTACATCGTATACGACTTCGTGTTGGCTGGGTCCGACGTGTTCGTACGAAAAAATAATTGGGAAATCCGACCAGGAACGCATCAAAAAACGAGAAAGTTTTAAATTTCATTTTCCGGGGCATTTTTCTACAGAGCTGCATTTCAAAAAACATAGTAGGCAGGCAGAACGACGTTTGCCGGGACAGCTAGTTGTAAATAATATCTCCAGATTGTTTTCATTCCACCCTCCTGAATATATTCGAAACGAATTTCGAACTATTGTGAGCCCTCTCAATCATTGAGTAATAGTTTTTTGTAAAAAAATTCAATTTTTATGCCCTCATTCTTATCAAAAAAAAACTCTGTAATATTGGAACCACCACCAGGAATTTCATCTGAAATTTGTTCTTCCATGTTTTCAAATATTTGTCTAGATATTTCTTTAGATATTCCGCCAAGGATTCTTCGAAAATTTCTTTAGGGATTCCACCGGATCCATCCACGAATTATTTTAATAATGCCTTCAGAGGTTTCTTTAGAAATTCCTCCACCGATTCCTTCAAGAAGCCAACCATGAAGTATTCATTAAATTCAGCCTAGGTTTTCTTCTGAAGTTTCATAAAAAAAATGCAAAAACTAAGAACATAAAACAATGATCTTTATTTGCCTCCATGGATTACTTTCCGAATTGTTTCAAGGATTCCTTCAACCCTTTGGAGCCGGATAGTTTCGCCACTGTTGCCACAGCCTCGCTGGCCTCAAAAACGTTTGTTATACTCTGTTTTACCACCAGGGTCATATCATATTGACCCCTCCGGCTCCAAAGGGTTTCATGATCCCCCAGAGTTTCATGAGTTCCCTCAAAAATACTCCATCGATTTTTTTTCAGAAATCTCTCCTGTGATTCCTCAGAAAAATTTTCCAGGAAGTTACAAAATTAAAAGTTGTGAATTCCTTTAGAAATTTCACAAAGGATTTCTTTGGAACATCCACCAAAGTTTCCTTAAATTTTTTTGCCAGAGATTCCATAAGATAATCCAGGGACACCATAAGATAATCTTCCATGGAGTCATAAAACAATTTCGCCAAAGTTTCCCCTTAGATATTCTTCCAGAATATTTTCCAATGGAGTCCTTGCACTACGGGTATCTTCAGATATTACTTCAGAATTTATTCAATCATAAAATAGTTCAAAAATTCTTTCAAAAATTCTTCCATCGATTTTATTTTAGATTTTATTCAGGGCTTCCTTCAGAGATACCCTTGAGAATTTCTCCAGTAATTTCTCCAAGAATTCGTTTAGGAAGTTTTCCATGGATACCTTCTGAAACTTTACCTGGGATTCGGATTAGATAATCCTTCGAAAAGCATCAGAAGTTTCTCAGGAGATCCAGAAGTTTTAAGAAGCGTAGTAACATTTTTTAGTCAAATAGGCTATAAGAGGTTCTTAAAACCAGTATAAAACCAAGATAAAAGGTAATAAATTTTATGACGGTTCTCAGAACCTCTACAAGAGAAATTGGTCATCAAAATGTTACTTGGGATACGTTCCTTCACGAGTTCTATATACAAGAACTTCTCCAGAGATTTCCTCGGGAATTTCTCCAGAGATTCCATCGGAAACATGCACAAGAATGTCTCCAGGAATTACTTCAAGGATTCACATTCAAGAATTCCTTGTGGAATTTTTGCATTATTATTATCAACGATTCAAGCAGGAATTCCTACAAAGATTTCAGCAGAACTCATACACAGATTCTTTCAGGAATGCTAGAAGTTCACCTCCGTATATTTTCCAAGAAATTTCTCCCCTTTTTCTTTCAAGGATATCTCTAGGATGATTTGTATGTATTTCTCCAGAAATCTTTCCCGAGAAATTCTACATTAATTATATTGGAAACTTCTCACGACATTTTTCGGATACTTTCAGGATTTACTTTCAAAGTTTTCCAGGTACTCTGTTGAAGGAATTCTAAAGAAGCTTCTATAAAGTTTCTCAATAAATTGCCTTGGAGTTCCACGCAAGAAGTGTCCCCTGGTATTGCTCCAGGAATTTCTTCAGAAATTCCTGCTGATATATTCTCATGAATTTCCCTGGAATTACTTCAAAAATACCTTCAGGGATTTCCACTGGAATGAGATTGAAGCGAGAAGTTTTTCAGCAGTTTTTCAAGAAAGTTAACACTGGAGTTAATAATGTAGAATTATTTGAGTTTCTGTTGCTGGGATTCCTCTAAGAATTCCTTTGAGGATAATTTCAAGAATGCCTCTACGTATTCTTGATTTGATTTCTGCAGCAATCACTCAATTTAGATTTTCTTCCAAGGACTTTTGAGAATTCTTCTTGGTATTCTCACTGGAAATCCTCTTAAATTTCCTTTGGGAATTTGTACCAAAATGGAGGAGAACGTGCCTCTGGAGCCGACCTACTGATACTTGCGAATGCTCCAGAAGTGATACTTGAATTTCTCCAGAAATTCCTGCTGAAAATCCTCCAGGTATTCATGGAGAACTCTCATATGCAATTCTTGCATATCCAGCAAGAATTCCTGGAAAAATCCTTATAGGAATTACTGAAAGACTCCCAGCAAGATATTTTAAGGTATTCCAAAAGAAATTTCTTGAAAACTCATCAGTTATTGCTGGATACAATCCAAAAAAAATCTTAAAATTTCTTCAGAACTCCTTCAGGAATGACTGACGGGATTCCTACAAAACATTCTTCATGGATTCCTCCATAAAGTCCACTTGATCTGCATGAATTGCTCCAATGATTCCTTCAAGGATTTTTCTAGGAGCTCCTATTGGAATAATCCGGAAATTACTGCTAGGATTCTACTAGAATCTCTCCGGGAATTCTTGCTGAGATTTCTGGCGTGTATCCAGTCATTGCTTTTGAGATTCTTCTTGGAATTCGTGGAAAACACAGAAAAATCATAGAGTATTTTCACCAGGCATGGCTGGATGAACCCCAATAACAGTTTTGAAGCAATCCCAACAGAAAAAAATAATCTCTAATGTATTTCCAGTATGAATACTTGTAAGAATCCCTAGAGGAATTTTTGTATAAACCCATGAAGGAATTCATGAAGAAATCCCTGTAGAAGCCCTGGACAAATCACAGGTTGAATCTCATGTCAACTCGTTGAAGGATTCCTAGGAGAAATTTTGAAAGATTCCCATAAGGCATTCCTGGAGGAATTTAAAGAGGAATTCATGGAGAAATATTTGGAGAAATGTTCTTGGAATTCCTCCTAAAATTTCTTATGGGATTCCACTTAGACTCTTGCTGGGATTGCTCCTGAAATATCTACGAGGATTCCATAATGAATAGAAGTTTCTAAAAGAATTCCTACAGGAACTCCTGCTAGGATTTCTTCTCCAATTCTTGCTGGAATCTCTTAAACATTTCCAGCAGAATTTTATCCAGTAATTGACCTTGGAAGTCCTTCAAGACTTCCTGGAGAAGATTCCTTCTCACGAGATACCTTCATTCCTTCCTGGGATTTATCCGTAAATTTCCTCCAGGATTTCTTCAGGGTTTTGTATTTTTCCAAAGATTTATTTCGGAACTCTTCAATGAAGAGAATTTATGGATACCTCCCAGAATTTCTCCCGGGGCAGTACTAAGAACTTCTCCACGGTTTTCGTCAGGAATTCCTCATATGACTCCCGGTTCTCCCGGAGTTTCTCCCAAGATTTCATGGGAGATTTTTTTCTACTATTTCATTGAGCTATGTTTATTTTATCAACCAATATCAACGATATTGGAAGATTTCAATTGTGAGATACATTGAACGTAAACGGGTTAACCCACCTTGTGCATTAGAGTCATTTTTGACCCAATCCATGCACTACGTCAGCGAGTTGTTGCCAACGTGATGCACAAGAATTACAACAGTTGTTGAGCATTGAGAGTTCAATGTAGTTCAAAGATATAATCGAACATCTCATATTATCAATTAACAGCTCTCAATGACTATTCTGAAGAGCAGCATAGATAGAAGTTAAAACGTAAACAGTTACTTGTCTAAAAACCTAATTGTTGTTTTTATACATCAAAGACCGAACTTCCGCTATTTCAAATTGTTTCCGCCAATCAGATTGGAAGCAGCTGTTAATCGGATACCTATCATGAGTTTCAGTTACATCTACTGCATTAATAGAATTGGCATAACGTCAATCGTTTATTTATATCAATATGAAACTCATCTTCAAGCATCCAAACAAATGCACCGATTGCAACCAGATGCATTGAACCTTACAGCCGTTTGTGCATGTAAGCTTCTTCGGCAAAAGAATTCTAAGCAGCATTATCACTCACTTTAAAGCATTGGATGCTTCGCTCCTCCTTTACCTCCATTCATGACGTCACGAGCAAACCACCCCTCTAGTAATTAAAATTAAAAGCTTAAATTGCTACTGAAATTCTCACATGCTCAAACGGTGGCAGCCCCGGTGCCGCCGCCACCGCTGACCGTCTGCTCCGCGAAGCCGCGTCAAGCAACGAAACTATACTGCGAAACAGAGAGGCGCAAAACAAGCGCGAACGAAGTAACCGAAAAAAAAGCTCACGCGAAATAAAGTGAAACTGCAAAAATCTATGCTGCTGCTGCTCCACGTTGGGGTAGTTTATTTGCAAAACTTTTTAATGATATGCTCGCGCGGGTTGCTTTCGTGTTTCTCCTTCCGAGAAAAAAAAATAAGAGATGGGCCCGTGCGGGTGATGCTGCTAAGGAGCTCAACTGAGGAAGAGGTGGTGAAATGAGCAGCTCAAACAGAATGAGAAAAAATGCGCACTTGAGCTCGTACTTCTGCTTCTGTTCCTCTGTTTTCTGTCTTCTGTCTTCTGTCTTCTGTCTTCTGTCTTCTGTCTTCTGTCTTCTGTCTTCTGTCTTCTGTCTTCTGTCTTCTGTCTTCTGTCTTCTGTCTTCTGTCTTCTGTCTTCTGTCTTCTGTCTTCTGTCTTCTGTCTTCTGTCTTCTGTCTTCTGTCTTCTGTCTTCTGTCTTCTGTCTTCTGTCTTCTGTCTTCTGTCTTCTGTCTTCTGTCTTCTGTCTTCTGTCTTCTGTCTTCTGTCTTCTGTCTTCTGTCTTCTGTCTTCTGTCTTCTGTCTTCTGTCTTCTGTCTTCTGTCTTCTGTCTTCTGTCTTCTGTCTTCTGTCTTCTGTCTTCTGTCTTCTGTCTTCTGTCTTCTGTCTTCTGTCTTCTGTCTTCTGTCTTCTGTCTTCTGTCTTCTGTCTTCTGTCTTCTGTCTTCTGTCTTCTGTCTTCTGTCTTCTGTCTTCTGTCTTCTGTCTTCTGTCTTCTGTCTTCTGTCTTCTGTCTTCTGTCTTCTGTCTTCTGTCTTCTGTCTTCTGTCTTCTGTCTTCTGTCTTCTGTCTTCTGTCTTCTGTCTTCTGTCTTCTGTCTTCTGTCTTCTGTCTTCTGTCTTCTGTCTTCTGTCTTCTGTCTTCTGTCTTCTGTCTTCTGTCTTCTGTCTTCTGTCTTCTGTCTTCTGTCTTCTGTCTTCTGTCTTCTGTCTTCTGTCTTCTGTCTTCTGTCTTCTGTCTTCTGTCTTCTGTCTTCTGTCTTCTGTCTTCTGTCTTCTGTCTTCTGTCTTCTGTCTTCTGTCTTCTGTCTTCTGTCTTCTGTCTTCTGTCTTCTGTCTTCTGTCTTCTGTCTTCTGTCTTCTGTCTTCTGTCTTCTGTCTTCTGTCTTCTGTCTTCTGTCTTCTGTCTTCTGTCTTCTGTCTTCTGTCTTCTGTCTTCTGTCTTCTGTCTTCTGTCTTCTGTCTTCTGTCTTCTGTCTTCTGTCTTCTGTCTTCTGTCTTCTGTCTTCTGTCTTCTGTCTTCTGTCTTCTGTCTTCTGTCTTCTGTCTTCTGTCTTCTGTCTTCTGTCTTCTGTCTTCTGTCTTCTGTCTTCTGTCTTCTGTCTTCTGTCTTCTGTCTTCTGTCTTCTGTCTTCTGTCTTCTGTCTTCTGTCTTCTGTCTTCTGTCTTCTGTCTTCTGTCTTCTGTCTTCTGTCTTCTGTCTTCTGTCTTCTGTCTTCTGTCTTCTGTCTTCTGTCTTCTGTCTTCTGTCTTCTGTCTTCTGTCTTCTGTCTTCTGTCTTCTGTCTTCTGTCTTCTGTCTTCTGTCTTCTGTCTTCTGTCTTCTGTCTTCTGTCTTCTGTCTTCTGTCTTCTGTCTTCTGTCTTCTGTCTTCTGTCTTCTGTCTTCTGTCTTCTGTCTTCTGTCTTCTGTCTTCTGTCTTCTGTCTTCTGTCTTCTGTCTTCTGTCTTCTGTCTTCTGTCTTCTGTCTTCTGTCTTCTGTCTTCTGTCTTCTGTCTTCTGTCTTCTGTCTTCTGTCTTCTGTCTTCTGTCTTCTGTCTTCTGTCTTCTGTCTTCTGTCTTCTGTCTTCTGTCTTCTGTCTTCTGTCTTCTGTCTTCTGTCTTCTGTCTTCTGTCTTCTGTCTTCTGTCTTCTGTCTTCTGTCTTCTGTCTGCTGTCTTCTGTCTTCTGTCTTCTGTCTGCTGTCTTCTGTCTTCTGTCTTCTGTCTGCTGTCTTCTGTCTTCTGTCTTCTGTCTTCTGTCTTCTGTCTTCTGTCTTCTGTCTTCTGTCTTCTGTCTTCTGTCTTCTGTCTTCTGTCTTCTGTCTTCTGTCTTCTGTCTTCTGTCTTCTGTCTTCTGTCTTCTGTCTTCTGTCTTCTGTCTTCTGTCTTCTGTCTTCTGTCTTCTGTCTTCTGTCTTCTGTCTTCTGTCTTCTGTCTTCTGTCTTCTGTCTTCTGTCTTCTGTCTTCTGTCTTCTGTCTTCTGTCTTCTGTCTTCTGTTTTCTGTCTTCTGTCTGCTGTCTGCTGTCTGCTGTCTTCTGTCTTCTGTCTTCTGTCTTCTGTCTTCTGTCTTCTGTCTTCTGTCTTCTGTCTTCTGTCTTCTGTCTTCTGTCTTCTGTCTTCTGTCTTCTGTCTTCTGTCTTCTGTCTTCTGTCTTCTGTCTTCTGTCTTCTGTCTTCTGTCTTCTGTCTTCTGTCTTCTGTCTTCTGTCTTCTGTCTTCTGTCATCTGTCTTCTGTCTTATGTTCTGCGTTCTGCTTCTGTTTCTACTAGGATTTATTTCACTCCATTTTCCCCAAACGCATATTTTTTCCTTCCCCCTTCGGATCCATTCGGTTCAGTTAACATTCGGAACTCTACAGTAGGTTTGCCGCCACTACTCAGTTTGCCACCATCCAGAATTTTATGGGGAACTAAGTAGAGGAAATTTTTGCACGGAGAACGTTCGGAAAAGAATTTGCAAAACAAGCCCGGCAAAGCAAGATGGGAACTTTTCTCTCGCTATTCCGCCGGAATCAGTCGACGGCGTCGACGACGGCGACGGTTGCAAGCACGCCGAAGCCAGCTACTTCATCCATTCGCGAGAAGAGAGAAAAAAAAAACTAAACTTTAAGCAACAACTTCCTGCAGACCCCCGGTCGTCACCAGTTGGATCCTTGAAGTTGCAGTCTACCACCAGCAGCAGCAGCAGCAGCAGTTAGTGACTAGCAGCGCCAGCCAGCCAATTAACGGAAGTGGATTGAAGCGCGACTTTTGACGAGTTTGCTGGCAGTTGCTGCCAGCCAATTATTCGTGATTCGTGGTTCGCTTGCGGCGTCCGGCGGCGGTGGTGGCGTTTGGTGAGAATTTAACTTCTGGTTCACCTGTCGCGTGTCACGGATTTAACGGTTTCACTTCTAAGTTGGATGTACGGATATTTCTGGCTGTAGTTAAGTTGAACCGTGGTGCTACGTTTAACTGCCAAAGTTTGTGTTCAAACTTATTTTTTATTTGCAATGAATTAGTTGGAATTATTACTTAGATTGTGCTGGATGAGCGCGACTGGAAATCTGTTACTTCCGAAAAACTGGCCTTCTCAGCCTTGCCC
Source organism: Aedes albopictus (assembly GCF_035046485.1). Classification (NCBI taxonomy): domain Eukaryota; kingdom Metazoa; phylum Arthropoda; class Insecta; order Diptera; family Culicidae; genus Aedes; species Aedes albopictus. The sequence goes on from NC_085136.1 coordinate 95,166,787, forward strand.
GACGTTTTGGCTCTTTCATTGGTCCCTTTTCAATGGGATAGCTGCCAGCCTTTCCTTGTTATATTAAATATTGCCGATTTTTTTTAGATTATCGTCTATAGTGTAACTCGCTGGTAATCGTCATAGTGTCCTGTCCCTAAATTGCTAAATTGATGTTCAAAATTGTATACAAGGAGTTCCTTTTCAGAAATCTAGAATATTCAATGTAATGCGGAACGACTGACAGCTATCCCCTTGAAACGGCCCAATAAAAGAGCCGAAACGTCGGGCAAAGCAAAACACACAGTTTTGAATAGTCCAAGACTGAGAAGGGCAGTTTTTCGGAAATAATTTAGATTTATATGTATGAGGAATATTTTAGCATATGTTTAGGTTTAGCGCAAAACAAACAAAATTTTCTCATGCAATTTTACCAAAAAATCTTTCAGGGTTTTCACTGGAATTTGAGAAACAAGTTGTATTAATATGTAACAACTCGCCCATTCGATATTGTATAGCGCGTGAAATTAAACTATCGTTTGGTTAGTATGTATTGTGTAGTTCTTGGCTGTCACTCCGGTTTGTAATAAGTATTGCTACAATGTAACGTCAACTCCCAGATCTTCCAGTCTTCCTTACTAACAATTGTTCTTCCCGAGATTGTTGTGGAGATGCAGATGTTCTCAGGTCTCTCGTACCACAATCATCGCACCCTGTATTCCTTTGCTTTCCAAACTGACTGTAAAGATTTGGCTGGCACCGAAACAGAACATGTTGCTGAAAAAATTAAATGTAGTTTTAAAATTGAGCAATCAAGGGTATTTTTTTCTAACTTGGCTTAGGTGGTGACATCTACAATCAGTTTGAGCAAAGCTAGCTGAACCAAAAGAAAAATCAGGAATAGCGCCAGAAAATCCATCAAACATTCTCAAAAAATTATCTCCTGAAAATTTTCAAATTCTGAGTACAGTAACTAAGGTAATTTGCCAATTGATGAACAGTTAGTGCTGGCATTTTTTGATTTCATTTGTATTTCCGTGCATTGTTTTACAGTAGTAGCAAAATATCCAGTAAACGTCTAGATTCATGATAAATATTTTACCCATTATTTGCCCAGTATTATTATGTTTTTATTATATTTACCCATTGAATTATTGTTTTTTTTTTTTAATTCCATTTTATAAGCGAAATTTTCACATTTGTACCAGAGGCCAGGAATCCAAATATTGAACACATTAACCCTCGAGCGATCGCGCTGTTGTGTTTTGTACACCAGATTTGAAAAAAATCTCGCTTTTTGTACTCAGCATTAGCGTGGTGCTGCTGGGAGTGGCCAACCGCGCGACTGCCGGAAGGTGAAGCTAGCTCATTCTTATGTTAATCCATTCTTACTAATTGATGAATGGTACACCCTAGTAGTCCATTTTTTTATTTGTTACAAATAGCTTACGGCGAAATTAAGGGTACTTTCAAGAAAGTTTCAGGATTACGTCAGGGGATTTTCAATGTACTTCAAGACGGTTCAGAGATTTAAGGGGATTTTAGGGGGTTTTCTAAAGGTTGTCAAGGGGCTTCCAGAGGGGTTTCAATGCATTTCAAGACGTTTTAGGGTGTTTAAAAGTGGTGCCCGGAGGTTTCAGGAAGATTCCAAAGAGGTTTCAGCGATTTTCAGTGGGTCTCAAGGCTTACCAAGACATTTCAAGCAATTTCAAGGAGCCTTCAAGTAGTTTCAAAAGGAGTTCCAACAGAAATCTCTGAACTCTTCCGGAACGTCGCTGAAACCCCTCTGAACGCCCTATTTCACCTGAAACCCTTTTACCACCTGGCAAACCCTCAAACCCCCTAGAACGCCCCTGACATCCCCCAGAATGCCTACAGAATGAATCTGAAACTCCGCGAGAAAAAGCCCTTGAAACATCTCTGAAATCCCATGAAACAGCCGTTTAACAACTCTGAAATCCTTTGAACTCTAGCACTCCTGACATCCCACGGAACTTGCTTGGAATGCTTTTGTAACCCCCTGAAACGCTATGACACCCCTGGAACACTCATGGAATCTCTTTGAAGCTCCTGGAACACCCCTGAAACCCCATGAAAACTCATGAACGCTTCTGAAACGACCTGGACTTCCTTGGAACACACCTGAATTCGCATGGAATGCCAATTACATTCCACTGAAACACCAGTGAAATACCACTGTAACCACTTGAAACATCATGGAATGTCTATGAAACACCCTGGAACAGTTTTTTCTAAGCCCCTTGAAACGCCCCCGACATCCCCGGAATGCCTCTAGAATGAACCTGAAACCCCGGGAGGGAAAACTCTTGGATCATCCAATGAAACAGCCGTTCAACAACTCTGAAACCCTTTGAACTCCAGCACTCCTGACATCCCGCGGAACTTGCTTGGAATGCTTCTGAAACCCCCTGAAATTCTCTGAGACCCCTGGAAAACTCCTGAAATCTCTTTGTACCTCCTGGAACACCCATGAAAACCCATGAAACGCTCCTGAAACGACCTGGAATTCCTAGGAACACACCTGAAACCACATGGAATGCCAATTAAATTTCACTGAAATGCCACTGTAATTACTTGAAACTTCATGGAATGTCTATGAAACATCCTGGAATACCCCTAAACCACTTGGAACTCTCGAAAAATGAATTCTGGAATGTTCCTGAAACCCCCTGAAACACCATGGGATGCTCCGAAAACCCCTGGAACGCCTTGAAAATATCCAGAACACCACCTGGTATACTCCTGATACGCTCTTTACCCAAACTCCATGGAACGTCCCTAAAACCACCTGGGGCATATTTAAATCTCCCAGAACGTCCCCAAGAACCCTTGAAGCTCTTTGGAAGCACCTGAAACCCCCTGGAATGGGGTGCGTGCAGCCACCTCAGCCATCCGGCTACGGAAGGTCCCAGCAGGGACACAGGTGAACTTGGTACAGCTCCCTGTGGCTAGCGTCCGCCAGTTCGTTATAGTAGAGAAATTCAAGGTGAGCTGATTAGTATGCACGAGTCATCGGAGGTTTGTTTCAGGGGTCTGGAACCTGGACACAAGTCATGGAGCTGCAAAGGCTTTGTCATTCAGTTTCAGAGTGGGGACGGACATCGCTATCATAGCAGATTCTTACCTAGAACCGACTGACAACGGCAATTGGACATGGATGGGTCCGGAAAAATGGCGGCGATATGGACGACGAGTAAATACCCCGCCTAGAAGTTGACGTCTACTATACCATACGAAGGCTTCGTGGACGCCAAAGTAGGGTCTTTTCTGTAGCTGCTTTGGGCCACCCTTGTGGTTGATCGAGCAGTTCACGCAGATGCTGGACTGTATGACGACCGTGCTGACAGGGGTGTCAATAGCAGGTGACTTCAATGCATGGGCCGTGGAATGGGAAATTGGGGAAGCCGTTTTACGAACCAGCAGGGTCAAATTCTGCTAGAGACACTGGCCATACTAGATGTCGACGTGGCTTATGTCGGAAGGGTGTGAAGTTGATAATTGGCGTTACTTTTTGTAGTCCTGGCCTAACTCATAGTTCGAACTGGAGAGTAGACGACACTGACGGTTCGCTACAGTATCGAGTACAACAACAGCAGGCAGCGGGTAGAGCAAGAGGCGGCTAGGTCAAGGTCAAGCCCTCGAAGGTGGAAGATATTATACTTCGTATTTAGGGTATTTAGGGAGGCACTCCGCCGTGAGCGAAACCAACTTGGTCTCGCGTGCATACGATGCGACCATGCCTAGGCAAGTCCAGCCTAGAAATGAGACACCACCGGTTTTCTAGTGGACTCAAAATATTGCCAACCTGCGCCGTGCCTGCTGCGAAGAGCGAAACGAACGACGGATGGTGATCACCGCTGCCACAGTCGCGCTGAAGACCAAGACCAGGGCAAGCATAAAGGCCTACTTTGAGAGTTTCTACCAGAGTGCCAATTTGAATCCGTGAGGTGATGCCTGCAGGATCGTGATGGCCTAGACGAGAGCTGTACTGCCGTAATTCTGCAAAGTGACGTAAGCGCCATTCAAAATGTCGATATTTTCTGGTATATTATATACAATATCTGGTGTAAAAATAACACTGTGGTATGCCTGTTGTATTAGAATGCAAGATCTAGTCGTAATCTATCATCTATGGAAAGAAACATAGAGGATGAGCAACAGTTTTATACATAATAACCAAAAAATGGGCCAAAACTATGAATGTCGCTTACGTCACTTTGCAGAATTACGGCAGTGTAATGGCTCCTACAGAGCAATCTCCAGAAATTTTGGAGGGGATCATCGAAGGGCTTTAACCGCGTCATGATCCCAGTCCTTGGCCTCCTTGCGTACGACAACCGGGGACTGGGGCTGGCGATGAGGAGAGGGTCACCGATGTGGAACTTTAGGGGATAGAAAAGTCCCTTAGCGTAGGTAAGGCCCCAGGTCCGGACGGAGTTCCAAACCTGGCCTTAAAAGTAGCTATTGCAGAGGCTCCCGAGATGTTTAGGTCTGCTATGCAGAAATGCCTGGACGAGGGAGTTTTTCCGGGAGTATGGAACAGGCAGAGCCTGGATCTATTGCCAAAGACAGGAAAATCACCCGGAGACCCGTCGGCATATAGACAAATATGCTTGATCGACACGGCGGGGAAGGTACTCAAAAAAACATTCTCAATAGAATGTTGAGGTTCACTGAGGGCGAAAATTGTCTTTCGAGTAACCAGTACGGCTTCCCGAAGGGGAGGTCGACCGTAGACGCTATCTTGTCGGTTACAAAAACCGCCAAGAAAGCACTCGAGCCTAAGAGAAGGGAGATTCACTACTGTGCAGTGGTGACTCGATGTAAGGAATGCGTTCAATAGCGCCAGCTGGTCTGCTATTGCCGACGCGCTCTTGCGTCTGGCGATACCCGAGTACCTGTACAAGATTCTCGGAAATTACTTTCAGAATCGAGTACTAGTTTACGACTCAGAGGCGGGTCGGACCACTAAGAAGTCCCGCAAGGTTCCATCCTGGGTCCGGTGATATGGAATGTCATGTACGACGAGGTGTTGAGGTTAGAGTAGCCAGTGGGAGTGGAGATTGTCGGATTTGTCGACGACATTACGTCTACGGTGAAACGATCTAGGAGGTGAAGTTGACTACCGACCACTCGATCCAGGAAACAAGAGTTGGCTCACCACAAGACTGAAGCGAAAAACTGGAGGTCGGAGCAGCAGGCTGTGATCAGTGTAGGCGAGTGCACCCATCGAAGCGCTCCGTCAATCACTTGGGTGTGGTGATGATCGACGATAAGCTCAACTTCGGAAGCCACGTTGATTATAGCGTTGGTTTTGCCTGTAAAAGAGCCTCCATAGCTATTGCGGCACTGTCTCGAATGACGTGCAATAACTTTGCGGTGCAAGCCAGTAAGCGCAAGCTTCTGGCTAGTGTCGCTACGTCCATACTTAGGTATGGCGACCCGGCGTGGGGCACTGCGCTAAGTACTGAATGCTACCTACGGAAGCTGGAAAGTACTTACAGGCTTATGTGCCTCAGGTTTGTGAGCGCGTACCGTACCGTGTCACACGACGCTCTCTGCGTCATCACTGGTAGGGTGCCTATCGGTATCCATATCAGAGAGGACATGGAGTGCTTCGAAATGCGCGGCACAAGAGGCATACGCAGGACTGCCCGGATGGCCTCTATGGTCAAATGGCAGCGCGCATGGTACAGTTCCACCAAAGGAAAGTGGACTCATAGGTTGATACCGAGGGTAGATAGTTGGATTAATAGGCGCCATGGGGAAGTTACATTCCACCTGACACTGGTCCTTACAGGACATGGCTGCTTCCAACAGTATCTTCACCGTTTCGGGCATGCGGATTCTCCCGAATGCCCAGTGTGCAATGGTTTAGAGGAAACGGCGGAACACGTTTTGTTCGTGTGCCCGCGTTTTCGCACAATGCGTGACCGCATGCTTGCCACATGCGGGGAGGACACAACTCCGGACAACTTGGTCCAGAGGATGTGTAGGGATGAGTTTGGCTGGAACGCCGTTTCAACGGCTATCACCCATATCGTCTGGGAGCTACAGAGGAGGTGGCGCGTGGACTCGGAGAATGGCTAGTCCAGATGCAGTACAAGAGGTGGTCCAGGGGCTCGGAGTCAACTTCGTAGGTCATACCGGTGCCCAGCGGTCGAGATCGACCCTTACAGCGATTAAGTGGCCGCGGAGAGGAAGTCCCGGTAGCGGTGCTGTCGGTGCATCGGTCTACTGGGTTGGATCCGAGCCCGCGGTTGGAAAGGGGTCCCCGGCAAGGGTCGGGGCAGGTGGAGACCCTGCTGTCAGCAACCTTCTGGTGCAGCTGATAAGGCCTGAAGGGTAGTGATACCCTTGCCTTCAACAGGTCAGATTGGGTTGCACGTGAGCACCAGTTCTTGATGTCTGCAAAGCAGTTGGGCGCGGGCGGGGTGGGCAGGGTCAACCGAGGACAAAGGGAGTGGCGAAGACCACTCGGGAAACTGGCTAAGCGCCAGCATGTTACCGTGATGGACTCTCCAGAGCAAGTCATCGATGTGCGTTGCTGCTAGGCTACGCAGCTAACCTTGAGGGTGCGATGTGCACTAGCCCCTCTCTGAAGCAATACCTTCTTGGTGGTTCCGGAGAGACGTAGGGTGACGACCATAGGAATGGTTTAGTGGGTACGAGGAGAGAGTAGTCCTGGCTTTCACTTTTGTTGTAGAAGATGGCCTCAGCCCCACACTACCCTAACCTTCCTGTTAGGGTGTCTGTTGAGCAGATTATACCCCTATGGTTTAGAAGTAAAAAAAAGACCTCATCGACGCCTCCACAACCTTGATCAAACGGATAGTTCAACTCCACTTCTTCGATCGTCTCACCGTAGACTTCGAGCGTAATGTCATCAGCAAAGCCGACAATCTCCACTCCCACCGGGAACTCTAACCTCAACACCTCGTCGTACATGACATTCCATTACACCGGACCCAGGACGAAACCATGCGGGACTCCAGAGGTTATGTGAAAACAGCCACCTCTGGGTCGTTAACTAGTACTCGATTCTGGAAGTAACTTCCGAGTATTTTGTACAGGTTCCCAGGTATCTCTACACGCAGGAGCGCATCGGCAATAGCTGGCCAACTGGTGCTATCGAACGCGATCCTTACATCCAGATTCATTACTGCACAGTAGCGAAACTCTCTCCTCCTTTTACGAGGAGGATACTCCAGAGACCATATACACCATCGGTGTGCCTAAACAGTCTGATGAGGATAAATAATCTTCTCGAGCACCTTCCCCGCCGCCGTGTTGATCAAGCATATTGGTCTATATGCCGTCGGGTCTCCGGGTGATTTCCCCGCCTTTGGCCAGGCCCTGCAGCTTCCGAATATCTAGGAAAACTTTCTAGTCCAGGCATTTCTGTATAACAGACCTAAACATCCCGGAAACCTCCGCACTAGCACTCTTTTAAGGCCAGGTTCGGAACTCCGTCCAGAACCTATATGTAGTACCATGAGTACCGCAATATTAGAAATGACCTCCAACAAAAGCTTAACATACATATTTTACGCTCACACAAGTTACTATCCCTACGGGGCAGACAGCCGATGCCATCCGTCAATCATCGGCCCTTCTCCGTGGACCATCTCTTCCTGATGAATTCCATCTAAATCCAGTAGTGTAACTAACTACATTGGCGCCAAGCATAACCCGAACACATCATCATCATCAAAATTTCGCCAGGATGAGACACCTGCACGAGGAAGACACCCAGCTAGCACAATCATGTCAATAAATTATTGTCACTTCCGTACGTCACTCACGCGGTGCTTTGAGCTTTGAGCAATGCACACACACGTTTCTCACCAGCCAATGGGGGTGCGATGCGAGAGGTTCCCCAAAGGGGTCCAACGCTGTGCCGGTACGGTGTGGTGGCAACTACAATTCACAGACGTGTCAATTTTAATTAAAATTTATTTCAAAATAAACGGTTTATTTTGTTGTGTGACTTCAAACCTGGGAAGGAAGGTGACGCTGTGCTCGAGCAAGGGTGAGGTATGGCGCTCATAATAGACTGACAATACTAGGGGGAAGTGGGGATGAAATGTGCTTCCTCTTAGATATTACTGTGCACATCACAGTGTTAATTTTCGAGTTTTATTTCCGAATTGTCAAGATTTTTATTGCATTTGGTGATGCAAAATGACGATTTTTTTCGTCTTTTACACCGATTCCCTCCTATTAGAAGCTAGGATGGGGGCGTTTAGCCGATGTAGGCACACGGTACACAGGAAACGCGACAGAGAGGTGCTTTTTCTAAGCTAAAACAACCATGCTAATGTGTGTTTGTGTGTCCATGTGCAGCACCACCTAGTCGTGTCGTGTTGGTCGGTAGCAAGCAGCAGTAGCAGCCAGGCAGGCCGCAGAAGAATGAATGCGAGGCACGCTGCAAATTGGGGTTAATCGAATAACAAACATAATTTTCCGGCCATACACCGACAGGAGAGTGCACACCCCGGCCAGGAAAGGAGAGACATCATCGACGCGCACGTGTATACCCAATGTGCCAGGCAGTAGTGCCGCCGCCACCCGTTTAGTGTGTGCAGTGAGCGATAGATAAACGCAAAAAATCAATTATATTAATTGACATGGTTTTTAGCGAGGAGAAATTTATATTGTCGACGGTGAAATTATGTGTGTTTGTGTACGATAGTACACCAATTGCCAATTTAGCAGTAGATGAAATGTCGTTTTTGGATTATTGGCTGTTTATTGGGGATGAAAAATGTTCGTTAAAAATGTCCGATCCCGAAGGGAAATTGTTACGGGCTGCTCGCTAAAGTCCTTGTTCAAACATGAAAATAGTTGGGCTGCAAAATAGCGAGTCGTCATCCTGGTAGAATAGTTCAACACAATTCTGGCTCTGCCGGGGCCCGTGGGCCGGGACCTGGATACTTGAACATCGGAGAACGTCACATCATAATGGACCGGAAAAAGGAAAGAGAGGAAAATTTTGGCCAGATTCCGAACATGGGTTGGAAACCTTACCATGGTTCAATGTTACGCGCCAACCGATGCTGCAGAAAAGCAAGATGAAGAGATCTTTTAAAACCAACTGAATGCTGTCGTGCATAAGATTCCAATAGGTGATTCCTAACGCGATGGTTGGCTCCGACAACTCGGACCAGACTATGAGCACGTCATGAGCCGCCATGGTCTTGAAAAAATGAGTGGGAACGGAGAGCTGTTTGCAGCGATTTGTGGCAAGAATGACATGTTGATTGGGAATTGCTCCTTTCCCAATCAACCTTGCACAAAATAACATGAGTTTTCTGTTATAGCGTTACGAAAAATCAAAAGGACCACATCTGATCAGTAGAAAATCGAGTCGGAGACTTCTTGATGTACTGAACAAATGTTGCCCCGACATTGCGTCCGAACATTATATTTTGATCAGCAATCGCCATCGATAGGAGGAGAAAATCGGAAGCCGGTTCAACGCACGCTGACTGGAGGACGCTGCGGTGAAAAATCCTTCGTCGAGGAGCTGAAGAATCGTTCTGCGGAGCGCCGTCAAGAACGCCTTCATCGCCACCAGTGAAAATAATTTGGGTGAGCTACGTGCTCAGAGACAACAAAGGATTACAGATGACACCAGTAGGAATACAGAGGTGTGAAGGAACGCCAAAGCCGCGATGGAGCGAGCGGAAACAGGAGGAGCCAAAGCCGTAGCCCGTCAGAGCTATTCGGCTCTCGAGAAAGAAGTGAAACGCTCATGTAGACGGGACAAAAGAGCGTGGGCGGACTCCCTAGCCAACGAAGGCGAAAAAATACACGTCTGGACAGTTACTGACCGACCCGGCTGACCAGCTGAAACGCTGGTTCAAGCACTTTGGAAACCTTTTTCAAGTGTCGGACACGCCATCAACACCTCAGCATGATCCGCCAAGGGTTCGACGCATTGCCCGTGTCCACACCGAAGCTCTATCAGTGCAGGAGATAGAAACAGCCGTTCTCAAAGTCCTCTGCAAAGTAATCCTCAACGGGATACAGGAGAAGATTGACGCAACTCTCCGACAGCAGCAAGCAGGATTCCGTGCCAGTCGATCCTGTGCGGACCATATTGTCACGCTCCGTATCATCATGGAGCAAATCAATGAATTCCAAGAGACTCTCTACCTGGCGTTCATTGATGACGAAAAAGCTTTCGACCGTCGCAATCATAAAAACATGTTGGATACCCTCAGGCACAGGTAAAGGCTGGGTATGCTGCGCAATTCAGATCCCATTGTGATCCACTAGCCTCTGCCCAGCAACTCCTATCCCTACCTCCACGCGGTACCGGCCGGAAACTATGAGCAACCTTAGGGAAGATCGGGTAACCAACCCCGGTGGGACCTTTGGTCGTAGGCTGACAGGGAAGGGGGGGTTTGCTTCGGCAAACCTGAGCGTCTGTTCTCCAGGAGGAGCGGCTCACAACAGCGTCTGATCCCCATGTTAGGGGCGGCTGATCTACGTCCGAGTGCCAGGGAAGGACTCTAAGCTCAACTGTGCACTATGGTCCTCCGGAAAGTAGGGGGTTGGTGTCAGGCCCTACGAGCCAGCCGTAAAAAACCATTGTAACGGAAAATCAGCAACAGAATAATACGAACCGAGACCAACGGCAACGACCCCAGCGAACAAAAAGGACTTGCGATTGGAAACTCGGTACGTGGAACTGCCGATCTCTCAACTTCATTGGGAGCACCCGCATACTCGCCGATCTACTGAAGGACCGCGGGTTCGGCATCGTAGCGCTGCAGGAGGTGTGTTGGACAGGATCCATGGTGCGAACGTTTAGAGGTAATCATACCATCTACCAGAGCTGCGGCAACACACGCGAGCTGGGAACAGCTTTCATCGTGATGGGTGATATGCAGAGGCGCGTGATCGGTTGGTGGCCGATCGACGAAAGAATGTGCAGGTTGAGGATCAAGGGCCGATTCTTCAACTTCAGCATAATAAACGTGCACAGCCCACACTCCGGAAGTACTGATGATGACAAGGACGCATTTTACGCGCAGCTCGAACGCGAGTACGACCGCTGCCCAAGCCACGACGTCAAGATCATCATAGGAGATTTAAACGCTCAGGTAGGCCAGGAGGAGGAATTCAGACCGACGATTGGTAAGTTTAGCGCCCACCAGCAAACGAACGAAAACGGCCTACGACTCATTGATTTCGCCGCCTCCAAAAATATGGCCATACGTAGCACCTTTTTCCAACACAGCCTCCCTTATCGTTACACCTGGAGATCACCACAGCAGACGGAATCTCAAATCGACCACGTTCTGATTGACGGACGGCACTTCTCCGACATTATCGACGTCAGGACCTATCGTGGCGCCAACATCGACTCCGACCATTATCTGGTGATGGTCAAACTGCGCCCAAAACTCTCCGTCATCAACAATGTACGGTACCGGCGACCGCCACGGTACAACCTAGAGCGACTGAAGCAACCGGATGTCGCCTCAGCATACGCGCAGAATCTCGAAGCCGCGTTGCCAGACGAGGGCGAGCTCGATGAGGCCCCTCTAGAGGACTGCTGGAGTACAGTGAAAGCAGCCATCAACGACGCAGCCGAGAGCACCATCGGGTACGTGGAACGGAATCGACGAAACGAATGGTTCGACGAAGAGTGCAGAACGGTTTTGGAGGAGAAGAACGCAGCGAGGGCGGTAATGCTGCAGCAAGGGACTCGACAGAACGTGGAACGTTACAAACAGAAGCGGAAACAGCAGACCCGCCTCTTTCGGGAGAAAAAGCGCCGCCTGGAAGAAGCGGAGTGTGAAGAAATGGAACTGCTGTGCCGTTCCCAAGAAACACGGAAGTTCTATCAGAAACTCAACGCATCCCGCAACGGCTTCGTGCCACGAGCCGAAATATGCAGGGATAAAGACGGAGGCCTCTTGACGGACGGACGTGAGGTGATCGAAAGGTGGAAGCAGCACTTCGATCAGCACCTGAACGGCGTGGAGAACGTAGGCACGGGAGCCCACGGCAACGGAAGGAACGACGACGCCAGTGCAGCGGAGGACGGAAATGAACCAACTCCCACGCTGAGGGAAGTTAAGGATGCCATTCACCAGCTCAAAACCAACAAAGCAGCTGGTAAGGATGGTATCGCAGCTGAACTCATTAAGATGGGCCCAGAAAAGTTGGCCACCTGTCTGCATCGGCTGATAGTCAGGATCTGGAAAACCGAACAGCTACCGGAGGAGTGGAAGGAAGGGGTAATCTGCCCCATTCACAAGAAAGGCGACCATTTGGAATGTGAGAACTTCAGGGCGATCACTATTTTGAATGCTGCCTACAAAGTGCTATCCCAGATCATCTTCCGTCGTCTGTCACCTAAAACAAATGAGTTCGTGGGAAGTTATCAAGCCGGCTTCATCGACGGCCGGTCGACAACGGACCAGATCTTTACCGTACGGCAAATCCTCCAGAAATGCCGTGAATACCAGGTCCCAACGCACCACCTGTTCATCGACTTCAAAGCGGCATACGATAGTATCGACCGCGCAGAGCTATGGAGAATCATAGACGAAAACGGCTTTCCTGGGAAGCTGACTAATCAGTCTAGCAACGATGGACGGTGTGCAAAACTGCGTAAGGGTTTCGGATGAACTATCCAGTTCATTCGTATCTCGCCGGGGACTGCGACAAGGTGACGGACTCTCATGTCTACTCTTCAACATCGCGCTGGAAGGTGTGATGCGACGAGCCGGGCTCAACAGCCGGGGAACGATTTTCACAAAATCCGGTCAATTTGTGTGCTTTGCGGACGACATGGACATTATCGCTAGAACATTTGGAACGGTGGCAGAACTGTACACCCGCCTGAAACGCGAAGCAGCAAAGGTCGGACTGGTGATGAATGCCTCAAAAACAAAGTGCATGCTGGTAGGCGGAACCGAACACGACCGGATCCGTCAGGGTAATAATGTTACGATAGACGGGGATACTCTCGAGGTGGTGGAGGAATTCGTCTACCTCGGATCCATACTGACGGCTGACAACAACGTGAGCCGTGAAATTCGGAGGCGCATCATCAGCGGAAGTCGGGCCTACTACGAGCTCCAGAAGAAACTGCGGTCGAAAAAAATTCACTCACGCACCAAATGCACCATGTACAAAACGCTAATAAGACCGGTGGTCCTCTACGGCAGAGGTTCCCAAACTTTTTGCTATCGCGGCGCCTTTTGAAATTTTCAAAAATCTCGCGGCGCACCAGCAGCTTTTTACAACGAATTTTGATGATTTCAATACTTTCAGTTGAATATTTCAATTACAAGTCGTAAAAATAGCCTTCAATCTGATGTAACATTTCTTGTTTTTAAAGCAAAATTTCTTGAAGATTCACAGGACAAAAAAAAACATTGGAAGAAATCAATGCAAAACTTACAAATTTGATAAATAAAATACATATTATAGAATAAAATATAAAAATGGATCGTTTAGTCATTTTTTGTATTTTTTCACGATAAGGAGATGAATCAGGCTAGGGTTTAAAATCTCAATATAAAAGATAAAAAAAAAATACGGTAATGATGAATGTACACCAGGGAAATCATGAGAATCAAGTTATAGCAAAAACTAGACCCGTGCAAAAAATAATTGGGTGTAAACATGACTTTCAGAAACTTTTGAGACAGCATGAAGTCCGGGAGGTTGACAGTTATAATTCTCGAAAGAACTTCAAAAAAGTTTCTTGAAAACATTACCTTGAATTAAAAAGAATTAATGAAATCGAAAACTAAGCAAAAACGTAAAAAAGTGCAAATTACAACTTCATAGTGCTCTCGATCCTGTTTTGAACAATTTTTTTGAAAATTCTTAGAGATTCCATTACAATTTCAATAGGAATTCAGATCTCCGGAAATTTCAAAATTTGGTAAAAAACTAGACATTTTATGAGGATACAGTCGACTCTCCACATGTCGATGTTCCACATCTCGATATTTCTCCCAATCTCGATGGTTTGGTCGGTCCCTTCAATCTGCATACATTTTACCTTTCTACATGTCGATATCTCCTTATCTCGATATCTCTCTATCTCGATGCGATCTCGTTCATTTTTGCTCCAGATTTTCTCTCCATATGTCGATATGCCCGTTTTTACAGGTTGCTAGATCTCATTTCTTAGGTGCAAAACAGACTGGGAAGGCTGAGTGACATCTGTTTGTTGACGGTTTTTCCTAGTTACGGGTGATTTTTCAATCTAGTATGCATTACAAATTAGTTCTTCACTTCAATCTCTCCTTATCTCGATGGTCCCTTCAATATCGAGATGTAGAGAGTCAACTGTATAAGATATTTCGGAAAATATTCAAAGACTTTGGAAAAGTTACTTATTATTTGAAAATTTGGAAGAGGGAAAACCCCGTTGAGTAGCTTTCTTTCGAAGTCTTCCCTAAAAAGTCAAGAATTTAGTCTACAAAACTAGTGGGACGACAGACAAAACAGAAACGATTTTTCACCTTCAATAATAAGAGTTTGTTCTATGTGCTTTGGCTCAACAGCCTGCGGCGCACCTGACAAGTATTCACGACGCATCAGGGCGCCGTGGCGCACAGTTTGGGAAGTACTGCTCTACGGACACGAGACATGGACCATGCTCGAGGAGGACCTGCAAGCACTCGGAGTTTTTGAGCGACGCGTGCTAAGGACGATCTTCGGCGGTGTGCAGGAGAACGGTGTGTGGCGGAGAAGGATGAACCACGAGCTCGCTGCACTTTACGGCGAACCCAGCATCCAGAAGGTGGCCAAAGCCGGAAGGATACGGTGGGCAGGGCATGTTGCAAGAATGCCGGATAACAACCCTGCACAGCTGGTGTTTGCTGCTGATCCGGTTGGCACAAGAAGGCGTGGATCGCAGAGAGCACGATGGGCGGACCAGGTGGAGCGTGACTTGGCGAGCATTGGGCGCGACCAAGGATGGAGAGCGGCAGCCACAAACCGAGTATGTATTGTGGCATACTATTGTTGATTATGTCTTGTCTTAAATGTGATGTTGAACAAATTAATGTATGTATGTACGAAGTTCGACTTCGACGTGGTGCTCATAGAACACCAAGCTGAGAAGCAGGCTTTGTTCTAGTGGGGACGCCAAGAAGAAGAAAAGCGGCAATAAGATGGTTTATTCAGTACAAATCGCAGATATATAACTTCAAATATTTTTTTTTACTGATGTTCCTTAGAAACGAATCACATGTTGTGACGAGCACAACAAATGACAACGTCGGACGACTACGATACTGTAAGTACAATAATGTTGAAGAGCTCCTTGAACGATTTATTCTTTGCCTCTTCCCGTTAGGTTTTGTTCACAAACCACGTTAACCAAATTTTGAGTCGGAAAGAAAATCCTTATCCAGCATTAGCCAGCGCTCATCCTAAAAAAAACTACATGGGTCATGAATGGCCCCTTGACTGCTGCTGCTGGTTGGCTCCAAGCTTCTTTTGATAATCGCACATGATTGTGGTCTGATGGGCCGCGTTGAGTGGGAGCACGCTTAGCAGACAGTGCAGTGATTCGTGACTGAGACAAGAGATTTCAGATAGGTATGTAGCTTCAATTGTTTTCTTCTGCAGTTCCGTTCTATTCTTCTCTCGCAGTTGATGATGTCAGCTATTCTTCCTTGTTTCCGAGGACTTGAGTTGCCCTCGCCACGAAGATGACAATGGCAGGGAAAAAGATTACTTTGTGCTCGTCCTTGCTGGGGAGAGTCGATAAAAAATATTGGACCATTGGGTAAAGTATGAAGAGGTTTCCCGGAGACTGTGCACTGTTTGAATGGTTAGATCGTGTTTTAAAACGATGGTTCTAAGATTAAAATCGCTCTAGGCATTCTCTCTTCTACTCTGCAGAAAATATGATATTGTTCTTTCGGAAATGCATGTCCGTATGTATGTGACAAAAATAAAATTTGAAATATGCATCAAATTGACGACTATTACGAAAGCCGATTCAAATTTCGTTACTTGCAAACGACTAAAACGATGTAATTATAAGAGACATTGGAGTTTGAGGGACATATACATGCGTAATCATCCAAAAAATATGTTTCAGAGATATCCAGTGTACGGGCTACTTGGGACACCGATGATGTGTATCGTTCACATCCATTCAAATGATTATAACAAATTAATACAACGCCACACCGTTACCAATTCAATTGGCAAACTCATACTCATAGGAGAGCACTTTAATTGTTTCGCGCTCACCTGAATGGCTCTCGACTGCTGCTGTTGCTGCAACATGGTAAACAATGCAGACCACCCATGCACCCAGCCTCCGTGTTCGTGAAACAACAGTTACCTGTAGTTGTTTTGCGGTGTCAATTTGACAAACTACCCCGGCACATTCGAATGTTAGAACATTTGCGGGGAATTGAACACTAAACAGAACAATTATGTTTGTTATAAAGCACCACTTCTCCGATGTTGTTGTTTCGGTACGGATCACTCTTGTGATAATTAGTCAAACGGGAAGAGAGGGTCAGTGCAAATGTAGGAAGCTTGTCAAACAGGTGAGTAGCTGAGTGCCATCTGTACATGTTGGTGAGGCTATTCACTATTAAAAAAAATGTACCTAGTGATGAACAACATAGTTTCATCATGGATCACATAGGGTATCGCGCCACTTGGGCGGTGGCTTCTATATTCGTCTGTTTTCCACTATAACTCAGTCAATTTTGAACCAATTGACTTGAAATGTTGTACACGGGTAGATACTATATCTATCTCACCACATTCCAAAAGTTGTGTCAATTGGTTCAAATTTGACTGAGTTATAGTGGAAAACAGACGAATATAGAAGCCACCGCCCAAGTAGCGCGATTCCCTAGTTTATAATTTTTTGACAATAAATAGGGCACTGCATGCCGCAATTGCTAAGGCATTTTTTTCTAAAACTTTGACGTTTCGTGGCCTTGTTGTTAGCGATTCGAACTTGAACAAATTTAATCAGCTTCTCAGCTCCAACTCAAATATTATCTCTATAGATTATCAATAATTCAGAGTACCAGAAAAAATATCTTAAAAAATAAACTATTCTAATAATAAGGGTTTTTATCCACAATTATCAAACCTTTTTTTCTCGAAAACCAAAGGAAATTTCGCCAAATATTTCTCCCAGAGAACCACTTCAATCTTATCATGAAATTTTACCAAATCAACATGGTTGAATGGCTAAATTTTGTGTTATTTATTCATGGAATACAAACAAAACATGCCAAATTTTCCACATATGCTGGAACCGGTTCCGGTAGGGAGAAAGAAGGGCTTTGTAGAACCATATCCTGCTATAAAGTGCAGTTATGTGCTACTGCTTCACGAATTTTAACTATTATTTGATTTAAACAAACGTCATGCTAAAAGCAAAATACCTGGGATTTCTTTACGAATTCTTTCAAAGACACCTGCAGAAATTCCTTCAGTCATTTATTCAAGGATTCTTTCAGAAATTCCTCAAGGGACTTCTCCAGGAGTTTCTCCTTCGTGAATTCTTCCATGGGCATCTTGCTGGGTTCCGATAGTGATTGTTTCAGTGTTTGTTCCACGAAATGCTTTAAGAATTTCTCCTACGACTCCTTCAAAAAAAAAAAAAATCTGCAAGGATGCATCGACGAATTCCTCCCTCCAGGAATGTTTCCATAGCTTCCTTCGGTGATTCTAGCATGGATTGCTCCAGAGATTTTTTTTTTGAAGAATTCCTCTATGGGTTTCACCAAACATTACCAGGAATTTGTCCTGGGATGTCTTTAGAGGTACCTCCAGTGATTGTTCCAATGTCTTTTTTTTTCAAAGATTCCTCAAGGATCCCAAGGGATTCCCAAACGAATGTCAAAAGAAATTCTTTTGGGTATTTTTGCAAGTGTTCCTTCAGAGATTTCTTCAGGGATTTCTACCAATTCCACAAGAGATTGCTTCAATAATTCAATCTGGAATAATTCGAAGTATTTCAGCAGTACCTATTTTTTGCAGAAACTCTTACTGCAAATTTTACCAGAGATTAGCTTAAAACAAATCCAGGAGATTCCAACAATAATTCGTCCTAAAATTATTGCAGACATGGATTTCTTGATTGTACGACATTTCCCCGAAAACCAGTTCTTCGAATGAAGTTTCCCCGAAAGTTATTTCCCAGAAAAACGATTCCCCGAACGAACCGTTTCCCCGAATGTACCGTTTCCCCGAATGTACCATTTCCCCGAATGTCTCGTTTCCCCGAAATATTTATAATACTATTTTTAGTACTGGTTTTTAATCATTTTCTTGATTAATTCCATTGTCTGAACTAGTCATTGAAACGAAGTAGCGGAAAGTTAGCCTGAGTACGAAGTGTGCTTATGTGTAGTCTTTAGGAAGATATCAAGATCATGGAAACTTTCACATCTCATTGATATTGTGTATTCCCTCTTACCATGATTTCTTCGAGATATAATGTTCTTCATGATGCTCCAATGAGGTTTGCTTTTTTTTTTTAATATGGGTCGTTATTTTCTGTTGTACTGATTGAAAATGACATTGCACTCAATTAAGAACACGCTCATCATAATTATCCCTTCTTTCATTCATAGGCTGTTCTTTCTATTTATTTTTAAACTTTCAATCGATGAAAACGCCCTTCAAACACATAATACCTTTAAAACGAGTAATCGTGATAGTAGTAGCAATCTGCTAAAGTTCATTGTCATTGTAAAACACATGATCCAGATGACTTCAACTTTAAGTCTTGAAGTATTCTTGCTAGCGAAGGAAGTCTATGGGCACAATTTTAATGTGCATTAACAGGCTTTAAAACAAAAGACAATATGCTTGATAAACAGATTTAAAGCTAAGCACTCTTCAGTTTTTTTGTAAATCAATGGATCAATCATGACCGAAGTAGCATTTAGAATTGACATTTCTACAGAACATACTAGTAGTTAGACCGCCGGCACAGAAAGAACAGTATATGATGAAAGAAGGGAGAATCTTTGATGAAGATTTCTACTATAATGCCTATTGATACCTACTAGAACAGTCGATCAAAAAAAATATAGCAGCAGTCAAATTACTGATGATTGAGCTGTTCAACTTGAAAGAACAGCCTATGTTTGAAAGAAGGAAAATTTTAATTAATGAAAGGTTATCAATCTAGCCAAAAAAACGCTGCTGGATCTTTAGGCAGAAGTATGTCAGGCCGAAGTACGTTAGGCTGTAATCATTAGGCCGAAAGTATCATTACGCCGGACAGTTTGATCATACATATATAACCCAATACTTAAAAGAATAGCCGACTTCTCAAAGAAGGTTAATCTGTCATGGGACAGTCAGTGGTTTGATAAATTACTACCGTCAATAAGCTATGCAATATTACAACAAAAAGAGGCGAAATTATCAGATGGAATGTTGGCAGAGTGATCACTTCCCAAGTAACATTGTTAAGTCAAATACACTAGAGAAGTTCTTAGAACCATAATAAAACCATAATAATAGATAGAAAGATTTATGGCGGTTTTCAAAACCTCTACAAGACTAATTGCCTATCAACATGTTAGTTGGGTTGATCATCAGTTCTTCAGTAACAGTATAACATCAACATCTAGAAATCGTCTATGTGAGAAAAGGCAAAAGGATAAAAGAATATTGTAAAATCATGGAAGTATATCCCAGTATCTATAGAATTCCCTAGATTCGAGGAATGTAAAACACTCAAAGCACTCAAACATCTTCTAGGCATTTGAAAACAAATTTTAACATCGTTTATGTAGAAAATTAAGAAGACGGGCTACTGACCCACTCTACCCTATGAACTTCAGCTTCGCAACCCATTCGGCTTAACGTACTTCGGTCTGACGTACTTTGGCTAAGCGTACTTCGTCCTAAAGACCGGATGCCCCTAGTTGTGCATTGGGTCAATGTGAAATGGCATATGCAATAATCTTTTCGGGGAAACGGTACATTCAGGGAAACATTTTTCGGAGAAATGGTACATTCGGGGAAAAAACTTTCGGGGAAACTTCATTCGGGGAACTGGTTTTCGGGGAAATGTCGTACAATCGGATTTCTTCATATTTTTTTCCTACAGAAACTGTTCCAGGAATTCGATAGGAAACCTTTCCTGAGATTTCCTAAGGAATTCCTCATGAGATTCCTTCAGGAATTCCTCCAGACTTTCTTTCAAGAATTTAATCTGTGTTTCTTTCAGGAACAATTCTAGGGATTGTTTAAAACATTCCTCCAAGGATTCCCTCAGGAGACTTCCTTCAGCAGTTGCTCTTGAAATTTGTTCAGGAACACCTCCAGGAATAAATCCAGTACTTTCTGCAGGGACTGTTAAGGGATTCCCTTAGGAATACCTCTAGGAATTGCTTTCGGGATTCCTCCGGGGTTTCTTCGGGAGCTCCTGCAGGGTTTCCTTCAGGAACTGCTACAGGGACTCCTCAAGGAGTTCATTCACGAAATCTTCTCAGAATTTTCTGCAATTTCTTCAGGAACTCTTCCTGGGATTCCTCAAGGAATTTCTCAAGGGATTCCTCCATAAATTTCTTCAGAGATTCCTCCAGGAATTATACCAGGGATTCCTCTAGGAATTGCTGCAGGGATTCCCCTAAAAATTCATCCCGGGATTTCTTCAGAAATTCCTCCAGGAATCTACGAATTTATTAAGCAATTCCTCTAGGAATTTTTCTAGGGATTTCACTGGGAATTCCTAGGGATTTCTCTGAAAATTCCTTCAGAAATTCCGCGAGAAATTCCTCTAGAGATTTCTCCAGAAGTTCCTCTGGATGTTCCTTAAGAAATTTCTACAGGCATTTTTTTTTTCAGGGATTACTACAAGAAATCTTCCAGGGTTTCCTTAATGCATTCCTTTAGGACTTCCTCCAGTCTTTTTTCCAGCCTCCAGTAATTGCTTCCGGAATTCTTCCAAGAATCCCACCAGGAATTCCTACAGAAGTTTATCCAGGAATTCTTCAAGAGATTCCTCCAAAGATTTTTTTTCCAGAGACTCCTACATGAATGCCTGCACAGATATTTCTAGGAGTTTTTTCAACGAATCCTCCAAGAATTCCACCAGGAATTCTCCTAGGCATTCTTCCAGGACATTTTCCAGACATTCTTCTAGGGATTCTTCCTTAGATTCTTGCAGGGATTTCTCCTGGAATTTCCTCAGGGATTTCACTAGGAATTAATCAAGGAATTCCATCATTAATTATCCCAGGGAACCTTCAGGGAATCCTAAGAAATTCTTCCAACATTTTCTCTAGGAATAGCTTCTGGATTTTTTCCAGGAATTCCTGCAAGAATTTTTTCAAATTTTTCTCCAGGAATTGCTACAGGGATTCCTCCAGAAATTCCGCTAAAAATTCCTTCTGGAACTTTTTCATGGGTTTTCCCGAGATTTCTTCACAAATTTCTCCAATGATTCCTTCAGGCATTCCTTTGAGGATTTCTTCCAGAAATTTCTATAGAATTCCCTCCAGAATTATCTCAGGGGATTTTTTCTTCAGAAATTTCTCCCAGAGCTCCTCTAGAAATTCATCCCCAGAAATTCATCCAGTTATTGTTGCAAGAATTCCTCCAGAGATTCCTCCCGGAATTCCTTCAGGGATTCCTCCAGAAGTTCCCAAAGAAAACCTTCAGGGATTTCTCCAGGATTTTATTCAGGAATTTCTCCATGAAATTCTACAGGAATTACTCCAAAAATTTCTTCAGCAATTTATCCAGGATTTTTTTCAGAAAATCTTCCGGTGATTTTTCCAGAAATTCTTCCAGGAAATTCTCCAGGAATTTTTCAGGGATTCCTCCTGAGATTCCTTCAAAAATGCTTCAGGGATTTTTCCAGGGATTTCTCCACGAATTTCTCCAAGGATTTTCCCTTCGGATTCCGGCGGCAAATCCAACGAAGGCTCCTTCATGAAATCTTCCAGAAGTTCCTCCAAAGATTCTTCCAGCAAATCCTTTTGGAATATTTTCAGAAAATTTTCCAGGAAATTCGTGGAGGAATACCTTCAGGAATATCTCAGGGATTCCTCTAGAGACTTCTTTACAAATTTATTCGAGGAATTCTTCCAGAAATTCCGCTAGAAATTCCTCAAGATTTTTTTTCAGAAATAGAAAAATAAGAAATTTTTTTAGGGAATTCCTTCGAGAATTTCTACAAGAATACCTCCAAAAATTTCGCGAGAAATTCCTCCAGAAGTTTCTCAAGAGATTTTTTTCAGAGATAGAAAAATAACAGA
Source organism: Aedes albopictus (assembly GCF_035046485.1). Classification (NCBI taxonomy): domain Eukaryota; kingdom Metazoa; phylum Arthropoda; class Insecta; order Diptera; family Culicidae; genus Aedes; species Aedes albopictus. The sequence continues at coordinate 95,189,043 of NC_085136.1, forward strand.
AATAGAAATAGAAATCTCCCAGTATATCTCTGGAGAATCCTCTAGAAATTCGCCGAATAATTCTTTCAAGAATTTCTCTAGAGATACCTCCAGCAATTCCCAAAGAAATAAATCTAGGAATTCCTCCTGGTATTTCTTCAGGATTTTATCCAGGAATTTGTCTAACAACTTCTCCATGGATTCCTCCAGGGAATACCCCAGGAATTTTTTTCAGCAATTCCTCCAGGAATTGCTCCTGGCATCCTTCAGAAATTATGTCAGGAAATCCACTAGGAATTTCTTTAAAGATTCTTCAAGGAAATTCTTTAGGAATTTTTCAGGGATTCTTCCAGACATTCCTCCAAGAATTGCTTCAGGGATTCCTCCAGGAATTTCTTCACGAATTTCTCCAGGGATACCCAAGTAACCACGGTGCTGAAGCCTTATTGCATGCAGATATACGGTGTATTTAGAGCAATCATTACTTTACATGCAAACCTAAGGTAGATTAAAAGTGGAATGGGAAATTATGCGACTTCTTTAAGATTATACCAGTATAATCTTAATTTGATTCTATAATTGCCCATTTCCACTTTAAATCAACCTTAAGTTTGCATGTAATGTAATGATTGCTCTAAATACACCGTATATCTGCATGCAATAAGACTTCAACACCGTAGTTACTTGGGTATTCTCAGAGATTTCTCCAGGGAATCCTCCAGGGAATCCTCCAGAAATTCCTCCAAGAGTTCTTCCAGGAAATCCTCCTCGAATTTCTCAAAAAAAATTTTTCAGAAATTTATCCAGCAATTCCTCCCAGAATTCCTCTGGAGATTTCTGCAGGAATTTCTTCAGGAATTCTTCCAGGGACTACTCCAAGAATTCATCCAAGAAATTTCTCCAGGAATTCCTGCTGAGTCTCTTCCAAACATTCCTCCAGGAATTACGCCAGGGATTTGGTCAGAAGTTTCTTCAGGCATTCCTCCAGGATTCTCTCTAGAGATTTCCCCAGGAATTGCTTCAAGGATTTCTTTAAAAATTCCTCCGAAGATTCCTTTAGAAATTTCTTCAACATTTCCTCTCGGAATGCCTCAATAGATTTTTTTTCTAGAGATTCCTCCCAGAATTCCTTCAGTAATTTCTCCTGAATTTCCTCTAGAAATTTATCTAGGATTTCTTCTAGGATTTCCTAATTAGATCACTTCAGAAATTTCTCTTGGTATTCTTCCGATGGTTTATCCAGGAATTTCTCCAAGGATACTTTCTGAAATTTTTCCAGGGATTCCTCCGAGAATTCCTCCAGGAATTCTACAGGGCTTCCATTAGGCATTCCTGTAGGAATTTCTCCAGAGATTCATCCAGATGTTTCTTCAGGGATTTATCCATGAAGTCTACCAGGGATTGCTCCGGGAATTCCTTAAATGATTTCTCCAGAAATTCCTCTCAGATTCTCTTAAAAAAATATTAAGGAGTTCCTTCGGAAATTTCAGAAATCTTTCCCCAAGAACTTCTCCATAATTACGATATGATTTTTTGAATAATTTCAAGAATTTCTGGAAGAATTCCTCTAGCGAATAGTATTGGAAGATAATTCGAAGAGGGTGCATACAGTAACCAGGAAATTGTTGGTTAGTCTCAAAAGAGTTGGTTAAATTTTATTTATTCCGAGATATCTCAAGGATTCTCCAGAAATTCATTCTGAGAATACCCCAGCATTTTTTCCCAGAAATCCTTCATGCATTACTTAAGCATGTGGCTTAGTTTGTAAAAGCGCCGGTCTAGCGAATACGGAATCGTGGGTTCGAATCCCACCAGAAGGAGTTTTTTTCACAAATTCATCTCTCAATTTGTCAATTAGCATCGTTCTGTTGCTTCTAACTACGAGTTTTTCTGAAAGGATGGTACTTCTTCTCACTTATCTTGTCCACTTTTAAGATATTCAAAACACCTTTATGCAAGAGTGTTTGGCAAGACCTACCAGGATTAACATATGCATCGACTAGTATACCAATTATAGATATAAAATTATTCCACTTCCTTCCCACAGTGCCAGTTCCAACTTAAGCTGCAATGGAATCTATCAAGTCTGGAAAATCTCTGCCTTACTTCCGATGCAGTACCAACCGAAATTCTGCTCCATTTGTGCCGAACTGTTTAAAGCCAGCCACCGAAAGCCGATTAGTAGCGAGCTGTGCTGCCGCAGTGAAACATGGCTACAAATTGCCTCCTTCCTCAGAGGAACTTTTCCGTCACCATGTCCCAACGAGCCAGACTCTCACAGCCAGCCAGTTCATGGGTAATTGAAACAGCTCTAATCCGTTCAGCCAACCAACCATGCCGGAACGTACGGAGCCCATGTACAACCTACTAAAATGTCTGCCTATTTATCTGTTCGTCTGCGTGTGAGAATGAGGGACTGCTGCTGCTGGTTGGTCCTCGTTCGGTTAGGCCGTTCGTTGTGATGATGTCGATGATGATCGTACGTACGTTCGAAGCTATTCGATACTTAGTTGTAATAATAACGATAATCCGACAACCACCCCTCGTGCGTACAGAAAACACTGTCCGTGTCTCGTTGTGCCAGAATCCTGACGGGATTACATATTGCTTTCCGAAATTATGTGACCAGCTGCAAAACATAAAGCTGTAAGACGGTAAGATAGCAAATATTCAAGTAAATAGGTAAGTAGGTAAGTACTTAAGTCATTCAGTAAGTCAGTCAGTAAGCAAGTAAATTTGTAAGTAAGAAAGTAAGTAAGAATGGAAGTAAGTATGTAAGTAAGTAAGTAAGTAAGTAAGTAAGTTAGATAGTAAGTAAGTAACTAAGTTAGTGAGTAAGTAAGTAAGTAAGTAAGTAAGGAATTAAGTAAGTAAGTAAGCAAGTAAGTGAGTAAGTAAGTAAGTCAGTCAGTAAATCAGTGCAAGTAAATCAATCAGTCGGTAAGCAAGTAAGTAAATAGGTAGTTTAGTAAGTAAATAAGTAAGTGAGTAACTAGACTAGTGAGTAAGTAAGTAAGAAAATAAGTAAGCAGGTAGGTCAGTCAGTCAGTAAGTAAGTCAGTCAGTCAATAAGCAAGTAAATAATTAAGTAAGTAAGAGAGTAAGTAACTAAGAACATAAGTGAGTAAGTAAGTAGGTTAACACATAAGTAAGTAAGTCAGTTAGTCAATCAGTAAGTAAGTAAGTAAGTAAGTAAGTAAGTAAGTAAGTAAGTAAGTAAGGATGTAAGTAAGTACATATGTAAGTAAGTGAATAAGTAAGTAAGTAAATAAGTAAGTAAGTAAGTAAGAAGATAAGTGAACAGGTAAATTAGTAAGTAAGTGAGTTAGTCAGTCAGTAAATACGTAAATAAGTAAGTAAGTAAACAAGTAAGTAGGTAAGTAGATAAATAAGTAAGTATACTTACTTATAAGTAAGTAAGCAAGTAAGTAAGTAAGTAAGTCAGTCAGTCAGTTATCAAGTAAATAAGTGTGCAGGTAAATAAGTAAGTATATAATTAAGAAAATAAGTGGGTAAGTGAGTAAATAACTAAACAGGTAAGTAAGTGTAAAAATCAGTCAGTAAGTACGTACGTAAGTCAGTCAGTAGCAAGTAAGTATGTAAGTAACTAAGTAAGTAAGTAAGTAAATAAGTGAGTAAGTAAGTCAATCAGTCACAATTAAATAAGTACGCTGGTAAGTAAGTAAGGAAGTAAGTAAGGGAGTAGATAAGTGAGTAAGTAAGAAAGTGAGTAAGTAAATAATTATGTAAGTCAGTAAGTAAGTAGGTAAGTAAGTAAGCATGTCTGTCAGTCAGCAAGTAAGTAAGAAAGTAAGTGTGTAAGTAAGTAAACAGATAAGTAGGGAAGTAAGTAATTAAGTAAGTCAGTAAGTGAGCAAGTGAATAAATAATTAAATAATTAGGCAAGTAAGTAAGCATGTCTGTCAGTCAGGAAGTCAATTAGTAAGTAAGTGAGTAAGTAAGCAAGTAAACTGGTAAGTAAGTCAGTCAGCCAGTCAGTCAGTAAGTAAGTATGAATGTAAGTAAGAAAGTAAGTAAAAAAATAGGTGAGTAAGTAAGTTAGTAAGTAGGTAAGTAAGTAAGTAAGTAGGCAGGTAAGTAAGTAAGCAACTCTGTCAGTCAGTAAACCAGTAAGTAAGCAGGTAAGTAAGTCAGTAAGCAAATGGGAAAGTAAGCATGTAAGTAAGTAAGAAATTAAGTAAATAAATGCGTAAGTGAGTTAGTAAGTAAACAAGTAAGCAAGTCAATAAGTAAGTAAGTAATTAAGTAAGTAAGTAAGTAAATATGTACCCAAACAACCAGTAATTGTATGAGATATTGCATAAGATGATAAAGTGGAGACCATATGCACGCATATCGGTACGCATATCGCCTCCCCTTTACCATCTTATTCAACATTTGATACTATCACTGGTTGACTGGGTAAGTAACTAAATAACTATGTCAGTAAGTAAGAAGTAAATATGTTAGTAAATGAATAAGTAAGTAAATAAACAGGTAAGTAAGTCAGCCAGTCCGTCAGTACGTAAGACAGCCAGTAAGCAAGTTAGTAAGTAAGTAAGTGAGTAAGTAAGTTATTTAGTGAGTAAGTAAGTAGGTAAGTAAATTAGTAAGTAAGTAGGAAAGTATGTATGTAAGTAAGTAAGTTAGCAAGTGAGTAAGTAAGTAAATGAGTAAGTAAGTAAGTAATTAAGTAAAGCAATGAGTAAGCCAGTCAGTCAGTCAATTAGCAAGTAAATAAATATTTAAGTAAGAAAGTAAATAGGTAAATAAGTAAGTAAGTCAGTCAGTCAATCAGTAAGCAAGTTTTTTTTTAAGTTAATGATTAAATAGGTAATTAAGTAAGTTTGGATGTGAGTAAGTGAGTTAGTAAGTAAGTAAGTAAACAAGTAAGTAAGTAAGTCGGTTTGTGAGCCAGTAAGTAAATTAGTAAATATGCAAGAAAGTAAGGAAGTTAGTAAGTAAATATATATCAGTAGGTCAGCTCCAGAGGCAAGTAAATATATAAGTAAGTGAGTAAGTAACTAAGTAAACAGTTAATTAAGTAAGTAAGCGAGACAGTTAATCAGTCAGAAAGAACGTAAGTCAGTGCAAGTAAGTTAGTAAGTAAGGAAGAAAGTAAGTGAATAAATAAATAAGTAAGTAAGTGAGTAAGTAAGTAAGTAATTAGGCAAGTAAGTGAGTTAGTGAGTTAGTAAGTAAGCAGGTAAGCAAAGAAGTAATTAAGTAAGTACGTCAGTCAAAAAGCAAGTGAATAATTTAATTTGTAAGTGATTAAGTAAGTATGTAAATAACTAAGTAAGTAAGTAAGTAAGTCAGTCAGTCAGTAAGTAAGTAAGTAAGTAAGTGATCAAGTCTGTCAGTCTGTAAGTCAGTCGTTAAGTTAACCCTCGAACGATCGCGCTATTGTATTTTGTACAACACGATGAAAAAATCTCGTTTTTTGTACTAAGTATTAGCGTGGTGCTGACGCAGGTAGTCAACCGCGCGATTTACGGAAGGTTAATCAGTAAGTCAGTCAGTAATTGAGTAAGTCAATAGGTAAGTAAGTGAGTAAGTAAGTAAACATGCAAGTTAGTTCGTCAGTCAGTCAGTCAGTACGTAAGTCAGCCAGTAAGCAAATTAGAAGGTAAATAAGTAAGTAAGTAAGTAATTGAATAAGTAAGTAAGTCAGTAAGCAAGTAAGAAAGAATATATGTAACTTAGTAAGTAAGTCAGTAAGTAAGTAAGTAAGTAAGTTATTAAGTAAGTAAGTAAGCATTAAGTAAGTTAATCAGTGCGTAAGTCAGCCAGTCAATAAGCAAGTAAGCGAGTTGGGTGACCCCAAACTCTCGTCCATTAGTATACATCCGTTCCCCATTAGATAAGAGACAAGTGCGGAGAAACTCCGCTCGATAGTTGACTTTATTGCTTATAGTTGTCGCCTTTATGGCTCTTATGATGAGCATAAAGCGCTTTGCAAGCTGGCTGCTAGCTGGTTCCTCTCCCAACATTGGGCGATGTCGGGGGACATCGAACGAGGATGAAGGGAAAGTTTTTCGGTGATAATGATATCATATCGGATCCGGATGGCAGTCCGTCGGGGATGAATGACAAAGTTTGCCATTCTGATTATGGGCCATATTGAGCGGAAATTAGTCGAGGTGGAACTTTGTAATTAGTTGCGTTGCCGGTGGCGGAAGCGGGGTGGAGGTCTATCGGTGAAATGGATGAGTAACTCAGTCGAGAACAGTTTCATTGTGCGGCATTTGAATGGGGACAATTGGCCACTTGTTGATTGGTTGAGTACGAGGTGAAGCTTCGTTGTGATTGAATGTTCAATAGGATGATTTCTATAGCCAATCAAACTGACTAGCGTGTTGAATATATAACAAGAATATATTTCAGTTTAGAAGCGTTAGCTAGTGAGTTTGCAAAAATGTTGGTAAAGATCAGAACTCTCGTTATCTTTGTTCACCAGAACTGGTGCTATACTGCAGTGGTATACTGAAAAATGTCATGCAAACTTTAAGACAATTTTAAACCACGATGCCACACACAGCTTCACACACGCTGAGGTCAGCAGAAATTATGGCAACCATTAGTTCACAACGCAACCCTTTTTCGGCAAGGGCAATAAATTGTGTCAAATTTAAGTGGTAACAGCATACCTCCAATATCACTCTTCCTCCCCTAGAAGAAACCAAAAGAACGAAAATCGACCACTATCGGGAGGAAGAAATTCTCGGCAAAGGCCGACCAATGACCCCTTTTAACCTTCTTCCTTCCTCCTTGAAGTTTCTTGAGCAAACCGCAACGCTTGCTGTAAGAAACCGGGGGTTAAAGTTGTCGGCCGAGCCGGGGTTAGTCAAACAATCCCCCAAGAATCAGTATAGCCACAACATTGTTGGTGGTTAGGATGTAAGAAGAAACTTTTCTTCGCCCATCCATATGTTTAGAAACATGCATTGAAAACAAACACGTGCGTGGGGTGGAAGAATTTTTAACTCATTGAACTTAATCCCTTTTTCCCAGCTCTGGGAAATAATTGGGTTTCTGAAGGAGTTATTGTTTATACGATATAGGAGAGTGAATTTTTGTCTATCCTTGGCTTCAGCCGGAGTAAAAGGATTATTTTGCAGTAGTTGTTGGAAGAATTCTCAACAACATTTATGTGCAGTATCTACACTATTTCTACGAGAAATGGAGTGCAGATCCAAAGCAGCTTAGCAATCGTCTCTGTGTCTCATCATTTCTGATGTACTACAAATCCAGTAAGTAGTGATGAACCTGCCTTGGATGCAAAAATGGAATATGCTTATGTGAATACGGGAATATGAAGATGAAAAGTAATCACTCGACTAAAACAATTAAAAGGTTCATCGTGGATTGTGCATATAAAGTTATAGCTTCATTTTTTTTTTCTAAGCAATTAATGCGTACATACAATTGATAAGAAAGCTTTCAGCTAATAGCTGTCAAAGTGCCCTGTAACACTTGACTGTAAACAAATACTTCGACCATCATCTAGCCATCTACATCATCTACTCCGCAGCAAACTGTCATCAAAACGGAGGGGGGTCCGTAAACCCCTCGTAAGATCTCGCACCAGCCGGGACTATAGATGATCCCATTCCTATAGCGGCAATTAGTGCGGGAAAACTTGCTTCTAAGGCAAGTAGAAACCAAAATGAGCATCCTACTCAGGAGGCAGGACTGCCTCGTCAAATTATCTCCCAGATCGCATCCAACAACCAGATTCTTAAGGCTCGGCGTCTGAAACCTCTTCTTGTGTCAGCAGTGGAACATTTGTAGCGTTTGATAGGTACTTGAGAGAGTTCGACTCATATGTGTGTGTGATTTTAGTTAGTTTTATCAGCGCTGCAGTCAGACGAACTAGTCAGAATTTTCTCGTTGAAGAAGACTCTAATCGGAGTCGAAACGTCGGGACAAATCTAAAATAGACTGCAGCGCCGATAAAAGTAGCCAAAAGGCAAAACTACAATGATTTTCGGAAAAAAATGTGGATGACCGACAACCTATAGCAAATATGCCTGTAAGAGACGATGACGTGTAGAACGGAAAAGCTCCTCAACAGCTCTCAATGGTTTGTAACCAGCCGCCCAGAAAGCCTGGGCAATGGCATCGCCGACATTGGTGTTCGCAAAGACGTCCCGTTTCAAGCTGTACCGAGCAACTATGGTTTATACGCCTGTATTATTTGAGTCGGTATGTATTTCGGTAATCTCCATATAAGTCCCACACGCATTAAGTAATCGGAAGCTCATCGGTAAGTTAAACGATCTAGTACTAATCCATGAACCTCCATACTTGCTTTGTGGTAGCTTCAACGCTTCGTATGAGACTTGGAGAAGCAGTAAATCTAACCTAGGAGTCAACTGTTACTGGAATGGGAATTCAATAACAACATAATCGCGCTAATCGATGGATCGCCTACTCACAACCATTGCAGTTCGGGCTCCTTCACTGCTTTCTCTTTTGCCTCACTCCTTCTCACTCCGCGGTCACGTCGCAGTCTGCACACTCCGGACATGCGGGGAAGCCTGCATGTCCAAATCTGTGCAGATGCCACATAAAGCACCCATGGTCTGACAGAAATTGTGTCAATTGAAAATTCACCTCGCCATGGGGCCTGATCGTCCACGCACGGTATGAGCCTGTATGTCCACCTACCCTTTCTGGAGGATTCCCAATCTCTCAGACATTTCAACATAGACGATGCTCTGGCAATCTGTCTAGCGCCTCTTGTACCATGTCGCTCGAAGTACTTCATCCTCTTCCATCACTATGGCATCATTCTGCCAGCACACATACCACGTGCTTTGAGACCGTGCGGTCGCTGACCACCCTAAGATATATCAGGCTATGGGTACTCTAAAGTTGCTTCACGTTTTGAATTACCACTAGCCCATTCGACCATGGAGCGGCGCCATACCATACTTAGTATGGAGACTGCTACACAGCAAATAATTTTGTAATATCCAGGCGCGTACTTTCAGGCGACGTATCCAATTTCTAACGTAATTTTACTCTGTTGCATCGTTTTCCAATAATTATCACACTCACCATGTACACCGTAGTTGGCACCGGAAAGTGTCAACAAACCTATTACAGCAGATACCTAGAAGCAGTATCACATTTATCATCTACCTTCTAACTCGGTGAAATAGCCGAGAGGTAAGGGATATGCCTCACAATCAACGGATCAGTGTACGAATCCATGCCAATATTTTACTTATATATGGTTCATCTATCGATCCGGTTCTAGCGATTGCTAGACCCACTTTCAAGCTGCGGCGGCTAATTTGCTGCGTGGAAATAATGTAATCTGTACATCACTTTTACGACGCGACTGTGCGCGAGGTGATACTGCGAGCAGCATACGCTTACTCGAGACTATTGCCGAGCTATTTGACATTATCTTTATTTATTTATTTATTTTTATTTATTTTTGTTTATTAATTCAACGGACTTGTTTTAGTCTAATTGAATGTACGTATTCTAAATAATATTGAAACTCATGACAGGCTACATTGTTTTACTTTTTACACATTGCAACATATACATTAACAAAACATGAAAATATAGCTTAAAGCAAAAAAAAATCAACAACAACGAAAACCACACGTATCGCAAATAATACTCTAATGAAACAAATTAAACAATTTCAGGTTTCCAAGTACATTCTCGTCTCCTAAATTCACGAAACTTTACATATCTCGGCCATGTAGTTGACATCATTGCAGTCGTTTTCCATTTGCAGCTCAAGATTACTTTAAACGAGACATAATCAAGAGCACTACAATCAGCCCATCGTGGAACAAGTTTTCTTACATTTCTACACTCAGCATCACAGGCTCCTAAACATCGGGCGACCATCAGTTGGACATCCTCCTCAGAAACGTTCCCATCGATGTTTGTTAGCAATAACGCGAAGCTTTCATCTCCTACAGTAGAGTCCGTTAAACGTTCCGAAACAACAGGTATAATACTCGGCGTTTCACTACTATCGTTTATTCCGCTAATTTTTGTGTCGAGTCGTCGTGATGAATTTGGGGTCGAGTGCCGAATCATCTCCGTGGTAGGATGGCAGCTTGCAGTAGTATTTAGCGTGGACAGTATACACTCAACTTTTGCCTTCAGCTCATCGACATCGCGTTGTAGTGAACATTCTTGCATAGGAATGAGCGAGTGATCGGGTCGAGCAGATGGTTCCTTCGCATTCTCAGTTCGTGCATTTCTCCAACTGACGAATTCGTTAAAACAGTCATCACACAACCAGAAGCTGTTTCTATTTGGAGGTGATACTGCGGCAAGATCAGCTTTCGCCAACCAAACACAAGCAGCGTGATGTATTGTAGCACACAACCCATTGCAGTGAATGAATGGTTGGCTTCTCGTGTCCACTGGAAGAACGCACTTTTTGCACTTCATGACGATGTTCTACGGGCAATAATTTCTTGTTTTCGCCACAAAACCAGTGAGGAATCGGCAAGATAAATAAAACAACAGTTACAGATCCAACGGGGTCACGTGTTCCAGGTAATTTAAACAATTTTTAGCAGCGAATTCTACAGCAACTGAGATAATTTCGTTAGACGATAATAGAATATACACTAGAAATGGTCGGGTTTCGGGTTTCCAAACCCGAAACCCGACCCGAACCCGAACCCGACGGGTACGGGTCGGGTTCGGGTTTGGAAAATTAAAAAAAAATCGGGTTCGGGTCGGGTCCGGGTTTCAAAAATTCCAAAACTTTCGGGTACGGGTCGGGTCGGGTTTGAATAACGTCGGGTTCAAGTCGGGTTTGGGTACCAGTGTAGATAATTTGGTACTCAAAAAATTCTTTATTTGCCATGCACGTTACATTTAATAATTATTTTTGAACTCGGGTTTTGGTCGGGTTTCTTGAGAAATATTTTTCTCGGGTTCGGGTCGGGTCCGGGTTTGACGAAATTTTTTTTCTCGGGTTCGGGTCGGGTACGGGTTTTGAAATTAAAAATTTTTCGGGTACGGGTCGGGTTCGGGTCTGTAAAATCTGAAACCCGACCATCTCTAATATACACCGACCGAATCGACAACGACACACATTCGCATGTGATGACCACTGCCTATTGTTCAGACCTGCAGTTGTTTACCACCACCACCTCTGTTTTGTGGTGCACCAGTACCAACTGTCTCAACCTCAAACAGTCCTCCACTATTCCTATTGCGTGCGTTGCTGTCAGTTCAACTTCCTCTATCGACTCGCCGTATACCACGAAGGTCATATCATCGGAAAAGCCGACCAGCTTTACGCCCGGTGAAAGTTTGAACCTCATTACGCCATCATACGCCACGTTCCATAGTACCGGGCCCAGGATAGACCCCTGAGGTACCCCCGCGGTGATCTTGTAGCTCCTCTCGCCTTCCTCGGTGTCATGAGTTAACACCCTATTATGAAAGTAGCTCTCCAGTATCCGGCATAGGCTAACCGGGACCCCTAGGTGGTATCGCAGACAGACGTTCTAGCTCGAACAAATTTATTCAAATTTTCTATGTAAATTTTCACTAGCGACACCTAGGCAACCGATTGCCACAGTGCAGTTGACAGTTTGAGAAACCACGTGCTTTCAGCCGCTTACTTACCACCCAATTCACCACCCACCGAGAAATAAAATCAAAACAAACACTGTCAAAATCATTCCTACATTTGCGTCACATTCACAAAGATTTTCCAATGCGAATGAAATTCATCCAAATGCAGTTTTGTTCAAGCAAATCTATGTAAAATAAAAGTAATATTGTGTAAAATAGTTTACAAGAGTCCTGCGCTAATTTGTGCAAAAGATTTTAGAGATTACATAAAAGTTATTTACTCTGCACAAATTATGCAGAAACTTTATTAGCGTGCAACACGTGCGGTCTTTTCCCGCCATCCGGCTGGAAGACGACCGTGGTGACAGTTGTTGGTCGCAAAGCACATGTGAGGCAGCGATTGAATATGAACGTCACTAACGCCATCTGTTCGCTGATTGCCACTTGGCAATTTGTGGCGGCCATGTTTTTTACACAAGCTGCTGAGTCAAACTTGAACGTCTGTCTGCGGTGGTATATTGCGCACTCGATGGCGGCCCAGCTGACGCTGTTGAACACATTATTTACGTCCAGCGTGACGATCGCGCAATATCGGATTCCTATTCGCTTCTTTTGGAGCGCTATCTCGGCCGTTTTGGTTACAGTGACAATAGCGTCCACCGTCGATCAACCCTTCCGGAAGCCGAACTGGTTATCCGAAAGGCAAGAATCATCGGGCTATTCGTCACGGGACTCAATCCCACTAGTACGCTTGATAGCGAATCCAGCATAGACGAGAACTGGTCTATCGGCTACCTGGGGGATCATAACAAATGCAGTAGTACACCCTGTGGATCTTCGCTATTGCGAATGCCTTGTTCACCTCTCCTACTGAGAGCTTGATCATGGCGATCTGCGTGCCTGCCGGATCTTTTTGCAGGCGGATCGATGCACTTGGTGCATCTACCTCGCATTGTTGCTTAAGTGCGATTGCAAGCTCCTCTTTTATTGTGAAGCTTTCTCAGCGTATGCTATTTATTTATTTATTCCAACTGATCTATATGGATACTAAGATTTAAACATTTTTACGAAGAAATTTTCTCAGTTTCTAGGGATAAGCTTTCCCATCATCAGAGAGAACCTTTCTTAGCTTCTAAGAGAAGCCGTCCCGGCTTTTGGTAAGGGACATTTTCATGATAATATTTCCCTACATCGGCGGGAAATTTTCTCAGTTTCTGTGAGAAGTTCTGTAAGGTTTCGTGTGAAGTTTTTCCAACAGCTTAACTTTACCAGCTGCTGGAGAGATGTTTTTTCAAGTATCTGTGAAAGTCTTTTATCGGCTGTTCGAGTCCGTATGAAGTTGATCATCAATATTAACTTCTTTTCTCGATCAGCCTAGATAGCTGTGTAGTGTCGGTAGCGATTGTCTCAATTGGCTAAGAATAACACTACGGACCGCCTGTTCCGGTGGTAAGAATCCACCAACAGGTGACCCCTAATTCATGGTGTGATGCGGCTTTATGCTTACCGTGCCTAGGAATGAATGGCTAGGGGGGTCTAATAAAAACCTAACCGCTAACGGAGCCTGTGGAGTACCAGGGCGCCCTCCACAGTATGTAGCCCTTACTGCGCTAACCGGAGCAATGGTGCAGTGGACCTTGTGTTTCTCCGAGACAATCAGCTGCCCTTCTTTAGTCTCACTTGAGGCTAAATAAGGGCGGAATTATGAAGATGTTGTTAATTAGTTTAAATTTTCACCTATATGGTTTCGCATTATGCGATTTACACAGTGTATTCTGTGTATCCTCGCCTTTGGCGTTTTCCAATCGATACCGATTTGGTTTTATTGTTGCTGTTCTTTGTTGTGCTGCTGTTGCGAAGAGTTTAATCTTACCTAGTTTGGGTAGTGGCTACGGTTAGGATAGCTCAGATCAATCTTCAGCATAAAAGAACAGCAACGATCAATCTTTGCAGACTTATGCAAAATGGTACAGCCCAAGTGGCCTTGGTACAAGAACCTTACTTTCGTAAGGGAAATTTCTATCTAGGAAACCTTGTGAACCCGGTGTTTGCCACTTTCAGTAAACATGAAATGGCAAACTCGCGTGTCATGCCTCGAGCCTGTGTGCTTGTCAACAACGCAATAGTTGCTACACTCATCTCTGAACTAACCACCAGAGATGTATGTGCTATCACAATTGATGTATCTGTTGGAAACCTCAACAGGAAATACGTCTATTGTTCTGTGTATTTACCACATGATGAACCATCCCCTACGGATGCTTTCAAACAAGTCATCGCATACTGCACTTCAAAAGGCCTTCCGCTAATTGTTGGCAGTGATGCTAATGCTCACCATATCATCTGGGGCAGCTCAGACATTAACTTGAGAGGCTCCAGTTTGATGGAGTACTTAAGTAGTACAGATCTTGCATTACTTAACATAGGCAACCGCCCAACCTTCATGGTATCTGCTAGAGAGGAAGTGTTAGATATAACGCTTTGCTCTAGCAGAATTAGTCACGAGCTGACCAATTGGCATGTGTCAGATGAAGAATCTTTATCTGACCATCGCTATATCTTTTTTGAACATTTAAATGTTACTTCGCAAACATTGCGTTTCAGGAATCCTCGGTCAACAAACTGGGATCTTTATACTGATTTGGTTGCAGCCAAATTTCATGGATATTCACCATCCATTGACACTCCAAGTGATTTAGATGATGCCGTTGATACTACAACGACCTTCATCATGGAAGCTTTTGAAGAAGCATGCCCTCTACGGTCTGTGAAGATCACAAGAGGAACCCCTTGGTGGAACTCTGATCTGGCGAAACTCAGGAAACAATGTAGAAAGAGTTGGAACAGACGACGTTCGGCTGGTTCGGAGGCTTTCAGGTCGGCTCGCAAGGCCTACAGGAAAGCTCTCCGGTCTGCTGAACGATCCGGCTGGAAAAACCTTTGTACAAATGTTTCCAGCTTGAGTGAAGTCAGTCGGTTAAACAAAATCCTTGCGAAATCTAAGGATTTCCGGGTGAACGAACTTCGTTTGCCAAATGGCGATCTGACTTCCTCTGATGAGGAAGTTCTGGAATGCTTATTCAGCACACACTTCCCTGGATGTGTGGATATTACATCTTCGGATGATCCTGATGTCTTTTCTTGTAGTTATGATTCTTTAGCTTCGGCTCGGAGTATTGTAACTATAGAATCGATTGAGTGGGCTCTTAATAGCTTTGCTCCTTTCAAATCTCCTGGGGCAGATGGGATTTATCCTATTTTGCTTCAGAAGGGATTTGATTATTTCAAACATGTTTTGAAAAAACTACTTGTTTGCAGCTTTGCTACAGGGTATATTCCCAAATCCTGGAGGGATATTACTGTAAAGTTTATTCCGAAAGTGGGTCGTGCGTCGTATGAAGAAGCAAAGAGTTTCAGACCTATCAGTTTGACCTCTTTTCTTCTGAAATGCTTAGAACGCATTGTGGATCATCACATCCGTGATGTTCATCTGGCCAACGTGCCTCTTCATGTGAACCAACATGCCTACCAATCTGGTAAGTCCACTGTGACTCTTTTACACAAGGTTGTTTACGATATCGAGAAAGCATTCGCTCAAAAGCAATCTTGTTTGGGTGTTTTCTTAGATATCGAGGGTGCCTTTGACAACGTGCCTTTCGATGCCATATTGGAAGCCGCACGGAGTCATGGTATATCTCCAATGATTTCCAATTGGATTCACCAAATGCTCAAAAACCGATATCTCTTCTCGACATTGCGTCTAGCAGGGATTAGGAAATTGAGTGTTTGTGGATGCCCCCAAGGGGGAGTCTTATCACCGCTTTTGTGGAATCTCGTAGCAGATACGCTATTGAGGCAACTCAATAATAGCGGTTTTCCTACTTATGGTTTTGCCGACGACTACCTAACATTGTTAGTTGGTATGTGCATCAGCACCCTTTTCGACCTGATGCAAAACGCTCTTCAGGTAGTTGAGGGTTGGTGTCGCCAATATGGCCTTTCGGTTAATCCGAGTAAAACATCTATTGTTCTTTTCACGGAAAGGCGAAACCGTAATGGCGTTCGACCTTTGCGTCTCTTTGATTCTGAAATCGATGTGACTGAACAGGTAAAGTACGTTGGAGTCATTCTTGATTCCAAGCTTTCCTGGACACCTCACATTGAGTTCAGAATCAAGAAAGCTTGTATGGCCTTCGGGCAATGCCGGCGTACTTTTGGTACAACTTGGGGTCTAAAACCCAAGTATATCAAATGGATTTACACAACTGTGGTTCGGCCAATATTGGCTTATGGATGTCTTGTGTGGTGGCAAAAGGGTGAAGTGAGAACGGTCCAATCAAAATTAGGCCATCTCCAAAGGATGTGCTTAATGGCGATGTCTGGAGCGTTCTCTTCAACTCCTACGGCAGCGCTAGAAGTTCTCTTTGACGTTGCCCCACTACACATTCATCTCAAACAAGAAGCCCTTTCTTGCACTTACCGGTTACGGGTACTCGGTCTACTAGAGGAAACTCCTGTGAACCGCAGTTCAACACACACCTCGTTGTTTCCACTTTTGGTGAATTGGGACAAAATTGTCCTTGCTCCAAGTGATCTTACAATTGCTTGTGATTTTCCATATAGGACATTTTCCACGAAATTCCCTTCCCGGGAAGAGTGGACATCTGGTTATCTGGAAAGAAGTATTTCTGAAGGCATCGTATGTTACACTGATGGCTCCCTTCTCGAAGGTCGAGCAGGTGCTGGTGTTTATTCTCGTGAGCTAAGACTGCATCAGTTTTATTCACTTGGTAGACACTGTACCGTTTTTCAGGCCGAAATCTTTGCTCTTATGTGCGGAGTGCAATCAGCACTTCAGCAGCACGTAATGGGCAAAGTAATATACTTCTGTTCAGATAGCCAGGCTGCTATTAAAGCACTTGCTTCGGCCAACTCCAGGTCGAAGATAGTTATCGCTTGTCGAACTCAAATCGAGGAGCTGAATTCAGCAAACGCTGTTCACCTTCTATGGGTACCTGGTCATTCTTCCATCGCTGGAAATGAATTGGCTGATGAGTTAGCTCGCTCTGGAGCATCACATGACTTCATTGGCCCTGAGCCAGCTATTCCGATATCGAAGTGTTGGATTAAGC
The DNA here is from genome assembly GCF_035046485.1 of Aedes albopictus. Classification (NCBI taxonomy): domain Eukaryota; kingdom Metazoa; phylum Arthropoda; class Insecta; order Diptera; family Culicidae; genus Aedes; species Aedes albopictus. The sequence continues at coordinate 95,205,731 of NC_085136.1, forward strand.
TTCAGATTCACACCTGGGCTGTCACTCAACACAGACAATATTGGAATAGTTTGGAGTCATGTCGTCAAACCAAATTGTATAGTGCTGAGCCATCTCTACGGGTGGCGAAGTATCTAACTAATCTGTCTAAGCAGAATTGCAGCATGCTGGTCAAAGCATTGACTGGCCACTGCCGACTCAGCTATCACATGGCGAATATTCAGCAAGCTGATTCATTTGCCTGTGATAGCTGTGAATCCGATTATGGAACTTCGTATCATTTGATATGTAACTGTCCAGTTTTCGCGCAACTGCGTTTCCGAGTATTCGGTAAACACTTATTAAGTGAAACTGACTTCAGAAACCTGAATCTTCAGGATATTCTGTTGTTCTTAACCCGCTGTGGTAAAGAGCTATAGGCTCTCTTTCGCTTTATGCGTTATTACAGTGCCCTTTTCAGGGCGCTGTTTGAACCCATTGTGGTACGCTTGTGCGTTAGTACCCTCTTCCAGGGTATTTATCCTATTTCCCTACCTGTCCCTATCCCCATCCAAATCCTTTTTCCTTCCTTTTCCCTCAGGTAGATGATGAAATAGGCTGTTATTTTGGCGATGGCACAAATGTCCCAAATGGAGGATAACGTGCCTCTGGAGCCGGCCTTCTGATACCTGATACCTGAAGGTTTCGTGTGAAGTTTTTCCAACAGCTTAACTTTACCAGCTGCTGGAGAGATGTTTTTTTCAAGTATCTGTGAAAGTCTTCCCCAGTTTTTGGTAAGAGCATCTATAAAAAGTTATCAACGATTCTGTGAGAAGCTTTTCCAGTTTCTGGTAAATTCTAGTGAAAATCCACGAAATCTGTGTATGTTTATCACATAAGCTTTGACAATTTCCCCAAGAAGTGGCAGTGTGTTTCCCTGCCGTTGGAAATCATTTCCCTGGTTTACAGGTCGAAAGTTATCACCACAAAGGAAGAAACTTTATCCTTCTTTCTAGCATATGTGTCCCCCAAAAACTCACAAAACTCATCACGGTCCGTCACTCATTTGTAACGTTCATGTCCATCTTATGTCGCTCCTAACAGCAGAGAAACAGCACCATCAGTCAGAGATGCCTATTTGTCTTTCGTCCAAGTGAAGTGGCATTTGCGGTTACTGTTGTTGTTGCTGCTGCTGCTACTTTTCAAAGAAACTGACAAAGTTAGGGATAGCTCAATCCATTTCGTGGAATGTCCCCTTCTCCTTCCCCAACCCACCCAACCAAAACGAACACAATCTGTTTGTCTTTTGCCAACTAATGTCAATTGAGTTTTCAATCGAAAACCTCACTGTTGGTGGCAGCCTTGCGGTGGCAGAACTCCCTCAGAATGAGCATTGTGCCCATCCAACAACGCTAACAGGGGATAACGATATAGCTCTGCTAGGGGATGAACTTTGCCGTAGCAGCAGCCATGCTGCTGAAGTGGACGCTCGTTCGTAGTCCTGGGCGATTGTGCTGACTCATCCTGATCCGCACAGTGTTTCTCCCGGGCTCTGTTTGTATGGGAGTTTGTGTGGTGCGATTGGTTTTGCGGTTTTCGATCTTCTTTCCCATCGAGCTCGTCGGATGCTGAATGAAACTTCCAGCGAGCAACCCTCCCGTCATCGTCAGCTGGTGGGACCAGGAGCCGTTGGCCGACCGGTGGCAATGGGTGCTGGCTGCATATGCTCTTATAGATTTTCAATCAGGTTTTATTGCGGTTAGGTTTTTATTTGCACACGATTTCTCGTCGACTTGAAGGTTCTTTCGTTCTAATCGGACGTTCAGTAGGTACAGAAAAAGGATATCTGATGATGCTGATGGTGGGGTATGAATTTCGGGATTATCATTTGACCGGGCTACACGTTGCTGGCTGCCATAACAATCGACTGGTCGCACCAACTGCAGAAGGATTGTGGATTTGTTGAGGGGTCGAACCCCCAAAATTGCGTGTGCACATTACGTCTACAAGAGCTTTGCGTTGTCATAGACTAACGAATTTGAGAATGAACAGTTAGTGGTAAGCTTGCTAGATGATCGATGATTGTGGAAGGCTTGGGCAGGATATTGAAATTCGCCTCATGCTAGAAGAGAAATTTGGAGGCTCTTCTCATAATATCGATCAAGCTTTCAATTGAAATGAGAAAATCTGCTGGAAATATTATCGATGCTCTGCAGAAGCTAGAAAGATTTTTAAGAAAGCTTTTCAAGCTTCTATCAGAAATTGTTCAAGCTTCTGTGAGAAGCCTTTCAAGCTTCTGTGAGAAGCCTTTCAAGCTTCTGTGAGAAGCCTTTCAAGCTTCTGTGAGAAGCCTTTCAAGCTTCTGTGAGAAGCCTTTCAAGCTTCTGTGAGAAGCCTTTCAAGCTTCTGTGAGAAGCCTTTCAAGCTTCTGTGAGAAGCCTTTCAAGCTTCTGTGAGAAGCCTTTCAAGCTTCTGTGAGAAGCCTTTCAAGCTTCTGTGAGAAGCCTTTCAAGCTTCTGTGAGAAGCCTTTCAAGCTTCTGTGAGAAGCCTTTCAAGCTTCTGTGAGAAGCCTTTCAAGCTACTGTGAGAAGCCTTTCAAGCTACTGTGAGAAGCCTTTCAAGCTACTGTGAGAAGCCTTTCAAGCTTCAGTGAGAACCTTCCAAGCTTCTGTGAGAAGGCGTTCCAAGCTACTATTAGATGCCTTTCAATCTTTTGTGGGAAGCCTGTCAAGCTTCTGTGAAAAGTATTTTAAGCTTCTGTGAGATGCCCTTCAAGATTCCGTGAGAAGCTTTTCAAGCTTCTGTGAGAAGCCTTTCAAGCTTCTGAGAGAAGCCTCCAAGCTTTTATGAGAAGCCTTCCAAACTTTTATTTGAAGCCTTTCAAGCTTCTGTGTGAACCTTTTGAAGCTTCTGTGAGAAGCCTTTCATGCTCCTGTGAGAAGGCGTTCCAAGCTACTATTAGATGCCTTTAATCTTTTGTGAGAAGCCTGTCAAGCTTCTGTGAGAAGCCTTTAAGGCTTTTGTGAGAAGCTTTTCTGTCCGGAATTCATCTGAATCTTTCTACCAAATTTTGTTTAAACCACTATTTAATATCGAGATTCTGTTTTGGAATCTATTCATGGATGCTTATAGGATTTGTCCCCGAATTCCTTCTTCTTTCGCAGTATAACCTAAAATATCTATCAAGATACATCCGTAAGATCATACCGTGTTTGTTTCCTTTGTGTATATTCAGTATTGCCTAAACATTCCCTTCTGGGGTTTTTACAAGTAGTTTGCTGAAATTTGGCCTAGACTCCGACGTGGATTTTTCCCGGAGTTCCTTCCAGATTTCTTTGATATCTCTTCCAGAAGTTTCTCCGGGATATTCCAGAACTCTTCTAGGAATTTGGTCAGCATTTTCCCGTGATTTTTATAGGTTCTTCGGGAGTTGTTCCGTTAGAAATTTCTTCAGGAAATCCTCACGCAATTTCTCTGGGTTTTCTTTGCGCTTCTCTTTAGAATTTTACAAAACTTCTCATGAGACTTCTGAAAGGAATTTCATGTGATACTATTTGCTGGATTGTTTCCAGAATCCTCTCATGATTTCCACAGAGGTTGTCCCGGGACGCACTAGAGAATCTTCGGAATTTCTTGTCTTGAGATTCAAGACGGGTTTCGGGGTCTAGTGACTACCGCTTCTGGTTAAAATGCAGAGGTTCCTGGGTTCAGTTTCTGCCTCGTCTCTTTCTTCCTACTTTGTATCTTTTTATCTACATTTTCTCTCTTCTCTACATGCAGTGCTGGCCCAGACTTAATTCTTGGGATCAAGATTCCTTCGGGAGTTCTCGTGGGGTTTTTCTTGGAAATCCTCATGAAATATCTTCGGGAGTTTCTTTTAGGACATTTGCCAAAGAATCATTTCACGATTTTTCCCAAAGCGTGTCCCGGGATGGAGCTTCACCTTAAATTAAGAAGTTTATCCTGGAAATTCTTGTAAAGGTTTCCTTGTGATTGTTTTCAGAACTCTCTCGAAAACTCCCCAGAGGTTTAGCTTTTACTTTGAGGTTTTCCTGGAATCCCTTTGAAATTTTAAACCAAAGTTTCTCTACCTCCACCCTCCCTCTCCCCTCCCCTTTTTCTCCCGAAGTTGCTGCTGGGACTCCGAACACAATTCTTCCGAGATTTGGCCCAGTTTTTTTTTCCAAGAATATATCTGGATTCCTACCGTAATTCTTCACATTTCTAAAGTGCCCCATACAATGCATACGTTTGCGTGTGCGTGACAGTAGTTTGACACATTTCCCATGGGAAAACTGTAAAAAAACGCAAACCTCAACGGAACGGACGCTATGTGCTCCAGGCTTAAGAATTACAACTCATCAAAAATCAAAATCTCCTTTGGACTATCAGCAATGGCTCAGCCATCTCACACCAAGACACACTGAGGCACATTTGTTACTTGTTGGCACACTACAAAAAAAAATGGCACAAGTGAAGTGAAAGAATGAGCAGTGAAAAGTGAATTGTGAGGAGTGAGGATTGAGATGAGATCAGAGATAAATCAAAAGTGAGAAGTAAGCAATGAATAATAAATGAAATGATAAAAATGAATGAAGCGTTGATATGGGAAAAGTGAGCAGTGAAGTGCTGTGCAAGTGAGTAGCTAGGAGTGACCTGTGAAAAACATCAGTGACGAGGAAGAAAAGTGAGGAGTGAGAAGAGTGGAGTGCAAAGTGATTAGTTAATAGTGAGGAGTGAGAAGTGACACAAGAAGGAAAAGGACACGATCGGTGAAGTACTAGATTTGTAGAAATAAGCTGAGTATTTGTATGGTGAGAAGCTAAATTCTCCGTTGCTGCAATGAAATGATGCAAAACGCGTGAGTATTACGATTCCTTGCCTAATGTGATGCTGTTTGGGTAGAACTTTGGGTAAGTGTAACATAAACATCACAGCTACCCAAAGATTTGCTCAAGTAGCTATAAATTAGGAAAGGAATGCCCACGCTTTTTGCTTGGCAACTCCAAGCTACTCACTTGTACAGCACTTCACTGTTCATTTTTTGATAAAGGATAATGGATATGAAGGATGTAGAATGATGGGTAAAGCATGCAGATTGTATGACTAAGGGTGAGGGATAAAGGACATAGGATGAATGATGTAGTATGAAGTAGTAAAGATGATGGATAAAGAATAAAGGATGTAGGTTGAAGTATGAAAGAAGAATGATGTAGGGTGAAGAATAAAGGGTAGGATGACGGATGATGATAATGATGATAACGAAGGATATGAAAGAATGTTTAAGGAAAAAGGATTTAGGATGGAGTATGCAGAAAGTAGGACGAAGTATGAAGAATGCAGGATGTAGGATAATGATGATGATGCTGACGGATAAAGGATGTAGGAAGAAGAATGAACAATAAAGGATAAAGGATGTAACATGAAGGATAAAAGATGAAAGATAATGAATGAAGGATGTAGGATGAAGGGCAAAGGAGAAAAATGTAGAATCAAGGAAAAAGGCTAATTGATAGATGATTAAGGATGAAGAATGAATAATGAAAGGTGTAGGATGAAGTATGAAGGATTAAAGATGAAGAAGGATAAAGAATGTAGGATTAGGGATAAAAGATGAATAATAAACTATGGAGGATGTAGGATGAAGGATAATGTATGAAGAAAGTAGGATTAAGGATGAAGGATAAAGGATATAGGATGAAGGATGTAGAACGAAAGATGATGTATAAAGAATAAAGGATGTAGGATGAAGTATGGAGGAAGAATGATATCGGATAGAGTATGAAGGATAAAGGACGAAGAATTTAGGATGAAGAATTTAGGATGAAGAATGAAGAATAAAAGATCCCACATGTTTTAGATGGTAAAAGGATGGAAGATAAAGGATAAAGAATAAACGATATAGGATAAATGATAAAAGTTAAAGCAAAATGGATACAGGATAAAGGATGAAGGATTAACGATGAAGGGTAAAGTATAAAGAATAAAGGATAAAGGTAAAAGATAAAGGGTATAAGATGTAGGATGACGGATGATGATGATGATGAGCGAATATGGTTGATAGAAACATTAGTTACCTCAAAAACTTCAATATCCAAAAGAATCAAAGAGTAGGAGAGGAGGAGGATGTAGGGATTGAGAGAAGTACTTCGAAAGTGAGAAACAGGACATTGGCAGCGGTCAAGCGCTTCCAGCAAACGAACGAGAGAGATATGCAACTCTTTGCTCTGCTGTACGCAGGAAAATCGGAGAAATCTGGTGCACTTCTCATCGAGCTCGTTTCAAAATTACCCATATTGAAACAAGCATTTTGGCAGACAAATAAAAAACACGTTTCACTCCATCCTCCATCTCTTCTTCAAAATATTCTGTGGATATTCAGAAATCCCGGTGAATGATTTTTTGCTTTAGATGAGAAATATTTCCAGCTTCTGGTGAGATTATTTGGAAACTTCTGATGAAATGCTTTCCTGCTTCTTGTGAGAAAGTTACCAGCAAACGGTTTCTGCGGAGTGTTTTCTTGGCCTCTGCCTTTGATTAAAGCTTTGCCAGGCTCTGGGTGCGATCGGAAAGGGCTTATTTTCAGTTCTATGAAAAGATTTATTAACTTCTGTAGAGAGGATGCTTCTCAATCTCAGCTTCTGCAGAGAACCTTTTTTCCAATATTTGATGGAGCTCGACACGATTGATGTTTTAGTAGTCACTTACAAGTTTTAAAGGTACCTTATTCATGGGCTAGCCTATTTTATTGGTAGTTGTTCTCCAACCAGCCGGTTCGGAAGTTTCCCTTTGTTTTGGTTCGAATCACGAACGATGCGGTGCTTCCCATGCGAAGACGTGTTGTTTGTTTGTCTGGAGTAAACAACGGCGGCTGCAATCAACAGACACGAACACGCTAGTTTTTCCGTTTTTCCAGATTTTCTATATAGATATAGGTACCACTCAAAGCCGTCGTATTTCACCGTCTGGAGAGGAACCGGAAGTCTAGGCCATATCACGAAATCTCTTAATGCCCCGGCAGCCTCCGTGCATGACTCTTCCATTCTCTGGGGAAAACCGGCGAAGTAACATTCGGAGAAACAATTTTTAAAGTAAATCTATTCACGAACTTTGGCTTCAGCTAGCGCAACCCTCGCCGATTCCGCCAATCGATATACTTATAAATAAAGGTACAAAGTGGGGGCGTGTTGACGTCCCGTGGCAAAAGAAGCTGTGTTAAATTAATTCCACTCACGTCGGAATTCACTCAGGACTTCGACCGGAAAAGTTTTGTGGGCTTTCCGCGATCGATCGCCAATCGGGTGCCTTTCTACATACAAGTGTCTGCTCGGTAAATCCGTTCCACTCACTTCAAGTGAAATCTTCTCAAACACCTTTAGCGTATTTTACGCCATAACTTTATATAGATACCTAACAAGAACTCAAGTGTATGGCGGCACCAAACTCCAGCTAATGTTATTGATATTAATTAACATTTATTACTGTTTGCATAATAATTTCTAATTAAAACGAGCTCTGCTTGGCGAATCGAGGGTAACTTCAAGTTGAATGGGGTTTGTTCTGGAGTGTGTTTGAGTTCGAGAGTATAAACATTCACCTACCTACAGCAGAATTCCTCGTTCCGACGACGTCTCCAACGTCGACCGACTTCTAGAAAGAGGCGACTTTCTCAAAGTTTTGTCTGCACGAAGCGAAAATTAACATAAATATGTATGCAAAATGTCATAAATACGTACACATGTTTGAGATTTCTTATGGGCCCTTCTTTGGATGATGGCAAACAAGATGAACTAGGAAAGCTGTGTTATGCACGCAATTTCGTGACGTAGGGGAAATGTTGTGAAGGACTACTGATGACTTCAAGGCGAATTGAATCTATTCTTAGACCAGCAAGAAAGTTTAACATGTTGTGTTATAATGGTTTTCACAACTTTAGTTTCTAATGACACCTGTGTACTGTTTGGTGGTCAAAGTAACAGGAATTCTTACGGAATGTCATAAAATGTGTTATAATTTCAACTACAGTACGATAGAAGAAAGCCCAGACCACGTGTTTGAAATGAACAGTTTTGGTTACTCTTTTGTTCGTTTTGTTCAACACTGCAATGTTTTATCTCATGAAAGCTTCATTCTTGATATCGACATGTCAGTCTCATGCGTTTTTTCTTTCATGCTTGCTCTCAACAGGACATTCGAAATTTTCCCCAGTGCAACAAACCGCTGAATTGAGATTCAGCTATTTATTGCCAAAACGATATTTTTTGCCATTTCTCGGGAATGGGGCGTACGCCACCCTTTTCCCCAATCATTTGCAACAATTTTGCATTTTCGCTCATGCCAAAGTAAGAGAAAGGGAAACCAACATTTTGGGATCTCGGCTTATATTTTATGGCATAAACATCGGGCATGGTTTTCAACATATGTTGAAGCCTTCTGTGCCTGTATTCTGGGTGACGAAATTCAAGTACATACAGGGTCGTCTTGATGAAATAAACAATTGCCTAGAAATCCGATCGTAAAATGGGTTAAGAAGAATGATCTGATTGTTTTTGCAACAAGAAAAAACTTGGAAATGCATAACCTTCCCCGAAAAGAAAGATAATCACAGACGACGATCATAATTGGATCGTAAAATTATGTTTTGAATCGATCGGACGACCGTCCACACATCCATGCTTAGAAGGCGTGAAAATTCTAACGCATGAGTGATCGTAAAACTAAGACGGGCGACGAAGAAAAGTAAACACTATAAATTTATGATCGCCCGGTGCGTTCATGAAAAATCAAGTTCGGGGATGATAATGATTGGTGTGGCCCTTGATGACTCAGCCACTAAGGCAAGAAATTTTGAGATTGAATTCGCGAGTACTTTCGCTCCCCTCAGAATTTTGATATGATCTCACAGATGTGAGAATGTGGATGGGGGATGCTATGATGCATCGGAGATTTAGCCTTTCTGTTCTGTTTTGGGGAGAGTTTTTGGGAGGTCCGAATCTCAGAGGAGAGAATAAATTGGTCATTCGTTCTGGAGGCTCAATTAATCTCGCGGATGTGAGATGGCGAAACGGGAGGCATAGAATTGCTCTCACGGATGTGGGAGATGCAAAGATTAGAAAAGAGCGTAATTAATAATCAATTATGCATGGGGCATTTGGAAATAAATTTCCCTCTGGTCTCGGAGAGAGTCCTGGAGAATTTTGATCGGATCATACTTATGATCAGGAGAATAAGAGTTGATGGTTAGGGAGAGGACCCTTATATAAGGGGTAGCAGATCCAAGGATCGAGGGCAGTCAGTTTGTGTTTAGAATTTTTCCATTGTTAATCTTGGAGCTTGAGCTCGACGCCATTTTTGGCTTATCGACTACTCTTGTTATCCATGTTAACTTGGAAAAATTAGTTGAGACCAGTTTGCTTAGGCTTTTCCCATTTAAACTTGTGAAGAAGTAGTTCAGTTCAGGCAGTTAGTTAGTGATTCAGTTTAGTGGTTTAGATAGTCAGTTAGTGTGTTTCATTTGTAGATGTTCATTTCTAATTCAGTGCACTGTGGAAATTAAAATATTTATACTCGGATAATAAAGTAGTGTAGTTTTAAGAAGTGTTGGAGAGTTTTTTATAAATGATGACATATCTTTAAGACAGCGAGTGCGAATTAAGAAGTTCGGTTGCAATTTTGGAAAGTGAGTGGGGTCGTGGTCCCGTTACACCAGTCAAGACAAACTCATAATTAATGCGTGGATTTACTAATCATGCAAAATTGCCTTGAGATACTGCTGCTGTCTCAGCAGGTTTCACCAACAAGACTAGTGCTATATGACACTTAATCTGGAGAGAAAGAGAAAGAGACAGTCATCAAGTGAAAGTGTTTGCGATGCTTTGGGATGCTTTGGGATGGCAGGTTATAAATTTTGTAGTATCAATCCTGGTTTGTGATGTGTACACAACAAGCCGCAAGAAAATGAAGATTAACTCGATTCTAAAATTTTGCTGAGATTAACGTCACCAGAGAATAAGGGCATGTAGGAAAGTTCACTGTGATTAATTTTGATTAATCTCATCAGCTCGTGATAAGATGATGAATTTACTGTTGGTAAAGGATTCCGTGCCGGACGATCCTGTGTGGACCATAATGTCACGCTCCGTATCATTCTGGAGCTAATCAATGAATTACAAGAGTCTCTCTACCTGGTGTTCTTGGATTACGAAAAAGTTTCTCAATCACGGAAACACGTGGGAAGCTCTCAGACGCAAGGGTCTCCCTGATAAAATCAACGGCCTCATTGAAGCACAGTACAGAGCATTTTCGTGCAGAGTACTACACAACGGTGTACATATTGTCCGATCCCATCCGGGTCGTTGCTGGAGTGAGGCAAGGATGTATATTATCACCGCTACTGTTCCTCATCGTAATCGACGAGATCCTGGTTGGTCCAACTGATCGTGAACAAAATCGTGGGTTGCTGTGGCAGCCCATTATCATAGAGCACTTACATGACTTCGAACTGGCTGATGACGTTGCTCTCCTAGCCCGATGATCTTGCCAATCGCTCCTCAGCGGCAGGTCTTACCATCAACGTCAACAAGACCAAATCGTTGGGTGTAAACACGGTCAACCCTTCCAGCTTCACGGTAGCTGGGCAATCAGTGGAGAATGTTGAAAGCTTCCAATATCTTGGTAGCCAAATGGCGGCCGATGTTGGCACCAAGATCCACATAGGTGCACGGATCAAGAAGGCGAGGGCTGCTTTTGCGAGTTTAAGAAATGAATGGAAAAACAACCAGATCAGTCGACGCACCGAAATCCGAATCTTCAACTCGAACGTAAAATCTGTGCATGGTGGCCTCACAATTGGATCTCCAACGTGGAGCTCCAACGCCGATGTCATCAAAAGCCGATAGCAACAGAAATTCGGGAGCGAAAGCGAAGGTGGGTCGGCCACACTCTACGCAGGGGCGGAAACGAAATCTGCAAGCGAGCGGTAAATTGGAACCCAGCCAGGACATTGCAGCAGAGGCAGACCCAGAGGCTCATGGCGGCGCAGCCTCAACAACGAAATAAAGCAAATCGACAGAAATTTGACGTGGCCACAGGTCTTGGCGATGGCGGGCAATCGCCCAGGGTGGAAATCTTTAAATTCGGCCCTCTGCACCACCGTGGGTGGCCAGGACTGAAGTACCCTCGATCTAATTGCCGTTACCGGCGGGTCTCGGTATGAGTCCACTATGACGGCAATATCCGTCCCCCACTCAGAAACAGCCTGATTAAGGAGTTGCTGGGCTGCGTTACAGCTGTAGTGTTTCAGCACAGACAAACAGACGTAACTCTTAGAGGAAATTCATCAAATACTTTTGCCTGGTATCTTTTTCATGAGCACATTGCCACCTGTTGCTACAATCGCCCGAGACACTGTCGGCCATGGTGGATTTCGATTTGACGTTTGTCTAACACGCACACTACTACACAAATTTCCTGTAATTTTCGTCTGCATCATTCGGCAACGTGTACACAGGCAAACGTCAAAGCGATCGAACACTAGCGCCTCTGGTGGAAGGATCGCGCAAATCAAATGAAATTTGAATTGAACGTTAAATGTATGTGCCAAGCCGTTATGAAGCAGAGGTGGGCAAAATGACTCACTTCAGTGATCGGAACCGAGTCGGATCAATAACTCTAGTAAACCGGATCTTCTGAAAGGATCTGCGGCTCAGTGATGAATGACCGAACCGCACTGAGCAGTCATAACTTTACGCCACGTGCTTTTTCCTCACGCCAAGCAAACACAGATAAACAGCCAGCGGTGGCTCCGAACCCTCACCACTACAGTCGTATACACCCTAAAACGAAAGTACACAGCGAATGAGTAACTTGCGAAAAGACAAAGGATTTTTTACTCATATTTGCGTACGACTGGATCAGCACAAAAAATGTGCTGATCCGGGTTTACACAAATTTGCGTGAATTTTCACACAAGTTTGCATGAAATCTTTTGTCTTTTCGATCGCTGCGTGAAAGTTACTCCTTGCTCTGTGTACATCGATCTTTCCGTGTACCAACCGCGTTCTGTTCACTGGCGAAGAATTCACGCATGCGATCCGCTAACAACGCACACGATGCTCAATCGGGAGAGCGCAGATTCGACTGTCCTAGGCGGCCTGACTTGAACGACCCAACACGCTGCTACATGGAAAGATCGATGTACACAGAGCAAGGAGTAACTTTCACGCAGCGATCGAAAAGACAAAAGATTTCATGCAAACTTGTGTGAAAATTCACGCAAATTTGTGTAAACCCGGATCAGCACATTTTTTGTGCTGATCCAGTCGTACGCAAATATGAGAGAAAAATCCTTTGTCTTTTCGCAAGTTACTCATTCGCTGTGTACTTTCGTTTTAGGGTGTAGGGTGTAAAAGTGGATGCGGGCACGCCATAACACATCGAGAGAGTGAGTGTCGTGTGCTGTGTCTGAGAGAATGAGCTTCACACCCTAAAACGAAAGTACACAGCGAATGAGTAACTTGCGAAAAGACAAAGGATTTTTCACTCATATTTGCGTACGACTGGATCACCACAAAAAATGAGCTGATCCGGTGTTACACAAATTTGCGTGAATTTTCACACAAGTTTGCATGAAATCTTTTGTCTTTTCGATCGCTGCGTGAAAGTTACTCCTTGCTCTGTGTACATCGATCTTTCCGTGCACGCAATCCAGAGAGCGATGCAAAGAGGAGCGAACGGTTCTTTTCTCGGGTCTTTCGTATAGATGCACGCGGACGGGTGATCCGGCTCTATCTGGAAAAGAACCATGGTTCGCTCACTCACTGCACGATTTTTTCAACGGTTCCGGATCTGATTTCCCTTCTCTATTATGACGAGTGTTACGTCTGTTTGTCTGTAGTTTCAGGTTCAGCTGTGTTTGTCATCTGTGGCTCTTCTGTAGGCCGAGCACCTTAGACCTCCCGTTGCGAGCTTGCTGTTTACGGATTTCCTGAAACATATCAAACACGTGGGTGGGTTCGTACAGTATTGTGCCTTATGGCCTTCGCCGCCTCATCGCCTACACAGTTTGCTCAGGTCAGGGTCTTTGCACTCCCATGGCTTATGTCCTGGTTCCTTCAAGGCTGCACCTTGCACTGTGCCGCAGTTCCGTGCATCCGTGATCTTATTCAGGTATAGGAGGTTGAGTGTGATAGCCGCTCGATTTTTTCAGTACTCGTCGTATTTATCGACGTTTAAAAACTACGTAATGATAAAAAAGATGAAATTTTGTTGCAATTGCCAGTTTTTACGCATTGTAGTATGATGTTTCACAAAATAAATGTTACGCAAAACGTGTATTCATTAACTATTGCATGACGTCAGTCACCGTGCATAAATTACGTAACGCTTCATAGAAGCGTGAAAGTCTAGTGATTTTGCTAAATATAAAGGCGTTCCACACATATTGTAATGAGTGGAAAGGCCTAGGGAAAGGCCATCAAAAATAAAATAATTTGAATGATACGTAAATTATCAAACATACATTAGATAACACATTGTCTCAGTCATCAACTGATTGCCGAGAAGGACAACTTTTCTAAACTGGATGACTGAACACCTGAAAATTTCAACTTGTCGAAAAGTTGTTAGGACACAAATCGAACCCACAACAATCTCATTGTAAAATTACCGTATATCAACCCAGATCACGGAAGGTCCCAACTTATTCTATTTATCTGTTTTTAGAGTACATTACATTGGCATGAATATTTTCTCCCTTTAGAAGGAACTGGAAAGATGGATCTGACAGGTGGTCCAAAATATGTCCACATCTGATTATGTTGAACATATTTTGGCCATACCTCCAACCACCATTTTAGTAAATTTTATCGCTCCACCGAGGTTAAGAACAGTTTATTTTGAGTTCTTACAAGACCCTAACTACATTCACATGTAATAAATATTTATTGGAAAAATTTAATACCTCTTTGAATCCGACTACAAATTTGTCACCTTCTTTGTTTTTGGTGCTTTTCCGTGCATTTCATTGGAAGTGAAAACATTTTCTCTATTTTTGATACTGAACAGCATATTTAACAGACATCCAAAATAAAGTTCATCACATAGTTGAATACTTTTCGTGTTCCAATAAAAAATTACCAAGATTTAGTAGAGATTATGTGATAAATATCATAAAACTCCCTAGGTGGGCCAAAATACCTGCCCGGTCCAAAATACCTCCACTACCCTATGCTTGCTATAAAAACTCTGCGTTTTATCGCCCACGCCCGATTGCTTTTTCGCGTTCCAACTGATACTTTGAAGTCTATGGTGTTAGTGTTTGTGTAGTCGGTTCTATCTGATTGCTTTTCTGTCTATTGCGTTTGTACATTTTGTGTTTGTGTTTGTGATACATTTCGTCTGTTTGGCCTACTCTCGTTCGTTCGATTTTTTGATTGCATGAAGGATGCCTGCATAGATTGCCTTCAGTCCTTCTGTATCTGTACGTTTGTTTATATTGTTTTCGTTATTCGTAATGTGACATATTTCCAGAAAAGGTAGTTTGTGTTGTTTGTCATGTTTATCTAAAAATTTTGCATTTTCTAGGTTGAATCGGTGGTTGTTTTGGATGCTGTGCTCAAGTAAAGCTGTTTTTTGAGCAATAAGGACCATTTGCGGATCTGTGATGTTGGTGTTTGCTGCATTTAGTCGGTTTAGTGTATTGTAATGTGTTCTTTGGCCGTGTTTAATTTGTTCGTTGTCATTCCTATGTAGCATGCCGTACAATCGTTGCATGGTATGCTGTAAATGATGTTTGTTTGTTGTCCAGGAGGTATGGGGTTTTTGATGTTGTTGAATGTTCCTTTTACATTCAGCTGCTTGTCGATTTTACTCAATAGGCCCGGTATGTATGCCAGCGATCAGTAGGTATATTCCAGCTGTTGTTGTTCCTCATCTTCGTTTTCAGGTCGGCCTTGGCGATGTCATTCATTCATCCTGTTTTCGATTCCGTGGCGAAGGTTAGCCAGATAATGATTTAGTTGCAATTGTTTATCAATTATCCTGCGCTTTTCTTCGTCTGTTGAGCCCGTTGATAGTCAATTTACTCGCTTAACGAAATTTTTGGTAATGTTTAGTTTCATCTTCGTGGGATGATATGAGAGGAAATCGAAAAACCTGCCACTAGCCATCGGCTCAGAGTACCATTCAGTTGTTATCCGTTGATTTTGGTGTTGTATTTGTAGCATAGGTATGGCAGTTTGCTGTCCATTTACATTTCGTGGGTGAACTGGATATGGATGTCATAGCTGTTGAACACGTCCAAAATCTGTTGAAGTTTTTCAATGGGGATCGCGGTGATTAGGTCGTCCACGAATTTCCGGATAAACGGCTGAACAAAATCCAACATTTCCAATACATTGTCGAGTAGGCTGTCCATTACCAGATCCGCTATTACTGGGGACAGAGGGTTCCCCATGGCAGTCCCAAATGTCTGTTTATAGTATTGACCCTCGTAGATATTGGTTAAGGTTTTTGAATCGTATAAAAAACTTCGATAAAATCAAAATTGTTATTTGGGTAGGCGCCCTCTACCATTTGCCGAAATTGGGAAAATCCCTCCCTTGGCGCCATTTTTTTTTGCACGGGCCTGGTTCTCACCATTCAATGAAGTCTCGAAGTGCACGCCTCCTGCACAGTAGTGCGAAGGCGGTCGAAAACCAAAAAATGAAAATGCTTTTCATGTAGATGTAATATTTTTGTCAGCTTCCTAGATATTCCAACTGTTGAAACTGTGCCGTACGACCTGTGCTTTTAAACAGATCGGCTTAGTTGGTAGTTCATACTACCTTACCAAGACTGGCAAAAGTTTCAGGCACCCGACTGCCTACGTATTGTTCTGTTTTCATCACAAGTTCTATCGATCGATAGCTTTTTCGGAATTCCGATCGATTAAGTTATGTAAAGATCATCTTATGGAGTTTAAGTTGTGAAGAAGCTGCCAAAAAGAGTTATTCTTCGTTATTCTTGAAAATTGCTCGTTTTTGTCAGATCTAAAACTATAGAAGGATGCATGCGCCAGCGATGCGGTTGTGTGATTTTGTAAGCCTAAGACCAGTGCTTTCGATTGGTGAATAATTTACTCTGCGAAAACTTGCGATAGATTTCGTGATTTTCATACGTTTTTGAAGGTTTTGAGTAAGAGGTTTTGGCTGCCTTTTGTTCAGCAACGCACCGCTGTGTCCTGGTAGCTCGTTGCACATGACGGGAAACGGTGCACTTTTTCTTTGTACGCTGTGGACATTTTGTAAAATCTCCGCATATCGTTTTGATCCATACTGTTTTGCGCCTCAGTGATGACATTCTCATCCAGATTTAATATTCCAAACGTATTAATTGAAAGAGAGATAATAAATATTGTATGTAATAACGTATAAGAGAATAGCTTAATCTAGAATTTATGAGATCAAAATAATGAAATAAAGCATTTTCCTGTTCCCAATATCAAAACAGCTAACACTAATACATTCACCTAAAAAAAAGTAGGAAACAATGGAAAACTAATGACTGTTTCGTTTCGCTGCTCCCCTTTCTCGTGAACGTTTTTCTCATCAAGTTCTCCCAACGGAACAGTTCATTGATGGCCAGATCCATCCACCCGCGCTCGTCCAAATTGGATGACTACATGCACCTGTTCACCAGGTACATACAACTGAACTTTTTTTTCCTCTTCCTTGCTCATTACACATCACTTTCGTTTGTTCAGAGTATTCTCGGAAAGAGGAAAAGTGCTCCATTGTTTAGTAGTATTTTTTCCTCATTTGTTAGTACCAGATCCTTGGCGATTACCTTCTCGGTCCGACACACAATGACTGTGCTGGGTGTGTTGTATTGCTAGCCGATGTGGTGTCTTGCGGAGCGGTGAACAGGTGCTGGAGTCTTACCGGTGCCCCCCTAGGATTACCAGCATCAGGATTTCGAGCGGAAAAATGCTGAGATCCATCTAGGTACATTCCGACGCTTCCCGCGTATACTCGGGCACACCAGGAGTTGATTAGGGGAAAGTGGGGCAATATGCCATTTTTCAAACTTTCATCGTTTTCAATGATATATAGCCTCATTTGCTAGGCTTTCAAAGTGGTAACAGCAACTAGACAATATTTGCTCGATGCTTCAGCAAAAATATTCACTAAATTATTGCATTTTCATTGATTTTTTGCGATTTCAAAAACTGGTTCGTAAAACGGAAGTGGTGCAAAAAGGCCGTCTGCCATGGGGTAAGATGCCACTTCATGAAAACATTCAAAAATTACGTCCTTCAGTTTTCTGGCATTTTCGACTCACTTTCACCTTTTTGTCACGTTTTTTCGTTTACTCAATACATGGAGTGTTACCCCCCTCCCCGCAATGCTTGTTTTATATTTATTGTCTCAGCATTCACCTTATTTTTTACGTGATTCTATTCAAAAGTTCATTGTCCTTCAGACGTGTGTCGTTTTACCCAACGGCAAAAACTCACTCTGCGTCACCTATATGTACAATTGTTCAGTGCTCTCAAACCGCAAAAATCTATTACCAAGTCCTGCCTCCAAAATGTAATCTGCCACTCCGAGCCAGACAGTTTGTGTTCTGTTGGTTGGTACTGCGACTGTGAAGCTAACTAGGATATTTTGCCGTCAGTTATTCGATGCCCCCTGAATGAATGAATATTTGCTGTCTGCTGCACTCTCAACTACTCACTCCGCACAACAAACAACAAACAGTAGAAATTCAATTTATTTATGGTATTTGGTCGACAAAAAGACAAAACCGCAAACATAACTAATTTGGGGTCAACAAATGGCCTGATGGTTTCGTTTTCGATATTTGAACTTTGGCCCTGTCGGTCGGTCGGGGAAAAAATGGGAAAATCTGTTTGGCGAAAAGTTATGGACCAGAGTTAGTAATTGTAAATGGAAGTCAACTCACAATTGAATCGCAAACATTACGGTTTGTTGAAACAAGATTTTGGTTTACCAAAGCTTTGTTTTATTGATTATAAATTAAATTAAAATTTGCATAAAACAATTGAAGTACAACTCTCAATTCTTTGCTAATATTGATTTTCTTCAATTATATTGAGTCAATCTGAAACTGTCCCAAAACGGACCGTGTACAGAATATTTGCATAAGTACACTTTCCTTTCTCATAGTCAGTATTTAACCAAACTACATTTGGACAAATTCTTCATTATTTCATCCCAGTAGTGGAATGCAGTAGAATAGGGGGGTCTCCAGTTAGCCTAGTGGTTAAGGCTATGGATCGCCAATCCGGAGACGACGGGTTCGACTCCCGTTCCGGTCGGGAAAATTTTCTCGACTCCCTGGGCATAGTGTATCATTGTGCTTGCCTCACAATGTACAAATTCATGCAATGGCAGGCAAAGAAACCCGAGCAGGAACGAATAAGTGACACATAACTGCAGCATTCCAAAGTAAGGTATCATACCAAGACAAGGTATTGGTCAGCTAACCAGGTATTGAAAATAACTTATTTTGGTATTTTGTAGGTAAAATACCTCAACGAGTTATTGGTTTGGTGTTGAGGACTGCTTGAGGTATTATTCAGTTATGGAAAAATCGCTATTTGTATGGAAAAATTGCCGATTATTATTTATCACAGAGCTTGGTCTACCTGAAGACCTCCGCATGTAAATTTTCTATTACCCTCGACGTCCCCAGCACTTGATATCTCACCGGCGCGTCGTCATTAAGCAACGGCGACACTTTAATTGTTTGGACAGCAGTCACAGCGTGTTTTTAGGTATTCCAAGTGAATATGACGCCACGCAATCCATTGTCGCTGTTGAAATCGTAACATCGCGTTGGATTGGCTACACGATCTGACAGTTCATTTGGCTGCATTTGTCTTCGTCTCCGCGAGTCTATGTTGTCTATAGTGCCTATAATCGCCCACTTTTGAGCTGTCATTTGCTCATGCTTGTATTGAATTATCATTTGTCGTGCTCGTATAGGGGGCTACCATCTACACAGGCCAGAAAATCAGGGCATTGCATGTATTTTCTCTAAAATGAGTAAAACTCATCGGATTTGTTAAGAAATTTTGGCCAAAATTAGTCCAAAATCTGGACATGTCCTGCTAAATCAGGACGGATGCTAACCCTATGCTCGTATTCAGTCGCTCAGAAGATTGTTGTTCAATTTTTGTGCAAATGGTAAAAACAACAAAGAAAGACGAGAAAAAAAAGATCAAAATGTTTATATCGAAGCTGAACAAAGAATCTCGACGTTTCGCTCGTTCCCGAAGAGGTAATGTAACCACACGAACTAAAAATAATTAAAATTCTAAAATGTGTTTTTTTTTTTATTTTGCAGAAAAAAACACTGTACGGAGCAGAGAAGGGAAAACTGATTCAAACTTGAGAGTGAATCGACTCTTTTGATCGATTCAGTAACTCAGTTTCGGGGTTTGAAGGAAAACGTGGTTTTCGATGTGCGCCAGCTCCCTTTCGTTCATTTATGTCCAATTTTTGAGAAAATCCGCTTGCATATTACGGACGTTGACGGTTTGCACAAATGTCTGAACATGACATAATCAAATGCTAGCTACACCGATTATCATTCATTTTACCTAAGATTCGAATCACTGGTACAAGTCGATCACACAATGTAAGAATGAAACGATCAATTTGCAAAGAATGCAGGGTTCAGCGTCGAATCGTTAAGTACGCAAGCCAAACTAACTCTTTTGGGCAACTCGTTGGATTTGTAATGAACATCAGTGAATCGCAACTCTTTTGAAAAGAATCGTGGTTCACTCACTCGCTGTCGCTAATCGATTCTTTGAGTCGATTCGCGAGTGAGTTACCAATGTCTAGTACGGAGGCACATAACCGTAATACTTGTGTGGCTCCGTGGCCGTGCGGTAAGGGGCGTCAGCCATCTGGCCGTTTCGTAAGCCTCGGAGTGTGGGTTCGATTCCCGCTTCAGTCGATGCAAACTTTTCGTCAATCTGCCGGGGTTTTTCTTAGGTTTCCTCCAGGAATTTCTCCAGGGATTCCCAAAGGAATGCCAACAAAAATTCTTTTATGTATTTCTGCAAGTGTTCCTTCACAGATTCCTCACAGGGATTAATATATTCTTTCGAGAAATTCAGATTGCTCCAATAATTCAATCTGGAATAATTCGAAGTATTTCAACAGGATCTTCCAGAAACCCTTACAGGGAATTTTACCAGAGATTAGCTAAAAATAAATCCAGGAGTTCCTTAAAACATTGAACAGAACATTTTTTGGGAATCCATCCAAAGATTCCAACAATAATTCGTCCAAAAATTATTGCAGACATGTATTACTTTATATGTTTTTTGCTACCGAAATTATACCAGGAATTTGCTAAGTAAGCTTTCCTGGGATTTCCTAAGGAATTCTTCATGAGATTGCTTCCGGGATTCCTCATGGGATTTCTTCAGGAATTCCTCCAGGTTTTCCTTCAAGAATTCCTCCAGGGATTCACCCGGGATTTTTTTTCTGTGTTTCTTTCAGGAACAATTCCGGGTATAATTTTAAAAATTTCTCCAAGGATTTCCCCAGGAACACTTTTTAGAATTCCTTCAGGAGTTCTTGGAATTCTTGCAGAAATTCCTCCATGAACTAATCCGTTTGTAATGCCTCTAGGAATTGTTTCTGGGATTCCTCCTTGGGTTTATTCAGGAACTCCTGCAGGGATTCCTTCAGGAACTGCTGCAGGGATTCCTCATGGAGTTCCTCCACGAACTCTTCTTAGAACTCCTTCAGGATTTCTCCAAGGATTCCATCTGCAATTTCTTCATGAATTCTTCCTGGGATTCTCCCAGGAAATTCTCAAGGGATTCCTCCACGGATTTCTTCAAAGCTTGCTCCAGGAATTACGGCAGGGCTTCCTCTAAAAATTCATCCAGGGATTCCTTCAGAAACGCCTCTAGAGATTCCTCCAGAAATTCCTCCTTGAATTCTTCTAGAAACTCCTTCAGGAGTATTTCTGGAGATTCCTTCGTTAACCCCTACAGGCATTTCTCTAGGATATCCTCCATGGATTTCTGCAAGGCTTAACTCGGGAATTCCTTCTTTGATTCTTTTTGGAACAATTTATTTTCAATATTCCATAAAAGAGTCTCCCAGGAACTCTTCTTAGGATTCCTTGATGAATTCCTCCTTGTATTCTTTAAGGAACTCCTGCAGGAATTAATTCAGTACTTCCTACAGGAACTGTCTAGGGATTACCTTAGGAATTCCTTTTGAAATTGCCTCCGGGATTCCTACTGGAGTTTCTATAGGAACTCTTCTAAGAATTCCTCTAAAATTTCTCCAAAAATACTCGCAAGAATTCCTACAACATCATTTTCAGATATTCCTCTAAGAAATCCTCCAGGGATTTCTCAAAGTATACCTTCAGGACTTCCTCCAGGTATTCCTCCAGTAATTTCGTTCGGCATTCTTCCAAGAATCTCACCAGGAATTCCTACATAAGTTTATCTAGGAAATCTTCAAGGGATTTTTTCCAGAGACTTACTGGAATTTCTCCATGAATTACTTCAGGGAATCCTCCAAGAATTCCACCAGGAATTCTCCTAAATAGGTATTCTTCCAGGAAATTTTCCAGGCATTCGTCCGGGGATTCCATCTTGGATTTTTGCAGAAATTGTAATTCCTCCAGGAGTTCCACTAGATATTCCTCCAGGAATTTGCTTCAGGGACTCCTCCAGGAGTTTCTCCTGGGATTGCTTCAGGAATACTTCCTGTGATACCTCCAAAAATTCATGCAGACATTCCTCCAGGATTTCATCCAGGAATTTCTCCAGGGTCTCCTCGAGGAATTCCTCCAGGAATTTCACCAGAAATTAATCAAGGAATTCCATCATAAATTATGTCAGTAATTTACCCAAAGATTTCTCCAGGATTATTCTTAAAAAGTGCTTCCAGGATTTTCTCTAGGAATACGTTATAGATTTTTTTTCAGGAATTCTTCCAAGAATTCTGCCAGATTTTATCCAGGAATTGCTGCAGAGATTAGTTTAGGATTTCCGCTTAAAATTCCTCCAGGAACTTCTTCAGAGATCTTTGCAGGGATTTCTGCACGAATTTCTCCAAGGATTTCCCCAGGGGTTCCTTCAGAAATTCCTTCGAAGATTTCTCCAGGAATTCCTTCAAAAATTTCTCTAGAAATTCCCCCAGGAATTTCTCAGGGGTTTTTTTTCGGAAATTTCTCCAGAGTTCCTCAAGAGATTCCGCCAGAAATTCATCCAGTAATTGTTGCGAGAATTTTTCCAAATATTCCTCCAGGAATTGCTTCAAGGATTCCTTCAGCAATTCCTAAAGGAAAATATCCAGGAATTCCTCCAGGCTTTTATCCAGGAATTTCTCCAGGAACTGCTCCAGAAAATAGTGTAGAATTAGCAGTAGGTAAAATACACAGAAATAAAAATTAAAAAAATCCTCTAGGCAATTCTCCAAAAATTACCTCAAGAATTTCTTCAGGAATTCTTCGAGCAATTTTT
This sequence comes from Aedes albopictus, assembly GCF_035046485.1. Classification (NCBI taxonomy): domain Eukaryota; kingdom Metazoa; phylum Arthropoda; class Insecta; order Diptera; family Culicidae; genus Aedes; species Aedes albopictus. The sequence goes on from NC_085136.1 coordinate 95,228,200, forward strand.
CTAGGAATTGTTCCAGGAATTGCTCCTGGATGCTTCAGAAATTATGTCAGCAATTTCTCCAGGAGTTCTTCCAGAAAATCTACTGGAAATTTTTTCAGAAATTCTTCCAGGAAATTCTCCAGGAATACCGATTTTTTCAGGAATTCCTCCAGGCCTTTCTCCAGGAATTACCCCTGAGATTCTTTCATGAACTGCTTCAGGGATTACTCCAGGGATTTCTCCTCGAATTTCTCCAGGGAATTTCTCCAGGAAATCCTTCAAAGCAGTGCTGAAAATTTCATTTCGTCATATCTAAATTCAACTACCTACAGCTCATTTTAGAAGCTGAACCTGAGAATATGTTATATATATATATATAACTTGTGAGGCTAGACCAGTTCTGCAAGAAAGTCATGGAAAAACGACTATTTTTAGAATAATTGAGGTAAATGTCACGGACTTCGTTCGAAAAATGCCAATGATATTCACGGTGAATATCATTTGGCATTTTCCAAAGATAGTCCGTGACATTTACCTTAAATATTCGAAAAATAGCGGTTTTTCCGTGACTTTCTAGCAGAACTGGTCTAGCCGCACAAGTTTTTCGTATACCATATTCTCAGGTTCAGCTTCTAAAATGAGTTGTAGGCGGTTGAATTTAGATGTGATGAAATGAAATTTTCAGCACTGCTTCGAAGATACCTCCAGCAATCCTCCTGAAGTTCCTCTAAGGATTCTTCCAGCAAATTCTCTAGGGATATCTTCAGATATTCGTCCAGAAAATTCTACAGGAATTTCCCAGGTTGTCGGGGCCCGTGGCGCAGTGCTCCACACGTTCGCTTCATAAGCGGATGGTCATGGGTTCGAACCCAGCCCCGGCACTTGCAATTTTTCGTCAGTTGCTCTTCCCCCCAAGAGCAGCTGGCACCTGACCCTCTTCGGAGCATATAGCTCTAACGGACCCGGAATTTGGATATCGGCGAACCGCAACTCATAATGGACGACCCCCAATTGGACTGGAAAAGGAACAGCAGCCAACCACCAGCATCATCGTGCTCATCATTCTACCGTGGACAGGGTAGAAAAGTTGAAGCAGCACAAGGCACCAGTTCGATATAGTTGAATTAGAATAGAATACATGTAGGCGCTGTACAAAAGTGTAAGTGCAGCGTCCAATTGGAATCGCTCACGTAGTGCCCAAGTGGACAAAAGAGCTGTAAATTAGGTTAAGTGATTAAGAATAAAAAAAAAATTTCCCAGGTATTCCTCGAGCCATTCCTCTAGAGATTTCTCCAGAGATTTTTTCACAAATTTCAGAAATTCCTTTGAGGATTTCTCCAGAAAGTCCTCTAGAGATTTCTCTAGAAGTGTATCCAGTGTTTTTTTTTTTTTCAAGAATTCCTCTGGATGTTTCTCCAGGAATTTCATCATGGCTTCCTTCAGGAATTTATCAAGGAACTTCTCCAAAACTTTCTTTTAGGATTCCTCCAGGGATTCCTTCAGGAATTCCTTCAAGAATTTCTCCAGGAATTCCTCCGGAAATTCTGCTAGCGATTCCTCTAGGAATATCTTAAGGAATTTTTTGTTCTGAAATAGAAAAATAACAGAAATAGAAAAAGAAATCTCTCAGAATTTCTCTGGAGATTCCTTTAGAAGTTCATCCATTGATTCTTTCAAGAATTCCTCTGGAGATTTCTCCATCAATTTCCACAGGAATACCTCCAGAAATCCTGCTTTGGAGGGTGTAATAAGAAGAGCGGGGATAAACACAAGTGGGACGATTTTCACGAAGCCCGTTCAGCTGCTTGGTTTCGCCGATAATATTGATATTATTGCTCGTAAATTTGAGACGATGGCGGAAACGTACATCCGACTAAAGAGTGAAGCCAGGCGAATCGGATTAGTCATTAAAGTGTCGAAGACAAAGTAACGGGTGGTCACTAAATAACGGGAATGCTTTGAATGTGCTCTTAAAAATATATGATCTTTAAAAATGGCAATCTGAATTTAACTATCATAAAGGTTTAACAATGTACGTCCATGGAAAATATAAAATTTAAGAAAGTTGAACGTAGTAATTTGTACAGTATTTTTTTGCAGTGATGTTGGAGCAACTGCTTTGTACAACTTTTCAGAGTTTACTTTCACGCATTTTCTGCGTCTGTGAAATCGTTGGTCAAAATAAATGGTTTCTCAGCTACCTTTAGCATCTACACACTCAAACAGTAATAAGAAAAAATGGGGATACTGACTTGTTTTTTTTTTTGCTTTGGTTGTAGCCTTTTCCCGTAAATGACATTTATAGAAATTTCCAAAAAATGTTATTTTTCTGTATCACCAAAACGTGTCGATGTAATTTGTGCACTGCGGTTCATTGTTGAACTTTTTTTGTGCTATTTTTTTATAACGAACCATTTACATGTTGTTCAATGTGTAAATGTGATTTGATGTAAATATTTGTTATTTAACAAGGCATTCTATTGATTTATCCAGCCCATGTCACAAAAGAAGATTTTATTATGTGAAATGATATCATGCTTATTGGTTTTGCTAGTTTTCCTCTATTTCCTTCAGGATCTGTTTCTTGGGATGCCGAAATGTGGAATTCATTCAAAACCGGGCGGGTTCTAGTTTTATAATGGTTTACTATTAACTTTTTTTACAATTGTTTTGAGCAATCAGTAGAGCCGTCCAAGGCGTTTTGGTAGTGCTTCCTGTTTCAATGTCGTTTTCTGCAGAACAGAATAAGTTGACACAAAATAAAAAATACGCTAACTTTGTGGATAGATAGACGATGGTTTTGTCTAAAAAATGTTTACTCTATGGACGCTTCTATTGTTTTTAATCAGCTGCTAAAAGCATTCCCGTTATTTAGTGGCCACCCGTTACATGCTGGCAAAGGGCTCCAGGGAGGAATCACCGCACCCGCCACCCCGAATTCATATCGACGGTGATGAAATCGAGGCGGTTGAAGAATTCGTTTACTTGGGCTCACTGGTGACCGACGACAACGACACCAGCAAAGAAATCCAGAGGCGCATTGTGACAGGAAATCGTGCCTACTTTGGACTCCGCAGAACTCTACGATCGAATAAAGTTCACCGTAACACGAAGTTAACCATCTACAAAACGTTGATTAGACCGGTCGTCCTCTATGGGCACGAAACATGGACCCTACGTGCAGAGGACCAACGCGCTCTTGGAGTTTTCGAACGGAAGGTGTTGCGTACCATCTACGGCGGAGTGCAGATGGAAGACGGGACTTGGAGAAGGCGAATGAACCACGAGCTGCTTCAGCTGCTGGGAGAACCAACCATCGTCCATACCGCGAAAATCGGGAGGCTACGGTGGGCGGGTCACGTCATCAGGATGTCGGATAGCAACCCGACTAAATGGTTCTCGAGAGTCATCCAACCGGTACAAGAAGACGTGGAGCGCAGCGAGCTAGGTGGGTCGACCAAGTGGAGGACGATCTGCGGACCCTACGCAGAGTGCGGAACTGGAGACAAACAGCCATGGATCGAGTGGAATGGAGGCGGCTACTATGTACAGCAGAGGCCACCCCGGCCTTAGCCTGATCGGTAAGGTTAGTCTTTCCATCAGCCTTGACGTAGACATTCTAAAGCGTGAAAGTGAGCAGCTACATCAATCAATTCACCAGATTCTTATAGATATGGGAGAATGAAGATTTGCCCTCCAGCTGGTTGGATGGCTTCATATTACCCATCAACAAGAAATGGCGCAGACTGTGCTAGTTACAGAGGGATTACCCTTTAAATTTAGCGTTGGTTTGCTTGTGAATTGTCATTTAATCGACTCGAAACAGCTACATGCACCAGGCAATACATAATCTGTTACCCCAGAACGGTGCAAAATGTAAAAACGGCGAAAGTCGTGTCGTTTGCAAATTCGTGGATCATTCACGCTGCGTTCACTTTTGCGAAGATGGATCGAAAGATAGCAATAGGTACAAAGAGTACAAGTTTACAAGTACCGCACTCCAACTCAAGTAACGGCGTAACAAGTTCAGCTTACTTTTTGGCATCAGTCAGTGGTAGTATGAAGCCACTTCGGTTGAATCTGTTGACGGTACTGTTTGTGACTTCTCAATCTCAAGTGTCGCACTACAAACGTTAAAATAATATTTGCAATCAGAACGTCGTCGTTGCGGTGATAGCTTCTCATTAAAAATTCATTACAGTGCCCGGCAAGAAAACTATCTCCTCAATCCGGTGACAAATGATAGAAAAAAAAAACTCATCAAATTGCAATCGCACTCTCATGGAACCACCTGTTCCTTTCCCAGACCAACAAATTGCGAGTTGCAATCTCGTTCACCCACCCAAGACACAACCGAGACGCGATTTCAAAGACAAACAGTCACATTTTTTCCAACTGCCATCCGTTGGCTGCTTTATACAGCTTGAGGTGGTGGCAAAAGGTTTAAGTGAGGATGCGATGAACAGTTTGCACTGTAAGAAGTCGGAAAGATCCACATGAGTATAATCAAGTCATTCGACTCTTTGTCATCTTTATTTTTTTTTTTGAGAACTTTTGCTATTATTACCTTTATTTTTGTTACTTTTTGTCATAGACCCAAATGCCATGCATTCTATGGTCGCATGGAATAGACCGCCCTCCAATACCAGCGCCACCCAGCGTGGAAATCTAATCTAAAACCGGTGAATCAACCAGATCCCAGAATCGGAAAAAAAGGAGAAACGCCATTAAACGAAATGAAATTAAATTGCACATATGGAATCGACATTAAAACTTATATGCGCGGTCCGTTTTCGGACGAAAACCGACCGATTGCTTGTCTCAGATCTTGCCCACCCATGCCCAAACGAAGGAAAAATCCATCTTGAATCTGAAGAGTCATCCAAAAGATATCTCTTCGGGATGACTTTCTTGGGTTGCACAGTTTTGTGTGATGTGGTATTACATATTAATTCGAGTGCCCCAACTGTGTGTCAGTCAACGACGATGGAAAAACTCGGGCGTAACGGTGCTCTTTCTGGGTAAGCACTACGTAGCTGGGAGTGGGTGGTGTACGACGAAGGACAACAGTCTGTACGGAAAAAGTTTCCTCGTCGTACTAGTCGAACCATATTCGATTGCTCCCGGTTACTGAGTGACGGTGCTATGTAGTGTCGGATGCTTCCGTTCCCAATAGAATTATTTTCGACGGAGCTGTTTGTAGGATTGTCCAGATAGGGGGTTGCTAGTTTATGGCTTCTGCCTTCTGTCTGCTGGTCTTCTGTCTCTTCTATCTCTTCTGTCTCTTCTGTCTCTTCTGTCTCTTCTGTCTCTTCTGTCTCTTCTGTCTCTTCTGTCTCTTCTGTCTCTTCTGTCTCTTCTGTCTCTTCTGTCTCTTCTGTCTCTTCTGTCTCTTCTGTCTCTTCTGTCTCTTCTGTCTCTTCTGTCTCTTCTGTCTCTTCTGTCTCTTCTGTCTCTTCTGTCTCTTCTGTCTCTTCTGTCTCTTCTGTCTCTTCTGTCTCTTCTGTCTCTGCTGTCTTTTCTGTCTCTTCTGTCTCTTCTGTCTCTTCTGTATCTTCTGTCTCTTCTGTCTCTTCTGTCTCTTCTGTCTTTTCTGTCTCTTCTGTCTCTTCTGTCTTTTGTCTTCTGTTTTACTGGTCTTCTGGTCTTCTAGTCTTCTAGTCTTCTAGTCTTCTAGTCTTCTAGTCTTCTAGTCTTCTAGTCTTCTAGTCTTCTAGTCTTCTAGTCTTCTGGTCTTCTAGTCTTCTAGTCTTCTAGTCTTCTAGTCTTCTAGTCTTCTAGTCTTCTAGTCTTCTAGTCTTCTAGTCTTCTAGTTTTCTAGTCTTCTAGTCTTCTAGTCTTCTAGTCTTCTAGAACCCTCAAAGTTCTAGTCTTCTAGTTTTCTAGTCTTCTGGTCTTCTGGTCTTCTGGTCTTCTGGTCTTCTGGTCTTCTGGTCTTCTGGTCTTCTGGTCTTCTGGTCTTCTGGTCTTCTGGTCTTCTGGTCTTCTGGTCTTCTGGTCTTCTGGTCTTCTGGTCTTCTGGTCTTCTGGTCTTCTGGTCTTCTGGTCTTCTGGTCTTCTGGTCTTCTGGTCTTCTGGTCTTCTGGTCTTCTGGTCTTCTGGTCTTCTGGTCTTCTGGTCTTCTGGTCTTCTGGTCTTCTGGTCTTCTGGTCTTCTGGTCTTCTGGTCTTCTGGTCTTCTGGTCTTCTGGTCTTCTGGTCTTCTGGTCTTCTGGTCTTCTGGTCTTCTGGTCTTCTGGTCTTCTGGTCTTCTGGTCTTCTGGTCTTCTGGTCTTCTGGTCTTCTGGTCTTCTGGTCTTCTGGTCTTCTGGTCTTCTGGTCTTCTGGTCTTCTGGTCTTCTGGTCTTCTGGTCTTCTGGTCTTCTGGTCTTCTGGTCTTCTGGTCTTCTGGTCTTCTGGTCTTCTGGTCTTCTGGTCTTCTGGTCTTCTGGTCTTCTGGTCTTCTGGTCTTCTGGTCTTCTGGTCTTCTGGTCTTCTGGTCTTCTGGTCTTCTGGTCTTCTGGTCTTCTGGTCTTCTGGTCTTCTGGTCTTCTGGTCTTCTGGTCTTCTGGTCTTCTGGTCTTCTGGTCTTCTGGTCTTCTGGTCTTCTGGTCTTCTGGTCTTCTGGTCTTCTGGTCTTCTGGTCTTCTGGTCTTCTGGTCTTCTGGTCTTCTGGTCTTCTGGTCTTCTGGTCTTCTGGTCTTCTGGTCTTCTGGTCTTCTGGTCTTCTGGTCTTCTGGTCTTCTGGTCTTCTGGTCTTCTGGTCTTCTGGTCTTCTGGTCTTCTGGTCTTCTGGTCTTCTGGTCTTCTGGTCTTCTGGTCTTCTGGTCTTCTGGTCTTCTGGTCTTCTGGTCTTCTGGTCTTCTGGTCTTCTGGTCTTCTGGTCTTCTGGTCTTCTGGTCTTCTGGTCTTCTGGTCTTCTGGTCTACTGGTCTTCTGGTCTTCTGGTCTTCTGGTCTTCTGGTCTTCTGGTCTTCTGGTCTTCTGGTCTTCTGGTCTTCTGGTCTTCTGGTCTTCTGGTCTTCTGGTCTTCTGGTCTTTGGTCTTCTGGTCTTCTGGTCTTCTGGTCTTCTGGTCTTACGGTCTTACGGTCTTATGGTCTTATGGTCTTATGGTCTTGTGGACTTCTGGATTTCTGGTTTTCTGATCTGCTGGCTTCTGACCTTCTGGTGTTCTGGCTTTTAGCTTTTATCTTATATCTTTCGTAGTCTTTCTAATTGCAACTTCTATTTTCAAACCTCAATGACGAACTGCACCCTGCACGCCCCTGTCTTCCCAGTACCAGAACAGCAGAAAAAAAACCCCAACGAGCAAACCAACACATCCCTTTTTCCCGTCCTCAACTGTGCCACATAAAACTTTATTTATATCGACAACTTTTGCACATTTAGTTTATAAGATAATTCTCAAGGGTGTGCTCCCAACAACCCGGTTCAACAGAGTAGTGTAGTGTGTTTCCCGGTTAGCGGAAGTGTGTTATCTCCCTGTTCCGTGCCCATATCTCACCAGCAGCGAACGGGTCGACCCTGCTGCACCCAATAGTGCTTACACCATCATCGTGATCAGCACAACCTCTGCACTGTAGCTACATCGCGAGGAACGCGTTTTTTTATTCGATGCCAATCCGTTTCCGGAGATGCGTTTATTCTGGAATTGGGTGCTTTTTTGTGTGGCATTGTTTCCGTCACCGTCACCAGTACACGCGCTGGCGGTGAATACATCGTATACTCGGGATTGCACTTCAGGAGATAAGATGGTGCCAAAGCTGTTGTAGCACTACTTTGTCGATCCACTAGTCTGGTGCTTCCGTTACTTCTGATGCATGAAAAAGCGTGCTGAAATACAATTGCATCCGGCGAGTGACATCCTGTGTGAGTTCCGCATGGTGGGATTTGATCTGGAAATGGATGAAATTCTTGTCGTTAGTTTGCGATACAAATCTACGAACACCTTTCGTGCGATAAACAAGGCTAGATGAACTACAGTCGAATTTCCATGAGTCGATGTTCCTTGACTCGATATCGACTCATGGAGGTTTTACTGTATTGGTTAATGTTACAGGAGGGTTATACCTCTAGAAGCTTTGAAAACAGTCAAAAGTGTCTATCTAACATTCCTTCCCAATTCCTAAGTACTGTATGCACTTGGTAAGCGACGATATTGATTATATAAACCAGTGTACGAAGTACGTTATGTATAGATCGAACTAAGGCTGATGCTTATCTGCATTAGTACGTACAAATTTCATAACTGCCATCAATTTCGGACAGCTGCTCTTCAATTGTCACACACTCAGCTGTTTCAATTTTTCCCCGCCACTCCGTCCAGTCCGGGGCTCTATTCTCGTTATTTTCTCATCTGTGTACAATGATAGTTTCAAAATTTAATTAAGCCAAACTTTTATAAATCCGGCAACCGTGAAGCGGCCGCTTCGCCAATGCAATGGCGACAACTGCGCTACGAAATAAAAATAAACCGGATTTCAGAAAAGTTTTGCGCACAGCTTTTCCTACTAGGTACTTCGACACTGCCGAGAGGTGAAAATGTGTACGGCGGCGGCGGGGTGCCGCCGCCATCGTCAATATGCTTCGCCGAGGAACAACTTTTCCAGGCATAGCGAAAAAAAAGTCCTCCCGTTATTATGGTGCTTTTAAGCGTCGTCGTCCTTCAGTAGCCAATTTTGCAATAGCTGCACGGCTCGCGCTCTCTCTCCCATAGCAAATGATTATGACGGCGGGCGATGGCTGCCGCTTAAGCGGGTGGAGAACATAACAAGGTTGTCCTTTTAAGAAGCCGTACATGTGTGACTCTGCTTCACAGATATTAGATTTCCCTTTCCGCCCGCAAACGGAGAAATGCTTCTGCCCTCGAAGAGCATTCGATAATTAGACAGCACTTTTGCCTCTTGGTTCGGACCGAGGAACATCGACGCCGGTCTGTGTCGGCAAACACGGACAGAAAAATGGGATATTAACTAAATTCCACAACATGGTAACTGAAACATTTAAGATACTTCATGTATTTTGAAGGTACATTCCTGAAATGCAATCGAAAACCCTGTGAAATTCCCTTGGACCCCCTGTGCAATTGAGGCTCTCCCTAACTCCAAAAAAACGACCCTGTGACGCTTGTGAAACTCACAAAATCCTCTATAACTTTCTGAATTACTACCAAAAACATCATGAAACTACTCTTTAAACCACCTACGTCTTCTACCCTGGAGCCCTTTGAAACTTCGTGAAATGCAATCAAAAAACCCACTGAAACACCCTTGACCCCATGTAACGTATCTGTGATCCTTCTAAACCCCCGAAAATGCCCTTCTAACGCCTCCGAAACCAGACGAAATTCCCTTCAACTTTCCGAAATGCTACCGAAAACGTCCAGAAACCCCCTCGGTCCCACTTAAGACCCCCTTCCACAAAATTTCCTGTAACGATTCAGGAACCCTCTGAAAAATCCTCTGAAACTGCATGCTTCGAGGGCGATAATGCTGCAGCAAGGGACTCGACAGAACGTGGAACGTTACAAACAGAAGCGGAAACAGCAGACCTGCCTCTTTCGGGAGAAAAAGCGCCGCCTGGAAGAAGCGGAGTGTGAAGAAATGGAACTGCTGTGCCGTTCCCAAGAAACACGGAAGTTCTATCAGAAGCTCAACGCATCCCGCAACGGCTTCGTGCCGCGAGCCGAAATATGCAGAGATAAAGACGGAGGCCTCTTGACGGACGAACGCGAGGTGATCGAAAGGTGGAAGCAGCACTTCCATCAGCACCTGAACGGCGTGGAGAACGTAGGCACGGGAGCCCACGGCAACGGAAGAAACGACGACGCCAGTGCAGCGGAGGACGGAAATGAGCCAACTCCCACGCTGAGGGAAGTTAAGGATGCCATTCACCAGCTCAAAACCAACAAAGCAGCTGGTAAGGATGGTATCGCAGCTGAACTCATCAAGATGGGCTCAGAAAAGTTGGTCACCTGTCTGCATCGGCTGATAGTCAGGATCTGGGAAACCGAACAGCTACCGGAGGAGTGGAAGGAAGGGGTAATCTGCCCCATTCACAAGAAAGGCGACCGACAACGGACCAGATCTTTACCGTACGGCAAATCCTCCAGAAATGCCGTGAATACCAGGTCCCAACGCATCACCTGTTCATCGACTTCAAAGCGGCATACGACAGTATCGACCGCGCAGAGCTATGGAGAATCATGGACGAAAACGGCTTTCCTGGGAAGCTGACCTCACTGATTAAAGCAACGATGGACGGTGTGCAAAACTGGGTAAGGGTTTCGGGTGAACTATCCAGTTCATTCGAATCTCGCCGGGGACTGCGACAAGGTGATGGACTCTCATGCCTACTCTTCAACATCGCTCTGGAAGGTGTGATGCGACGAGTCAGGCTCAACAGCCGGGGAACGATTTTCACAAAATCCGGTCAATTTGTGTGCTTTGCGGACGACATGGACATTATTGCAAGAACATTTGGAACGGTGGCAGAGCTGTACACCCGCCTGAAACGCGAAGCAGCAAAGGTCGGACTGGTGGTGAATGCTTCCAAAACAAAGTACATGCTGGTAGGCGGAACCGAAAACGACCGGATCCGTCTGGGTAGTAATGTCACGATAGACGGGGATACTTTCGAGGTGGTGGAGGAATTCGTCTACCTCGGATCCTTACTGACGGCTGACAACAACGTGAGCCGTGAAATTCGGAGGCGCATCATCAGCGGAAGTCGGGCCTACTACGGGCTCCAGAATAAACTGCGGTCGAAAAAGATTCACCCACGCACCAAATGCACCATGTACAAAACGCTAATAAGACCGGTGATCCTCTACGGACACGAGACATGGACCATGCTCGAGGAGGACCTGCAAGCACTCGGAGTTTTCGAGCGACGCGTGAAGACGGTGGACGCAGGAGAACGGTGTATGGCGGAGAAGGATGAACCACGAGCTCGCTGCACTTTACGGCGAACCCAGCATCCAGAAGGTGGCCAAAGCCGGAAGGATACGGTGGGCAGGGCACGTTGCAAGAATGCCGGACAACAACCCTGCAAAGCTAGTGTTTGCAACTGATCCGGTTGGCACAAGAAGGCGTGGAGCGCAGAGAGCACGATGGGCGGACCAGGTGGAGCGTGACTTGGCGAGCATCGGGCGCGACCGAGGATGGAGAGCGGCAGCCACGAACCGTGTATTATGGAGAAATATTGTTGATTCAGTTTTATCTTGAATTTGATGTAATACTAAATAAATGAATGAATCCTCTGAAAAATCTTCTGAAACTTCCTGGAACGCCTCCTAAACCCCCTAGTACACTCTGTAACGCACATCGGGCCCTTCTAAAACCCCCAAAAGGACCATGTAACGCCTCCAGAACTTTCTGAAAACCCTTTGAAATATTCTGTCATGTCACCAGAAACCCCCTGAAGCCCCCTCGGGCCCTCTGTAATGCACGAAATACCCTCAGAAACTCTCTAAACTTCTGAAACTTCCTGTAACGCCTTCCAACACCCCTCTAAACCCCATGGGATCGGAAACCCTTGTGACGCACCTGAGACCTTCCGAAACCGAAAACGTCCTTGTAACGCCACTGGAACTTCCAGAAACCCTCTGAAAATTAATGGAATGCACTTGAAAACACCCTGAACACCCTTTGGATCTTCTGTAACGCACACGAGACAATCATAAATCATCGATAACGCCCCTGCAATGCCTCCGAAGTTCCTGAGAACCCTCTGTAAAGCTACCAAAGTTCTTTTGGACTCTCTGTAACGCACATTAATCATCTGAAACATCCTGTGATATCACCAAATATCCTCAAAAATTCCCTTGGGTCCTTTGTAACGCACATGATACCCTCCGAAACCCTCGAAAAGGGCTCCTAATCCTTCGGAAACGCTCCTTTAACGCCTCCAAAACCCGCTGATTTTTTTTTTCGAAACTTCCTCAAACGCCACCGAAAACCTCCTAAAACCCTCTCGGTTTCCCTTTAACGCACCTGAGGCTCTCTTAAACGCCAGGAAACGCCCCTGTAAATCTTCCAGAACTCTGAACTCTGAAAATCCTCTGAAACATCCTCCTTGTATGCCACCTAAAACCCCCTGAAACCGCCTCGTATTCTCTATAGCACAATACCCTCCGAAACCCTTTAACTTGGTCCTGAACCTTCAACACCATTTGACAATCCACTGGAACTTCCTCGGATGCCTTAGAAAACCACCTGAAACCGCTTTGGGCTCCCTGTAAAGTACATGAGACCTTCCTGAACCCCTGAAAACACCCAGAGCCTCCTGAAAAGCTTTTGAAACATCCAGTAGCTACCGAAAACCCCCTGAAGCTCCCTCGAATCCTCTGTAACGCTCATCATACCCTCCGAAACCCCTGATACTTCCTCAAATGCCTTCGAAAAACCCCCTGAAACCCCCTCGGATCTCAGAAAACGTTCCTGATACCCTAAGAAACTCCCAAAAACACTCCTGTAACACCTCCGGAACTCCCTGAAATGCCTCCTAAAACCCTGAAACCCCTCGTATATTCTCTGTAACACATATGATACCCTTCAAAACTCTCCAAAGCGGGCCCAGAACACCCCCCTGTAACGCCTCTGAAACTCACAGGAAATTTTATGAAACTCACTGAAATACAACCGAACACCCCTCGGACCCCATGTAACGTATTTGAGACCCTTCGAAAACGCTGAATGATCATGAGCCTTCGCAACCAGTTGAAAATCCTCTGAAACTTCCTGAAATGCCCCCGAAAACCACCTGAAACTCCTCGGACCCCATGTGAAGCACCAGAGACACTACAAAGCCCCCGAAAACTTCATTGAAGCCCGCTGTAACTCATTTGAAAAAATGAACACGTTGTACGATTCGATGCTGGTCAGATACTACACATATGCTGAATCAATTTAAGGATGGTTGATACCCATATTGCTACCAACCTACCGGAAATCCCGTGCATTGTGTTGTATAAGAACCCGAACATCCAGAGTCTCCGGCACCAACGGTGAACGAAACCGGTCCAACCGAATAAGATCTCGATAGATAATGAGTTTCTGAGTTCGGTGAGCCAAAAAAAATCGATCGAAAATTCACTTCGATGTGACATTTTTTCAATTTCGTGAGTACCCGGGTAGCCCCCGGGTACTTTTTCTTATTTTCTGGCCACACTACGGTTAAAAGAGTTTCAGAGGTTTCAAGGAAATTCAGCGTGCCTCAGGGGATTTTCAGGGGGTTCCTAGAGGTTTTGGAGAAACTATCGGGTGCCTCAGAGGTTTTTTAGGCATTTCATGGTATTTCACGTGGATTCATAAAGCTTTCATGATATTTCAGTGTGGTTCAAGGAGATCTATAGGGTTTCAGGAGATTCCTGTGGTTTTCAAAGGGGTTTCAGGAAGTTGAAGTAATTCAGGAAGTTTTCGAAAGGTTTGAGAGGTGTTTTGAGGTGTTCAACTCGTTCCACAGGGATTCAGGAAGTTTTGTGGATTTTGTAGGGCTTCGTGGGGTTCTCGGGGGTTCATGAGTAATTTCTGAGGGATTTCAAAGCGTTTAAGGGTGTTTCAGGTGGGTTACTGAGGGGTTCCTTGGGGTTTCTAGGGATCGAATAGGATGCTAGGGGTATTTTAAGGCGTTTAAAATAGTTTCAGGGGTTTGAAGTTGTTTCAAGCGAATTCTAGGGAATTTGCAGAGGCTACCTGGAGGTTATGAAGAAGTTTCCGCGTGTCTTAGGGGGTTTGAGAACGATTCCAAGTCATTTGAAGGCGTTTCAGAGCGTTTCATGAGGCTTCAAAGAGTTTCCTGGGGCTTCAGACAGTTTGAGGGTGTTTTTGATCTATTGTGGTAAGATTCATTTGTTGTGAGCAGTTCATTTCTACATGTCAGGAGTGTTTTATGAACTTCAGGAAGATTCGAAAGCTTTACACGGGGTTCTTGGAGATTTCAGAGAAATTTTTGATAATATCAGGTGGTGTTTTGGATATGTTGCCTTTCTAGAGGTTAAAAAAAACTACATACATAAATAGATTATACCTTAACCCTCCTAAGTCGATAATTATTTCGCACTACGATGGCGTGGTACACGTTCAGCGTGCCTGTCTGGGCTATATGAACCCCAACCTCATATTAGGGTTAATAGTGGTGCAAATATTATAAGCTTTTTTTTCAGCCCGTGGCTGATGCTTCAGCAAATGAAAATTATATCTTTTAGTCAATGTCCCAGCCTCTGTCCTAAAGTGGAAGAAGAGAGATTGAAAGGAAGCTTCAAAATTGTTTCAGGAAAGGTCTAGGGAGTATTAAGTCAAGAAGATTTTGAAAGAAGGCTAGAGTGGAAAGAATAAGGAAAGATGAGGAGTAAAGCACGTTTCAGGGGGTTTTCAGAAGAGAATATGTGTGGTTTCTGGAAGGTTGAATATAAGGCCAATAGAGGTATCAGAGGAAATAGAAATGTAAAGACGTTTACGGTGTTCTATGGGGTTTCTAGAAGGAAGAGATAGCAGGAAGGAATTAATGGCTTTGAGCAGAGGTAGAAAAGATGAGGAATAAAACAGAAGTACACAAGTAGGATTTCCGGGGGTGAAGTCAAAGAGAATTTAGGGGGTATTCAGACTACTTACATGCGGATGGTGCGGGACAGATAAAAGGGTATAACCAGTAGTGGGACTGAATGAAGATCCTGGAAAGTTTCAGAAGGGTGCAGAGGTCTCAAGGGGTGTCCAAAAGAGATCAAGGTTCCACGAGGGCTTTAGGGGTTTGCTTTGTGAGCTTGGGATAAGAAGAGTTTTAGAGGGTTTTAGAGGGTTTTCAGGAAGTTTAGGAATGGGTCAATGGCAATACATTGGAACTACTTTTTATGCCACGGACTTGGGGTGCATAAAGGGCATTAACCCATCAGGACGCGCACCGTAGTAAAAAATACAACACTCCCAAAAACCTCGCTCGTCGTATTCAGCGCGAGCGCGGTGCATTTTCAGCTGCCTGATGGCGCACATCCTGAAAGGGAATTTAATGCATGAACTATATCAGGACTTTGCTGAGGAAACATAGTTCACGAGAACAGGTCTTGTTCCGAATCACTTGAGATGGGGCCAAGGGGGTTTCCAAGAAGTTTCCATAGAGCCCTAAAAAGGGGGTTCCATGGTGCTTCAGGGGCGTTTCAGGGGGTTGTTTTAGGGGATTTCAAAGGCTGTTCGATGGGTTTCGTTGGCATTTGAATGGAAATGAGAGGTTTTCAGTGGAGTTTCAATAGTTTAACGGGGGTTTCGGGGATGTTTCAAGGGATTTTGAAGGTACTTCAGGGGTTGTCAAGATCCTTTAAAGGGAGTTACAAGGAGTATCAGGAACGTTTTATGGTTTTATTGAGAGGTTTCAAAGGTGTTTGATAGCATTTC
The DNA here is from genome assembly GCF_035046485.1 of Aedes albopictus. Classification (NCBI taxonomy): domain Eukaryota; kingdom Metazoa; phylum Arthropoda; class Insecta; order Diptera; family Culicidae; genus Aedes; species Aedes albopictus. The sequence continues at coordinate 95,243,545 of NC_085136.1, forward strand.
AGGGGTGCTTCAAAAGGTTTTCAGGGGCTTCCGGAACCTTCTGATTACGAGGATGAAGGAGGTTTCAGGGGCGTTTCGAGGCATTTCAAGGGTGCTTCAAAGGGGTTTCAAAGTCGTTTCAGGAACCTTTTAAGGATGTTCCAAGGGGCTTCAGGGGCATTTCAATGGCTCACTCTGGTTCCTCCATAAGACCTATTAAACTGACAACCACCTGTAGCCGCCTAAAATTTTGTGGGCTTCATGGCTGTGTGGTTAGCGGCGTCAGCCGTTTGGACGTGTTGTATGCCACGGAGTGTAAGATCGATACCCATTCCAGTTGGAGAGAACTTTTCGTCGAACGTAAAATTCTTCATTGGGCCTCTGAGTGTCGTATATGTTGTCCGCTGTCTAGTGTAAGTAATGTTCAGCCTGTACAGGTTCTGGCTGAAGACGGTGTGTAGAGTCTTATTGTATTTACGCCATATCCCCAGAAACATATCTTAAAACCCTTTGAAACGCCCTGGAACCTCCAGGGATCTCTTGGAACGTCTCTGAAAACCCCCAGAGTCCCCCTAAAACGCTTTTGACATCTTCAGGTAGCCCCGGAGACCCCCTGGGGCGCCCCCGAGATCTTCAGATACCCTCTCTGTAACTCCTAAAATGCCCCCCCCCCTCCTTAACGCCTCTGACACACCCTGAAGCGCCCCAGATCCCCTGATTTTTTTTTCAGAAGAGAATACGTGTAGTTTCAGGGAAGTTAAGTGGATCAGAAATAGAGGGGAATTAAAAAAGTCTACGGTGTTTCAGGGGTTTAAGGGCTATGGATGGTTGACGAAGGCAAAGGAGCACAGGGTGGGGGGTTTCCGACGGAGCGTTCAGGGAAGGTCAGTGGGATGGAAAGGATCTCCAGGAAGATTTCAGGAGAGGTACACCCCTACAGAAGCTTCAAGGGGTGTGTAAAGGTGGTCAAAGTGCACAGTGGTCCACGAACCACATTTACGAGGAAAGATGCATTCAACGCCTTCAAATGAGTTTTTAGGCAAATATGGTCTTCTACAAAGTTGTTCCTAAAAATACGACCCTCTTTTCAATATACATGAAAATTAGGGTGGTCCATATTCTCAAAGAAATTGGTAAGCAAACTTTTTTATTTGCAAGAATAATTGTATGCATTCTTCGGGAAAGTTGTAGATCTATCAATATTGAGCAAGTTTGCCGAAGACACTTTTTATGTAGCTTTAAAATTGACCGATCTAGAGGTATTTTTCTGAATAAACTCAGGGTGGTTCAAGAAAAACCGGTTTTCTGGCGTTAACTTTTTCAGTTTCGATTTTTCATCAAAGTCGCCCAAAAAACACTTGTAGAGCATTTGAAGACGCGTCGTTTCGTGTGCTGAGATGATCGTTATCTCTTTTGTTTCAAAACTAATAGGCATTTTCTTAAAAAAATCATAGTTTTTTAAAAAGGTGTTATGACGGGTTGGGGCAAACATAAAAAATATCTTTTACCCGCATTCAAAAGAAGAAAAGTTGTTATAAAACATATAAAAAAAATTAGAGGGGTGTTATTTTTGTAACTCAGGTGAAAAATACTTGAAAAGTGCCAATTTTTTCTAGAAAATCATCAATATCTTTTGAACGGAATGCCGTAGCAACATTCTCAGCGCACGAAAATGCGCGTTTTTGGAAGCTCTAAAAGTGTTTCTTAGGCGACTTTGACGAAAAATTTGAAACTGAAGCATTTTTGTAGAACATCCTTTAGAGGTTCCGCCAGGGCAATTTTTGAAAAAACGACCCTTTTTCATAAAATTTAAAAAAAAAATCATGTTTTCATAGTATTTTCAACTTCTGTATTTTTCAATATTTTTGTATTTTTCTACAGACTCCTAGGCATTCTTGAAGGGTAAAAGTGTTTGAAATATTGTGTTTGTATTGACGACAGAACCGTTTTTGCGCTGATAAAAAGGCTATTTTTGAGAATCTTTCATCAAAACTTGATAATAAAATACAACATGCTGTCAATATAAATACAATATTTCAAAACTAATACCCTTTAAGAATGCCTAGGAGTCCATAGAAAAATACAAAAATATTCAAAAAATTCATAAGTTGAAAAAAGATTACGAAAAAAACAATTTCGAGAATTTTCTTGAAAAAGGGGCATTTTAAAAAAAAACGTTCTGGTGGAACCTCTACATGACTTTTTAGAAAATGGAAGTGTTCTACAAAAGTGCTTCAAATATGCATATCTTTCATTTAAGGGTTGAGCACCTTGAATTTTTGAACACTGATTTTTTTTTTTTTTTTTTTTTGAATAGGCTAATGGGAATGCAATAGGTGAAAAAGAAAGTAAAAAAAGTATCAGGGGGAGTACGAGAGAGGTTTCATGAGGAAGAGCAGAGAGACTTTCAAATGAGGAAGTCCTTGTGGAAGATTTCAAAAGGTTCTTGGTGGTTTAAGGAGGGCTCTGGTTAGTTTGTTAGTTAATTTATTTTCGACACTTTACACATTAGTGTGCATTCGTGTCGTTGAGGGCTCTGGTGGATTCTTAAGTGCATATGCAAGGCTAAAAAGAGAATCGTAGAGAAGTTCTACAAGGGCTCCAGGCCTGTGTTCTATGAAATTCTTAGAATGCCGTGATATAATAATTTACGAGGATTGAAAAAAAAGTGAGAACTTTTTGTTTGAGTAGCTCAGTCGCAGTCGATTTTCTTTCACTTTTCTTGGTATATGGGATTCAGAGTACGGACCATCCATGAGAGACTCGTCATTTTAGGGGGAAGGGTGTCTCTCTGATTTTGTTGCAAACCGTGTATTATTCAGGTATATAGAAATATGCTGCTACGTCTGCTCTGTCTCAGAAACTTAAGCCATGGAATAAATAATAATCAGAGAATATAAGGTTTTGGAGATTTTTTTCACACATTTTGACAACTATGGAGTACTAGATATGGAGTAAAGAACTGATTTTTTGTATGGTGAGACCTGGTGAGACGACGTATAATTTATTGTTGTATTTTCCATGTCTTGAGTGTTTACCAACACGGTTACCCAAAGCTTTACACGAGCAGCATCAAATTAGGAAAGGCAAAGTAATATCCAAGTCTTTTGCAACATTTCATCGCAGAAACGAAGAATTTATCATCCCACCAGACAAAAATCCAGCACATTTCCAAAAATCTAGTATTTCACCGATCGCGACCTATTGTTCTACTCCCGAGGGTTTTCTCTCCGTGCAGCACTGACTGGTGCCGATGACAACCTCGGGCCCCAAAACGTGACATGACCGTTAACAGCAAAAGTGACAAGATAAAACTTAATAATCTTCTTGGTCTTGATGTTTTTTTTCCTCCCCTGTGAAGAGGACCACATTCTTTTGTTTTGTGAGAAGGCGGAAGGTGGCATGAGTGTGACCACAATCAAATCTAGGACGACGGAAAGTTTGCTCTTTTGCGAGTTTTGCTACACTTTAGCTTGCCATAAGCTGCCAACCACCATCACCGAACCGGCAGGACCGACGACGAAAACGACACAGAAGTGGTCGTAATCTCGTCAGGTTTACTGTGGCCATAATGGAAAGTGGCTTCGTGCGGAATAGAAAACGGAAAGAATCTTGTGAGAGAATATTTTGTGTGATATTTCTTTGCTAATATTTTTGACAAAAGTGGCCACGAAAGTATAAGTTATGGCGAAATGTTCGATGATCATTACTTACAATTGTACTGCAATGACTATCCGGAAATAAACTTCCGCAACTGACAGAGAATCGATTTCCATCTTCGACTTTGGTTTTGCAAACGCAGATAAATTTTTCATCTAATTAACCGCAAGTCATTCGGAAAAGGAGGACGTCGGTTCTACGGAAAACTGTAGGTACGAAGTCGGGAAAACTTTACCCCCGTCACGATCTTTACTTATAAATCTTAGATTACGAAGTCGGTGGGTAAACTTTGCTTCCCCCTTAGGTACCTTTCCCGCTAGTTCTCTCCAAACAGACGACAGTACCAAAACCAATGAAGTGAAAGTGCATTTCTTTCCGAAGAGAGAAAACAGTTACACATACATCTCGAGCGAAATTGGAACTGTCTGGCTGGAACCGCTGCTCGAGAGGAATAAGGTAAGTACGTGTACGTGTAGGTGGGAAAACTTTAAAAGTCAATCTATTAGGTAAACTTTCCGCCCGGTTGAGTTCTGCTGAGTTGTCAGGGTTGACGTAGATGAGTAGATCTTGACTGTCGGAAGGTGTTATGCTGCTTTACAACTTATGAATTAGCTTGAGATAGCACGTTGCTGCGTTAAGATCTACCTCATCCATCCGCTACGTTGACAATATATCACTGCGGAACTTCATTAGTATGCTATCTCTTCAGAGTACGGTAAAGGTTGGGTATTTCGCGCAATTTAGATCCCATTGAAATCCATTAGCCCCTGCCCAGAAACTCCTACCGCCGCGTGGCATTAGCCGGGCTGCGACCAACCTTAGGGAACCAGGTAACCAATCCCGGTGGGAGCTTCAGTCGTATTCTGACAGGGAAGAAGAGAAGGTGTTGCTACAGCGAACCTGAGCGTATGATATCCAGGAAGACAACTAACGACAGTGTCTGGATCCCCATGTTAGGGGCAGCTTATCGACGTTAGAGTGCCAGGAAAGGGCTCTAGGCTCAACTATGCACTATGGCCCTCTGGAAGGTGTCCGGCCCTGCGAGCCAACCGAAAAAAAAAACATTGCAACAGAAAATCAGCAACAGAATAATACGAATCGAACAAAAAGGACTTGCGATTGGAAACTCGGTATGTGGAACTGCCTATCTCTGAACTTTATTGGGAGCACCCGCATACTTGCCGGTCTACTGAAGGACCGTGGAATTGGCATCGTAACGCTACAGAAGATGTGTTGGACAGGATCCATGGTGTGAAATTCAGAGGTAATGATACCAGAGTTGCGACAACACACGTGAGCTTTGAACAGCTGATGGATGATATGCAGAGGCTGATCGGTTGGTGGTCGATCGACGAAAGAATATGCAAGCTGAGGATCAAGGGCCAAGCAACCGGATGTCGCTTCAGCATACACGCAGAATCTCGAGACAGCGTTGCCTGGCCAGACGATGAGGCTCCTCCAGGGGACTGCTGGAGAACAGGAAAATAAACCATCGACGACGCAATCGAGAGCACCTTCGGATACGTGGAACGAAGTCACCAGATCGATAGGGTCATTGAAGAGTGCAGAGCGATTTTGAAGGAGAGGAACGCAGCATGGGCGGTTATGCTGCAGCTAGAAATCCGGCAGAACGTGGAACGCTACAAATAGAGTCGGAAACAACAATCCCACTTCTTTCGGGAGAAAAGCGCAGCCTGGAAGAAACGGAGTGAACTCATAGCAAGATGAAACACAGATATATGCGGCTATGTCAGTATAAACTTTATTCATAAAACAGCGAGAGGGCACAAGTCATGCATGTAGATCCCATAAATTATGTTCAAGAAAGTTTTTGGTGACCCTCAAATTCTTCAAATTATCAAGAGTGAAGAGATATCTATGAAGTGGAACCTTCAGAAACTGAACATAGAATCTGAAATACATGTTTTTTGCACCGCATGGCTCGCTGGACTGAAACATTGCCAATTAACACCCAATTCCACTGATTTCACATAATGCTTAAAAGAATGTAGACCGGTTTACAAGTCAAAAGCTACTCCACGGTGAAATTGTGGACTGTTTCTTCCCTTAATAGTTCGTATCTGGAGCTATCTCCTCTCTGGAGCCACCATCTAAATACACGGATAGTCGATGTTCACGCAAAGGATCGAGGGGTGTCGCGACCAAGGATGCCATATATACAGATTTATCAGTACTATACAAATTTCTGAGCATCGGTACAGATTTCGTTTTTAATGAAATACAGCTTTTGAGCTATTTTATTTTTGTATGGGATACATATTTTTCACCCAAATTTTGTATGGGATACAGATTTTTGGAAATAGCGATACAGATTTTTCAAAAATCATCTGGCATCCCTGGTCGCGTCGCGACTACACCGTCACTTCACTCTTTTCCTACATTTCCTGCAACTGGGGGACCACTATCAAACGGGATGCCCGACTAGATGAACATAACAAGAATATATTATAATTATATCTTAATGTGATATAACTAACAAATTATGTTATAATTTTGTTACGACATGGACTGTTAATTATTTTTTCAAACTAAATTATAACAAAATATATTATAATCGTTTATAACTAATTTTGTTACAAATAAATCAGAACAAACTCTGTTATAACTTTGTTATTTTTGCAACTGAACAAAATGATCAGTTAAAAAATAACATAATTATATCAGAATATGAAATAATTTTCAATTTAAACTATATTACAAAAATAATAAATTTGATTATGTATTCGTTTTTTATTCATTGCTTGTAGGGCAAAAGGTCGACGGATAGCAGTTAAAAGATCAAAAAATGCAAATAAGGAAACATCTTTATTCTGTGTAATTGAAAAATTTAAGAAAAAAACATTCAATTGCTGTTGAGGGGCTGCAGTTTTGCTTGTTTTTTTTTTATTGCGTAGAATGCCGGAAGCGTAACTGAAAAGTACTCATATTTTTCCAAATTTGAACCGATTTAAGTGAACTTCGACTCGTTTAAATAAGAAATCATTTTTTATTGATTGGTTATGCGAATAGAACGGTTGGGTTACGCGGTGTTACCAAAAGTTCTAATTTTCAGGACCATGTCCTTAAGCTATTGAGGGGCTCAGATGCAAAGAGGTGTAAGTGACCATTTTGTCGAGTTTGAGCTGATCATATCAAAAACTCTTCAGATTTCAAGATTTCAGGAACTTTTTTAGGATTATTTTTATGATGATTAGAAAAACTTCAATAAATCAGAGACAATTTAGTTGATATTGGAACTCCATATGTTTTGTATGGGATGAAAAATTGATGAAAAACTTCAAATCTCATTTACTCGAAAGTGGGTTTTTGTAACTTACACCCCTTTGCTTCTAATCCCCTCTATTCTAATATCGACCTTGTTGGAGTTAACGTATTGAAAATACATGGTCTCTCGGGAAACATGCTCCGTAATGACTACTTTGAAGTCAATACTTTGGGCCTAGGCTGGGCAGATATGCTATTGCAGCTGGTCTATTGAAAATTACACGCGTATGGCTATTCGGGATTTCCTTAACCCACGGTCACCACATCGGTTCAGTCGGATTTGTTCTAGATGGAAAAAATAAATATGGATTAAATTAGACCAATATTGTCAAAATCGGAGAAAATTTATCGCAGATATAACAAAGTTTACCTTCTTTAGTTTATTGACTGTTCATATTATGAAGTAAAAAATAAATGTACTGATTTATCGACCGTATTCTATAATTAACTTGATGATTTTGTGGCTATATCGGTCTCTTTCTACTCATAAGTATAAGGGAGTAGAGATCAAAGTGGATAATGAAATGATAGATATGATAGAACGTAGCTTTTTCGGAATTCGCACTCCGTTCATAGAGGTATGTCTATAAAGCTACCGATCGATAGAATTTGTGATGAAAACAGAACAATACATTAGGCAGTCGGGTGCCTGAAACTTTTGCCAGTCTTGGTAAGGTGGTATGAACTACCAACCAAGCCGATCTGTTTAAAAGCACAGGTCACACGGCAGAAGTTTCACGCATTCGATGTATTCGTTCAATACATGGCCTACTTGCCTAATTTCACCTTCTATAAAATTTTCACACTTGTTCGCTACCTAGCGAATTCTATCATATCTATCATTTCATTATCCACTTTGATCTCTACTCCCTTATACTTATGAGTAGAAAGAGACCGATATAGCCACAAAATCATCAAGTAAAAAATAAAGGCATTACAACTTCTAGAAATTTTATCAGACTTTTCTGTATTTTTTATTTTATTCATTGCTTTAATTTGAGTTTTTGGGTAAATATAGCATCATGGATACTGATATGTTTATCTAAGTATTTATTTCCTTTTTTCAATATCCCAGTCCCGTTACGGTGCCAAATTCCTATAACTTTTCTATGATTCCCAATTCTTATAAAATTTGTAGCTTCTAAAAGTGATACATCTTTTTTTTTTTGAATCTCAAAATTGAGTAAATATAATTGGATTTATATGTCATTTTAACAGTACTGCTATTCTAACTTCTAAATATAACGTCAAAAAGTACCAAACAGGCTACGTATTATGAAGTAATGCATGTTAGTGAGCGTGGAGATGTGGTGCTAAATAGAAATGTCAACTATACAGCCATTTCTGCTCAATTGATGATTGCATTTGTCTATAATAAGTTTTTTCTTTCGACCTATTATTATTCGACCATATATTCTTTGACATTATTATGTCATAAATATCTTTTTTCATCATTAAAAATAATTTAAAGTAGAATAAAACTAAATAGCATCTGCAGAAGTAATCATATCGGCATATGATATAATTGTGAGGCCGCACGGGACGACGTGTAATTTTTCCTATCTTCCCTCTCTTTCTAACAATTTGCCTCGCGATTTTGAAGAAGCAAATATTAATTTCCACTGCACTGACGTAGCTGAAACTTTAGTCGATTGTGCACGACAAGTGAGCAAATGAACGATCAAATTTCTAGTCAATAATATGAAGTAGAAGTTGAGATTTGCATCTTACTAGCAACAGAGCAATGGCGGACGATTCAACCACCGTCCCGTCCGGCCTTAAAACAAAGCCACATTTTACCTTCGCTCACATAGGTACGTGTACAATCGCCGTTCTCGCAGCGCGAAGAAAACAAAAAACAAAACAAAACATCTCCGTCCGGAAAGAATCATTAACGACTAGCGTCTTTGTCGCCGCCAAAATGCACCCCATGACGAAGCTCAATCATAAACAGTCGACTAGCAATTTTTTCGCCGTTCTCTTTGTTCCTTGGACGGGCCATGCGAACGCCACCACTGTTATTAGTATTTCAGTGCGCATGTCTGCGCACCGCTATAGCGCAGTTGGTAAGAGAGAGAAGTTCATTGTTTGATCTTGCATTTAAATCTCTGTCTAGTTTTGTCCTGCAACTGACAAACAAGAGATGGGGGAATAGGGAAACTGACAATACGTAGAACCAGTAAGGCTTCTTTCGACGCTCACTTCAGGTGCTGTAATAGCCACATTGGTAAAGGCGACTGAAAATTTACGATGACAGCATTAGTGGTTCGAATCCCGTCCGGGTTTGTAAGTTTTAATGATTCGAAAGTTTTTTTTATGTGACCTATAATGTTCTAAAAATAGAATAACACACTCAAAATGATTACCCAAAAATGAGTATAAAAATTAGTTTTTACCCTATTTGATTTTACCCTAATTGAAAATATGAAACTGTATTATAATTTTGATATATTTTATCAAAAACTTAGAACAGGGCTTGATATATTTTTGATGCATTTGTAACAAACTCTGATACGCTTTTGTTAAAACCCTTATGATTTTTAGTTAGAATTTTTGTTATTTTAACAACATCCTGCATCTAAATTATAAGTGCCTATGTTAGAAAAAATCTGTATAACATAATAACATATTATGATATAATTTTGTTATGATCGCCTAGTCGGGTGTAGATCGTGAAGCGCGAAAACTTAAAAATATGTGTTATTTAAATCGCTGAAATCAACAGATTTCGAAACCACTCTTCAGCACCATGGAACCGTTTTGCAACCTACATAAACCCACGAAGATCCTCCCACAGCACCCTTGAATTCCTTTAAAATTCTCCAGAAACCTTTTGAATCCCCTTGAAGGCCCGCTGTAACGCAGTCAACCCCTTTGAACCACCTGAAATTCCATGAGACTACGCTAAAACCAACCTCCAATTCCCATTGAAATTCCCTGAATCTCTCTTAAATCGTCTTTAACCCTTTGGAGCCGGAGGGGTCATACATGACCCCAACATAGAAACAGCTGTATAAATTCACCCATTCGATAGAACAGAATACTGTCTTCGGTAAAGTTGTTGCAAATTGAGTCCTCTATTAAGGAAAAAATTGGAATATTTGTATTTGGGACTCCATTAATAACCTAAATTTGAAAACACGATATAATTGACATACCAGTTGTTCTAAAAGCTGAACTTGGATGTGGGTTACGTTTATATGTATTCATTTAGCCTTCATCAAGAATATCAAAAGTTGTTTTGTATTCTGGGATGTTCTAGGTGTTCCAAACTTCCCTACAGTGAAGTCCTTCAAATCTTCTAGAATAATTTTATGTATTTGCGCCACAAATAATAGCATTGTACAAACTACTGGGATTCGTGAAGCTCTTGACACCTACAATGTCATTTATAGACACTATAGGGATATTCCAGGTCAGCCAAACTGCCTTGGAGTTCAGAACTTCAGGTCTACACTCGTAACAGTAGCCATACTAAGTAACAGTAACACTCGTAACAGTAGCTATACTAAGTAACATTGCATAATCAACCGCAGTTACTGTAGCAATCTGAAGCATACTAGCTTATTATAAATCTTTGGAACATTCAGGGTCGTCCAAACTGTTCTATAATGAAGTCTTTCAAATCTACAAGAATAACTTTATGTGTTTTTACCATAAATTATAGTATTTCATAATCTGCTGGGATTCGCGAAGCTTTTGAAATCTCAAATGTCATTTTGAGACACTATGGGAATGTTCCAGGTTAGTCAAACTATCTTTGAGTTCAGAACTTCAGATCTACACTCGTAGCATCAGCTATATCTGACATACTGAGTAACGTTTATTAATCAATCGCGGTGTCTGGACCCGCCTGAAGTCTACAATATATTATTGTGAACCTTTGGGACAGTGAGGGTTGTCCAAAATATCTTAAAGTTAGTAACAGTAGTTATTCTCACAATGAACTTTAAACTGTAATCCCTAATCCCCCTGGTATATCATGAGTCATTTCAAGATAGTTTTGAAATATTCCTGATCAACAACACTACTCTGGAGACCATGGCTTCAGGTCTGCACTTGTGATAATAGCTATTGCTACTACGTTAGGTAGTGTTACATAATCCACTGTAAAGCAGTTGAAGGAACAAAAAGCGTTGTTATGTATATTTGGGATATTAAGGGCTTCCTTACTGTTATGAAACTTAGTTGATAAAAATATGTCACTTTCAGAAGACTTACTGGACATGATAGATTACAAACCGTAGCTTTTAATGAAAAAAGTTATCATTACACCCGTAGACATAAGGATCAAAACTCAAGAACGGTTTGGATGACCTAGCATATCCCAACTGATCCGATATTGTCTATTAACCTTTCAGAAGGCTTACTGGGCATGATAGATTACAAATCGTAGCTTTGTTTAATGAAAGAAGTTACCGCTACACCTGTAGACTTTAGAATCTAAACTCAAGAACAGTTTGGATGACCTAGCGTACCCCGACTGATCCGATATTGTCTATTAACCTTTCAGAAGACTTACTGTACATGATAGATTACAAATTGTAGCTTTGTATAATGAAAGACGTCACAGTAACAACTGTAGACTTCAGTATCTAAACTCAAGAACAGTTTAGATGACGTAGGATATCTAGACTGATCTGATATTGTCTTTAATCTTTCAGAAGACTTGCTGGACATGATAGATTACAAATCGTAGCTTTGTATAATGGAAGAAGTTACCGTTACACCCATAGACTTAAGGATCTAAACTCAAAAATAGTTTGGATGATCTAGGATATCCAGAAAATAAATTCATAATACTTTACCGTTTTTGTGGTATTGACCAGCAAAACTACAGAAAAACGTAAGAAAAACTCCATAATAACGTTTGGAAAAATTCCGGCTTCAGAGGGTTGAAATATTATGGATCCTCCTCCTTAACTTCTCTTTTATATTCTCTACTAGCAGTCCCGGTAAACGTCGTACTGCCTGCCTACTTTGTTTTTGACATCCGGTTCCATGAAGAAATGGCCCTCAAAATGGAATTTCTGATTTTCTCGTTTTTCTCGCCTTCCCGGTTACTTTTCCTCATTATTTTTTCGTACGAACACGTCGGAGTCCTGGCGGAATGCAACAGTGAAAGAATCATGTCGATCTGTTGACCCGTTCCCGAGCCTATTTGTGACATACAAACACCATTCCATTTTTATTTATATAGATAACCCCCTGAACAACCACCATTAAACCCTACTACTAGAACCCTTTGATATATGTTGAAATATCCTGGAATTCCCGCTAAATTTCCTGAAACCTGAAGCCCCTTAGTCACATTTGAACTCCCCAAAACTTCTACTGAAATCCAACCGAAACCCTAAAATATCCGGAGTCACTAGAATTCGTACAACAACACCCTGAAACCCCCTGAATGCTTCTGCAATCCTCCACAATCCCTCTGAATCCTTTGTGTCCCACTTAAACCTCATGAAACTTCCTGAACTCCAATGAAACTCCGTTGAAGTCCCGTATCGTAGCTGAATTCATCGAAATATGCCCAGTTGGGTTGTCAACCTGTCTGTTCCGGATGAAAGTCAGGATCTGGGAAACCGTACAGCTACCGGAGGAGTTGATGGAATGGATTGTCTGCCCTATTTACAAGAAAGGCGATCATTTGACATGTGAGAACTTCAGAGCGATCACCATTTTGAATGCCGTCTACAAAGTGCTATCACAGAACATCTTCCGTAGTCTGTCACCTAAAACGAAAAAGTTCGAGGGAAGTTATACAGCTGGCTCAAAAGACAGCAAGTCGAAAACGAACCAGATCTTCACCGTATGGCAAATCCTTCATATATGTCGTAAATACCAGGTCCCAACGCATCGCCTGTTCATCGGCTTCAGACAGCATGCGACTATACAGAGCTATGGAAATTAGTCCGACTGATCCAAACAATGATGGACAGTGTGTAAAAATGCGTAAGAGTTCCGATTTCCGATGTCCAATTTTCAAAATAGCTCTGGAAGATGTAATGCAACAAGCCGGATTCATCAGCCGGGCAACATTGTCACCACAGAACATTTGGAAAGGTGGCAGAGCTACACACTCACCTGAAACGCGAGCAGTGAAGGTCAGACTGACAGTCTAGGCAGTAATGCCACGATAGACGGAGATACCTTCGAGATAGTGGAGGAAATCGTCTACCTTGGATCCTTACTGATGACTGAAAATAAGGTAAGTTGTGACCAAAAAAAGTTAGGATGCCTGACTGGATTATTTGACATTATAGGATTAGAGTTCGAAAAATTTACTGGAAGCAGACCGTTAGGCCGAATGCCATTAGGCCGAATGCCATTAGTCCGAAAGCCGTTAGGCCGAAAAGGTCATTAGGCCGAAAGGGTCGTTAGGCCAAATAGGTCGTTAGGCCGAATTATCGACAAAAACACCTGGTAGCGATCTGGGGGTAGCATGTTACTCTTAAACTAATCATCATATAAGAAAAATTACAGAGTCAATAAAAATGTCGTGAGAGGAAATAATCTCAAAATGAAGCTCCAACTTGGAGAGGATTGTTGAAGGACCAATTTATACAAAAACCTAACTGTTTGTTGAAGGAGTCGGAAAGGCTATGAGAGGTGTCATTTCCGCTCATTACTCTCGAGCTTGAATGTCTACGAGAGGAGTTAATGTATGCAAAAGGCTATCTGTGGCGCAAACAAGAAACTCAAGCGTGCTGTTATGAAAGAGACAGCATCACAGCATCGGAATATATGCCACCGAGTTAGAGTTTTATGAAAAGGCAGTATGGGAGCTGACATTCGAGGACGATGTGTTACGTCAAGATGGCCGAACTATAGCAGGCTGTGATTTATGTAGCTAGCAAGTTATGAAAAAAATAAAAGATATAGTATCTGCAACTGCACGTCTTTCTTCACTACAGTATAAAGATATTCAATTCAGAAACATTGCTATTCTACCCAAAATAAAAGCATCAACATCGTCCCCTCATTCTACCATAAGAAGGGTAGAAAAATGAAAGCAGCACAAAGGCAACCAATTCGATAAAACTGTCAATTGGAATCGCCTGCGTAGTCCCCCAGTGGACAAAAGAGCTTTAAATTTTTTTTTTTGTTTTTATTAACGTATATAGAGCTTTAAATAAGCTTATGTGGTTAAGACTAAAAAAGCATTACAACTATTAAATTTTTCATCGGAGATTTTTCCTTCTTTAAAATATAGGCTATTCTTTTTAATTTAACTGCTCTACTCATTTATAAGTATTGTTACGTGCAAGCCCCTCGTATGGTAATGAGCCACTTTTAACCCTAACGCTGTCAGATGGAAGTGACGGACGACTGACATTATTCACACTGATAGACAAAAGACATCGAATAGCAAGAGGTCAGAATTAGATTTGTTGAACTCGTTGATATATAAAGATATTTCTATTGTAAGTTAACATGCATAATTTTGTTCTTAATGTACTTAACTAATTGAACTTACAGGCTAATTTGTACTTAAAACCTAATTAGAAAAATTTTGTTCACGATTGCTTAACTGAGGAGACTAAATTGTGAGTATAAACAATTCCCTAAAAGTACCATGCAATAATAAAATAATATTTCAGCTTGAGCTTTATCATACCGCAAAGACGAGTTTTGCTTCAAGAACTTCGAAGAACGTGAACAAAATCTCAAGAATTTACCCATACACGATGCCTAGGAAGACACGCTCGCAAACAAAAGGCAAATCAAAGGCGTCGGTAGCCACTCGACAAATCGGTGATACACGTGCTGCGAACACTATACAGAACACAATGCATCGGAGGCGACAATGGGGGACGTTGCTCGGGGAGAGAGGAATGTATCTCAGGCCCGTATGCCCCAAGTGAGATTCGTATCATCTGATGTTGTTGATTGCGGAGATCAGTATGAGTGTGTGGTTTGTGATCAGCCGAATAACGCCGAGGAATGCATGGTACAATGCCATAAGTGTACCAATCTGTACCATTTCACTTGTGCCCAAACCAGTGGTGGCCTCGAGGATCGATCCCATGTGTTCTTATGCACCTGATGTACCCCCCGAAATGCTGGTCCAACACCAAGTTCTATAGCTGGATTGTCAGACACGTCGAGCACACGGAGAGCTAGACTGGCCCGTGAGCTCGAACTGCTTGAAGAAGCAAGACGGTTAGAGGAAGATGCTCAACGGGAGAAGTTGGAACGTGAGAAGCAAATGAGCGAAAAGGCAACAAGGGAGAAGATTGAACGTGATAAACAATATCTGGCAAGGAAGCGAGAACTTCTTAGCCAACAAGACGAGGAAATTGAAGCTGCAAGTTTAAGGAGCAACCGTTCTGTTCGGTCCTCATCTAAAAGAGTTGAGGATTGGATCGTCAAACAGGCAACCAATATGGGCTCACGTGTAGTTGAAGAGACGTCGGCATCTGCAGACCCCACAAACTGTTCAGCTGTGACACCGACAGTGCCGTGTACTCAGCAACGCAGCTCCACTCCGGTTCAAATCGGCGTACCAGGTATCAAACGTTTTACCATCAAGAACGAGCCCTTTGATGTCGATCGTATTTCTGCTGCTCGCACAACCGGAAGTATTACGATCGGAGATAACGACATCGACGAAGCTATCGGAGGAGTTTTACCCGTGGATGATGGTAAAATTTCTCCTGCCATTTCATTGGTGGACCTCAAACCGCTTCAAAATCTGCTGGAAGAGGAGGAACCATCTATCACAAAGATTGGAACCAAGGCGAAAGTTACTAATAGTGTATCTCTGCCATACAGTCAATGGCAAAGTGAAACAGGCTTTCTACGCAGAGCGAAAGTGCTAGAGGAACGTCACCAAAAAGATAATGAGATTCGGCGAAAACGTGAGCTGGATCTGGTCAATCAAATTCGGCATTTACAGATCCAAAAGGAGGAGGATGTGCACCAACGTCAGGAATACGAATTGGAAGTCAAGAAACAGCTGCAGCAGTTCAACGACAGACAAAATGCCATGGAAGTACGCCGACAACTTGAATTGCAACAGAGGGATGCCGAAATAAATCGTCTGCGTGAAACGGAGCAGCGGTTAATGGTTCAGCTGCATTCACTTAATCAGGCTCTTCAACGGAACGACGACTTCGCCGGGCGAACCAACAATGCTACCCGAGGGCTCCCGTGTGCGGTGCTGCCGGACGGCACGCGACTCCAGCGGGCACTGGTACACCCTGAAGTACTCATCGATGACCCAAAAGGAACACCTCCGGCCACCAAATCTACGGCTGACCCGAATCTGGTAAGTGCCACCCAAACGTTCCTTAGTCAAACAAAAGAAACCCCTCAACCACATCACTTCTATACCGACCACGACACTGTAAACCCCTTGACACATTTCGGTGGCTCAATAAGAGAAAATCCCCTATCACACACCTTTTCTGACCACCAAACCTTGAACACTTCGACTCCCAATGGAGGTCGTTCGACCTACTCTGATCGTATCGAAACCCCAACAAACTATCCGAATACATTCCAAAGTGCAGCGCCCTATCACCAGTTCCAGCCAGCAATACCTCCTGAAGCTGGCGGCAGACTTGGGAACAGTTTCCAGCCAGAAGTATTTCGTCCTTCCCCGGAGCAGCTGGCCGCCAGGCAAGTACTGTCGAAGGAGCTACCAACATTTGCGGGAGATCCGGTGGACTGGCCTCTTTTCTTCAGCAGCTATCACCATTCGACACAAGCTTGTGGATATTCCGACTTCGAAAACCTTCTACGACTGCAACGTGCCTTGAGAGGACCAGCTAAGGACGCAGTGGGCAGTTTCCTGTTACATCCTTCAACGGTTCCACAAATTCTGTCGACCTTGCAAACTTTGTTTGGACGTCCGGAGCAAATTGTGCACAACCTCATCGAAAAAGTGAGAAGTACCCCAGCTCCAAAACCAGATCGAGACGTTGGTGACGTTTGGTTTAGCAGTCCAAAATTTGTGTGGCCATCTGAGAGCTGTAGGACTGGATTGGCATCTGTCGAACCCAATGCTACTACAGGAGCTTGTCGAGAAGTTACCAGCGAATGTGAAATTCAATTGGGCAATGTATCAACAGCAGTTTTCGGTTGTTGATCTCAACGTATTCGGCGAGTACATGACACGTGTGACGTCTGCGACCAGTAGTATAACTGTGTCCAACCTGCCGCCAAAGTCTATCAAGGATGACCGTGTCAAGACAAAAGATAAAGCTTTCGTAAATGCGCATACCACCGGACAGAAAGATCATGTGCTAGAGGATGATGCGGCCGATAAGACGGAACTGCGCAAGAACCGTGCGATTGACGAGTTAACAGAAACAACGAAACGGTGTCCAGCGTGCAAAACTGAAAATCATCAGGCAAGTGAGTGTGCAAAGTTCAAATCTCTCAACTTGGACGATCGTTGGAATCTTGTTAAGGACAACAAGCTTTGCCGCCGATGCTTGAATTCTCACTCAAGATGGCCTTGCAAAGGGGAAGCGTGTGGCCTTAACGGTTGCCAAAAACTACATCATCGTTTGCTGCACTACGATCCTGCGACAGACTCACGAAAGCTGGAGCAAAGTACGAATGCAACTGTCACGATACATAAAAAAACTACGACATCAATGCTGTTCCGAGTGCTCCCTGTGACACTGTATGGAAAATTCGGCGAGGTAAACACATTCGCTTTCCTAGATGACGGGTCGTCCGTCACACTCGTTGAACGCGAAATCGCTCAAACATTAGGACTTGATGGGCAGAGGGAATCGTTGTGCATCCAGTGGACAGGTGGTATCAACAAGGGAATAGCAGACTCTCGTCTGGTTCAAATAGATATATCAGCCCAAGGAAGCAACAAACGCTTTACAATTGGAGAAGCGTACACCGTGGACAAGCTGGGTCTTCCGCAGCAATCTTTGGACTTCGAGGAAATAGCTGAGCGATTCAAATACCTGAAAAAGCTAACCGTTAAAAGTTTCGAAGCAGCCGTACCGGGAATATTGATCGGCATCGACAACGCTCATCTTCTTGCTACACTCAAGTTACGAGAAGGGAATATACAAGAACCAATCGCGTCCAAAACCCGAATCGGTTGGGCTGTATACGGGAGAATACGAGGGGGAGAACAGATGCAACATCGTCAGCTGCACATTTGCAAACGACCGACACTCAGCGATCTTAATGAATATGTCCGCGAGTTTTTCACCCTGGAGAGTTTGGGCATTGCAGCAGCGCCGTCCGTAGAAAGTGCTGAAGATGACCGCGCGCGTAAAATTTTGGAAAATTCTACGAAGCGGACCAACTGTGGCAAATTCGAAACTGGTTTGCTATGGAAAAACGATTATGTGGAGCTCCCTGACAGCAGACCAATGGCGGAAAAACGTTTAAAATGTTTGGAAAAACGTCTAGAGAGGAATCCGGCATTATACGAAGCAGTTCGTAGACAAATAACGGAGTTCAAGTTCAAAAGATTTGTGCACGAGGCTACGAAAGACGAGCTTCAAAGTTTCGACGTTCGACGTACGTGGTATCTCCCTCTTAATGTTGTTACAAGCCCGAACAAACCTGGAAGAATCCGTCTTGTCTGGGATGCAGCAGCCCAAGTAGATGGTACTTCTTTGAACGACCAACTCCTCACAGGTCCAGACCTGTTGACATCGCTGCTAGCAGTAATGTTCCAGTTCCGAGAACGCGAAGTAGTGATTACGGCGGATATAATGGAAATGTTTTTGCAGATCCTTATTCGACCCGAGGATCGTAGTGCTCTCCTGTTTTTGTGGCGAGATTCGCCCGAGCAGCCAGTAAAGATCATGGTTACTGACGTGGGAAGGCGGATTTCTTCATTCGTAACTGGAGATCAAATAAACTGGAAGTTCTTGAACGAATAGAAGAAGTTACTCCTGTGTCAACTAAGCAATTCACTGCGGGAAAGGAGATCAACCTTGAACGAGTCTTGGGAATGATGTGGTTACCTGACGAAGACGTCTTCGCCTTCAATTTCTGCCTACGGGATGACATCCGGCACCTGATGAATGGTGAAGCCATTCCAACTAAGCGAGAAGTATTGAGCGTAGTAATGAGCTTGTATGACCCACTTGGACTAGTTGCGGTATTCGTCGTTCATGGAAAAGTGATCATCCAGGACACTTGGAGAGCGAACATCGGTTGGGATGACAAAATTCCGTCTCAAATTTTCTGTAAGTGGAAGCAGTGGTTGTGTATGTTGGCAGAGATTTCCAAAGTGAAAATTAACCGATGTTATTTTCCGGGATATGATCCGAACAGCTACGATTCGTTGCAGCTGCATATATTTGTTGACGCCAGTGCAGAAGCCCATGCTGCAGTGGGCTACTTTCGCATTATAGACAAAGGAGAAGTCAGATGTTCGTTGGTTTCATCAAAAACGAAGGTAGCACCTCTTCAAGCTCTATCAATCCCTCGCCTTGAATTGATGGCAGCTTTGATTGGCGCACGTTTGAGGAAAACCATTGAGGAAAACCACTCCATTAAAGTCACTCGTACATTCCTTTGGAGCGATTCCACTACTGCTATTTCCTGGATCAAATCAGACTCAAGACGCTACCGCCAATTTGTAGCGTTTAGAGTTAACGAAATTCTAAATTTGACTACGGTGGATGAAGTGTAGAATTAGCATAAGTTAAAATACACATAAATACAAACAAAAAAAAAAAAATACGGTGGATGAATGGAGATGGATTGGGACAAGAGCCAACGTCGCGGACGAGGCAACAAAATGGTGTAGAAGGTCATCTATTGATCCGGATAGCCGTTGGTTTCGTGGATCCGCTTTCTTGTACGAACGAAGAAACGACTGGCTAGACGAGCAATGTGAAGAGACTACCGAAGAACTTCGTCCATCCTTTGTAGGTACCCACCTCATCGCAAAAACAATAATTGATTTTGCGCGATTTTCCAAGTTTGTACGGCTGAAGAGGACTGTAGCGTACGTCCACCGATATCTAGACAACTTGTATCGAGCTATCAATGGTATTCCACGCATAACTGGAAAAGATCTGACACAAGAAGAACTGCAAAAAGCTGAGGTATCGTAGTGGAAAATTGCACAGTCAGAAGCTTACTCAGATGAAGTGGCAGTATTGAAACGTAACAAAGATATGGGAAGCGATGAGATTCCCATTGAAAGATCCAGTAGGTTAGCGAACCTTACACCGACGTTTGATGATGAACAAATTCTGCGAGTGGGCGGTCGAATAGATGCGGCAGATTATCTGTCGTTTGATGCGAAGTATCCAATCATATTACCTCGAGAGCATCGCATCACAGAACTTCTACTAGGATGGTATCACGATAAATACAGACATGCAAACGACGAGACCGTGTTGAACGAGGTCCGCCAAAGGTTTTTCGTGCCGAAGCTTCGAGCAAGTCTACGCAAGACGAAAACACGATGTATGTGGTGCCGAGTTTATAAGTGCATCCCGATGACTCCAAAAATGGGACCGCTTCCGAAAGTCCGATTGACGCCATATGTACGAGCTTTCACCTTCGTCGGAATTGATTATTTCGGCCCGTATCTGGTAAAAGTTGGCCGAAGCGTTGCTAAACGCTGGGGAGTCGTATTCACCTGCTTGACTATCAGGGCAATTCACATTGAAGTTGCCTGTAGTTTAACCGCCGATTCTTGCAAGAAAGCTATACGGAGATTTATAGCAAGACGTGGAACACCGCAAGAAATCTATACCGATAATGGAACTAATTTCGTTGGAGTTAGCAGGGAGCTAGCCAAGGAACTCGAGTCGATTAATACGGAACTCTGCAACTCTATTACGGATACGTACACGAAGTGGAGATTCAATCCACCCTCAGCACCTCACATGGGAGGCTGCTGGGAAAGGATGGTGAGGTCCATTAAGACGGCGCTTGAAGTAGTTCCTGTCGATCGCAAGCTAGATGACGAATCGTTGTTGACGATGTTCTTGGAAGCTGAGAAAATGATTAATTCGCGACCCCTGACGTTCGTATCTCTATCTACGTCTGATGATGAAGCAATTACCCCGAATCATTTCCTGCTGCTTAGTTCTGGTGGAGTACAGCAACCAGTAAAATTACCAGTGGACGAAAAACAAGCTTTGCGAAGCAGTTGGGATTTTATTCAACATACTTTGGATCGGATGTGGCGGCGTTGGGTAACGGAATACCTTCCGACCATTACAAGAAGGACGAAATGGTTCAGAGGTGTCATACCGATCAATGTGGGTGAATTAGTGGTCATTGCTGATGAAAAGGTAAGAAACAAATGGTTGAGGGGTAGGGTGGTGCGTGTGTATCCCGGCAAAGATGGAACAATACGGAAGGCGGATGTGATGACTACAGGAGGACTACTGAACCGAGCTGTCGCTAAGCTTGCACTCTTGGACGTGGAGTTGAAGGATGACGCCATACCGGAAGTTGAGGCGCCATGAGGGGGAGGATGTTACGTGCAAGCCCCTCGTATGGTAATGAGCCACTTTTAACCCTAACGCTGTCAGATGGAAGTGACGGACGACTGACATTATTCACACTGATAGACAAAAGACATCGAATAGCAAGAGGTCAGAATTAGATTTGTTGAACTCGTTGATATATAAAGATATTTCTATTGTAAGTTAACATGCATAATTTTGTTCTTAATGTACTTAACTAATTGAACTTACAGGCTAATTTGTACTTAAAACCTAATTAGAATAATTTTGTTCACGATTGCTTAACTGAGGAGACTAAATTGTGAGTATAAACAATTCCCTAAAAGTACCATGCAATAATAAAATTAGCTTTTAATAGCTTTTTCAGCTATTAACTTTTTCATCAGAGTTTTACCTTCTTCTGAACATAAGCTGTTTTTAAAATTTGGCTGTTTTACTCATATAAGCATTTCAACTATCAATTTTTTATCGGAGGTTTTTCTTTCTTCTGAACATAGACTGTTCTTTCTAGTTTCTAGTTCTAATTCCACTCAAGTTTTTAAGAATAAAAATGCATTAGAGCTATTAAATTTCACATCGGACTATTTCCTCCCTATAAAACATAGGCTCTTCTTTCTAGCTTAACTGCTATACTCACTATAAGCATTACAGCTATTAAATTTTTCATCGGAGCTTTTTCCTTCTTTTAAATATAGGCTGTTCTTCCTTGTTTAGCTGTTCTACTCATTTATAGGTTTACAGCCACTAACTTTTTCATCAGAGTTTTTCTTCTGAACAAAGACTGTACTTCTAATTTAACTGTTTTTCTCATTACTTCTATATATTTTTTCATCGGAGATTTTTCCTTCTTTTAAACAAGGTTGCGACCATTCATTTGCAAAGATTTACATTCATTTGCTATTATCTCAGTTCAGAAGCATGCTATCGAAAAACAATGTATGGATGAATTTAACCTTGTAGTTTTATCTGAAAGTTTGCCGAATAACATTGGGGTCGCACACGCATACCAGAGTCGTGAGCGAGCTGTGAAGGCAACTTTCCACAGCGTGAATGTAATTTACATTCACTGTCTACTGCACTTGTTCCAGCAGATATCGAGATTGACTTGTCCATTGAACTGGAACCAACTGTCATCAATACGGAATTGCTCGCTATACTGACACCAGTGGACAGACTTAGCTACCGAAGGGGGGCCGGTGGACATCATGGTCGTCTTGGCCGCCGAATAGGTATCGACGGTTGGCTTAACTACCGAACTGATACCAATAGACGATAAGCGGCGGACATTCGGTAAACAACCGAACGGAAATCGGCAGACATCTGGTTGGACTTGACCACAAGACGGAAACCGATGGACATCATGATGGAGTTGTTCATCGCACGGACATCTGTAGAACACATGATTGTTCTGGGTTTCCGAACAAGTATAGAGGGGGCTATGGTCGGATTTGATTGATTGATTTATCTTTATTTGAGAGACTTTCAGCCCTTGGCTGGTTCGTCTCTGGATATGGTCGGAATCAATCACAGAACGGGCTCCGGTAGCCCAAAGATTCAAGTCGACTGCTTAATGAGATCCGGTTACACACTGGAACTGTAGCCTGGAGCAACGCAGTTTCATGGTAAATAACACGACACAACTTTTCATCGACTTGCCGAGGCAAGAGCACCAGCAACCCTCTCGACAGGAAAGCTTTATGCCATCAGCCATAGCAATGGAAAGAAATTGTCTCAAGCTTTTTTGGGCACTGGATCTTTTATCCGGTTCGAAGGACCAAATGTTCCGTTGGATATTTTTATTTACATTCGTTGAACAGTTTTTATTTGGATACCTAATAAAATCCTAACCCCTAGGATTTTACCTAAGGTTGCTTTCGAGATTCCTTCGGGAGTTAACCCAGAAGCTCTTCCGTGAATTCCTCCTGGAGTTTCTACGGGGATAGTTCCAGGAGTGCTACAAGAATTAGAAATAAGAAACTCATTCTGAGATTCTTCATCTGATTCTCTTAAAGTCTCTCCAGGAGATCCCCCAGACAACCAGGAATCGCATAAGGATGCACGCTGTACTTCGTATAAAGTACTATTTTAAGTCACTATCGCATATGATGGTAATTTTTGTACTTACTGCGATGTATTTGGTAAAATCATATAAGAGTGCAAATTAACTTTTTTTTAATGTATGACTACATCGTAGTAGACGATATTCCGATGTTTTGTTGTGACGAACTTAGCTTATTCGCAAAAGCATTCGAGTGAACTCGCACAGTGTCAATTGAATTCGCATAATTGCGTAATGCGATAATTGTACGACTTCGCTTGGTACTTTTCTAATTATGTCAGTTTAACCCGCATTGGTGTACAAACTAAATCGCATAAAAGTGAAAATAAACTCGTTCAAATGTACATACAAACTCGCATAAGCTAGAATTGTGAACGTTGGCATATTGCGATGTGATATTTGATAACTAACTATTTTTGGCTACGCAGTCATGAAATGAACAAACGACGTTATTTATTGCCCAACGTTTCGACACGGGGTTTGTGTCTTCCTCAGGAGGTTATTCTTTGTGTCGTTATTTGTCCTATGTTTCGTCTAACTATAATTGTCGGATCACGCTGTTTTTGGTACATGACTTTAAAATTTCTGATTTTTCTCACACAACTTGTACTGGCAAGCCCTAGGGTATTCCTGAACGATTTCCTAAAGGAATCTCCGAATGAATTTTTGGTAGGATTCCAGGAAAGAATTCAAGGAGAATATCATTGAAGGAATCCATGAAGGAAACAGAAAGAATTCACAGATTAGATTTCTGGCCAATCCCAAACTCCTGTATGAATCTCCGGCATCGATTATCCGATGTGACACCTTTTTCAAGTCCCCGGAAAATCGAGTCCGACCAGTACTAGATTTCTCCAGATGTAACAATAAGGACGACTGTGTTGAAGTAGTTTCTAGGGTTGACGATGCGTCAGAGATGTTTAGTTGTTCAACGTTACCCGAGCAAGAGAAAATAGCTGAAGAATACCTAACTCAGGTGTGGAAAACCGAATACCTACAACCTGAATGAGCTATTAAGAAGCCCTGCATAAGAGGTAAAATACCTAAAATACCGGACCAATACCTTGTTTTCGTATGATACCTGACTTTGGTATGCTGCTGTTATGTGTCAGTTATTCGTTCTTGCAGGGAAAAAGCTTCC
Source organism: Aedes albopictus (assembly GCF_035046485.1). NCBI lineage: Eukaryota > Metazoa > Arthropoda > Insecta > Diptera > Culicidae > Aedes > Aedes albopictus. Next base: position 95,268,098 of record NC_085136.1, read on the forward strand.
TAATTGCAAAAAAAAACATGGAAGTGAGTACATTCCCATAACGATCAACGTAAACACTCAACCGTTGAGAATGTAGAAATTTGATTAAAATTAACGTCATACGAAATCTCATTATGTTAATCTGTGCGATGCAATTATACACACGAGTGTCGTTTAACTGCTGGCTGCTTCTGCCAGTTCTGATGGAAGCCAACAGTAAGTGCCACGCTTACGGCGGACACCGTAGCAAATCCGGTGTCGATGGTGTCGCGCTAGTAGCATCTGAACCTTTTTTTTTCTCGTGAACTACCAACGATGACGCTCCGTTCTCATCCCTGGAGGAAGCCGGTCTTGTTAATCGAAATTTGCATGCAAATAAACCTATTAGTGGGGACGAAACTTTCACGGTAGTAGATAGTCCCGTGGAGCGGAATTGGCGGAACAGTTTTTTCATGAACTTTTCCCGGGCATGCTGCGGTCAACCGCGTGTTATCCACTCCGACTGTGCAAACAATTTGCAATTTCTAACTCGTGTGCTGCTGACTTCCACCCGATTGAATCAACAAGCAATTAATTATGTGGCTAAGGAAATCAAAAGAGACTCATCAACAAGTGGTCGGTGGCAGTGCTCTCGGTGATGGTGGTAAAACCATGAGTTGGCAATAGTAGTGGCGCTGCCAGAGTGCTGTGCAGAGTGCCCACCACATGGCAACTAGTCAAATGAACTGACCTCATTATAATTGGTAATTAAAAATTTATTCACAACTTGCTCGCTCATTTATTCCGCCACCGTGGTGCTGCAGAGCGCCATCCGTGATATAGTTATAACTAACTGTGTAGCTACCTACGAATGGTCAGATAGAATATTATTTGCAAACAGATTTTTTCTTCATCCGCAGTTGTTGGAAAGTGGTCCTATCATCAAACTGTGTTCAGCAGTTGCAGCATTATCCTCTCTAACTTCAGTGCGGTAATAGAGTCGCTTCTTCGCTTTCTCCACCGACCAACCGGGAAGATTCTGGATTCTGTTTGTTCGGCGAAAAGTAAACTTGAATCAAGTAAAGCGGGAAGGAAAGTCGCGAAAGAAAGCTGATGATTATGTTTGCCAAGTGGAAGCAGTCTTGGTTGGTTATTATCCGTTCGCCACGGAGTTGGTCCTTGGATCAAAAGTCTTTGGTTGTGGATTATAATGAGCAATGTTTCTCAAGGGAACTAACTGACCAACGCAATAACGTTTCAACTTGAAGGTAAATTTGTATCTGACGACTAAACTTTGCGGCAGATCTGCTATTCCAGACTCATGTCCATGGTCTTGTATCGTGGCGCGGGAACAGCGTTTCCACGAACTTCTGACGCGCCGTTCGTTTTGGCCATGACTACTCTGTAGTAAGGGTATGCGGTATACCGAAATGTTTCGCCAAATACACCTCAAAACGAAATTCCGCGGAATTCCACGGAATTCAACTAGGCGAAATTTAGGATTTTGAATTTCGTTTCGTTTCGTCAAATGCTAAAAATTTCGCCTTCAAAAAATATAATTTGACGAAATTAAACGGAATTCCGCGGAATGTCTAATAAATTTCAAAAACAAGTTCAAAGTGTAAATGTCCATATCATCTATCGGAGATCTTGCTTATCTCAAGTTACTGAAAAGCTTGAGCTTGATTGACCGCCCGTGGATGCTACTCCAGTACATATCGCCAGACCAGCTACACTCACACAAGGACCAATGAGATAACTGCCGGGGACTATCAGGCATCTTCAGTGTGTGAGCGTTGGTGATCTTCTATTATTAGGCGACAATGGCGCCTGCCACGTCAGGTTGCAGGTCAATGTGGGGAAGGGGTATGGAAGTGATGATTGCAATCGTTTGTATCTACATCTGGCCAGCACAAATTCATGCGGATGTTGGAGTGTTGGTGGGAATTGGTTGGCAGAAGGTTCACACATTGGTGTGTGGATACCAGAGGAAGGTGATAGAATTGTGTGTTTTTATTATTTTGAAGATGTGCGACACAGCTCGCTTGATTGCATAACTTGTAGGCGTTTTCTAATAGGGCACTGTGCTGTGAAAGTTTGGAAGGAACGGAAACGGCTTTTTCAACCCGTTTCTGTTCTAGCGACGGCTATGAACATGTTTATATACATGAGTTGTATGTGTAGAGAGCAGAGAGAAAATATATAGAAAGATACAAAGTAGGAGGAAAGGGACGAGCCAGGGATTGAACCCAGGTCCTTCTGCATATAAATCAGAAGCGGTAGCCACTAGACCACCAAGCCCGTCAGCCTTATCTCAAGTTACTGAAAAGTGTTAAAAATCATTTCGAATATCGAGAAATAAACCAGTGAAAGGCTGAAAATCTCTATAATAGAGACAAAACATATCTTATACTATTATCTAGGACCATAAAGACATTTTTAAAAGCCCAAGTAACATACATGTCACAGAAGAGTCACGGTGGCGCAGGTTATTGTTGCGCAGGAGTCACTGTGACTTACTTCTAACAAATTGAAATGAACACTTACTTGCTAGAAGTAAGTCACAGTTACTTCTGTGCAACAACAACCTGTGCCGCCGTGACTTTTCTGTGGCAAGCCAAATGTGTTACTTGGGAGGATGCTTTCAACGCGGGACCATAAATAATATTTGGTTAAATTTCCTGATGGAACCAAATGTAAAAAAAAAATTGAAAAAAAACTTCATTTCAAATACCCGATAAGATTTTTTGGCAGAGTAATGAAGAAAAACAAGATTAGATGATATAGGATGTGGGATATACTAGCAAAAGTTTTAAGAAAACATGGAAGCTCTCTCAGGAGATATCTCTATAAAAATATTTGAAATCCCAGCAGGAATCGATTAAAACACATTCGGTAGAAGGTTTGTCCCATGAACAAGTTTCTAGTTAAACGCTTTTGAAATAATTTTAATTTCCACTGGAACTCTTGAAAGATATTCACCATTAAGGCGAAACTGGAAGCATTCCCTCACTTTTTGGTTTTTGATTTTTTATTAAATAACGAAGCAATATTTTCAAAATCGGTTTTCGTGCACATGTAGAGTATGGATCAAGGTATCTTCTGATTTTTTTCTGTAGTGGAAAACGTTTTTCGTTTTTGCAGAAACCATTTTTGAACAAAATTTCAAAAAAAAAATGGTTTCTGCAAAAATGGAAAACATTTTCCACCTCAAAAAAATTCAGAAGATACCTTGATCCATACTCTACATGTGCACGAAAACCAATTTTGAAAATATTGCTTCGTTATTTAATAAAAAATCAAAAATCGAAAAATTGAGAAAATGCTTCCAGTTTCGCCTTAAGGCGAGGAATGGACCTCAATTGGAATCACTCAAGTAATTTCCGTTCAATAGATTGTTTTCCCTTTAAAGGAATTCTAAATCTTATTTTTTTTTAGATAAATTCCACAATATGTTCTGGTTCTGAAGACATTGATGTAGGAGTTCGTAGCGGTATTCATGAAGTTTTTCAAGTGCATCTCCAGGGGTTCATACCGATATTTTTGGACGAATTTCTTTAACGACTTTCAGGTATGATTTGAAAATGCCGATCACGACAAATTATAACTCTGCTACAGTGATAGACATTCGTTTAGCCGAGGCCCAAAAAAAAAACAAAAAAGTGTCTGGTAACTCGTACAAAAGATTTTAGGATAAATGTTTTTTTTACATCAGTGATAGCATACCTAGTACTGTTTTATGAAAAGGTGATACATGATTGTAAATGTGACACTGAAACAAAAACGAGGGAAAACCCTTCAATTTACATTTTTTGCCTATAGACATTCGTTTAGCCGAGGTAAATGAAAAATTGGTTCTCAATAGAATTTTTGCAATTTCGTGAATCGAATTCGAGCATTTACCCAAGGCTTTTAGTTTATGACGTGTTAGCAAGATAATTGACCTTAAAAGTTTATTTATTTGTGAAGTTTTGAGAATATTACAAAAATTTGTCGCGATAAGGAGAAACGTTGATAAATAAAGAAGAATACGTTCTGTAAGCCCTCAAGTGTAACTAAGTAGTTGTTTTGAAAATATGAGACAGAATTATTGTTCGAAATGTTTAAATTATTGCATAAAATATCGTGAGAAAATTAATTATTACGGGTTTCGGTTAACCAAATTAAAATGGGATTGATAATAGCTAAAATAAATAGTTCTGTGTAGGAATAAAGGCGTATCCTAATGCCACTGAAGTATATTTGCATAATATTAGCGGTGCTGAATTAATTAGAAGACTGCCAAGTGAAAGAACTTCAAGAAGCGTTGGAATTGTTATACCCTGTTTATTTAAAAGTAGAATTTAAAACAAAATGCATGAAAAGCTATATGTCTTGGTTTAGAATCACATTATTTTTTGACATGATTTATTGGAAAGAGCATTTAAATTATGAAGCAAGTAGTTCATGCTAGAAATTTGAATACTTTCGGTGCCATTTCCCAAAATATGATACGTCCAATGTATGTCATTTCTGCCAGAATACAGTCTAGAAGATATTGTGAGCTATTATAAGACGTGGTAGTTGTAGACGCTTTGATTTAAGCAAATGATATCATCATATTTCATCAAAACAACACTTAAATCCGTGATTTTTTGAAGGTTTGCCACATTTTTTTTGTGACAAAAACATTATTTTTTTGTAGATTTTCAACCTGCACTTGTTATAATACTTTAATTAGAATATTTTGAAACACTTCAGATGCACATTACTGCAAAAATCTCAATTTGGGAACATTTTTAATATTATGACATATGTATATGTAATGCATGTAAAATTTATATGGCAACACTTCTGAAAACGGTCAAATATAAAATTTACGAGTCGTAGGTCACCATACAAAATGATTATGCTGAATATATTTGGAAACTTGATAGTTTTTATCATGTTATCCTAAAAATTGTGCAATTCATCTAAACGAATGTCTAGGCAAATTTTCAATTTTTTTTGCATTTCATGGCCAAAAAATTTATAATATATTGATTCAATTCATTAGCTGAAGCAAATATCTTAGAAGATTCTCCAAAAACTAAAAAAAAGAACATAAAATTATTACACTTGAGAAAAAAATTTTAAAATGTGCCTTGGCTATACGAATGTCTGCAGTGTGCCCAGCCAACTTTTACGCTAAGGGATCTCACTAAACAGTTCAAGTTGCTGCGTAGAGTTCAATTTCGTGTTTAGCATTCGAGAAAGTTCTTGAACGATACCTGACAGAAATATTCTACAGAAACTGCCTTTTGAATAGTCATCCCTTCTGAATTGCGTACTGCGATCGAAGAAAAACGGTTTCTTGAGCGATTCAAACAAGGAATTTCTCATGCATCAAGATAGGCCGAAAAATTCTTTCTGAATTGCAAACAGACCTTTAACCATAACCTTCTGCTATTTGAAACATTTCATGAAATTGTGAATGAAATAATCAAAGACTGCCATTGTGTGGTGATCGCCAATTTTAATCAGGATAATCTTCAAACGGCATTTTACGCTGATAAATGAATACCTCTATTAAATTCGGTAAAAGGACGTTTGTTAGCTGGATTTCATCAGGTTATTCGCCAACAAACTCTGGACGAGTGAACTTTTTTTTATAATATGCGTAGTAATGAAAACTTTGTTTTTTTTCATCGTTTGTAGCACGAGAACTCCTAGGCTAGTTTATTTTTGGACCTAAAGTTTCGAATTGAAAGGCCTGAAGGCTGAACACAAACTGGTTTTCACGAGTATTTTCTGAGTAATTCAAGCATCTATAAACTTCTTCGAAGATTTTAGATTACATGCTTCTCAAGAAGTTACGCTATTCATAGAGTTTAAGGGAACTTTGCACGCTAACACAATCAACTTTACACCAATTGATTTTATTGTTTGTATGCAGTGAGATGTGCAGTGAGTCATGTACAAAATTTCAAGTAAACAGGTCCCCTTGCCCAAATGGTCTAATATCCAACTGTGACGAATGAAGTCTAGGGGATGAGAGGAAACACAATTCATGCTACCGGTAGGAAAAAAAAACTCAAACACTCAGCATCAATTTGCACAAAATTTATATAACTGGAAAATTCCGCGGAATTTTCACGAAAATTTCGTTTCGTTTCGAAAAATATCGAGTGAATTCCGATTTCGTATCGATCTCACGAAACATTTTTGAATTTCGTTTCGTTTCGTACCGCATCGCATAAAAAATTTCACATACCGTTTCGTTTCGTATCGCTTTGAAAAAATCCCATACCGCATACCCTTACTCTGTAGGCATCACCACTGGCGGAGCCAGCTTTTTCTTCTTTCTTACTCTCTCTCCTAAACATGCAAGCGAAAGAGCGTGATGAAAGAAGGGGCAAGCTGCCTCCTCTTTAATCTTTCTTTCTCTCGTGTATATTTAGGAGAGTGAGTAAGAAAAAAGAAAATGCTGGCTCCGCCAATGGGCATCCCCCCTGGGGTCGTGTTGGCTGCCTGGCAGAGATTTTCGAAGCACGCCCGCTTACGAGTCTTAATCTCTTTATTCAGTGCCAGTTTAGCCGACCTGTAGGCCTCGCTTCGTTCAATTCTATCCTCATCGGTACGAGCCCTTTGCATCCTCCTTCTAGCTCCTAAGGCCCCTTAGCGTGTCAGCACAAATCTTGCTCTTCTTATTTGATTCTTATTCCAAACAGTTATCAAGCACGATAGTAGTTGTGTAGCCTTTCTATACCAATTCCTTAAACAAACAAACAAAAATAATACCTCTTTGTCTCGGTACGTCCAATGTAAACATTTCGAGAATATGAATCATTTGAAAGCAACTCAAGCAGTAAACTACTCTACTTCAATGAATAACAAGTAAACATATCCAAATGTCACGAAAAATGTTAGATGTTTTATGTAACAAGCTAGAAATGATCGAATTATTTTGGTACGCTCTCCCACTGTTTACACGGTAAAAAATCTGCACTGTGATATGAACTGATTGACACTTGAATTCGCACTACTGTTCAATCAGTATGTTATCAATTACATATCATTTGGCAAACAACATCCAATGCCTCTTCAATTTTAATGGAACTTCACATCAATTTGATTTCAAAACTAAAATTTAAAAAAAATGTGTTCAGCCGCAGCCAGATTCGATACCAGGTCCTTCAGAGTCACGATCAACTATTTTACCACTACACTACTTCACATTTGTTGGAGAGGTGTGAATCGAAGCGAAGCAGTTTCTACCACCTGTCATCTATATTTACTTTCATGCCCAAAACAGTCATCACCAAATCAACAGCTTTTCACTTTGGATCGTATTGCTTTTTACAGTAGTGCAAATCGAAGGGATTTTCAGTTGATTTCTCCGGTGGGTTTGTTTTGGTCCTCAAATCAACGCTGACAGCATTGCGATCTCAATGGAAAAGCATTTCTGATCATGTTGATTAGGACATTGAATAGTTAAGGGATTTTTCCCTTACATCGAGCGTGCAGAATTTTTACCGTGTATGTTTGCTGCAACAGCAGTGCTTGGTGAAGATTTCGTAAATTATAATGCTTTGCTTATTTCACTAACAATTGCGGTAAAAAAGTTAAAAAATAATCACCCCACAAATTATTTTTGATTTTATGATGCATAACCAATGTGTTTGACTGGATTGTTTAATTGATTTCGATCAATTTCATTGATGCTTTGCCCAGCAGGATCGACATCACTGCGTGCAATGATCGATGATTGTGCGCGCCAAAAGACATCACCGCGCTGCCGCCGTCGTCGTTAGTGCTGCAGTGGGTGGTAAACATCGCCAACCACATTTTTTGTGCGGACAAAACAAATCGTTAAAAATTTCTACTTTCGAGTGAAATAATGCTTAGTAACCGTGATTACTTGGAAAGAGGCTTGTATTTGAAGTAGTGTGAATACATTTTATGCCGAATATCTCGCGTGAAATTGATTATTTTATAGAATAAGAAAAGTGTCGATTTTTTACAAATATGTATTGGTGCAATGTTGTGTAAAGTTGATTTCGGTCAATGATTTTGAAGAAGCCATTTTGCGATGACACGCTAAGGGGCCTTAAACAGGATGCGCGGAGTTCTGCGATTTCTGGACACCACCAGTACACCGGTTTGCGTCCATTTCTGGGTAGGGATCGCCTTGGCATAGCGGCGTCACATGCACGGCTTAGGGTTCCGACTAGATCATCGTTGGATAGATCGTCGGTGTTACTCTCCATAAACAATCGCTCCACAAATGCCGGCTTATCGAATCGCGAAGTCAGCCATCCCCGATGACGGTCGATGACCTTCGGCTGTGGCCGTCTTCCTCCGTGTTCCACTCTGTATCGAATCGCCAGATGGTCACTATGCGTGTATCCATCGTCGATCCTCCAGTCCGAGCTAGGGTTTAGACCCGGGCTCCAGAAGGTCACATCAATGATGGACTCTGCACCATTCCTACTGTAGGTTTTTTGTCGCCTACGTTCGCGACATCCACGTTCAGTCTAGCCATAGCTTCGAGTAAGGCCCAACCTCTCGCGTTAGTCAAGCGGCTACCCCACTCAATCGCCCAGGCGTTGAAGTCTCCACCGATGACCACGGGACTCAATCCCACCATTGCGCTTGTTAACGATTCCAGCATAGACGAGAACTGGTCTATCGTCCACCTGGGAGGGGCATAACAACTGCAGTAGTATACCCCGTTGATCTTCGCTATTGCGAAGCCCTCGTGTGACGTGGAAACTATTTCCTGGACCGGAAAACGACCGGTTGTACAGATCGCCGCTAGCTTGGCCTTATCCGCTACCCAGTTTCCGTTATCGCGAGGGATGCGGTATGGGTCCGATAGTAGTGCGATGTCTGTACTTGACTCCGAGACTGACTGCCATAGCAACTGTTGTGCGGCTTCACAGTGGTGCAGACCATGGGCCCCCGTTCCCTATAGCCAAACCGGCCATAGCGAGGTAGCCCCGGTGACGAACGACGAACTCATTGCAATAGCGAAGTCGCTTAAGTTGAACAAGGCTCCGGGTCCGGATGGTATCCCGACATTAGCCATCAAGACGGCCATCGAGGCTGAGCCTGACATGTTCAGAATGGCTATGCAGATGTGCCTAGACAGAGGCGAATTTCCGGAGAGGTGGAAAAGGCAACCCGGGAAGCAACCTGGCGACCCGGGTGCTAATCTATGACACCGAGGAAGGCGAGAGGAGCTACAACATCACCGCAGGGGTCCATCTTGGGCCCGGTACTATGGAACGCGGCGTATGATGGCGTATTGAGGCTCAAACTTCCACCGGGCGTAAAGCTGGTCGGCTTCGTCGATGATATTACCCTCGTGGTATACGGCGAGTCGATAGAGGAAGTGGAACTGACAGCAACTCACGCAATTGGCATAGTGGAGGACTGGATTTGGTCGAGACATTTGGCACTCGCGCACCACAAAACGGAGATGGTGGTGGTAAACAACCGCAAGTTTGAACAGCAGGCAGTGGTCACCACAGGTGGATGCTCGATCAACTCTAAGCGCTCACTGAAGCAATTGGGGATCATGATCGACGATAAGCTGAAATTCGGAAGCCACGTAGAATATGCCTGCAAAAAAGCAAGCATGGCGACACGCAGGCTCCCCCGCATGTCCGGAGTGTACAGACTGCGACGAGACCGTGGAGCATGTGCTCTTCGAATGTCCACTAGTGTGGGACACCAAAAGACATTTTACTCCTGTACACTTTTTGAGTTCCATTTTGGTCCCATAGCAACTGTGCAAAATTTCAGCTCGATCGGAGAGACTATATTTTAGCGCCAGCCATTTTAGGTTTTCATACGATTTACTATGGGGAAAATCACTTTTTCAAAGAAAAATCACCACAGGTTGCCCCTTAACCCCTAAAAATAAATCGATGAATGATTTCTGTTGGAAATTTTACGAGAAATCAACCCTCCGAAGACCGCAAAGCGATCTAAGGCCTGTTGAAAAAGTTATTGACTGAAAACCGAATGGCATGCCAACGCTGTTTAACATGTAAGGAATAACAATAAATAATAAAATCTCGTCATTTCATCGATCGGGGAAAGCTTAATAACTTTTGCCACGAACGTCGCATCGGTTTGCAGTCTTCTGAGGTCTGATTCCTCGTGAAGTTTTCTACAGAAATCATTCATCGACTTATTTTTAGGGATCTAGGGGTGACTCCTAGCGATTTTTCTTTGCAGAAGTAAAATTTCCCCATAGTAAATCGTATGAAAAACTAAGAATGGCCGGCGCTAAAATATAGTTTTTCCGATCGATCTGAAATTTTGCACAGTTGATATGGGACCAAAGTGAAACTCAAAAAGTATACAGGAGTTTGAGTTTTTCCATTTTTTGTATTTTCCCATATAAACCGTGTACCAGGCTAATGTCCACGTCTCGTGGAGCAAAGGTCGAGTATGCAGGAGATATCACGCCTGACAACATTGTTGAAAGGATGTGTATGGGGGGCGGACAAGTGGGACTCCGTTACTTCCACGGTTTCTCGAATCGTACTTGAACTACAGAGTAAGTGGCTAGCCGAAGAACAGCTTGTTGAGTTGCCCCCCCCCCCCCCCTTCCCCATCCAGGAGCTTGAGTTCAATGGGTAGTCTAAGTATTAGCCAGGACCCGAGCCTCCAGGGGAGAGTGAACAACTTAAGGCGGTAGCTGGTGGAACGCTTACTATTAGAGTGTACTCATGTACGGCCCCCCCCCTTCTCGAAGTCATCCCTAACGGGCGTACCGCGAAGGTAAGGAAGAGAGAGAATGAGTTTTTAGTGGGTTGATCCCCACATCAACCGAGGAACCACCTCTTGGGTATCTGTTGCAGATTTTCTCATTCTATAAAAAAAAATACTCATGTCCATGGGGTAGCAGGGAGTATAGTCCTGAGGCCTGACGAACCTCCCCCCCGCTTGCGAGTCAGCCGCGTAGTCGCCACTAAGAATAGAACTACTAACCCCAATTCAAGGTGTCAAGCGACCCATGCCAAGGAATGAGTGATCAAGGGGGTGAAAAAGATGCTCGATCTTTAACGGAGCCTGTGGGGTACCTGGGCACCCCCCCACAGTAAGCTGTCCCTTACCGCGTTAATGCAGGGCTCTGGCGTGGTGGACCTTATTTCCCGTGCGACTCATGTGATGCAAAAATGAGCAAAAATTCTAAAAATCAAAATCTAGGTGGAAGTAGTGGTGCGATCAACCCCTTCGCAAGAAGCGGGTTGATGAGGTCTCCGACAAGGAGGAATGAGGAGTTAGGCGCTGGGAGCTGCGTACGCAGCTCGAGCGTAGGAGCTCCTGTCCACTTGCCGGCAAGCCAGCCGGTAGAGATAATGGACGGAGCGCCCAAGTAACAGCTTGCTGAATAACAGTTTCTTAAGCGTAAGTTTGCGTAAGAATAGTTTGTTCCACTGTTGTAAAGCAAAAATGTTTGTTGGGCGTGGCTGCTGAGGGCCGTCAGCCAAAAAAATAAAGTACGGTCCGCAATAGAGGTGGCTGAACAGCAGCTTGGCAAAATCATCGACTTTGCGTCCACCAAGTCGAACATAAGTAAGGACATGAAAACGGCCTTGCTTCGACTTAGGGTGTCGATCGATAATGCCAAGCAGGAGCACGCGGTACTCGCGTTGTTGACTGCTGCAGCGGCGGAGCCGGCAAAGGAGAAAGTGCCAAAGTTTACACCAACGGAGGCCTTCTTCTTCGCAGGAAGTCCAAAAAAAGTGGAAGCGCCTGCTCGCGACAAACGGGACAAGCACTCGCTGAAGCGGGCGAGGCAGCCGTCAGGCGAGGAGCTGTCTGGCGGTGCACGCAAAGCCAGGCGCATAATTATCCCGAAGGTCGGTAACAATGCCGGAAGGTCGGACCCCAGCCAGGGTTCCCGGGAAGCTGGGAAGGGTGGGCATGAAAAGGCTGACCCGTCCCGGAACGATGGGATCAAGGGAATGCGACCGTTGGTCGGCCCTCAGCAGCCACAGAGTAGGGCGAACCAAGGGAAGGACCCTCCTTGGACGAAGGTAGAGCGGAAGAAGAAGAAGAAGAATCCGCCGGTAGAAGTACAGGACGCCAAGCCAAGGCGTAGGAGAAAGGCGACACGCTCGTCATCAAGACGAAACAGTCCAAGTACTCGGACGTCACGGAGACGATGCGAAGCGACGCCAAGCTTGAGGGTCTGGGAGCCGACATACGCAGTATTAGACGTACTCGTACGGGCGAGATGATCCTGGAGCTGAAGCGCGAGAAGGAACACAAGGGCGCCGCCTACAAGAGACTGGCAGAAGAGGTCCTTGGTGAGGGTGCTGGGGTGAGGGCTCTTACACATGACGCGACTCCGAAGGTCAAAGACATTGACGAGATCACCGAAGTGGCAGAGCTCGTCACGGCACTGCGGCAACAGTGTGATGTGTAGGAGGCCGCCGTAGCCTTTAGGCTACGGAAGCGGCCAGCAGGGACACTGATAGCTTTGGCTCAGCTACCTGTGGTGGACGTTAAAAAGTCCGTTAAAGTAGGCAATATTAAGGTGGGTTGGTGCGTATGTCACCTGACATTCCACGAGCGCAAACTGTGCAGGCGATGCGGAGCTGAAGGTCATAAGGCCCAAAGCTGCACGAGTCCACCCATCTGTAGTTGATCTGTACCGAGAAATCCACGAACAACAGACATCCGACGGGTGATCCAAGGTGCCCGGCCTTCAAGAAAGCCGCAGTGAACAACAAATCACAGTGCAGGTAACGCAGCTGAACCTGAACCACTGTGATGCGGCTCAGCAACTGCTTTGTCAGGCGGTTTCTGAGTGGGAGACGGATATCGTCATCATAGCGGACCCATACCGAGTACCCGCCGGCAACGGCAACGATATACCCCGTCCAGGAGTTGGTGTCTACTACCTATGAGGGCTTCGTGGTCGCCAAAGTGAACGGGGTCTTCTTTTGTAGCTGTTATGCGCCTCCGCGGGGGCCGATCTAGCAGTTCACGCAGATGCTGAATTGTATGACGACACCAGCCACACTAGTGGTCGGCCTGGCTAATGTCGGTACCAAGAGTACCTTTTGTCAGAACGGTGCGGAGTCAATTATTGGCGTTACTTCTTGTAGTCCTGGCCTAACAAGTAGTTCGAACTGGAGAGTAAACGATAGCTATACTCACAGCGATCACCTGGCGGTTCGCTACCGTATCGACTACAACAACAGCAGGCAGCGGGTAGAGAAAACGGCGGCTAGGCCAAAGCCCAGTCCTCGAAGGTGGAAGACATCATACGTCGACGAAGGGGTATTTAGGGAAGCGCTCCGTCGTGAGCGAAACCTACTTGGTTTAGACGGTGACGAGCTGGTAGCCGTGCTCTCGCGTGCGTGCGATGCGACCATGCCTAGGCGAGTCCACCCTAGTAATGGGAGGCCACCGGCTTACTGATGGACTCAAGCGATTGCGGACCTGTGCCGCGCCTGCCTACGTGCTAGGTGGTGGATGCTGCGAGCACGATCTGGGGAAGACCAAAACGAATTGCGGGTGCTATTCGCCGCTGTAAAAGCCGCGCTGAAGACCGAGATAAGGACAAGCAAAAGGCCTGCTTTGAGGGTCTCTGTCAGAGTGCCAATGCGAATCCGTGGGGTGATGCCTACAGGATCGTGATGGCCAAGACGAGAGGTGTAATGGCTCCTACTGAGCAATCTCCAGAAATTTTGGAGGGTTTCATCGAGGGTTTTTATTCGCGTCCTGATCCTAATCTTTGGTCTCTTTTCATGGGGCAGCTGAGGACTGGGGCTGGCGATGAGCAGATTGTCACCGATGAGGAACTTGCGGGGATAGCAAAAGATCATCCTCAATGGAATGTTGAGGCACACTGAAGGAGTAAATGGTCTTGTTGAGACGCCGAAATAAGTATAAAATGTTAATGTGGTGAAGTCGTTGCACAGGCCTAGTAATGAACAGTTCTAGCCTGGGAGCATAAACGGAGTATGACAGCTCGCGCGTTATAGTAGTGGTAGGTAGTGTAAGAGCGATGGACGCGATGGATTAAACTTTGCTGTAGTAAATAGGAATAAGAAAGTGTAAACAAAGCATAATTGAAGAGGAGGAATTTTCGCCATTGGAATACTATAAGAGTTTCAGTTTGGTTTCCTCGTGTAATATTAATCAATTTAATTTAGTGAGTGGAATGGTTTAAAGCTGGGAGCGATTGGTAGTGTGCTTTAATCTGTTACAGTAAACCTTTGCGCAAATATCGGTAGCTGAAGACGCCCGAAATAGGGCTAAATTACCAAAAAAGAACCTACCGTGCCAACGGTTTATAAATCCGCACAACATTCGCCAATTAGGGTAACGGTACCAAGTTAGATCAAGCCAGATCGGACAATTTAAAAAAGGTAGCCGTGGAAGAGGAAATTTGTAAGTAGTTAGTAATTAAGTTAGATTAAATTATGATGTATAATGAGTTTTTGTTAATAAATTTCAGTTCAAGCACTGCTGAAAAAGAATTGGCTGCTCTGGAAATGTCGGTTTCCCTCTCGGGAACAGGTCTCTTGAGCAACTGGTTCGGCTTCCAGAGGGGAAGGTTGACCGTAGACGCTATCCTGTCGGTTACAAAGACCGCTGTGATTGCGCTCGAGCATAAGAGGAGGGGGATTCGCTACTGTGCAGTAGTGACGGTGGATATAAGGAACGCGTTCAATAGCTACAGTTGGGCGACTTTTGCCGATGCGCTCTTGCGTCTGGGGATACCCGGGTACTTGTGCAAGATTCTCTGAAGTTACTTCTTCTTCTTTATGGCTCGACGTTCGCATTGGAACTAGGCCTGCCTCTCTTCAACTTAGTGTTCTTAGAACACTTCCACAGATATTAATTGAAGGGCTTTCATTGCCTGCCATTGCACGAATGTGTACATTGTGTGACAAGTACAATGATACACTATGCCCAGGGAGTCGAGAAAATTGAGAATCGAACCCGCCGCCTCCGGATTGGCAAACCATAGCCTAACCACTAGGCTAACTCGGAGACCCGGAAGTTACTTCTCGAATCGAATACTAGCTTACAACACAGAGGATGTTCGTAAGAGCTTTCACATAAACTCAGGAATCCCACAAGGTTCCATCCTGGGTCCAATGTTATGAAATGTCATGTAGGACGAGATGTTGAGGTTAATGTTTCCGGTGAGAGTGGCAAGCGTTGGTTTTGCTGACGAAATTACACTGTCAGTGCAGCGGGAATGCAGGCACGGTGCCGAGGACATAAGGCAGTGGTCACTTAGGAAGCTGGCAGTACACCTGCGCCATACCTTAGGGTCTTTATTGAACGTAGATTCAAAAGAACGAACTGTATTCCATCATACATTGCAAGTAAGTATATTTCAAAGTCTTCCGAAGGTACCACTAGCATTAGCCATAACTTCCACATTCAGTAGCAATCAAATTCAAATTTATTCTATCCGGTAAACCAACACCCGGCTCCCGTGTATCACTTGTTTTGGTTCATTAATTTTTCCCAAATTCCTCCGCCAAAATCCTCAGACAACATGATAGCGCAGTCAGGCATCCTGTCGATTTGACTCGGCCGCATCGCTCCATTCAATACATATTCACTAGTCAAGAAAATCTTACACTTGGTAGCTGGCGATGGTGACACCTGTCGCCGTCGTCGTCGTTGTCGTCGCAAGGCTTACGTTGAAAAGAACCACCAAAATGCACGGAACGATGTTCCACGACCTGTCAAAGCAGCCGGATGCGGCTTTCCGAATTTTCAATCACCTTCCCGAGTTGTGGTTTAGGCAAAATTAAAATTTTCCCGCAACCGTGCCACGTGTGCCGCCACATCACAACCTAGTTTGGGTTTTCTCGGAAGGATGGGAAGCAAACTTCCAATCGACGCAATATAGAGGCTGGAAAGTACGACACGAGTACCAATAGGAAAAACTTTTCAACATTAGTGGTCGGATGTTGGCCACAGATTGGTGGTTCACTTCCGTCGGAAAATTTCGGAATTGTTTGGCGAATTTCAGCGATAATCGATTGCCGGATAGTGTTCTGTCTTCAGTTTTAAATTTTGGAAATGGGACACAACTGATGGTATCCATCAGCAGGATGCAATCTGCCCCAACTAACTAACGGAGAAAACTTTGTCCATCCCGGATATATCATCAATATGTTAGGGACCTTTAATAGAATATAAGCGAAGTGAAGAAAAAATGGGAAACTTCCTCCGTAAAGCCACTATCGGCCCAGTCAAGTTCCGAGCGGAGAAAACTTACCCGATGATGAAACTGGATGGGAAACGAGTCTCATCTTCTCCATATCGTCACCGATTCACATCAGCATACGAAGGAAGATACAGAACATGCCTTTGCAGCCGGAAATATGAAAATGTGACAAGCTGTAAAATGGACAAGTTTCTCATCGCCGTTGCTGTTAAAGCCAGTCCGACCAACCAAGTGGCAACAAGGATACCGATCTTCGTGAAGGGATTCTTGCACCGGATTTCACAAGCTTTCCTCAAAAAAATCCACACATGTTCCACGCTGGCTGCGGAGGAGAGGAATGTCGCTGCCGTCAAACTCCGGAGAGCCGGAGTTATCCGTGCTATTTTCATGTTATTTATGAAAATTGAATATTTTATATTCATGCACGTGTGACATGGAGGAGGCGGCGAAATGATGAAGATGAGCGACGGACCCGGACCGGCGGAGCATGGACCGAGAGAGCCGGGTGTTATCAGCAGTCAGTGTGCTATCATCGGCGTCATTTGAGGCCGGACGACGAAGTAATAACGTCTTCATCAGACTGGCTGCTGCCGGCTGGTGGGGGTGGGATGTTTCCGGATTTTTTTTTTTCCAGTGGAGTCTCAACTTTTCTTCATCAAGATGTACGGTATAGTGGGACTGCGATAATCTCATTTAAGTGAAAAGCAAAATGAAAGTTTTGCTTTTGGTGGCTTATAGATGTGGAAAGTCTTCTTTATGAAGGCGGAAACGAGGGATTGGTTGCGAATGCAAATATAATTAGAGTCACTCTTGTTGTAGGTAACATTGAGGTTGCTGATACCACAGAAATTTTATATTAATAATAATCAGAATATAAGGTGTATTGGTTGTGCTGAGAATCATGGTACAGTAGGATGAGTTGCTAAGCAATAACAACTAACTATTTTCATTAGATTAGATCGAGATAACATGCGCAACCTACGGAAGGACCCGACTTGAATGGAGTGGGAAGGGAATCTGTTCCCTGAACGGGAAGCTGACGATCCACGTTCGAGATCCAATTGTGAGACCACCATGCACGAATAATATACCGCAGGCATCTATTGATAAAGACCTTGTACCGTTGAGTGCCCTCCACTGATACACACCAAGTTTCACTGGCGTACAGCAGCACAGATTTCACGTTCAAGTTGAAAATTCGGATTTTGGTGCGTTGAATAATCTGACCGGTTTCCCATACATTTCTCAAACTCGCAAAGGCAGCCCTCGCCTTCTTGATCCGTGCACCTATGTCGATCTTGGTGCCACCATCGGCCGCCATTTGGCTACCAAAATATTGGAAGCTCCTTGTTTGCCCAGCTACCATGAAGCTGGAAAGTTTGACCGTGTTTACATCCAACGGTTTGGTCTTGTTGACATTGATGGTGAGACCTGCCACCGAGGAGCGATCGGCAAGATCATCGAACTTACTGTGCATATCAGAGCACCGTTGAGCAAGGAGAGCAACGTCATCAGCCAGTTCGAAGTCACTCCATGCTAAGGGACTCACGATCAATCGCACCTACCAAGATCTAGTCGATTACGATGAGAAACAGTAGCGGTGTTAGTATACATCCTTGCCTCACTTTAGCAACAACCCGGATGGGATCGGACAAGACGCGCTCCGTTGTGCAGTACTCTGTACGAAAATGCCCTGTACTGTGCCTCAATGAGGCCGATGATTTTCTAAGGAACACCCCTGCGCCTGAGGGCTCCCCACATGTTTCCATGATTGAAATGGTCGAAAGCGTTTTCGTGATCAATGAACAACAGGTAGAGACATTTTTGGCATTCGTAGATTTGCTGCAAGGAC
Organism: Aedes albopictus; assembly: GCF_035046485.1. Classification (NCBI taxonomy): domain Eukaryota; kingdom Metazoa; phylum Arthropoda; class Insecta; order Diptera; family Culicidae; genus Aedes; species Aedes albopictus. The sequence goes on from NC_085136.1 coordinate 95,286,097, forward strand.
AATATGGTCCACATCATCTGGCATGGAATCCTGCTTGCTGCCGCCGGAGAGTTACGTCAATCTTCTCCTGTATTCGGTTAAGGATCCCTTTGCAGAGGACTTTGAGAACGATACACAGTAACATGATGCCTCCCCAATTATCGCATACAGTCAGGTCACCCTTTTTGGGCACCTTTACTGCCGTGTGCAGCATAGTTATCCCATGTTAATAAGGATTCCCAATAGAACATGGGACAACTATGCTGCACTTACACAGGGCAGTTTACCAAGACGCCTTGCTTCCAGTCGGCCGAAAATGTCGCGGTTTCCCAAATATTGCAGAATTATTGATGCAGTAGTTGTGCTGATACTACGGGGTTAGCTTTGAGCATCTCAGCTGATATGCGATCAATCCTCGGGGCTCTATTCAATTTCATGCTACGGATAGCTGTTTCTATCTCCTGCACTGATGGAGCTTCGGTGGTCACACGGGTAATGTGTCGAACCTATGACGGATCATGCTGGTGCTGGTGCTGGTGACGTAGACGACACTTAAAAAAGCTTTCCAAAGTGCTCGAACCAGTCGGTTAATAGCTGTCCAGACGTGTTTTTCACGGACATCGTAGCATTCATCTTAGTGTTCCTAAGGCGACGTGAGATATCGTAGAGCAAACATATGTCGCCGGTGTTTGCGGCTTTCTCGCCTTCACCGGCTAGGGAGTACGCCCACGCTCTTTTATCCCGTCTACATGAGCATTCCACTTCCTTCTCGAAAGCCGAATGACGCTGACAGGCTATGGCTTTGGCTCCTCGTGTTTTCGCTCGCTCTATCACGGCTTTGGCGTTCCTACGCTCCTCTATCTTCCTCCATGTATCATCTGTGATCCACTAATTTCTCTGGGTACGTAGGTCACAAAAATTATTCTCGCTGGTGACGATGAAGGCGTTTTTGATGGTGCTCCGTTGATCTTCTACGCTTCCACCGTCGGTCGGTATATCCACAGTACGGTTCTCCAGCATCTCGACGAAGGAACTCTTTCATCGCAGCGTCTTCCAGTCGGCGTGTGTTGAACAGGCGCCCGATTTTCTCCACCTGTCGATGGATCCTCGTAATGCGCAACCGGATCTCGCCGATTAGGAGATGATGATAGGACGCAATGTCGGTGCTACGTTTGTTCCGCACATCAAGAAGGCTCAGTCTCCATTTTCGGCTGATGGAGATGTGCTCGATTTGATTTTCCGTGACGCCATTACGAGAAACCCATGTCACTTTGTGCACTGCTCGATAGGGTAAAGAGCGATCCCCCAATCACCATGTCATTGTTGTCACAAAACTCTTCAAAGAACTCACCGTTCTCGCTCATTTCTCCGAGACCATGGCGTCGCATGACGTGCTCATAGTCCGAGTGGTTGGAACCAACCTTCGCGTTGAAGTCGCCCATGAGGATCTTGGTATCACCTTTCGGAATCTTGTCCACGACAGCATTCAGTTGGCTGTAAAAGTTCTCTTTGTCTTGCATTTCGGCAGCATCGGTTGGCACCTAAAATTGGATCATGGTAAGGTTTTGAACCCGTGTTCTGAGTCTGGGGATTTCTGGGGGTAATATGGAATCTTGAGACTCTCTAGACGCTTCCAGAGGGTCTCAGGGGCGTTTCAATGAATCTCAGAGACATTTCAGGGCGTTTAGTGGTGGTACCTGGAGACCTCAGGAGCGGTCAATAGGGTCTCAGAGAATAGCTGCAGGTCTCTGGGGCGTTGAGGGTGACTCGGGGGTTTTCAATGGGTTTCAGAGAGTCTGGGGTTCTTTATACTATTGAAACGCTCTTGAAATTTGCGTAATCTCTTTGAAATACACCTGAATGCTCTTAAACTCGTGAGACCCTTTTAGAAGAACCCTTGAAATCCCTTGTAACTCCCCTGAGGATTTATGATATTTGGTCAAATGTTATTTGGTGTATACTGGTACAGTGCATCGTCCAGATTCCAACGCTGGTTGTCCGGACCGGTTTATTTCCATGACATATTGATAGAAAAATCTTTGACATGCAAATTCAATAGTCCTGTTCAACGACGTAGGTTGAACTTGCTCGAAGTTGCTGCATCCTGCTCTTACCCGTTTGATGACAAATGGGTAAGAGCAAGATGTAGCAACTTCGAGCTAGTTCAACCTGCGTCGTTGAACAGGACTAATGTCTACTTCGTTCTCATCCTAAAGAATTGGTTTTAGCTCGTGTTCAATTTAAATATAAATGCGTCATGAATGATTCAGAGTACCGGACCGCCGACATTGGCGCCCAACGTCAAAAACTAGGAATTTCTTATTAAAATAGAAATAGTTTACTTTGTTTGAGTTTTTGTACTTTTGTTTGGATTTTGTTACTTTAATTTCCCTTTTTAGCTTAGATTTTGTTGTTTTCTTTAAGTTTGTATAATAATTTTGGACTTTGAAGTTGATTTTTTGTATAGTTTACGGTTTTTAATTGAATTGAGTATGATTCAGTCTTTTATTAGTTTCCTTTGATTTTCGTTCATTTTTCTAGTATTTCAGATTTCATTTCGTGAAATTTTCAGTTTTTTTAGTTGATTTACCTTCAGTTGAGCCAAATTTGACGCAAAGTTCTACTTTAAGCATGACTTGCATGTAAGTTGACATAATTGATTGGGTTTTGAAGAATTTCAGCCGATTTTGTTTGAATAACGGTTGAAATACTTGTAAAGAAAAACGTATTCGACGTTTTTCTCTTTTTAAGCAAAATTACCATTGAATTAGATCAATGAAACTTTGAACTTTTGTATATATTTTTGTTTTTTGTTCTCGTGACGTGTTTGGAAGACTGCTCTTAGCTAGTCAACCAAATATTTGTCGCTTAACCCTCGAACGATCGCGCTGTTGTATTTTGTACAACACGTTGAAAAAATCTCGCTTTTTGTACTCAGCATTAGCGTGGTGCTGACGCAGGTAGTCAACCGCGCGAGTTACGGAAGGTTAAGGAATTTGAGTTAGCGAAAAGGCTTACGTAGCTAATTTAGTAGTTTGGCTTATCCTATGTTAGATTAAATCTACTATTAGTTCAAAAGTAAAAATGACTCACCCGTTTATTTACTTTTGCATAGGGGAATGGTCCATCTCAGCCGTGGATTCCGGGTTTCGGGAGCAATCCCAGGCCAATAAAATGTTCCCATCGTTGAACAACCGAAGGCGATGACGTGATAAATGTAGATTCCACATTCGTATGATTTTCGCGAAGAAACAGGATTAATTATCGTGGTATCACCTTGGAATTCGTAGCTGGCCAGAAATTCGATGTAGTAGATTGCTCGAATAGGTCGTAGTGGTATTACGTTATCATTTTAGCGGCCGTGTAGTTGTTCGTTGTCGTTGAATATCGATGAGATAGATCTGGGTCAAGGTTGAATCTCCCACACTAACTAGAACATCGTCCGGTTCCGCGAGAATCGGGTACATTACTGGTAATATTAGAAGTAGCTTATAATTGGTGTCCATCCGCGTCTTCAGGATTTCTTTCACGTACTACTCCTACTAAGTTTTTGTTTATTATCGTCGATTTGATCAGTTGAAAGTACGCCAGAGAATCTGTAAATAACGAAGGTGATTAGGAAATGTATAAAAGAAAAGTTATTCATCCCCCTTGAAATTCCCAAATATCAACTATCGCGTCGGGAAGCAAAACAAACTACGCTAGCGATGCCTACGTTGGCACTGCAAAGTAGATGGATATCCACCATGTTGCTCCCAGGTATTTCACTTGTACATTACCTCTACGGTGTTTTTTTTTGTTTGCGGAATACACTCGGTTTGACTATATTTATCTCCAGACGAAATTTCACGAAAGATGCCTGAAAATAGATCACAAAGCAATAAATCCTAAGAATAAAATGGGAAGGTAACAAATACTCCCCCCGTTTATGAAGATTTTTTTTTTTCGGACCGCGACCGCGATGAGCTCCACCGACACAGACTGTTGTTTTTATTTATTTATTTTTTCGTTCGTTTACGTTCCGCGTCGATGACAATGCAAACGTCACTCACCTTGACAGTACGTTTCGTTACAGTTGGTAGTAGAACTTGCATGCAAGATTTTATGCTGTCAGTTTACATTGGATGTTTACATAGAGCTGTGCGTTATTTTTTTTGCAGATTTTGAGTTGTGTCAATTTAAGTTTGATATTTAGAATTTATTTCTGCTTACGTTTATGCAGCGTTTGATTGCATGAGAGTCAAACAGAGTTTTGATGTGCAATCAGCTGCGGTTTAGTTCCGTTACGTTAAGGAGAGTCAGGGAGGAGGTCAGACGCAATGAGCTGATGGACTCTGATGATCCGAGTTTAAGCAGTTTGGTTAGCGATTGTGTCAACAAGAGTGTTGATGATGCAACCAGCTGTAGTTCCGTTACGTTAAGGAGAATCAGGGAGGAGGTCAGACGCAATGAGCTGATGAACCCTGGTGATCCGAGTTTAAACAGTTTGATTTGCAAATATGTCAACGAGGGTGTTGATGATACAATCAACTGTAGTTAAGATCACGACTATGTAAGTTTATAGACATTGCGGAGTTCCCATTGTGGTAATCGTTCGACGAGCAACGATTATGTAAGTTGTTTGACAGTGGACAATTCCCTTTGTGGTAGTCGTGTTCGAGTCATCCGTGTTGTAAATTGCTCTATGACCATTTATGTAAACTGGACATAAGTTTTTTGTTTTAGGTAAAGCTTGATGTAGAGAATGAGATTCAACTGTGTAGTTTTTCTTTTCGAGTATTTTGTGAGTTATGAAAATTTGATCAGTTTCTCTGATCAAATTTTCATAAAACTGGGTGGTGTGATGTAACGTTTTGACGTTTTTCATCTTTTTAAGTAAAATAAAGTTTGAATTCAATTGGATAAATTTGGATAAATCTGTTTTTTTTATATATATATTTTAGATTTATAATTCAAAGTTCGTTTCTTAAATTTATTACTATTTTAGTTAATTTGTAGCTTTTGACGTTTTTATCTTTTTTAAGTAAAATCTCATTTGAATTAGATTCGTTGAATTTGACTTTGAGTTTGAACCGTTTCATTTAGTAGAGATTATCCGTTTCATATAAGGTTTGTGTCTAGGCTAAGCTAATGACGATTCATGTTATGCATCTTATAGGACTTTTTCGATGGCGCTAAATAGTTTTTACGGCCATGTGAGATTTAAATTTGGCGCACTTGTATATAATAGTTTTTAGATTCAATAGACGACTGCTTCAATAGCAGGAAATTTACTTGACTAGAGATTTCAACTGACTCCATGACTTTATAGTTAAGTCGGCTGGAGAGCAGAAGTGAGCTTCGGCGATCTTCTCCCAGTTTTTAGTTTGAAAAGTTTTATTTTGTGGATTTTGTCGCCAGGGGCAGACACTCTGCTCCCTGTGCACGTATTTGTCGTTTTCAAAGCGTCCAAGAGGCGCTTTTTATTTTGGGCTTTAAGCCATTTCCGCTGCTCCTCGCCCGCCAAAACTGGCAGCCAAACGGAGTAGGGATCACGTCCGGCCTACCTGCGTACAGTTTACGTACGATCGGGCAGAGTACCGGACCGCCGACACTCCCCCTCCGCACCTTTAAACCGGCGAACGATAAGGAGAGCGCGACGTCGACGATTGGCCACGGAAATGCACCGACAACGGAAAAGCCTGCGCAGGTACGTCGTTTGAGTTCATGGCCATGATCATACACACACACAACACACACACACACACACTTGACGAGCATTTGTAAAAGACAATATACATACGAACGAATTCAATTGTTTTAGTTTTTCTTTGTTTTATTATTATTTTTTTTGTTTTATTCCTTAAATTCATTCAAATAAATTCACTTCAGTGACACCTAAATGTTCTCTTGATTGCTTACTTGTTGTGTATTCAGTTTTTCTCTCCCGTTTAGTGTAAATTTCCGTTATTGTTTCAGTTTAAACGTTATTTGTATTAAGTTTTTAGTACGTTTAAAGATTTTGAGCCACGGCCGTTCGAGAAAGCCTTGAGGTAAGAGTCGTCTTGGTCGGGCAAACTTAAATATGAACCGGTGGTCTCTCGTTCGCGAGAGTGGCGCAAAAGCCACCGCGTTTTGACAATCTCTCAGCTAATTCGGCGAACGGTTACAATACATAAAATGTTATACATTGAAAGAACATTTAACCGAGTTTTAGATTTTGATTTAACTTTAGAGAGGTTACAGGGGCATTTCATGGGTTCCCAAGGGGTTTCAAGGAGGTATTGATAGATATTAAGGGCGTTTATAGGGGGTATCAAGAGGTCTCTGGGGCGTTTATAGAGGTTTCAGCGAAATCCAGGACGCTTCAGTGGGTCTGAGGGGCGTTTCAGGAGGTACTGGAAGGTCTCAGGGGGATCCAGAGGGTCTCAAGTGCGCTTCAAACGCGTTCCAAGGAGTTTTAGGGGTATTAGGAGATTACAGGGGCGTTTCAATGGAGGTCCCATGCATGTTTCACGAGGTACCGGGAGGTCTCAGGAACCTTTAAGATGGTCTCAGGGGCTCCAGACAGTCTCAGAGGCGCTTCAGGTGGTTTTAGAGACTACCAAGAGATCTCAGAGGCGTTTCAAGGGGGTCCCAGCTCAACAAGCATTATCGCTGTTCAACAACTGAATAAACCGCTCTAAAGCTCCATTTTAAAAATGTTGGCTGCATAAGTTGTTATTGAGCTATTATTGTTACTTGGGAGGAGAGTTTCGGGTGGTATCGGGTGGTTTCATGGGTGTTTAAAGGGATGCCAGAGCGGCTCAGGGGCCTCAGAGGAGTTTCAGCAGATCCCATGAGGTTTTAAAGATGTTCCAGGGCATCTAAGCGGGGCTTCATGGGATCTTAGTGGCTTTCCAGGGGATCTCAGTGAGTTCTTAGGGGTCTCATGGGTTTCATGGGGGTACAAGGAGGTCTTCGTAGCGTTTTTTTTTTTCCTTCTAAACCATAGGGGGATAAATCTGCTCATCAGACACCCTAACAGGAAGGTTAGGGTAGTGTGGGGATGAGGCCGTCTTCTACAATGCCGGTAGAAGCCAGGACTACTCTTGGATAGTCTCCGGAATGCCTGTTGGGTTCCTCTAGGAATTGCTACTGGGATTGCCATCCAGGACTCTTGCAAGGAGTCCACTTGAAGTTCCTCCAGGAATTCTTTCTGTGATTTGTCAAGTGATTTCTCCAAGTATTTTTTCATGAATTCCTCCACGGATTTTTCTAATAAATCCTGTAATAGTTCTTTCAGTGATTCTCTATAGATACTTTCAGAAATCGCTCTCGAAATTCCTTCATAAATTTCGCCTGTTGTTCCAATGATTCCTTTATAATTTATTCTTCAGATTCCTCCTGCAATTTTTGCAAGGATACTTCCAAAAACTCTTCTGGCATTTTCACTAAAAATTCTTGCTGGGATTCCTCCAGTGATACCAGTATGGATTTCTTTAGAAACTAAGTACTGCTACTAGGAATCCTCTTCAGATTATTTTTGGAACTACTGCAGGGATTGCTACTGGACTGCTGCTGGGATTCTTCTATAAATTTCAGACTTGAATCCTTCAGTATTTTTTCTGAGTTTCCCACCTGCAGGAAATCATCAAGGAATTCCTGGAAGATTCTCAACAGTAATAATTGGAGATGCTGAAAATGCATGAACTTTCTCAAGAATTCGAAAAAAATCAGTAGGAGTTCCTGAAGGAATCTCAGCAGTAATGACTGGAATACAATAAAAAATTCCTAGAGTTATCTTTCACAAATTCTCTGAAGGATTCATAGCAGAAATTTCTGGAAGAATTACAAGAGATTCCCTTGAGGAATCCCAGGAAGAGTTTTCAGAGACACCCCAGCAGGCTTCCCAAATCTTTTGAGAAATCCGCTTGGAATTCCTCTAGAAATGTCTGATGGGTTCTCCTGGAAATTTCTGGAATTTTTCCATGGATTTCTCCTAGGATTCCTCCGCAAATTGCTTCGGTCATCCTTTCAGGGATTTTCCCAAGGATTCCTCCAATAATTTCTCTCGGAATGACCTTAGAAATTCCTGCACGGATTCATTCATGAACTTCTACCAGGATTTCTCCATGTGTTCTTGCTGAGAATTCTCAAGCACTTCTAGATGGTATTTCTGAAGTTTTTGCTCTTGGGAATCCTCCTGAAGTATTTCTAACAGGGATTGCTAGAAGAATTCCAGCAACACTTCTTGTAGGATTCCTACCACGAAAGCCCGGAAAAACCACAGTACCATTTCAGGACCAACAGGAATTCTCAAAGAAATTTGAAGAGGATTTCCAGAATACGAAGAGGAATTCAGAGAAAAATCACTAGAGAAATTCGAAAAAAAAACCCTGGGTGAGTTTGTGAAGAAATTATTTAATAATTTTGAAAGGAATTCCTGTAGGAATCATATGAAGTAATCTTGGCGGAAACTCAGCACGCATTCTTGAGTAATCTTCATGGTGAATTTTTGGAGGTACCTTTTAAACATCTCTGTAGCAATCACAGAAGGAACTTCTGCAGGAATCACTCACTCACTCATGTATCCTGAGCACCTCTGGGGGTACATAGGGCCAACGTAAAAGATCTCCATCCTGGGCTGCTGCTGGCTTCAGCCTTGACCTCGACCCAGGTCAGATTCGCCTTCTTTGATTTCCTTGTTGAGGCTTCGTCGCCACGGGCCCCTGGGTCAGTCTCTGCTGCGATGTCCTGCCGGATTCTAATCCAGCGCTTGCTTGCAGATTTCGTCTCCGTTCTTTCGTGGTGTGTGGTCGACTTCCTCCATTTACGTTCTCGAATTTCTGTTGATATCGGTTTCAAATGACATCGTCGATGGAGCTCAGTACTCGGAATCCAGTTGTGAGGCCACCAGGCCCGAATTATAAACCGCAGACATCGGCTGATGAAAATCTGTAGCTTTTGTATGGTCTCTACTGACACGCACCGCGTTTCGCTGGCGTACAACAACATAGATTTCACGTTGAAGATGAAAATTCGAGTTTTGATGCGTTGACTGATCTGATTGGATCTCCATATATTTCGTAGATTCGGAAAAGCAGTCCTAGCCGTCTTGATCCGTGTTGATAGACAACGATTTGGTCTTGCTGACGTTGATGGTGGACCCGCCGTAGAGGAGCGTTCAGTCTGGTCGGCGAGCTTATTCTGCATGTTAGAGCATCGTTGGTCTAGTTTGCTCCATGGACTGCCAAACTAGCCTACGATTTGGTTCACGGTCAATCGCCCGCACTATGATCTTGTCGATTACGATGAGAAACAGTAGCGGTGATAGTACCAAACTACCCGGATGGGATCCGACAAAGCTCCGGTATGCAGGACTCTGCATGTAAAAGCCTCGTACTGTGCTTCCATGAGGTTGACGATTTTATTCGAAACTCCTTTGCGTCTCAGGGCGCCCCACAGATTTTCGTGGCTCAGACGATCGAAAGGTTTTTTGTACTCAATGAACACCAAAAAGAGGGACTCTTGGAATTCGTTCACCTGCTTCAGTATAATACGGAGCGTGACAATATAGTCAACACAAGATCTTCCGGCACGGAACCCTCTTGCTGCCGCCGGAGAGCCGCGTCTGTTTTCTCTTGTATCCGATTCAGGATAACTTTGGCACAGAGCTTTGAAACCAACACACAATGGATCAATGCAGAAATCACGGTAGGTATCCTAGAAGATTTTCTAGAGGAATTCCTGAAGAAACTCTTGGAGAAATCCGCCGAAAATGTCAGAAGGAACTCTTGGGAATATGAAGAAATCTTTGGATAACGTCTCAAGGAATTCCTGCTGAAATGCTGAAATTCTTGCTGAGATTGCTCCAGAAGTATGTCCACGTTATTATATTCAAATCCATTCTGTGATTTCTCCAAGGATTTCTATAGATATGTCCAATGATTTTTCCAGATTTCTCTCTTTAGGAATTTTGCTTGAAATACTACTGGAAATCCCTGAAGGAATCACAACAAGAAATTTCAAAGAAATATCTGGTGGATTCACAGCAGCACCTCAGCAGGAATCTCAGTTGTAAATACACAAGACAAGGGACTTGCTCTCTGCTTCATCCCGCATGTCTTAGTATTTATCAAAAAGAATTAATGAAAAAAAAGAAAAGGCTGCCTACGCTAGTGGTTGTTATTGCAAGGGGAATTCCTTCAATAAATTCTGGAAGAAACCTATTATCATTCCAGGTATTTTTATAATATTCGTTCCATGATTCCACCAGGGATTTCTCCAAGGACTCATTAAGAAAATTTCTTTATGTTTTTCTTGAGATGCAGGCTCTGTTCCACCTGGAGTGTTATTCCAATGATAAAAACCTGAATTAATCCACCTATGGTGAACAGAACCCTTCTTACACTTATTAAAATTATTGTTGTATTATTCGTATGTATGATTGTGATTTTTGGTCATTCTAGAAAATATTGTAGTTGATTGTTTTCCATAATAGAATCATCGACCATGGGCTCAACTACCAGATTTTTTTGTCTCAAAAGCGTAAATTTCATTACTCCTTAGTACTCGTGGAAAGATATCTCGGAAACAAAATGTCCAAACGGCATGAAATTTAATAGCATACTACTTGGATGCTGTAGCTTTCATTTGATGCTGAGAGAACTCAAATCGATTGACACACGGCTGATTCATTTATTATGAAGCATTTTGTCAAAGACCTCTTAAAAAGTTAAGTTGTATTACTCCAAAGTACTCCCCGAAAGATATCTCGGTTACAAAATGTCCAATCGGAATGAAATTCAAAAGCGTTCTTCTAGGGTGCAGTAGCTTTCGTTTCGGGCCTTAAGAACCCGAATCGGTTGATAGACGGCTGAGAAATTTATGGTGATACACTTTGTCAGAAATATCTAAAATAATTAAGTTGTACTACTCCCTAGCACTCTTTGAAAGATATCTCGGTAACCGAACGTCCAATCAAAAAAAAATCAATAGCGTTCTACTAGGATGTAGTAGCTTTCGTTTGGGGCCTTAAGAACCCAAATCGGTTGATAGACGGCTGAGAAATTTATGGTGATACACTTTGTCAAAAATATCTAAAATAATTAAGTTGTACTACTCCCTAGCACTCTTTGAAAGATATCTCGGTAACCGAACGTCCAATCAAAATAAAATTCAATAGCGTTCTACTAGGATGTAGTAGCTTTCATTTGCTTCCAAGAGAACTCAAATCGGTCAACAGATGGCTGAGAACCGTGAGTGACATTTTTTTGTAACATACATACACACACACACACATACACACACACACACACACATACACACACACACATACACACACACGCACATACAGACATTTGCTCAATTCGTCGAGCTGAGTTGATTGGTATATGTGACTCGGCCCTGCGGGCCTCGGATCGAAAGTCGGTTTTCCAAGCGGTATTTATACCCTTCTTATGGGTGTAAGAAGGGTAAAAAGGCTTTTCCTACATACATTCCGTGATATTTTTGCTACTGTTTATTAAGCTCAAATATTACAAAGAGATAGTAGCTTTTATGTATTTGTTGCAATTGCATTTTCATGCAGAGCTCCTTGAGAAACCAAATATGATCATAAAAAATCTGTTGACAAACGTCTGAGAAATGTATTATGATACATTTTATCAAAAATCTCTCAAAAGCGTAAATTTCATTACTCCTTAGTATTCCTCGTGGAAAGATATCTCGGAAACAAAATATCCAAACGGCATGAAATTTAATAGCATACTACTTGGATGCTGTAGCTTTCATTTGATGCTGAGAGAACTCAAATCGATTGCACACGGCTGATTCATTTATTATGAAGCATTTTGTCAAAGACCTCTTAAAAAGTTAAGTTGTATTACTCCAAAGTACTCCCCGAAAGATATCTCGGTTACAAAATGTCCAATCGGAATGAAATTCAAAAGCGTTCTTCTAGGGTGCAGTAGCTTTCGTTTCGGGCCTTAAGAACCCGAATCGGTTGATAGACGGCTGAGAAATTTATGGTGATACACTTTGTCAAAAATATCTAAAATAATTAAGTTGTACTACTCCCTAGCACTCTTTGAAAGATATTTCGGTAACCGAACGTCCAATCAAAAAAAAAATCAATAGCGTTCTACTAGGATGTAGTAGCTTTCGTTTGGGGCCTTAAGAACCCAAATCGGTTGATAGACGGCTGAGAAATTTATGGTGATACACTTTGTCAAAAATATCTAAAATAATTAAGTTGTACTACTCCCTAGCACTCTTTGAAAGATATCTCGGTAACCGAACGTCCAATCAAAAAAAAAATCAATAGCGTTCTACTAGGATGTAGTAGCTTTCGTTTGGGGCCTTAAGAACCCAAATCGGTTGATAGACGGCTGAGAAATTTATGGTGATACACTTTGTCAAAAATATCTAAAATAATTAAGTTGTTCTACTCCCTAGCACTCTTTGAAAGATATCTCGGTAACCGAACGTCCAATCAAAATAAAATTCAATAGCGTTCTACTAGGATGTAGTAGCTTTCATTTGCTTCCAAGAGAACTCAAATCGGTCAACAGATGGCTGAGAACCGTGAGTGACATTTTTTTTGTAACATACATACACACACACACACATACACACACACACACACATACACACACACACATACACACACACGCACATACAGACATTTGCTCAATTCGTCGAGCTGAGTTGATTGGTATATGTGACTCGGCCCTGCGGGCCTCGGATCGAAAGTCGGTTTTCCAAGCGGTATTTATACCCTTCTTATGGGTGTAAGAAGGGTAAAAAGCAGAAGGAGGTGTATTTCATAACAAAGAACAACTTTGTAGAGCACACGAAAATTACCAAAAATCCCTAGAAAAAGATAACAAAAAAACTATTTTGAGGGGTCGTTCACGAAAAACGACACATATCTCTTATAATTAAGCAAATAAGGTAATAGTTTGTTCGGCAAATTTTCAACAATACATTTTTCTACAACTTTGCAGAAGACACCAACACTCTATCTTCATTTTAGAAAAAAGTGAATTTCTGTCGCACTTTAAGGTGGATTAATCACAAAAGTGAAATCCCAAAATAAAGAGTTCAGTATACAGAACAAAATCGTCTAAGACACTATACCGCTAAAGTCAATACATAGAGCTGCAAAAAATGGGTTATGGTTGTGTACCCCAGTATACAGTATGTGGCAGGTTCCTCCGGAGATTAAGTCCGGTGGCCACATCCGGTAGTTCCTAAATGGTCAAATACTGTGTGGAAATAATGTTAGGCTACAGAGGTACAAGTTTTAGTGAAAAAAGAGTGAGTTTAATAGCGAATCATAATGGAAAATACTCTGTGTACCGTAAAACAGCCCTTTTTATACGAATCTGACCCAGTGGCCCACCGGAATAACTCCGGCCATAGGGACCATTCCGACGTTCTCTGTCCACTTCTACAAACTAGACATATGTACGAGTGCACTGTCAAAAAATTATTCAAATCCGTTGTGTATTCGCTGAACGGCGACATTTTTAGTTCATATGCGCTGACTCAGGCCGATACGGGTTAACAATATACTGTTTTGTGATTGAAAAGGGGCAACGGGGATACGGGTGTGCTACAACTACAATACATCAAGAGAGTGAGTGTTGCATGACGTGTCTGAGAGAATGAACTGCGAGCAATGCTATTCGTTCGATGCGGTTCGATCAATGAGCCACGAATTCGTTAGAAGATCCGGTTCACTAGAGTGGTTGATCCAGCTCGGTTCCGATCACTGAACTGAACCGTTTTTCCCATCTCTTTCCAAGGCATCTCAGGGACACTTTGTGGGGGTCTTAGGGGTTTCATAGGGGCACATGGAGGTCTTAGGGGCGTTTCTTGGAATCTCATTGGATTTCAGGAGGGCTCGGTCGCTCCAGGGGGCCTAAGTTGGCTTCCAGGGTACCTCAGAGGAGCTTGAAGGGATTTTATGAAAAGCGTTTCAGGTGTCTCAGGGTCTCAGAGGTATTCCATAGGGTACAAAGAGGTCTCAGGGGGCTTTCAAAGAATGTCAGAGGCGTTTAAGGGAGTCTTATTGGCATTCCAGGGGGGTCTCAGGGGCGTTTCATTGGCTCTCACGGAGTTTCAGGGGGGTACCAGCAGGTTTTAGGGGCATTTTAGGAGATCTCAAGGGCGTTCTAGAGGATATCATGGCCCTTGAGAGGGTTTCAGAGGCGTTCCAGAGGGTCTTAAAGCGCTCCAGTGGGTCAGTGTCTCAAGGCCGTTTCAATGGGGTCTGAAGGGCATTTCAGAGCGTACCAGGGTGGTACCTGGAAGTCTAATGAGAGATAAATGGGGTCTCATAGAGTACTTGGAGATTTCTGGGGCTGTTTAGGGGTCTCTGGGTTTTCAGAGGATTTAACGGGATTTCAGATAGGGTTCAGGAGGTCTCTAAGGCGCTTCATACTATTGAAACGATATTGAAATCCTCGAATTCTATTTTAAATACTCCTGAAATTCATTGGAATGCCCTTAAAAGTTCCTGAAACCCCCCGGAACGACCCTGAAAACTCATTGAGAGGCTCCTGAAATGACTCAAAACGCCTCTGAAACCTCAATAATCTCATTGAAACGCCTTTGAAATCCTCGTGATCAATTTGAAATTCCTCTGAAACACCTTGTTACGCCTATAAAAGGCTCCAGCGACCTCCTGAAACGCACCCGAAACCCCCTTGAAGCACCCCTGAAATGCTATCAATCGCCCTTAAAAACTCTCGGAACGCCCTTGAAACGCTCCAGAAACCCCTTGAAACGTCTCTGAAACCCCTTGTAGTACCCTTTAAAGGCTCTTGAATACCCTTGACACAACCCTTTTAAATTTCCTTGAAGCTCCTGAAGGGGGTTCTTTCATTGGGCTCTGTGGGGACTTCTAGGAAACACACATTGGCCTTATCTCTAATGCCCAGGAGCAAAACCTTTTCTCACGTACTAAGTTTCTCCATTAAAGCTCAGACTTAATTTATGCTTAAAGAATTTTATCTTTATATGTCATTTTATTTATGCAGTTCCAGGCCAAGTTCATGGCACAAAAAGGTTTTAGTGTATTAGTATTCAAACTTTCGAGCGCGTACAAATTTACAAGCTTTTTATTTCAACTTATCATTGCAGAACTAATCTCAGACAAAATGGAACAGTAAACCTACTGCAAAAACAGAAAATCTCCACCAGACTTGAGAACTCTGTAACCAACAGTAAGCATGTGAACTGCGATAAACGTATCGCAATAGAAAAAAATCCAACAGTCAACTGCGCACAGCGAAACTCCAGCGAAAGAAGTGTCAGATTTCACACTTCCTCGACCGTAAAATCGCGAAAGGATTATGCCCGCGAGGGCGTGAAGTTGGCAGCGACGAAATCGCTCATTAATTGGCGTAAAATTAAATACCGTTTTCATTAATATCGCACCAACCAACCACCTCACTCTCTCACTGACTGGCTGGGATGATGCCATGCCATGCCGTACTCAGGCCCGGATTCAAGGGGGGGCAAAGGGGGCAAGTGCCCCGGGCCCCCCGATTAAGGGGGCCCCCCAAGAATCCACAAGCACTATATTTTTTGTTCAACGAATCCATAAAATGCACACCAAAGACGATTATATTTAATTGTATGTCCTAGAGTTGTTATAATTGGGTTCTTTAAGGGTATCCAGATTGTTTATAATCTGAAATCTATATCCAAAATTTCATGATTTTGAAGCATTGGAACTATTTGCAGATTGGATTCAAAGTTTTTGCGGGATTTCTTTTTTTTTTCGGTATGAGCTGCAATTCTAAAGTCATAAAACTGTTTTGTCAATTTATGTTTTGAAACAATTAAATTTCGATCTTTTGATTAAACTGAACATCAATATTTCAATTGCTTAATAATTCAATTGTTTTTAGGCTGCTTGATTGCAGAAAATTAAGCCCTAGAGATATATTACAGTATTCAACAATTTAGTAAAACAAAGTTTTTGTTTTATTTTGGTATATGCGAGTTTTTCCAAAACCCCTTGAAAGTTCTTGTTGAGATCAGAAGCAAAATTTATTTTTGTTAAAATTACTGCACAAAAGCGTCTCTAAACAGAGTGCGTTAAAAGATCTTAAATAATACTTGTACATCAGTCTGTTGATTATACGATCATATTCTGAAAACAACTACTTAATATCCATCTGCACAAGTTCATTGAGGACAGATTTTATCATGGGAAATAGAAGATAATGATTTCTGAAAATGTTCCTGGAAAATTCGGGTTACTAACTTTGTTCAATCAGAATCTTAAAATACTCGCAGAATATTGCAATCCTAATGAAAACTTCTCCGCATTCCTAGGTATTAAAATGAACGCTAAGTTTTAGAATTTGAATAAATCTTATGAATTCGAATGAATGTTTAAAATATATGTTATACCTATCTGAATAAGATGACGTTTACGCTGTAAATTTGAATGCAGTATCTTGATCAACGATCAAAACGATCAATTCTGACTATACATGTCAATGGTTGCTCCTCCGTGATTGATCTGAACTGGTACCAGTTGCACTGAGATCCAACTGAATAAGGGGCTGGGACATTCCACTTATTCTCAATGTGCAATTTTTTAGCAGCTCATGCATATTTGATCAATAACGGCGCCGGCCAAGTCCTTATAGTCAGCTGGGAAGGGAAAGGGATGTTAGAGTGTACTGGTTGTTGCTACTAGAAGACCGAGAGCACTCTGCGTCCCCACAACCCGCACGGACTGGGGTATTTGTTAGACGGAAAGGATGGGAGATCTGGGAGTCACCGTTGGGTCGGTGATGCGATCCATGGATAGGGTTATTTATAGTGTTCGTGATAGATTGTGTGGCGAATAAGGTGAATAAGGTCAAGCGGCACAGCACGCTTTGGTTGCATAACTTATAGGCGTTATATATACACTGTGCTGTGGGTGTGAAGAATTAGCAATAAGTTAAAATTCACAAATACAAAGAAATTAAAAAAAAAAAAAACTGCTGTGAGTGGAAGTTAGAAGGGAGGGAAACGACTTTTTTCAATTCGTTTCTGGTTCTAGCGATGGCTATGAACATATGAATATACATGAGTTGTATATGTAAAGAAGAGAGAGCGAGAGAAAATGGATAGAAAGATACAAAGTAAGATGAAAAGGACGGGCCAGGGATTGAACCCATGACCTTCTGCATACGAATCAGAAGCGGTAGCCACTAGACCACCAAGCCCGTCATGTAATTTTGAATGCAGTATCTTGATGATTTAGTAAAAATATTATAATAAAAGTTCGTATTTTTTTTCTTTATTTCAATATAATGACGTCATTTTTGAGAATTGCATTGTTAAAAGTAGGATAGGACATCGGTATATAAGTAACATTTGGCCTTAATATTTCCTACAATAATACTATATCCTTGAAAATAATGCAAAATTAATGATAAAATAATAATTTGATTGAACAAAATAGTTGTGTGACTTAGTTTTTTTTCCTCAATCACAAAAAAAAAACATTAAAAATATTAAAATACAAATAATACACAACATTGAAAACAAAAAGTTTAAAAATCTTCAAAATCTTGCTTTTGGGGGCCCACTTTATAGAGTTTGCCCCGGGCCCCCCGAAGCCCAAATCCGGCACTGGCCGTACTCAACCATGGCGTTGTTCGGGCGGTGGAAAGAGTAACAACAGTGAAAGGAGCAAATGCTCGCTAAAAATGTTCCAACATCCTCCTGGAGCTGGAGCAGTGGCAGCAGCCAGCGGTTGTGCGTGGAAGGGATCGGGGAAGATTTTTGTGAGCTGCAAGCAGCAAATAAAAACTGTATCGTTATGATTGTTATTACAAGCAGTGTGAAAACAAGCATTGTGGGAATGGCATCCGCAGTGGATACGGTTAAAACTGGACGTTTAGGGGTTGATCTTCTCCGGTGCATCAGTTTCACGGATAGATGGCGGCTCTTAACTTACGTTAAACGCCTGAGGGTATGCAACTGACGAGATTATACCGTGTGCAGCAGTCAAGCTCGGAAAATCCGACAACAATATAAAAATCACATCGCATATAAATGGCAAAAACTGGCAGCGATTCATTCATGTTTCGATGGGAGCGATATGGAAGCTGCGAAAGGGCGACGACGAGAAAGAACGATGGGAATGATAACCATTCCAACCCCCAGGAACGGCAACGGTGCGGTGGCACTGGCACTGGCAGCAAGCCACAAAAGCAGCAACTTCCAAGAACGAGGGTATCGTTTTAATAACAATGATAATAATGATAATACCAACGAGGACGATGAGAACGACGACTGAGGAGGATGGGACGGACTTTTCACTCTGGAGCTGCTCGTCGGATCGTTCGCATGCCGTGGGAATGCCGGAAATGGAAAAGATTCAAGAAGTCACGGCAGACGGTGGAATTAAATATTATTTTATGGTAATATAATTTACATTTAATAGAATTAGACAGAACGTTCATTACAGAGGGGTGGATGTGGTGAAAGAAAAGGTCGTTAAAGTTTTTAGCTGGGAAAATCGGGACCATATTGTTCTGAAGTTTTAAAGACTTCACAAATAACACACGCGGAGCTTGTTTTGATTTGGCGGTTGATTGGTTGCCTACGTATAGGCGTTACCAATCCAATTTGCTTAGTGGATATCAAACCTTTCGGGTATCAATGAACTATTTCCTACGAAAATTTAATTCATTGTACCTAATCAAGTTACGATGCTCTGCAGGCACAACGCTCCACTCATTCTCGGCTTAAAATACAGATTCAGTGTACGCCATCATACAGGTTGTTCACTCCTTTTTTGTTTCCAAAACGAGACAGAGTTATCCGACAAGCCGAATGATGCACCAGAAGTGAACATCGCCAAAAATACACTTGCAAATTGGATTAAATGCTTGAGTGACCGCGTTTTTTTGGTCTCCGGGGAGGGTACAGTAAAAAACGAAAAACGTAGACTGTATAAGCTTATTTCATTTTCAGGCAGGGATCATATGAGTGCTGTTGATAGGTTACTAACTACAGGCAACTGGAACTGTGATATGAAGTGCAAATAGTGAGTGTGCAAATTATTTGGTCACATGGACACATGTAGGAAGCACTTACAAACTTACAAACCATAACGTACCTGCAAACCTTCGAAACCTCCAATCATTTCCTTGAAACTCCATGTAACGCATCTGAACCCCACTGAAAACTGTTTGAAACTCACTGAAATGGCTTCAAAAACCTCCAGATACCCCGTAATAGATCTAGAACGCTCCTAAATGACTCTGAAAACCAACTGCAATTCCGCTTAATCCCCTGTAACGCAACTGCAACCCCTCGAAACCCTCAAAAGACCTGAAACTCCCTGAAACGGCTCCAAATACCATCTGAAACACTCTATAACGACCACGAAACCCCCTGAAACTCCTTATAACACCCCTAAAACCTGTTGAAAATTCTACAAAACCCTTTAAAATGGCTCCGAAAACCTACTGAAACTCCTTGGGCCCCCTATAACGCACAATGCCCTCAAATAGCACTAAAAGTCTTCTGAAACCTCTCATAGCGCCTTCAATATAATCAAAAACAACCAAAAACGCTCCTAAACCTTCTATAACTTGTTGTAAGCTCTCCGAATCCCCCTGAAATGCCTCCTAAATTGCAAATCCCTTTAAACCCCGTTGGACCTCCGGTAATCCTTCGAAATCCCCAAAAATGCCCTTGAACTCTTTGTAACGCCTATGAAACCCGCTGAAAATCACCTTAACCTCCCTGAAATGGCTCCGAAAGCCCCTTGCGCCCACTCAAACGCAACACAAACCCATGTAACGCCCCTAAAACCTGTTGTAATTTCTCCAAAACCCTCAGAACTGGCTCCAAACCTCCCTGAAACCACCTCAAACTTCTTGTGCCGTCCCTGAAACACTCTGGGAACTCTCAGTGGCACCCCTGATACCCTCGATAACACCTACAAAACCTCTAAAACTCTCTACTAAACCGTTCCTGATGCACCGCTTAACCTTTTAAGACACTTGAAAACATTGAGTTACCGTACACCACCCCCTTGAAATGCCCCTGAATACTCCTATTACTTCCTCCTCTTGCACTTCCTCTAATCCTCAAACTAAATTTCTTCATTCGAAGTACCTAGCTTAATTAATTCAAGGTACTAGCTTAATTAGTTCATAAAAAAAATCCTGTTTTTATGCCTTATTTCAATTTATGAGACTCAGCCTCATGTAGCTATGTGTTGTCAAAAAGTGATGTCAAAATGTCAGTTTGAAGAACTCCAAGAACTTCCGTGAGTCTAGGTCATCGGATCTACCAACATAGTTGGTTTTCTCTCAGAGCTTTATGACTAAGGTTCATATTCACACAGCCTCAGGTAGCCTCTATCAAATGGTGAGTTCGATGATTCTTTAAGGTCTCCAAAAAATCCCTTGAGTAAAGGTAATCAAATCTACGAGAGCATCTTGTTATATCTACATAAATTATGAATGAGGTTCATACTCACACAGCCTCAGGTATCTATGTTCTACCAGGTGGCGGGTTCAATGATTTTACAGAAGTATATGAGAATTCTCTGAGGTGTAGGTCATCGGATCTACAAGCGTAATGAGTGATCTATTGGAGCATTATAAATTAAACTATGCTGCCCCTCTTGGCATGTCAGTCCCATGTCGATTCTTATGCAAATCATTTGTTTGCCTCTCACGAGGTCATTCAAAACAAATTTGATATTTTCCCCGCCCTATTTTACAGGTCAATATGCCACGAAAAGGGTATGCATGAAGTGAATACATTTCTTTCTTAGGAATTAATTGGAGTTATATTACAAAAAGTAGGCGCTTTGAAAAACAACATGGGACTGACATGCGAAGAGGGGCAGTATGTATGTGTTGTCAAATGGTGAGTTCCTTGTCTGTTTGAGGATCTCCAAGAAGTATGCAAAGTATAGTGGTAAGTACAGGTCATCGGATCTACTAAGGTATTTAGTTGTCTCTAAGAGTTTTACGTCTAAGGTTCAAACTCACACAGCCGCAAGTAACTATGGTCTATCAAGTGGTAAGTTCAATGATTTTTAAGGCTCTCCAAGTACTTTCTTAAGTAAGGATCACTGAATCTACGAGAGCTACTAGTTGTATCTAAAAGCAATATGAATGAGGTTCAAACTCTTACAGCCTCAGGCATCTATGTTTTATCAAGTGGTAGGCTCTATGGTTGTATAGGAACGTCCGAGAACTCGTTGGAGTATAGACCATCTGATCTACAAGCGTAATCAGTCACCTATTGGAGAATTATGAATGAATGAATGAAATTTCCGTGAAATACATTTCCCTAAAATCCATCTGAAACCTTCTGAAACGCCCTGAAACGCCTTGAAGCGCTTTGAAACCTCCATGAAACTTCCGGGGTTCCCCTCTGAACCCCTACAAAACATCCGTGAAATTCACCTGGTAACTTGTGAAGCCCCCTAAGACCCCTCTAAAATCTCTTGAAACGCTCTTAAACGCATCGAAACGCCTTGAAACGCTTTGAAACGTTTCTGATGCAACATCCGTCAAATTCACCTGAGAGCCTCTGAAGCCCCCTTAAACCACTCAGAATCCTCATGAAACGTCCTAAAACGCATTGAAACGCCTTGAAACGCTTTGGAATACCTATGAAATCCCCATGAAACCTCCGTAAAATTCACTTGAAAGCCGCTGAAGTCTTCTAAACTCCTCTGAAACCTCCTGAAACGCTCTGAAACGCATTGAAACGCCTTGAAACGTTTAAAACATTTAAACGCTTCTGAAACATCCGTAGAGTGCATCTGCGAGCATCTATAGCTCCTTTAAACCCCACGAAAACCTCATGAAATGCATTGAAACGACTTTAAAAGCTTTTATACGCTTTGAAACGCATTTTAACCCCCTGAAATCTCCATGAAATTCACTTGAGGGCCTCAGAACTCCAATGAAACCTCCGTGAAATTCACCTGCGAGCCTATGAAGCCCCCTTAAACTCCCCTGAAACACCTTGAAACGCTTTGCCTTCTAAGCCCCCATGAAACTTCCGTGAAATTTACCTTGGAGCTTATGAAGTCCTCTAAAACTGCTCTGAAAACTTCTGAAACGCATTGATAAGCATTTCAAACGTCTCTGAAACTCCATGAAACCTCCACCAAATTCACTTGCGAGCCTCTGAAGCCCCCTTAAACCACCCGTAAATCTCATGAAACGTTATGTAACGCATTGAAACGCTTTGAAACGCTTTGAAATGCCTTGAAATGCTTTGAAACGCCTCTGGAATCCCATGAAACCTCCGTGAAATTCACTTGAGAGTGTCCGAAGTCCCCTAAAACCCCTTTGAAACCTCCTGAAACGCCCCA
Source organism: Aedes albopictus (assembly GCF_035046485.1). Lineage (NCBI taxonomy): Eukaryota > Metazoa > Arthropoda > Insecta > Diptera > Culicidae > Aedes > Aedes albopictus. The sequence continues at coordinate 95,308,415 of NC_085136.1, forward strand.
AATCGTATTGAAATGCCTTGAAAAGTTTTGAAACGTAACTGAAACCCCCATGAAACCTCCGTGATAGGCATCTGCGAGCCTCTGAAGCCCCTTTAATCCCCTAGAAAACTTCATGAAACGCATTCAAACGTATTGAAACGCTTTGAAACCCCCATGAAATCCCCGTGAAATTCACCTGAGAGCCTTTAAAGTCCCCTAAAACCCATCTGAAACCTCCTAAAATGCTTTGATACGCGTTGAACGCCTCTTAATATCCCATGAAATCTCCGTGAAATTCACACAGAGTCTCTGAAATTCCAAAAAAAAACCTGAAACGCCCTGAAATATCTACACGTCTGAAACCTCCGTTAAATTCACGTGAGCGCACTCAAGCCCCCCTTATACACCTCTCCAACGTCCTGAAATACCCTGAAACGCATTAAAACGTCTCTGAAACCCCCTCTGAAATCATCGTGAAGCTCACCCGAGAGCCTATAAAGACCCCTAAAACTCCTCTGAAGTTTCCTGAAATTCTCTGAAATACTTTTAAACGCATTGAAACGCATTGGAACGAATTGAAACGCTTCTGAAATCCCAGTGAATTCACCTGAGAGCCTTTGAAGCCCCCTAAAACGCACTGAAATACCCTGGAACGCCTCAAAATTCCGCTACCTCGCTTCTGTTAAAAGTTTTACCAAGCTTCTGATGAACACCCTTCCAATCTTCTGCTGGTAGCTTTTGTGAGCTTTTGCTGAAAGATTTTTCAAACTTCTGCTGGAAGCTTTTCCAAGCTTCTGCTGGAAGTCTTTCCAAGCTTCTGCTGGAAGCCTTTCCAAGCTTCTGCTGGAAGCCTTTCCAAGCTTCTGCTGGAAGCCTTTCCAAGCTTCTGCTGGAAGCCTTTCCAAGCTTTTGCCGGAAGCCTTTCCAAGCTTCTGCCGGAAGCCTTTCCAAGCTTCTGCCGGAAGCCTTTCCAAGCTTCTGCCGGAAGCCTTTCCAAGCTTCTGCCGGAAGCCTTTCCAAGCTTCTGCCGGAAGCCTTTCCAAGCTTCTGCCGGAAGCCTTTCCAAGCTTCTGCCGGAAGCCTTTCCAAGCTTCTGCCGGAAGCCTTTCCAAGCTTCTGCCGGAAGCCTTTCCAAGCTTCTGCCGGAAGCCTTTCCAAGCTTCTGCCGGAAGCCTTTCCAAGCTTCTGCCGGAAGCCTTTCCAAGCTTCTGCCGGAAGCCTTTCCAAGCTTCTGCCGGAAGCCTTTCCAAGCTTCTGCCGGAAGCCTTTCCAAGCTTCTGCCGGAAGCCTTTCCAAGCTTCTGCCGGAAGCCTTTCCAAGCTTCTGCCTTAAGCCTTTCCAAGCTTCTGCCGGAAGCCTTTCCAAGCTTCTGCCGGAAGCCTTTCCAAGCTTCTGCCGGAAGCCTTTCCAAGCTTCTGCCGGAAGCCTTTCCAAGCTTCTGCCGGAAGCCTTTCCAAGCTTCTGCCGGAAGCCTTTCCAAGCTTCTGCCGGAAGCCTTTCCAAGCATCTGCCGGAAACCTTTCCAAGATTCTGCTGGAAGACTTTCCAAGCTTCTACTGGAAGCCTTTCCAAGCTTCTGCTGGAAGCCTTTCCAAGCTTCTGCTGGAAGCCTTTCCAAGCTTCTGCTGGAAGCCTTTCCAAGCTTCTGCTGGAAGCCTTTCCAAGCTTCTGCTGGAAGCCTTTCCAAGCTTCTGCTGGAAGCCTTTCCAAGCTTCTGCTGGAAGCCTTTCCAAGCTTCTGCTGGAAGCCTTTCCAAGCTTCTGCTGGAAGCCTTTCCAAGCTTCTGCTGGAAGCCTTTCCAAGCTTCTGCTGGAAGCCTTTCCAAGCTTCTGCTGGAAGCCTTTCCAAGCTTCTGCTGGAAGCCTTTCCAAGCTGCTGCTGGAAGCCTTTCCAAGCTGCTGCTGGAAGCCTTTCCAAGCTTCTGCTGGAAGCCTTTCCAAGCTTCTGCTGGAAGCCTTTCCAAGCTTCTGCTGGAAGCCTTTCCAAGCTTCTGCTGGAAGCCTTTCCAAGCTTCTGCTGGAAGCCTTTCCAAGCTTCTGCTGGAAGCCATTCCAAGCTTCTGCTGGAAGCCTTTCCAAGCTTCTGCTGGAAGCCTTTCCAAGCTTCTGCTGGAAGCCTTTCCAAGCTTCTGGTGGAAGCTTTTCCTTACTTCTGCTAAATGCTTTCTCAAGCTTCTGCTGGAAACTTTTCCGACCTTCTGCTGCAAGCCTTTCCAAGTTTCTGCTGGAAGCCTTTCCAAGCTTCTGCTGGAAGATTTTCGATGCTTCTTCTGGAAGCTTTACCAAGCTTCTGCTGAAAGCTCCTTCAAGTTTCTACTGGAAGCTTTTCCAAGCTTCTCTGGCAGCTTTATAAAGCTTCTCTGGAAGCTTTATCAAGCTTCTTCTAAGAGCTTTTCCGTGCTTCTGCTGACAGTTTTTCCAAGCTTCTACTGGAAGCTTCCAAATTTCTGCTCGAAGCTTTTCCAAGCCTCTGCTGGAAGCTTTTCCAAGCTTCTGCTGGAAGCTTTTTCAAGCTTCGGCTAGCAGCTTTTCTAAGCTTCTGCCTGAATTTTTCTCAAGCTTCTGCTGAATTTTTTTTTAGCTTCTGCTGGATGAGTTTTAAGTGGGTCGATCCCCACATCACCCGAGGAATCACCTCTTGGGTATCTGTTGCAGATTTTCTCATTCTATAAAAAAAAAGCTTCTGCTGGAAGCTTTTTCAAGCTCTTGTTAAAAGCTTTCTCCAGCTTCTCGTGGAAGCTATTCCAGATTCTGTTAGAAGCTTATCAAGCTTCTGCTGGTAGCTTTTCCCAAGCTTCTGCTGGAAGCTTTCCCACAATTTTGCTGGAAACTTTTCAAGATTTGTTGGAAGCTGATTGTTGCTTCTGGATGTTATCAAACTTTAACCACCACCGGTTGCAAATATCTGTACTCTGCACGATGTTTCCTGTTTTTTTTTCTTGTATTTTATCATCTTCATGTTCACACTGCCAGGAATTCATCCATGCAGCGAATGAGTAGGTATTAAACGAGATCATTTTTATCGTTTGTTACAAACACTGACTGGTCCTGGCTATATGAGCCCATTCATTCAATGACGTATCCCTTTCTCCCAGCTTTCGCAAACCGGTCAACTCAACCGGAAAAATATGTCCTTTCTAGACGAGACGAGAGGGGCCAATTCCAGCGAAAAAAAAATGTACTCGATTTGACTGTTTTCATTCGGAATCTAGGTGCAGCGGTGCATCGAATTCCGTTTAGAGTCCGGTCGGGATGCTATAAAATGCTGGACGCGCAAACAGCAGCAGCGATGGACCATTAGTTTTGGTTGACCTCGCGGAAAAAAGTGCCTTACAATAATATTTTCCCAGCTAATAATGGGCTTTCGCGTATGGGCGAGAAAATATGTCCAAGAGTTCGAAAATGACAAACAGAATAAAAAAATATGATTGACATTTATTGGAAGCTATCTCATAAACTGTTTCTGGCGGGAATGGAACGGACATCGCCGCGCCGTGCCGGCGCGATGTGAGGCAGGAAACAGGAAACGGAATAGGTGTATAAAAAACTGATGACCGCTTTTTTATTGCTCCTGAGGGATCACTTTTGCCGGCGGAGTTTGATTGACGGGTTTCATTGATATGGGTTCACCCCGGATGGCGTGGGAGACTGGGTGAGTGAGTGAGTGAATAAACGAAAGACTCGGCAATAATTTCGATGAATGTTTTTTTTTTTGCGAAGAGGCAGCGCATGGATACAAGCGAAAATTGAGTTATCTCGGAAAGTTGACCATAGGGGGGTGTGTATTGTTAGCTTTATTGCTCAATTAGGCGACACTTATTTGAATGGATAGTAGTGAATTGATGTGAACTTTGGGCTTGTTTGAATGAATAGAGAGATTTTGGTTTGAAGTTTTATTGCAGCTGCAGCACATTAATTGCTCAAATCTTGTTGTAATAAATACAAAAATTACATTTCAGATTGAGCTTTGATTTGATTCCTAGTGATTACTGATTTTACTCGTTAAACTAGGTATCGTAATCAGATGGAATCGCTGTCAGAAAGAACCTGGAGTTTGTTGTTCGGCACGAAAAGTACAAAATCAACAGGGGTCAGCCCGGTTCATCGACAAGGAGCGTCCAAAATAGCTCTGGTCCTCACAAGTTCCTACCTCATGCTTCCACAAGTCAATCCATGACAAAGACCGCCAGCTAAAAGTATTGTGCTTAGCTGCTAGTGCAGCCTGGGCAGTGGTGTCCTTCTGACCTCAGCTTGATTGAAGAGGTACGTCCCGAGCGTCTGTTCACCAAGGAGGTGCGGCTCAAACAGCGTCTGTTCTAGTATCCTGAGTATCTCCACCGTAAGCTATACCTATGCTGGCAGCTCCATTACGGTGGATAGGGGACCTTAGGTCAACAACCTACTGTTCTCGAAACTCAAAAACCGTTACAGTAACCGATATGTAGGATAACGAATTGATTCAACGTTAACGACTTTTAGCGTGGAGTACGAGCTTCGGGCCCTTCACAGGGTGTGGAAGTGGGAGTGAAACTGGATGCTTGAGCCTTTTGGCTCATGCATTGCAGAAAGTTAGAGTGTGAGTGACTGCCATTCACCATTAAAAAAACGAATCCACCTCAAAAAAAGAAGAAAGCATTTTGCACAGGCGCAGGAGAGTATGGAACAGCATGATATGCGGAGCTTTTACGAAACTGTCAATGGTAAGCGGGGAAGCACGGCACCTGGTCCCGTCATGCGCAGTGGCCGTGATGGTTACTTGCTGACTGACAAAGCAATGGTGGCTCCCAGGAGGAGAGAACATTTCGAGGAATTATTGAACGATGGGAATGGAAGAACAACAGACAGAATTCAAATCGACGACGACGGACAGGCTGTGGAACCCTGAACGCTAGACAAGGTCAAGACAGCCATTAGAGATCTAAAGAACAACAAGGCTGCTGGGAAGGACGAACTCTCGGCCGAGCACCTCAAACACGGTGGTGTGTAGCTGTATCAACTCTTACACCGTATTATATTAAAGATATGGGAAGAGGAAGATCTGTCTGCTAGTTGGTTGAATGGTCCGTGTGACCTCTTTACAAAAAAACATCGACTGGAGTGCGTGAATTACAGAGGAATAACACTTCTCAATTCAGCGCACAAAATTTTGTCCGGAATTCTGTTTAACAGGCTGAGGCCGATTGAGGGATCCTTCGTTGGGGAATATCAGGCGGGTTTTTCAAGATGAGTCTGATCAACGACGAATTAGATGCTCACCCTGCGGCAGATTCTCGATAAATTTCAGGAGTAAAACTTGCAAACCCGTCATCTGTTTATTGATTTCAATCGATTTATGGTAGATTATGATCGAACATGGTTTTCCGGCGAAGCTCATTGGACAGATTCATGCGACGCTTGATGGATCAAACTCAAGTGGGTTCCGAAATTGTCCCATAAAACCATTCTAAAATGGATTTCTTTCAGAATTTCCTCCATGAATTCCTTAGGATAACTCTACAGAGACTCATTGAGAATTTTCTCCAAAGTTTGATTTGTGAATTCCCCCAAAAAGTCCTATTGAAATTTCATCAGAAATTCCTTTAAATATTCATTCAAACATTTCTCAAGCATTCTTATACAAAATATGCTATATAACCTCACAGACTAATAGAACTGTTAGAGAAAATTCTGCCCGATGCCTTTTTTTATGAACACACTGTCATCCGTTGGTAGCACGATTTGACGTTTGCCTAACACACACACCACTACAAACTACACAAATCACATGTAATTTTCATTTGCATCATTCAGCAACGTATACACTGGCAAACGTCAAAGCAATCGAACACTAGTGCCTTAGGAGGAAAGATCGCGGAAATCAAATTAAATTCAAAGTCATCGTTAACCCTCTAATACCCAAATTTTTGATTTTGATCTAAATATCATTTTTCGTCATTTAAAACCGATTCAAACATGTTTTGGAAAACGATTCTTTTTAATTCTCGATTTGGTGAATTTCGGTTTTTATTTTTCTAATTTTTATTTTTAATCATCCCAAAACTTTTATATTTTTCTTGGAAGCCTAATTGGGATACGGATTTTTTTAGACAAAAACATTTCGATATTTTGTGATAATTGTTGAAATATTGCTGAAAGCTTTTCCAAGCTTTTGCTGGAAGCTTTTCCAAGCTTTTGCTGGAAGCTTTTCCAAGCTTTTGCTGGAAGCTTTTCCAAGCTTTTGTTGGAAGCTTTTTCAAGCTTCTGCTGGAAGCTTTTCCAAGCTACTGCCGGAAGCTTTTTCAAGCTTCTGTTGCAAGCTTTTCCAAGCTTCTGCTGGAAACTTTTCCAAGCTATTGCTGGAAGCTTTTCCAGGCTTCTGCAGGAAGTTTTCCAAGCTTTTGCTGGAAGCATTTCCAAGCTTCTTCTGGAACCCTTTCCAAGCTTCTGCTGAAAGCTTTTCCAAGCTTCTGCTGAAAGCATTTCCAAACTTTTGCTGGAAGCTTTCCCAAGCTTTTGCTTGGGAAGGTTGTCCAAACTTCGGCTGGAAGCTTTTCCAAGCTACTGCTGGAAGCTTTTCCAAGCTACTGCTGGAAGCTTTTCCAAGCTTCTGCTGGAAGCTTTTCCAAGCTTCTGCTGGAAGCTTTTCCAAGCTTCTGCTGGAAGTTTTTCCAAGCTTCTGCTAAAAGGTTTTCAAGCTTCTGCTGGAAACTTTTCCAAGCTACTGCTGAAGGCTTTTCCAAGCTTCTTCTGGAAGATTTTCCAAGCTTCTGCTGTAAGTTTTTCCAAGATTCTGCTGGAAGCTTATCCATGCTTCAGCTGGAAACTTTTCCAAGCTTCTGCTGGAAGCTTTTCCTAGCATATGCTGGGAGATTTTTCAAGCCTTTGCTGTGAGCTTTTCCAAGCATCTGCTGTAAGCTTTTCCAAGATTTTGCTGGAAGCATTTCCAAGTTTTTGCTGGAAGCTTTACCAAGCTTTTGCTGGAAGCTTTTTCAAGCTTCTGCTGGAAGCTTTGCCAAGCAACTGCTGGAAGCTTTTTCAAGCTTCTGTTGGAAGCTTTTCCAAGCTTCCGCTGGAAGTTTCCTAAGCTACTGCTGGAAGCTTTTCCAAGCTACTGCTGCAAGCTTTTCCACGCTACTGCTGGAAGCTTTTCCAAGCTTTTGCTGGAAGCTTTTCCAAGCTTTTGCTGGAAGCTTTTCCAAGCTTTTGCTGGAAGCTTCTCCAAGCTTTTGCTGGAAGGTTTTCCAAGCTTCTGCTGGAAGCTCTTCCAAGCTACTGCCGGAAGCTTTTTCAAGCTACTTCTGGAAGCTTTTCCAGGCTTCTGCTGCAAGCTTTTCCAGGATTCTGCTGGAAGTTTTCCAAGCTTTTGCTGCAAGCTTTCCCAAGCTTTTGCTGGAAGCTTTTATTATTTTTTTTTCATGGAAAATTTTATTTTCCGTGTAATTTTAAGGAAAATAATTTTACAGTGTATTCAACTGTAAAATGGAAGAATGATTTGGGAAAAAATTAAAATATGTTAATCGTAGCAATTCAATAAAAAAAAACAATAACTTCTCAAAGGTGACCAAAGCATCAATTTTTCAACGATTTTTAAAAAATGTAAATATGCTTCAAATTTTTTTTAGGCCTTCCAATGGAAATTTCCGCTCAAATGTCCTAAGGAATTTCTTTAGGAATTCAGCAGCAATATCGCCAGAAATTCGTAAGAGATTCCTTCATAAGTTCTTCATTGAATTTTGCCACGTATTTTCCCAGATTTTTTCCACGGAATTCACTCAAAAATTTTCTCACAAAAGAGCCGCAAAAAAAATTCACAAAAAATGATTTAGAAATGTTTAAAGAGATTTGTAGGTACAGGAATCCTAACAGACGTTTTTCTATGTGTTCCTCAAGGTATTTCGGAATTTCTTCAGAAATATCTCCACTCCTTGAGTTGTTTCAGAAAATTCTCCTGTTATTTTATTAGAAAACCTCTCCAGGCTGAATTTCTAATTTCGCGATAAATTATTTTACAAACTTCATCAAGGATTCCCCAAAAAGTTCTCCATTTATTCCTCCAGGAGTTTCTCCTGGTATTTCTAAGGATTTTCCAAGTATACCTCCACCAACTTAAAAAAAATCGACTGGACATTTCTTCAGAAATGCTTTCAGGGAAATTCCTTCGGAAGGATTCTTTTAGAAACTTCTCCACGGATTTCTTCTGATTCTTTTCAGGAACTCTTTTCAGAGATTCCTTTGATAATTTCTTCCAAAAATCTTTCACGGATTCCTACAAGGACTCTTTTCAAATTGCCCCTGTGCTTTCATCACGAATATCACGTGTGATTTTCGATAAATTCCTCAAAGAATTTTTGTTTGAGAATTATTCCAAAAATTGCACAATAAATACTGGATAAATTCTTGAAAGAATTCCTAACTATTTTTTAAGAAATCCCTCAGATTATTTTGGGGGAATCCTTAAAGGAAATTCTTGAAAGCAATATCTGAAGTACTCTTTGGAGGAGTCCTTGAAGCAATTCTTGAAAAACCTTTGAAGGAATCCCCTAAAGAATTTCATGTAAAACTTATGGAGGAGCTCTGGTAGCAATTTTGAGTAAAAAATTTCTGGAATAATTTCTGATGAAATTTATGGAGAAGTTTTTTGAAAAAAAAAATGAAGAAATTTCTCAAAGAATACCTTGAAAAAAATCCGAAGAAAACTCAAAAGGAATTTCTGCAGGATTCTTAAAAAGCATTCAGCTGGAATTCCAGCTGAAATTGCAAACAAAAATAGGAGATAAATTCTTGAAAAAAGACCCTGAATACATTTCTATAGGATTTCCTAGAAGAAAAACTTCTGGGGATGGAAATAGCATAATTTCTTGTACAATTCCTGAACGGGCTAGTAGACAAAAACCCCAAAAGCCTAAAATAATTTCTGAAGGATATCTTGCAGATATTTTAGAAAAAAAATAATACTGGCAGAATTTTTGAAAGAAATTTCTGTAAAAAAAAAAGAATTAATCTGAAGGAATCTCTGGAAGAACTGGTAATGTATGAAGCAAACGTTGGAGGACTTATGTTCCTACAAAAATTACATACAAAGGTAGGAGAGAAATTTATTGAAAAAAACGGCCCTGAATAAATTTCTGAAGGGATATCTAAACAATTTCCTAAAAGAATCGCAGTAAAAACTCCTGGGGATATCTCTGAAGAGAATCTTAGCATAATTTATTGTACAATTCCTGTAGAGCTAGTAGACCAAAATCCTAACAGCCTAAAATAGTTTCTAAAAGAAACCTTGCAGGAATTTTAGAAAAAAAATATACTGGTAGAGTTTTTGAATGAGTCACTGAAGAAATTTCTGAAGGAGAAGAATTATTGGAATTGGAAGAAATCTCTGAAATAACTGATGAACCTTCAGTAGATATTCCTGAAAAAATCTTGAAAAAAATGAAGAAAATGAAGAAACTCCAAACATAAATCCTGGAATAATTTTTGAAGAACTTCCAGAAAAAAATATCAGGACATATTTTGAAGGATCACCGGGACAATAACAATTATTGCATTGAGAAAATCTCTGAAGAAAGGTCAGATTAAATTATGAAAGAAATTTATGAAGCAATCGCAGCAAAGACTTTTGGTGGGGCTTCCAGAAATATCCCTTTTTTTTTTTTTGAATAATATTTTGAGAAATGACCTTTTAATTTCGCACCATTTTGCTTATCTGGCAAAGGATAAACAAAATAGGGCGGAATTTAAAAAAAAAATCAAAACTGATTACACTCATTCGAATCTGGAAAAATGCCAAGGAATAATTTCTGCATAAATTACTGGCGACATGTATGGGGGATTAGATGTAACTGTTGAAACCTCTGAAGAAATTGAAACAAGAATTTATGGAAAAAAATGTTTTCTGATAAAAAAATCCCTAGAAAAAAATCTCTGAATGAGTTTTTGCTTTGTTTTGAGTTCCTGTGGCTATCGCTGGATGAAATCCTGCGTAAAACCACAGACAAACAGATGCAACACTCTTCAAAACGGCTTGGTACATGTATTAACGATCCATTTAAATTTCATCTGATTTAAGCGATCCTTCCACCAGAGGCGCTAGTGTTCGTTGGCTTCGACGTTTGCCACTGTACACGTTGCTGAATGATGCTAACGAAAATTACAGGCGATTTGTGTAGTAGTGTGCGTGTTACACAAACGTCAAATCTAAATCCATCATGGCCGACAGTGTCTCGTGCAGTTCTACTAACAGGTGGCAGTGTGCTCATGAAAAAGACGCCGGACAAAAGTTTTTGGTGTTTTTTTTTCTAAGAGTTACATATGTTTGTCTGTGGTAAAACTGTACAGACGTATCCGAAGGAATTTGACTTTTTAGGATTCAGGGGAAACTTGGGAAACGTCTCATAGAAGAATCCTTTGTGTAATTTCTTGAGGAACGCATTCCAAGAAAAAATCGTGGTGAAAGAAACCCTGAATAAATGTTGAACCTGATAAAAGGTCTGGTGGTTTTCTGGAGGTAGTCGTGAAGAAAATTGAGTTCTTTAAGAGTTTTCAAGGAACTACATATTGTTGATATTATGAAAAGTCATACAAATCAGCTAATTCCATTTCACACGGTAACCTCAATCTTATAAATTTGTATCACTTGAAATATGCTTGAAACTGAATAAACAAACCAGAATTCACTGCGTCCAGCAGACGCAGATTCCTCTAAAGAACCAAGACAAGCTCCAAAGTGTGGCTTTTCAATTTGTTTAACCTTGTTGTCCTTGCTGCCGGAGAGATAGACCACTGAACCGTCCAAAACACGGTTGAGCCTTCCTCTATTTCGCTTCAGTTTCTAGGCGGTGCGAATCCAACTGTGAAATCAACAGTCACTCACATGCCTAGGTATCTGTACCCACTAGGCACACAGCGAACGAATCAGACCGACCTGAATCCCGTCCCGATTCAGCCTTTCTGCGATTCTTCGTGTGCGACTGCGGTCCTTGTCGTCCGTTTTTGGTCCCCAACAGCATGCAGCATTGACAATCGGACAGAATTGGGGAAATTGAATCTAACCTGCGTTCACCCAACCCCCACAAAACACGTGGGATCAAGACGAAGACTTCAACTGCCTGTACGCTTCAAGGGAAAACGAATTTTCCGGTAGTTTCGTCGTTTGGTTTGGAAAACAAGGTCAGATCGACCGGTGTGTGGTGGAGGATTGTCGGCCAACAACGATAAGCGGTGGTGGGAGGCTTTGATTTGAATTAGATGGCAATTAGTCACCGCAGGCCGCACCGTTTGACGTACGCAGTATACGACGACGGAAGAAGGTGCGTGCCTTGCCTTGGCACTTTCTGAATAATAAAGTCAACTTCCGGGTCGCTTCCGGTGTTCAACCGGAGCGGAAATTAATCAATTATGTGACTGCGCGGCGGGGGTCTAAGTTACTTTATGGTGAAGTAGAGAATGTGGTATCGGTTTCATAGTGAAATTGTGGGATTATTATGGGATGATTCTGTACAAGCAAGTTGCCCAAAATATGTTCACTTCCCACTGGCCAAATTATTTTTGCGACGAAAAAGATAATAGTATAATACGTGTTTGTTAATTAAGTGCTTTGTGTCGGAAGTTTTTTTGTTCGGATGTTTGAATGTTCTGTAACTACTGCTCAGCAACCAGAGCCACCTGACAAAAAAGCTAAAGTTTCTAATCCTTGAAAAAGATGTTAAATATATCGAAACGTCGGACATACATAGAAACAAATTAGTTTTTGATTTGTGAAAAGACTGCTACGCCGCCAACATATCATTGCCAGATTCCCTCAGTCGATACTATTCCCTCCGAATATGTTCACTTCAATACTTCAATCCTTCAATGTTTCAAACTTCATCATCATCATTTACGCTAATCTCGCGCCAAGCTGCTCACTAATCCCCAAACATGTTCAAGCACAACGCAACCCAAGTTCAACTTTACCGGTTTGTTGTCCGGCACTATCGCAACATGCTCTTCCCACTGTATTCTTCCAGCTTTGGATACCTTCTGGATGCTGGATACTACGTAGGTAGAGTGCAACAAGTTTGCGATTTATCTTTCACGGCTGCAACCCTTTCCTTAGCACGCGTCGCTCGAAAACTTTAAGTGCTTGTAGACCTTTCTCATACATGGATCAAGTCGCATGATCGTAGATGACCAGCAACTTGTACATGGTACGTTTGGGCTGCAAAATGGTGAGCCGCAGACCTGGAAGGAGCGTCCACCATAGCACTGGTCCTCATAGTCCGATGACAAATGTAGCCATTTACCAGAGATGACATGGCGCTGCCAAATTTCAAGAAATCCAGCAAGATCGAATCCATACTCCTATATGAATCTTAACTGTATTTCTGGTTTTAACTCGGGGTGTTGAACACCCCAAATGCCAAATAAAGTTTGCAGAAAGCTTTAGCTTTAGTTTTTCCGTGAAACGTCAATAAAAATGATAAATATCAGTTAACGGTTGTGGATATCCGGATTTGTAATAAATCTAAACGTTTTACTCTTCAATTCACTTTATTACGGATCGGCTTTATACGCCATCAAACTAGCATGGTTACTGTGTTTATATCCTCTACCTACCAAAGTGAGTTCACCGTAGCTTGGTGCTACTCAGTTTCACGCTACTGTAGATTGGCGCTACAATGTCTCGCGCGGTGGTGCATCTACATCACTACAAGGGTGATTAACACAACCAATTAAGGTTTAATCTTCCGTCATTCGCGTGGATGGCCGCCATCGCCAGCACCCCGCTAATGCTGAATACAAGAAACGAGATTTATTCAACGTATTGTACAAAATATAACAGCCCCTGAAGTCCTCTAAATCTCCTTAAACACCTCCGGAAACCCCAATTTTCCCAGGATTCCAGGAGCTTCCAGGGGGTTTCAGAGGCGCAATATAGGATTTCATGGGTTTTAGGGACATTATACGATTTCAGGGCAGTACAAGAAGCTTCGGGAGTTTTTGGAAGCAAAGGTTTGGAAGCAAAGGTGGAGGTGGGGGGCGTTGAAGGGTTGTAGTTGCGTTACCGAGGGGGGGTTCAGGGGGTCTTAGGTTTTTCTGTGATATTTCAGAAGGTTTCGGAAAATTTACAGATGATTTCAGGTTGTTTGAAGAGTGTTTTGCAAATTTCAGGTGCATTACAAAGAGTTTTGGGGGATTGGCGTCTGGAGGTTTTCGGAAGCATTTGAAAGCGATTCAGAATATGTTCATAGTGTCACTGAGGGTTTCAGAAAGTTTCAGACAACTTCAGGGCCACAGCGGGTTAAGGGAGTTTCAAGACCCTCATGAAGCGACTCTGAAACCCGTCGAGGAAACTCCCAGAAATCTCTGTAACACACTTGAACCTCCTGAAATGCCTCCAAAAACCTACAGTAGCGCCCTAGAACCCCTTCTAGCTGTTCAAAACACCCCTAAGAACACGCTGACTTTTTCTGAAACTTTCCGTAAAATCTTTTATAAACCTTCTGTAACCCCATCTAACCCTCGGATAATGCCTCTGGTCTGCATCCCGCTTTTGTTTTTATGGTCTCATTAAGGTGTCATGATGCATCACTCAGTTTTCAAACAAATCATTGACTTTTTGCTTGTCAATTCTGCAGCAACGCAGCAAAAAAAGTATCATCGCAATCACTGCGAGTGAGCATACAGGATGATTCTTTTTCATACGAATATTCGCTTTGGTGGCAGAGAATTATCACTTTGAAATTTCGAGCTACATATCCAACATGGCTTCCGATGCTGATGATGCCGTAAAAAGCCTTAATATGAGGGAATTTCACTCTCTCTTAAACGCCTCACCGGTTGCCGTTACCTTGGTAACTATCGTTACAACATTTTATGATGTACAATGGATTACTGCACGAATTTATTCTCGCCTGCTTACTCTCACACGAAATTTGACGTTTGAGAGGTGTTGGCACCGCTCAAACGTCAAATTTTCTGTGAGAGTAAGCAGACCAGCATAAATTCGTGCAGTAGACCATATGCTGATACTGAATAGGGCACTGCACTGTTTTGATTTTGTATGGGATTTTGACGTTTCGTGGCCATGTTGAAGGACAAAATTTCATGCAGTTCCCTATAGGGCACTGCAAGCCGTGGTTGCTAAGTAAGTCTTTTGCGTTTCGTGGTCTTGTTGTTTACGGTTCGGACAAATTTCGTCAGCTTTCTATGGATGGTTTGATTTAATTCAAAGTGTAAGGTTCGCGTCAGGAGGGTTTTCTGGGGATTTCTCCAGGTATTTCTTCGCGGTATATCCTCAAATTTATTCCAGGACTCCCCCAAAATATTTTTTTTAGATTCCCAGGAAGGTCTTCATGGGTTTTTTTTCGTGAGGTCGTTCAGGATTCTCCCTGGGAATCTTTCAAGAATTTCTTCTGAGATTCTGAAACAGGTTCAAGCTGGGATCCCTCAAAATTATTCTCTCGGGATTCCCCCAGATACTCCTTTCAAGATTTCCTAAGAATCCGGGTGTTCATCAGGCTCAGTTCTCCTTGGGTTTCTTCCATAGTTCCTTTTGGGATTTCTCAAGGACTTTCTTCTGAGATTACACCTGGAGTTCCCATTGCGATCTTTCCTGCAATTTTACCCGGAGTTTCTTCCTGGATTCTTCCATGAGTTCTTTGGGAAATTCCTCCTGAAATTCCCTCCAAGATTCCTGCATGAATTCCTTCTAGAATGTCTGCAGGTATACTCTCCAAGATCCTTCCGGGGATTTCTCCAGGAACTCCTCCCCTCTTGGGGTTATTCAAGATTCAAGAATCAAGAACTCCTTTCGGAATTCCTGCAGAAATTTTCTCGGGAACACTTTCTGGGATTCCTCCAAAAATCTCCTCCGGAATCCTCTGCTCTTCATTCAACAGTTTCTTCCGAGATTTCATTTTTTCGGGAGTACCTTCGGGAAGCCCCTTGGGAAGCCCAAAAAATACTGAAGACGCTCGAAAAGAAACTACGGCGAGAATCTTGAATGGAATTTCTGCAGGATTTCCGCAACACCTTGAATAATCCCAGAAGAAATCCCTTGAAGTCCTAGAATCTTAGATGGAACCTTTAAGGAATTCCACAAGAAACTACTGGAAAGATCCCAGAGGAAACTTTTGAAGGAACCCCAAAAAAATTGGAGATGCTTTTGGTTCCTCTGATGGAGATCCCTGAGGAATCACGGGAGGAAATCCTAGAAGAATTGAGCAATAATTTCTTAAGAAACTGAGGGGTGTGAATAAAGCTTAGTGTCATTTCCATTGTGTGTCCTTCCCCTAGCAAGAATCAGTGTCATCCATTATGATGACAAGGTTGTCAGTGCAATTAATATCCCAACCAACACACGATCGCATATGATGTTGAATAGGATGCAAAAGTGGAGGTTATATGCGTACACTTTACACACGGTTAAATGGAAACATGTACGCATATGGCCTCCGCATTAGCATCCTATTCTACATCATATGCGACTTCGTGTTAGCTGGGATTGGCTTATAAGGAAGTAGAGCTGAAGAAGGAATTCCTGGAAGAATCTCAAAATAATTCCCTAGAGAAAATTCGGAAGGAATTCCTTTAGAATCGAAGGAATAGTCTCTGGAGGAATTCCCGGATTATTTCCTGGAAGAATCTTTTCCAGGGCTCTAAGAGAAACCACGGATGGAACCTCTTGACCCTTTTATGGCATTAGGGTATGCTTTGTCCTAAATCGTACACTACGCCAGCGAGCTGTTCCCAACGTGATGCAAAAAGAAGGTTAAAGAATCTTAGAAGAAACTTCTGGAAGAACTCCCAACAACTCCCTGGAATCCTAGAGAAGTCCTGGAAGAAGTTTGTGGAGAAACCGTGAAGGAATTCCTGGAGGGGTGTCACCGTTCCCCATCAAGTCATAAATCAGCACACTTTCCCAAAAAGGCGAACCCCACATTTTAAATTAAATCAAACCATGTCATCCGCAAAACACACAAATTGGCCGAATTTCGTGAAAATCGTGCCTCGGCTGTTGAGCCCGGCTCGTCGCATAACACCTTCCAGGGCGATGTTGAACAGCAGACATGAGAGTACATCACCTTGTCGTAGTCCCCGGCAGGATTCGAATGAACTAGACAGATCGCCTAAAACCCTTACGCAGATTCTCACATCGTCCATCGTCGCTTTGGGGTCTGTGTCATTCGGCATAACGGTGTTTTGGCATAATGGTATTTTGGTATAATGTACACTTGGCATAATAAAGAAGGGTGCATTTCAGTTATGCCAAATGTCCAATACTGTCATACCCCGCCTTGAAATCGATGAACAGGTGGTGCGTTGGGACCTGGTATTCGCGGCATTTTTGGAGGATTTGCTGCACGGTGAAGATTTGGTCCGTTGTCGAGCGGCTGTCAACGAAGGCGGCTTGATAACTTCCCACAAACTCATTAACTTTGGGTGAAAGACGAAGGAAGATGATCTGGGATATCATTTTGTAGGTGGCATTTATCGCTCGGAAGTTCTCACACTCCAACTTGTCACCTTTCTTGTAGATGACGCAAATGACCCCTTCTTCCTTCCAGTCCTCCGGTAGCTGTTCGGTCTCCCAAATCCAGACTATTAGCCGATGCAGGCAGGTAGCCAACTTTTTCGGGCGCATCTTCATGAGTTCAGCTCTGATACCATCCTTGCCAGCTGACTTAATGTTCTTGAGCTGCTTAATAGCTTCCTTAACTTCCCTCAAAGTCGGTGTTAGCTCGTTGTTACTCCCTGCTGTACTGACATAGTCATTTCTCCCACGGCCTTCATCCTCCCTGTCTGCGTTCTCCGCGCCATTCAGGTGTTCGTCACAGTGCTGCTTCCTTGGCTGCTTCCACCTTTCGATCACCTCACGTCCGCCAGTCAAGATGCTGCCGTCCTTATCCCTGCACATTTCGGCTCGCAGCACGAAGCATTTGCGGGATGCGTTGAGCTTCTGGTGGAACTTCCGTGTTTCTTGTGAACGGCACAGCAGATAGTTCCATTTGTTCACATTCTGCTCCTTCCAGGTGGCACATTTTCTCACGGAAGAGACGGGTCTGCTGTTTCCGTGTTGGATCATATCGCTCCACACTCTGTCGGGTCCCGTGCTGAAGCAAGACCGCCATCGCTGCGTTCTCTTCCAAAATCTCTCTACACTCATCGTCGAACCAATCGTTCAAGCAGCGAAAAGTCAACAAGAGAAAAAGTGATCCGATACAACTCAATGGCGACAAACACAGCGACGAAAAGGGACTTGCGATTCGTAGCTCGATACGTAGAACTGCACATCTCTCAACTTCATTGGGAGCACCCGCATACTCGCCGATATACTGAAGGAGCGCAGGTTTGGAATCGTAGCGTTGCAGCAGATATGTTGGACAGAATCTATGATGCGAACGTTCAGCCGCTATCCAAAAACTACGTAGACTCAAATTTGGCTATCTCAGATCCTCCTCCCCTCCCTCTACAATCTCTATATACACACAGTCTGGCGAAGTCTGAAACTATCGGAGCCAATTGAACTTGACATTTCCAGACAGCTTGAGTATGAGGGGAGTATTGTATCCGTAAAGATAATAAATGTATGTTCTGAAAACACAAAGTCTGTCGAAAGCTTGAACTTTTCTTAGTGTTGGCAGTATATACTCCTGTTGCCAGTTCATAGGATTTTGTATACGCCAGACTGTATATATAGTCACTGTACTACCTCCTCGTAAACTTTGGCCATACAAAATTTTCGAAATTTGTGTGGATCGTAGACTTTGGCCAGACCCCCTCCCCCACTCAGAGTCTACGTAGCTCATGGGCAAGCCCTTAAAGGCAGCATCGCGTGATCGGTTGATGACCGATCGATGCAAGAATGTGCAGGTTAAGAACATGGTTGTCGATCAAGCGTCAATTCTTCAACATGAGCATAATAAACGTGCACAGGTCTCACTCAGGAAACACTAATGATGACAAAGACGCATTCTACGTGCAACTGGAACGCGATTCCAAACGCTTTACAAGACGTCAAGATCATCATAGAAAACCTAAACATTAAAGACCTACACTTGGAGATCAACACAGCAAACGGCATCGTCGAAAGCACTATAAGGTCCGTGAAACGGAGTCTACGGAACGATTGGTTCGACGAATAGTGCAGAGCGATTTTGAAGGACAAGAACGCAGCATGGGCGGTAATGCTGCAGTATGGAACCCGATAAAACGTGGTGCGATACAATCAGAAGCAAAATCTGCAGATCCGCATCTTCAGGGAGAAAAAAAAGCAGCCAACTCGTAGGTTCCTTGTATAAAATCAACCAAGATCGATGTTATTTGATCAAGCATATACATAAATACAACATGTAACCTTCTGAAAATATAATGTATCGAAGTAGCATCGTTGAGTAACATATGGTTGTTACCTATTGGAGAAAAAAAAAAGGCTTGGAAAGTATAGGATTCAGTAGAGAAAGACAATAATGAATGCATGGGTGAAAGAGGGTGATTGAATTTTTACCCCCATTTAAATGGGTCACGCTAGGGCTGTTTAGATCAAAGCAATGATGAACACCAATGCTAGGTTATTACACATCTTAGAGATGACTATGTGAACAACGCCATCAATACCATCAGGATCAATACTCACTGTATTCCATTAAGTTCTAACATATTGAAGATGACGGCATGATGGTGCAAATGAGTCCTGAGGCTGAAACGTGCGTAACGCAAATTCATCTGTTAGAACGGATGTCAAAAGAACGAGGAAAAGAGGAGTCCATATTATATGGGTAATCCGCAAGCCAAACCTGCTGATGATGGTGTTCGATGATGTGGCGTGGGTGGATTATAAAATGGTTTTATTAATTATGTTGGTGTAGCATAATGGTTGCAAAAGCAAGCATATGGGTGGGTTGTTTTGTTTGCATAGGCCGTGTTTAGAAGATAATCGATAATAGATAGGCTTTTGTTTAGGCTCATGAAATATGGAACGCCACAGCAGTAGCTGACAAGAGAAAAGCGTTGTATAATACTAATGATGGACGTGTGAGTATGATAAATTTAGTTCAGATTATGTTTCACGCGGTTCAAATAATGCGAAACGTTGAAATTAAAGATACAATTTCAATAATGTTCGACAACGCAGTTTATCCAAGAATTCTATCCTATTTATTAATCTTACGTAAACAAGCATACCACATCTCACTAAAACTGTACATTTGACGCCAATCAACAAATTCTCCGGCACAACTTCAACAAACTTACGTGAAACAAACAAGCTCCAACGGAAGCCTTCTTCCAAGACCAAAGCCAAATTCAAGACGACCACATTTTTATTGCCCCGATACCTAGCATCAGCAAAACTTTTTGCCTTCCTCTCTCTTCAGGTTAAAGTCCAATCCGGATCGTATCGGCCGGCCGGCCAGCAGGCTATGGAAAACCAACAATCATCAGTCCAGTCTTGTTCCGTTCCATTCGACGATACACATAAGAGGTTGGGCTGGACCGGCGACCGAGACGTTCCCCTTTTTCTCACCCATTCCGGGTACGGGCGTAAGGGTGGTCGGTCCATACTCAATAAAACAGCCGGAGCACGTCCCGACCGTTTCCTGGTGCCTGGATGTGCTCCACAGAAGAAGATATGGGAACGAACTCCGCCGGTAGTGTGAACCGGCAACTTGCGCTGCGGACGGGCAGAGATCCTTTCGGATTATGTGAACACGAGCAGATTGTCCTAGTGTGCCGTCGTCGTGATGTTTGGGTATGTTTGTTGATCCGGATCCGAAGGGGCACTTCTTCTGTCGGTTGTTCTGTCGAAAGGCCACTACTGGGGAGGAGGTGGTGAAATGAGCTGCCTAGAGGATCTAGCCTCTAGGTTTTAAGGCGTTTTGGCTTCTAGAGCTAAGATGTGCTTCTAGGCATTTTGTTTCAAAGAATCATGATTTCTAGAATCTTGGCTTCTATACTTTTAGTATGTGTTTCTAGGTTTGTTGGTCTAGACTTCCAGTATACAAGGTTTCTAGGCTTTTGGTTTTTAAGCGGCTTCTGGGCTTGTATGCTTGTGTTTTCTAGGTTTCTACGTTCCAAAGCTTCTATACTTCTAAAAACGTGGCTTCTTGTTTCTAGGCTTCTGGTGCTCTAGACTTTCAGGCTTCTACATTTCTCGGCTTCCAGGCTTCTTGACTTCCAGTATGTGCTTAGGCAGCCTTGGCATCAAGAATTCTTTGCTTGTAGGTTTGCAGACTACATGACTTCCGATCTTCAAGGCTTACAGGCATTTAGTATTCTAGGTTTCAAGGCTTCCGGACTTTTTGGCTGCATGGTTTCTAAACTTTTTTGCTTCTAGATTTCAGGACTTAAAAGACACGGACACGTTCAATACTTTCAGTGAGCTATACGCTCTTTGAAGGAAGCACGACACTAGACAACAGACTAGCATGCAACGCCCAGTGGCACAGCCGAAATTTTTTTCTGACAGCTGCGGCGGGAATCGAACCCGTGCTCCCTAGCACGATGCGATTGAATGTTTGGAGACACTAGCCGCAACAGGCTTCTAAGCTTCTAAGCTTTCAGACTTCTAGTATGCGCTTCTAGGCGTCTTGGCATCAAGACTTCTATGCTTCTAGGCCTAGGCTTCTAGACTTCTGGGCATCTGGGCTACTAGACTTCTAGACTACCTGGCATCTAGACTTGAAGTCCAATTTTACTGAACATATGTGTTACTCGGGTTGACTTTATAGGCTTCCAGCATTCAACTCTTCTGGGCATCAAGGTTTCCAGCCCAACAGGTTTCATGATGCAAGGTTAAGAAAAGCTTTCAGACTTCTAGGCTTCAATCCCTAACACACATGTAACACAAGAGTCATGGAGGGCATATTTTGGTTGCAAGTAAAACAATATGATTTACTTGTAGCGTTGTATTAGAAGTAAGTAGCAGTGATTTCACTGCAAACAAAACTTTCGTTGACGTGACTCTTCTGTGGCATATGCGATGCTTGGGATTCTTCTAGTCTTCCATTCTTTATGGCTTCCAGCCTTCTTGGGTTCTAGCCTTCTAGAGTTCTAGGCTTCCTGGGTGTTATGTTTTTGGGCTTAAGGACTCTAGGTTCCCAGACGTTCAGGTTTCTAGACTTATAGGCAGCTAGGCTTGTTGGCCTTCAGACTTCTAGGCTGCTAAACTTTCAAGCTTCAAGTCTTTTAAACTTCTAGGCTTCCAGGTGTCTAGGCTTCAAGACCTCTAGCCAGGTTTCGAGGTTTTAAGGCTTTTTATTTCTAGACCTACTGGACTCCTGGACCCTTAGACTTCTTGGCTTCTGGTATGTGATTTAATGTTTCTGATTTATGGGCTTTTAGATTTTTAGGCTTCCAGACTTTTTGTATTCTTGGCTTTAGGGTTAAACTCCAGGCTTCTATAGGCATCTAATCTCCTGGACATGGCTTTTAGACTTTCAGACTTCTTGGCTTCTAGGTCACTTGACTATTTGCCCTCCAGACTTTTTTGTATTCTCGGTTTCTAGACTCCCAGACGTATTGTATTCGGGCCCATATAGCCGAGGCGGTAAACGCACGGGTATTCAGCATGTCCATGCTGAGGGTGACGGGTTCGATTCCCGGTCGGTCCAGGATCTTTTCGTAAAGGAAATTTCCTTGGCTTCCTTGAGCATAGAGTATCTTCGTGCCTGCCACACGATATACACATGCAAAATGGTCATTGGCAGATGAAGCTCTCAGTTAATAACTGTGGAAGTGCTCATAGAACACTAAGCTGAGAAGCAGGCTTTGTCCCAGTGAGGACGTTACGCCAAGAAGAGGAGAGAGGACGTATTGTATTCATGGCTTTCAGGCTTCTTGGCATCTCGTTGCAGGCATGTGCTTTGATGCTGCTCGGCTTCAATGCTTCTAGGATTCTGGGCTTCTAGGTTTCTAGGCTAACAGGTTCCTAGGCTTTAAGGCATGTGAACTTCTGGGTTTCTAGGCCTCTACAATTCGTCTTCAAGGCTTCTAGGGTTCTTGACTCCCAGGCTTTTAGGCTTCAACGTATCTAGACTTCTTGATTTCTAGACCCTCAAGTTTCTAAGTATCTAGGTTTCTAAATACCAAGACTTCCAGGCTTGTAGGCTTCTAGAATTACAGGCTACTAGGCTTCCAAATTTCTAGAAATTAAGTTTCTAGGTTTTAATTCATCCAGGCTTCCAAGCTCCCAGGATTCTAGGCTTCTAAGCTTCTAGGGCAGGCTGTTACGTTTCGAGGCTATTGAGTTTCTGTGCGTCCAGGCCCCAGACTTTACGGCTTGTAGACTTCCGATTTCTAGATTTCTGGGCTTCCAGTGTGTTGTATACTTCTACGCTTCTAAACGTCTAAACTTTTTGCTCCCTGTCTCCAGGCTTCCACCCCCTAGGCTTCCAACATCTAAAGCTTCTACCCAAGCACATATCATATGAGAGTTACGGCTACGCAAGGGTTGTAAATTTGACGTAACTAAAGCAATCTGTAAGATTACGTCAAATTAACTTTTATACAATCAAAACTTGCGCTGTCGTAACTATTATATAACATGCGTGTTGCTTGGGTAAGCTTCTGAGCATCCAGGTTTCTGGGTTCCTAGCCCTCTACGCTTCCAGCGTAATAGGTTTCTTGGCTCTCAAGTCTCCAGATTTCTAGGTTTCTATCTTCTGTGTTTATGATCTTCTAGTCTCACGGTTCCTAGGCTACCAGCTGGATTGCCAAGCTTCCATTTTCCTATATGCTTCCAGGCCAGGTTTCTAAGCGTCTAAGCTTCTAGACTTCCTAGCTTCTGGGTTTCTAGGCTTCCGGGCTTACAGATTTCTAGCGTTTTAGCCTTCTATGCATCCAGCCTTCTAGGCTTTTAGGCTCTCAAGTCTCCAGATTTCTAGAATTCTAGACTTCTAGGCCTCTATTTTCTGTGTTTATGATCTTCTAGTCTCACGGTTCCTAGGCTACTGGCTGCATTCCAAGCTTCCATTATTCTATATGCTTCCAGGCTTCTAAGCGTCTAAGCTTCTGGACTTCCAAGCTTCTGAGCTTCCAAGCTTCTGGACTTCTAGACTTCTGGGCCTACAAATTTCTATGCATCCAACTTTTAGGCTTTCCAGGCTTTTAGGCTCTCAAACCTGGAGGTTTCTAGGTTTTCAGGCTTCTAGGCTACACGGGTCTCCAGTTAGCCTAGTGGTTAAGGCTATGGATCGCCAATCCGGAGACGGCGGGTTCGATTCCCATTCCGGTCAAGACAATTTTCTCGTCTCCCTGGGCATAGTGTATCGTTGTACTTGCCTCACAATAAACAAATTCATGCAATGACAGGCAAAGAAAGCTCTTCAATGGAAGTGTGGAAGTGGTCAAAGAACAGTAAGTTGAAGCGAGGCAGGCCAAGTCCCAGTTGGGACATATAGCCATAAAGAAGAAGAAGAAGTGAAGAAGAAGGCCGCACGATTCTAGGCTCATAAGCTTCACGCCTCATCGCTTCTGGGTTTCTTGCTTAAAAGGCTTCCGGCTTATAGATATCTATGCTTCCTGTGGTTCATGTTTCTAGGATTTAAAGCGTCTAAGCTTCTAGACTTCCAGCCTTTTGGGCGTCTAAGCATCAAGGTTCTAAGCTTTCTGCCTACTAGGCTTTCCGGTTCTTCAGCCTCCACGCTTCTAGGCTTCCAACCTTCTAGTTTTCCAGCCTTGTTTTCCAGCATTCTGGGCTTCTAGACTTCCAGGCTTCTAGAATTCCAGCTTTCTAGGTTTCCAGGTTTACAAGCTTCCAGATGTATTCCTTCTCAGCTACAAAGCTTGTACGATCTTCAGGTTTCTCTTCCAACGTTCTAGGCTTTCAGGCTTCTATAGGTTTCTAGTCCAGGTCCAGTTTCGGCTTGTAGTGTTCTAAAAATCCAGGCTTAAAAGCGTATAGATTTCAAAGCTACTAAACTACTCGGATTCTGGGCTTCTATACTTCAAGCTTTTATAGATTTCTGGTAGTGTAGATGTAAAGATTTCTTGGCTTCCAAAGTTTCTAGGCTTCGGGGCATCAAGGTCCCTAAACTATTAGGCTACACGTTAAGCCTTTTATACCTTAGGCTTCTGGTCTTCAATGTTGTGGTTTCAATGTTGCCCGGATTTCTAAGTGGTTTCCGGGGTGTTTCCAGGGGTTTCAGTGACGATTCAGGGGTTTTTAGGGGATTTTCTGAGGTTTCAGGGAATTTCAGAAGAAATTTAATGGATTTCAGAAGCTTTTTAAGGACAAGGTCTTTGGAGTACATTGCTCAAAATTTCTAGAGCACCGTTTTTTAGAACCGTTGAACGGATTTGGATTAAAATGCATCACGCTGTTGACAACCACTGAACAATTAGCGTGATGCATTTTCATCCAAATCCGTTCAACGGTTCTAAAAAACGGTGCTCTAGAAATTTTGAGATATGTACTCCAAATACCTTGTCCTTAAGGGTTTTAAGTGGAATTTCAGTAGCGGGGTTTCAGAACCATTTCAGGGGGTTTAAAAGAGTTTTAGAGATTCACAATGTTTCTTAAAGTTTCAGTGGCTTTTTAAGTTGATTCAGGGTATTTCAGGAGTGTATTAGGGAGCTTTAAAGCTACTCAAAGGATTTCAGTAACGTTTTAAAGACGTTTAAGGGATTTCAGCAGCGTAACAGGGGGCTTAGAAGTGTTTCAGAAGGATATAACGGTGTTCATGAGTGTTTGAAGTGGTTTCAAAGGAGTTTAAGAAGCTTTTGAGGAGGTTTAGGACATTTCGAGGATTTCCAGTGACGCTTCACAGGGTTTCAGGGATTTCAGACGAATCGTAGGTGGTTTTATAACGTTTAATAAGTATTGCAGTTCAGAGGGTTTCAGAGCGTTCCAGATGGTTTCAGTGACGTTCCAGAGAGTTTAAGGGGTTCGGCAGCGTTTCAGAGGGTTTCAAACGAGTTTCGTAAGCGTTCAAAGCGTGTTTCAGGGAAGCTTTAGAACTATTGAGTAGATTTCAATGATGTTTCCGGGGAATTCAAGAAGTTCAAACCAGAGAATTTAGGGGATATGCAGAGATTTCAGGGGTTTTCCGGAGAGTTTTAACGTATTTCAGAAACGTTAGAGGCTTTAGATTTCAGTGGAAGAAAAGCATTGCTGGTGTTTTCGGGATATCAGAGGCGTTTTAGAGACATTAAGGCGTTTTGAAAAGGGGTTTCGGGAGTATTCCAAGAGGTTAAGGAACGTTCTAGAGGGTTACAGCAGGTTTCGGGATTGTTTCAAGGAATTTCAAAATGAAATGAGTTTTAGAATCACTTGATTTTCAAGGCGTTTCAAGCAGTTTCAGTGGCGTTTCAGGGGATCTTGAGGGATTTCGTAAACAGTTTAGAAGTTTCAGTGAGTTTTCTGAAGCATAGTAGAGTCTTTTAGGAGAATTCAGGACCATTTTGGAGGTTTCAATTCGTTTCAGAGATGGTTTGCGAGTACTTCATGTGATTTCCGTGGCGTTTCAGAGAGTTTCAAGGGGTTTCGGGTAAATTTAAGGGACGTTTCTGGGGCATTCAAGGAGTTCAAATCAGAAGTCTTCAAGGGGTCTCCGGAGAGTTTTAACGGATTCAGGAGCATTTTAGGGGATTTCAGTAGGATTTCAGAAACAAACCTGGTGGTTTAAGGATGTTTCAGAAGCGTTTTAGAGAGGTTAAGGGCATTTTGAAAGGTTTCTGTTACGTTTAAGGGGATTTCATGAGCGAAATAGGGGGTTTTAGAGTTGTTGTTATATTTTATTAAAGACACTTTACCAAATAAATTGGCATTCGTGTCTATAGACTGTTTCAGAAATTATAAATACACTTTGATTATTAAATTAAATGAACTGTTCTAATGATTTTTATCAACTTCTTCCAGAGTATAGCATATTGTACTCCATATTTTTATATTTCCTTTCAATTGTCTTGATATTTTAAAGAACAGTCGAGTTCTCTAACAAATAACATAATTTTTCAAATTTGCATTTGCACAAAGGTGTTTTTTAATGATTTCAACATTTTTTATCACTAAATACCAAAAATTATCTAAATTTTTATCACATTTGCTTTCTCAACAAGTTGTCTAAGGAATGCCTTGATCAAAATTTGGGAAAAAACGATAAAGGCATTTCTACAACATTTTTTTCGGAGATCAAGTTTCTTATTTTTTAAGGTTTTCTACGGAACATAAGAACTACCACACAGTTTCATAGCTTTCCTGAACGCATTTAATCTAAACAAACTATTTTTTTCAGCTCATTCGATCCTTCAGATGCCAAAGCTTGTCATACCATGAAAACGAACGCAGTAAGCAGAAATTAAGACTTTCGTTAGCTTAACGTTTGTTGCTACTGGTGTTGTTGGGAAATTTGAAACAAAAAATTTTGTATTGAGAAGGTCCGTAATGGTGGTTCTTCATCAAATATTCCAGTGAAAATAACTCTTACCAATCGAGAAATATCTTTTATTATCGATACAGCAATATTTATTGTGTTTGGAAATTAAATATTTTATCTGTGATTTTTTTTTCTTTTCTACTATGCTACATTTTTTGACCACTTTGTGCAACTTCAAATTTGAATCATCTAGATCACAGAGCCCTATTTTTTAACTTTTACCAGAAACATTCACAAAATTGGTATTATTTGCTTCGTTAGCATGTTTACTATAAGAGCTAGAAGAAACTTTTTTGGATATTGTGCTCAAATTGAAATGGCAGTTAATCGTTAGTGTATTTATAATTTCTGAAACAGTCTATAGAAGGGGTTTTAGAGAGTTTTAGGCAGTTTCAATGACATTTCAGAAATTTTTAATAAGTTACAACACGGTTGAAAGGAGGCGTGTATAAGACGTTAAGCGCGTATCAGATGGTTACTATAGGTTTCAGGGGCATTTCAAGGAATTTCAGAGAGTTTTTTGAGCATTTGAAGGGTTTCAGGGTGTACCCAAGCAACACACATGTTATAATAGAGTTACGACAGCGCAAGTTTTGGTTGTATAGAAGTTTATTTTACGTAACTCTAACATTGTGTTGAAATAACGTAATATAAACTTCTATACAACCAAAACTTGCGCTGTCGTAACTTATATATAACATGTGTGTTACTTGGGTAATAATCAGTTTCAGTGACACTGCAGGGGGTTTTAAGAAGTTTCAGAGGCATTTCAGAAGTTGAAACGTTGGGATTCAGAAGCGTCGTAGAGGGGTTCAGATGGCTTCGTGGGCGTTTTGTGTGTTTCAATGCGTTACAAGTAGGGGTTTAGAGCGTTTCAGCGTGTTTCAGTGCGTTTGTTAGGGGTCTGAAAAAAGGGTGACACTACATGTATTAGGTGTACGAAAAAGTGTGACAGACGGAGGAGGGGGTTCCAAAATTCCCGAAAAAATAAGGACGTCTTAATCGAATCATCTCTAAGGGGTTGTGGCCGTTTCAGAGGGTTTCAGGGGAGCCATAGAACCCTTAGAATCATTTGAGGAGATTTAGGGGAGTTTCAGGCTGTTTTAAGAAGAGGCAGTACTACTTCAGGTGGTTTTAGGGGTTTAAGAAGCGTTTTTGGAAGCTTCACTGTGGTTTCAGTAACATCGTAGTGGGTTTCAGCGGGTTCAGAAGCATTTTGGGGGTTTGTAAGGCGTTTCGAAAGGTTTCAGTGACGTTGCAGGGTATACCAAAGGGTATAGGATGCGTATTAGTGGGTTCACGGCTGTTCATGGGGTTTTAGTTACGTTTCATAGAGTTTCACGAGGTTTCGTGAGTGTTTCAGGAGGTTTTGAGGGCATTCTAGGCAGTTAAGTGGGGTTTCAGAAGCGTTTCACGGAATTACATTGACGTTTCATTGTATTATAGGGATTTTAGAGGGTTTAAGAGCTTTTACCGGAATCTCAGAAGGGTTTTAGAAGCATTATAGAAGGCTTAAGAGGTTTTCGAAGATGTTACGACGTTGAAAGAGGCTTAAGAGGGTTTCTATGGGTTTCAGGAGCGTTTTAGTCGGTTTCAGGATTGTTTTAGTGGGTTTCAGAGGGTTTCAGTACCGTGTCAAGGTGTTTTAAGGTATTGGTGGATTGGTTTATGGGATTACAGAAGTGCCGTAAAGAATTTCAGGGGAGTTTCAGGGCTACAAGTTTCAAGTGGTTTCAGAGCTGTTTCATGAGAGTAGAGCTTCAGGGCAGTTGTGATGCGTCCAGGCCCTGGAGTCCTTTTAAACTCCGCCTGCAACCCTTGGAATTCCAAAATGTTGGGGACCCGAATTACCTCCACCTTCTATAGTTTCCCTTTGTTGTTGGCTTTCCAACACTCGTAGGATATCTTTCCGTTTCTTCCTAGGCGGCCAATTTGGTTGGCTTACGGTTACAAAACACTAACACCCTGAAACTAGTTGAACCCTCTTGAAACACTTCTGAAGCTACCAAACACGCCCTAAAACATCCCTTAAAACATCTTTAAACCCCCTGAGACGTCCTCAAACGATTTTTATCTCTTTAAAAGTACTCTGAAATCTCCTAAAATGCCACTAAAACCCTTGAAATTGCCCTGGAATCCTTAAAGATAGCCTTAAAGAATTCGTTTATCGTGTGTCGTTTGTCGTTTGTCGTTTGTCGTTTGTCGTTTGTCGTGTGTCGTTTGTCGTTTGTCGTTTGTCGTTTGTCGTTTGTCGTTTGTCGTTTGTCGTTTGTCGTTTGTCGTTTGTTTCGTTTGTCGTTTGTGTCGTTTGTCGTTTGTGTCGTTTGTCGTTTGTGTCGTTTGTCGTTTGTGTCGTTTGTCGTTTGTGTCGTTTGTCGTTTGTGTCGTTTGTGTCGTTTGTCGTTTGTGTCGTTTGTGTCGTTTGTCGTTTGTGTCGTTTGTCGTTTGTGTCGTTTGTCGTTTGTGTCGTTTGTCGTTTGTGTCGTTTGTCGTTTGTGTCATTTGTCGTTTGTGTCGTTTGTCGTTTGTGTCGTTTGTCGTTTGTGTCGTTTGTCGTTTGTGTCGTTTGTCGTTTGTGTCGTTTGTCGTTTGTGTCGTTTGTCGTTTGTGTCGTTTGTCGTTTGTGTCGTTTGTCGTTTGTGTCGTTTGCCGTTTGTCGTTTTTCTTTTGCCGTTTGTCGTTTGCTGTGTGTCGTTTGTCGTTTGTCTTTTATAGTTTGCTAAGGCATTTCACCTCACTCATCCCGCAAACCCAAGTGGAAACGAAGAAAACTGAAAAACACAACAAATGACCGTACAATTGATTTAAGTTAAAAGGATACACCTCTCTCGTTTCGGGCAGTGAGTGGGGAAAATTGTATGCCTCAATGGGGAGAGGCGAATGGAAAGACGGGGGAAAAGTGATGATTGAGGTTCGGATCCGGGTTTTGTTTTTCAAGTGGTGCTGCCGGGTCGAAATCCTGGCAGCAATGCGAAAAAGGATATCACCATCATCATCGTCGTCGGACCCGCCCGACTCATGATCTCCAGAATGGAAATAAGTTTTCCCAACTCGACTATTTCGGGTTGGCCGGAGAGTGCCAATAAAGCCGGCGTGCGGTGGAGGTGGTAGAAGTTTCCAATTGGCTCTTGAGTGTGGAGAGGAAAGGTGAATAGAGGGTACATAAGTGAGGGAATTCAAATCATGTTCATTCAATTCAATATACGTGCTGCAATAAATAAGATTCCGATCTCGAGATCCATTCAATTCTATCAAACGATGAAATTGAATAATTGGTTGAATATCAGAGAAAGACTGACTTAAAGGATTAGAGTCGATTCAGGAAACTGAAACTCGGTTGAGGTGGGGATCGTCTTCGTAGTGCTTATGTTTGGGTTTATAGAACCTTACCTAGTTTTTCTTATTTCGTCGGAACAAATCTGATATCATTAGCGAAATTATTTCGCATTTTCAGCGAATAAAAGTAATTTCCACGTAGTGGATGAAGCTTACATCGCCAATAACAGCCGTTCCTGGGCGAGCTCATTAGTAAAGTGCAGGCATTTAGTTTCACTTTCTTCCACTTACCCTGCGAAAGTTTTTTTTTCCTGGCATTTCAGAAGAGGTTTTCAAACGGAGTTGAAAAATTTCGTTTATGCATGTTGAGGAGGTGAAATAGTTTTATTTTTAGTTTCTCTGGGGGTCGCCTATCCTGTTCGCTATTTTAGTCGAATGTTAATCTTTATCCTTCAGTCGTTACCCCGAAATAAACACTCATTATGGAAGTGGAACTTTACGAGAATTTAATGAAGTACTTCACGCTAATCGTAGATTGAAGTCAATATCTATGGAGGTATTTGGAACACTGGAAAGATTGCAAAAAGCTACCTCACAAAATAAAAAATATCTTGTCGAGAAAAATGCGCCTTGATTGTGGTTTGCCTAGGCTGCCGACTGTTGCCAACCTAACACAGAGTAAGCATCATCCGATAAGAAAATGTAAAGGAAATGAAGGAGATCAAGATATGCAAAAATGTTCCTAGCAATGTAATCTCCATGCCTTGGGTACAACACTAATTTGCTAATTAGTTCTGCGTTTTTATCACCAAGCTCGAGCTTGGGAAAAATGTCCCAAACAGTGGCAATTGAATTAAAAACAAAAATGAGATTATTCTAGTCTGACGATAATACTTTGAAGTAAAAAAAAACACCGATAATTGTTTCGAAATTAATTTCTTTATTACCGTTGAAATTGTTATCAACAGGTGAAATCGACAGCTCCCTGACAAGGCAAACATGCAAGCATAAATTATTTCGAAATTCCAAATGAATAATTGCTACAGGTGGCGCGACGAAACAATGAAATGGCTGGGAACGGAAAATCAATTGTAGCTCGAGCAATAAATCATTCGTTCTAGGTAGGTAGATAAAGTTGGTGGGGAGGTAGCATTTGTTGAAGCAAGTTTTTAAAACTTTTATCCACAATTGCGTGCGCGGAAAAGTGCGGTTGGAATTTGAATTCGTGCGCGCGATTTTGTACGACGTAGACATACAGGGGATAGACGAAACAGCTGGTACTTTTCGGTCAAAATTTCATTGCTTTCGGTTAATTGAATCCGGAGATATAACAGCTCAAAGTTAGCTATCGGATAATTATACCTTTTTCTCTACAATCTTTATAACTTCGATCAGAATGACCCGATCTTTTCCAAATTTTGTTCACTGATACACAACTAGTTGATCAACTTACAGTAAAAATTTGAGAATATTTGATGACTTTTTCGAAAAGTTACAACTAATTGGACATTTTTTGAAAAGTGAAATTTTTGCCTGTCCCGATCATTTTGTCTATCCCCTGTACCTAGTTTTCAAACTGTAGATAAAACGCGATAAAAGAAAAATTGAAATCTCAGCAACAACCCGTACCGAACTCGTTATCTTGTTATCATGCATAAAACTTTACAACCTTCTCACTTTTATTACACTGCACTTTGATGCTTTGATGGTTCGCTAGCACGACTTGACATTGAATAACAATCGTAAGAATAGATGGTGAAAGTGCAATTTTGAATGATTGTAAAACCTTGGAAGTTGCTAGGAGTGGTAATAATAGAAAGAATTGTTGAGAATGCAAATGTGCGTTGCATTGATGGGCTGATAGATATCAGATAGCTAGTTATCGACACTTTTCATTCCGGTGGAGGAAACCCGAGAAGACTTCCTAAAGGAATCCCTACACTAATTCCTGAAGAAATCTTAAGATGAATTTCTAGAAGAATCTCGATTTGTATCCATAGAAAAACCCCGGGACAAATACCTGGTGGAATCTTTTGAGCAACCCCACGAAGAACCTCGAGTAAGGTGTTTGGAAGAACCCTAATAGAAATCCCAAAAGTAATTCAGAACGGAGTTCTTGAAGAACTCCCTGGGGGAATCTCGAGAGGAGTCCTGAAAAGAATTGTTAGAAATCCTGGATTAAATTCCTGCAATTTCTGGTACCTGCAGATACTGGGATACTGGGGCTTCGTGGCCGTGCGGTTAGCGGCGTCAGTCGTTTAGGCGAATTGTGAGTGCCACGGAGTGAGGGTTCGATTCCCGCTCCAGTCGGAGGAAACTTTTCGTCAAACGAAAAATTCTTCACTGGTTCACTGGGTGTTCCGTGTTGTCCATTGCCTACCCAGTCAATTTTCCGGCTGTTCGAGTCCGTATGAAGTTGATCATCAATATTAACTTCTTTTCTCGATCAGCCTAGATAGCTGTGTAGTGTCGGTAGCGATTGTCTCAATTGGCTAAGAATAACACTACGGACCGCCTGTTCCGGTGGTAAGAATCCACCAACAGGTGACCCCTAATTCATGGTGTGATGCGGCTTTATGCTTACCGTGCCTAGGAATGAATGGCTAGGGGGGTCTAATAAAAACCTAACCGCTAACGGAGCCTGTGGACTGTGGAGTACCAGGGCGCCCTCCACAGTATGTAGCCCTTACTGCGCTAACCGGAGCAATGGTGCAGTGGACCTTGTGTTTCTCCGAGACAATCAGCTGCCCTTCTTTAGTTTCACTTGAGGCTAAATAAGGGCGGGATTTTGAAGATGTTGTTAATTAGTTTAAATGTTCACCTATATGGTTTCGCATTATGCGATTTACACAGTGTATTCTGTGTATCCTCGCCTTTGGCGTTTTCCAATCGATATCGATTTGGTTTTATTGTTGCTGTTCTTTGTTGTGCTGTTGTTGCGAAGAGTTTAATTTTACCTAGTTTGGGTAGTGGCTACGGTTAGGACAGCTCAGATCAATCTTCAGCATAAAAGAACAGCAACGATCAATCTTTGCAGACTTATGCAAAATGGTACATCCCAAGTGGCCTTGGTACATGAACCTTACTTTCGTAAGGGAAATTTCTATCTAGGAAACCTTGTGAACCCGGTGTTTGCCACTTTCAGTAAACATGAAATGGCAAACTCGCGTGTCATGCCTCGAGCCTGTGTGCTTGTCAACAACGCAATAGTTGCTACACTCATCTCTGAACTAACCACCAGAGATGTATGTGCTATCACAATTGATGTATCTGTTGGAAACCTCAACAGGAAATACGTCTATTGTTCTGTGTATTTACTGCATGATGAACCATCCCCTACGGATGCTTTCAAACAAGTCATCGCATACTGCACTTTAAAAGGCCTTCCGCTAATTGTTGGCAGTGATGCTAATGCTCACCATATCATCTGGGGCATCTCAGACATTAACTTGAGAGGCTCCAGTTTGATGGAGTACTTAAGTAGTACAGATCTTGCATTACTTAACATAGGCAACCGCCCAACCTTCATGGCATCTGCTAGAGAGGAAGTGTTAGATATAACGCTCTGCTCTAGCAGAATTAGTCACGAGCTGACCAATTGGCATGTGTCAGATGAAGAATCTTTATCTGACCATCGCTATATCTTTTTTGAACATTTAAATGTTACTTCGCAAACATTGCGTTTCAGGAATCCTCGGTCAACAAACTGGGATCTTTATACTGATTTGGTTGCAGCCAAATTTCATGGATATTCACCATCCATTGACACTCCAAGTGATTTAGATGATGCCGTTGATACTACAACGACCTTCATCATGGAAGCTTTTGAAGAAGCATGCCCTCTACGGTCTGTGAAGATCACAAGAGGAACCCCTTGGTGGAACTCTGATCTGGCGAAACTCAGGAAACAATGTAGAAAGAGTTGGAACAGACGACGTTCGGCTGGTTCGGAGGCTTTCAGGTCGGCTCGCAAGGCCTACAGGAAAGCTCTCCGGTCTGCTGAACGATCCGGCTGGAAAAACCTTTGTACAAATGTTTCCAGCTTGAGTGAAGTCAGTCGGTTAAACAAAATCCTTGCGAAATCTAAGGATTTCCGGGTGAACGAACTTCGTTTGCCAAATAGCGATCTGACTTCCTCTGATGAGGAAGTTCTGGAATGCTTATTCAGCACACACTTCCCTGGATGTGTGGATATTACATCTTCGGATGATCCTGATGTCTTTTCTTGTAGTTATGATTCTTTAGCTTCGGCTCGGAGTATTGTAACTATAGAATCGATTGAGTGGGCTCTTAATAGCTTTGCTCCTTTCAAATCTCCTGGGGCAGATGGGATTTATCCTATTTTGCTTCAGAAGGGATTTGATTATTTCAAACATGTTTTGAAAAAACTACTTGTTTGCAGTTTTGCTACAGGGTATATTCCCAAATCCTGGAGGGATATTACTGTAAAGTTTATTCCGAAAGTGGGTACCCTCCCCCTGGATATTCGATCTTGACGCGATGGGAGGGCTTAACCCATTAGCACTTTAGCGCCAGGTCATTCACCACCGCTTGGACTTAGACCTAGATATATCTATCATAGTTAATTTTAATTGGCTTTTTTCGGTGATATGAATACTACTCGGAGTAAGAGGGAGTAAGGAAAGTAATGAAAGAATACGATGGATAGATACGCAAGCGAGCGATAAGAGAATTTGAACAGAAATTGAAATTAACAGAGGGCCATTGTTGAGCAACACAATCACAACGACGATCTTCTTGCCATGCGTTCTCGAGTTGAACGGCTAGGTAATAGACATGAATCTCTGAACAAGTACCACCGATCGATA
This sequence comes from Aedes albopictus, assembly GCF_035046485.1. NCBI lineage: Eukaryota > Metazoa > Arthropoda > Insecta > Diptera > Culicidae > Aedes > Aedes albopictus. Next base: position 95,342,831 of record NC_085136.1, read on the forward strand.
GAACCGAAAATACCGCCGAGCAACATTTAACAGATCACAACCACGATCTTTTTGCCAGTCTAGGGATAGTAGTATTCATCTAACTACTATTACCTAGCCGTTCAATTCGAGAACGCATGGCAAGAAGATCGTCGTTGTGATTGTGTTGCTCAACAATGGCCCTCTGTTAATTTCAATTTCTGTTCAATTTCTCTTATCGCTCGCTTGCGTATCTATCCATCGTATTCTTTCATTACTTTCCTTACTCCGAGTAGTATTCATATCACCGAAAAAAGCCAATTAAAATTAACTATGATAAAGTCATGCGGTGATTAAACCTAGTAAATACTAGATATATCTAGTTTACGAGTTGAGCGCAAGTGAAGGAATCGCCGTAAGTGCTAATGGGAACCAAAGGAGTATCCGTTGTGCATTTATCACAAGTCAAAAACAAGTTATAATTCAGCTTGCATAGACCTAATCTTTGCATTCTTTGAATTTTCTCAAATTTAACAACAATTGTTAAATTTAACGTAACGCAAGAGTGGGTAGGGGAGGTCTCTGCGTTACATTCATCGTTCATCACTTGAATTCGTTAGTACACAGGACAGGGGACGCTAGGATAAGTTGACTTACAGCCTTACAGATGAGATTCATTACAATTAGAAAATTATGGACTGATTGGGTAAAGATAAAACTGTTGATTTTAGGAGTTTATATTTGTATTTCTTATTTTTATAGGTTTTGTAGGGATGAATATATAAAAGTAGACAAATAATCTTTATCATTTTTATTTTTGACACAAAGATCAGCTGACTGAACTTTTTTGTTTGTATATCCTAGACGGTATTATAACACTGACCAAAAAGAAAGCAGGAATTTAGTTACATGTTACTTTAGGACTTAGGACGGTTGACAATGTAAAGGATTACGGTGGATATAATATTACTTTGGACTGAGATGATCACAGATATGCAGAAGACGACTAGCGAAATTAGGAACACAATTTGATACATTATAGACTATATTTTGACATAAACGGTTTGACTAATTTCTTTACAACATCGAATGGAAGCTCAAAAAGTGTTATCTAACACTAATATGAGAGTTATTTGGGGATGATGCTGGTACTGTCAATGACTAACATCGGTTATTGACACTATTGGTAATCAGCTTGAAATAATTTTCAGAATGTTTTAGAAAATAACTGAGGATATTATCTGATTATTGTTTGGGGAAGCTGTCAGAAAAACTAGTTGCCCATATCGGCTAAAAACACTAGCTCTGGTAGCTGTCTTCGAATAATTTTCAGAAATATCAAATCTTTAAAAATTAGCTACGACAAATTTGTTTGCTCTTTGTATATTTCTTAAGAATAGTACTCTGAAGGCGTTAACATAGACAGCCTTTTTTTCTCTCTGAATGTTGTCCAGTGACCTCGGAGATGTTCGATTATTGAAATATTGTTCAATTATCAAACCATCTTTGGAGCTTCCATTCGATCAAAACACTAGTGCGATGGGAAAAATTAAAAACAGTACATATTTTTAAAAACTACTACGACCCAATGCTAATCACTACACACTTTGCTCAAGTTGACGACATCGTCTAGTCCATCGTGAGTATTGGTCCTAGTAGGGGGAAAGTTGGGAAAGGGTCCAGGCTTTGCTATCAGCTGTCCTGCAGCTCCACCTGGTCACTCTACAAAAAAAAAAAAAAGTTTATTCCGAAAGTGGGTCGTGCGTCGTATGAAGAAGCAAAGAGTTTCAGACCTATCAGTTTGACCTCTTTTCTTCTGAAATGCTTAGAACGCATTGTGGATCATCACATCCGTGATGTTCATCTGGCCAACGTGCCTCTTCATGTGAACCAACATGCTTACCAATCTGGTAAGTCCACTGTGACTCTTTTACACAAGGTTGTTTACGATATCGAGAAGGCATTCGCTCAAAAGCAATCTTGTTTGGGTGTTTTCTTAGATATCGAGGGTGCCTTTGACAACGTGACTTTCGATGCCATATTGGAAGCCGCACGGTGTCATGGTATATCTCCAATGATTTTCAATTGGATTCACCAAATGCTCAAAAACCGATATCTCTTCTCGACAATGCGTCTAGCAGGGATTAGGAAATTGAGTGTTTGTGGATGCCCCCAAGGGGGAGTCTTATCACCGCTTTTGTGGAATCTCGTAGCAGATACGCTATTGAGGCAACTCAATAATAGCGGTTTTCCTACTTATGGTTTTGCCGACGACTACCTAACATTGTTTGTTGGTATGTGCATCAGCACCCTTTTCGACCTGATGCAAAACGCTCTTCAGGTAGTTGAGGGTTGGTGTTGCCAATATGGCCTTTTGGTTAATCCGAGTAAAACATCTATTGTTCTTTTCACGGAAAGGCGAAACCGTAATGGCGTTCGACCTTTGCGTCTCTTTGATTCTGAAATCGATGTGACTGAACAGATAAAGTATGTTGGGTTGTCGGGGCCCGTGGCGCAGTGGTCCACACGTTCGCTTCATAAGCGGATGGTCATGGGTTCGAACCCAGCCCTGGCACTTGAAATTTTTCGTCAGTTGCTCTTCCCCCCGAGAGCAGCTGGCACCTGACCCTCTTCGGAGCATATAGCTCTAACGGACCCGGAACTTGGATATCGGCGAACCGCAACTCATAATGGACGACTCCCAATTGGACTGGTAAAGGAACAGCAGCCAACCTCCAGCATCATCGTGCTCATCATTCTACCGTGGACAGGGTAGAAAAGTTGTAGCAGCACAAGGCACCAGTTCGATATAGTTGAATTAGAATAGAATACATGTAGGCGCTGTACAAAAGTGTAAGTGCAGCGTCCAATTGGAATCGCTCACGTAGTGCCCAAGTGGACAAAAGAGCTGTAAATTAGGTTAAGTGATTAAGAATAAAAAAAAGTATGTTGGAGTTATTCTTGATTCCAAGCTTTCCTGGACACCTCACATTGAGTTCAGAATCAAGAAAGCTTGTATGGCCTTCGGGCAATGCCGGCGTACTTTTGGTACAACTTGGGGTCTAAAACCCAAGTATATCAAATGGATTTACACAACTGTGGTTCGGCCAATATTGGCTTATGGATGTCTTGTGTGGTGGCAAAAGGGTGAAGTGAGAACGGTCCAATCAAAATTAGGCCATCTCCAAAGGATGTGCTTAATGGCGATGTCTGGAGCGTTCTCTTCAACTCCTACGGCAGCGCTCGAAATGCTCTTTGACGTTGCCCCACTACACATTCATCTCAAACAAGAAGCCCTTTCTTGCACTTACCGGTTACGGGTACTCGGTCTACTAGAGGAAACTCCTGTGAACCGCACATCAACACACACCTCGTTGTTTCCACTTTTGGTGAATTGGGACAAAATTGTCCTTGCTCCAAGTGATCTTACAATTGCTTGTTATTTTCCATATAGGACATTTTCCACGAAATTCCCTTCCCGGGAAGAGTGGACATCTGGTTATCTGGAAAGAAGTATTTCAGACGGCATCGTATGTTACACTGATGGCTCCCTTCTCGAAGGTCGAGCAGGTGCTGGTGTTTATTCTCGAGAGCTAAGGCTGTATCCGTCTTACTCCCTTGGTAGACACTGCACCGTTTTTCAGGCCGAAATCTTTGCTCTTATGTGCGGAGTGCAATCAGCACTTCAGCAGCACGTAATGGACAAAGTAATATACTTCTGTTCAGATAGCCAGGCTGCTATTATAGCACTTGCTTCGGCCAACTCCAGGTCGAAGATAGTTATCGCTTGTCGAACTCAAATCGAGGAGCTGAATTCAGCAAACGCTGTTCACCTTCTATGGGTACCTGGTCATTCTTCCATCGCTGGAAATGAATTGGCTGATGAGTTAGCTCGCTCTGGAGCATCACATGACTTCATTGGCCCTGAGCCAGCTATTCCGATATCGAAGTGTTGGATTAAGCTTCAGATTCACACCTGGGCTGTCACTCAACACAGACAATATTGGAATAGTTTGGAATCATGTCGTCAAACCAAATTTTATAGTGCTGAGCCATCTCTACGGGTGGCGAAGTATCTAACTAATCTGTCTAAGCAGAATTGCAGCATGCTGGTCAAAGCATTGACTGGCCACTGCCGACTCAGCTATCACATGGCGAATATTCAGCAAGCTGATTCATTTGCATGTGATAGCTGTGAATCCGATTATGGAACTTCGTATCATTTGATATGTAACTGTCCAGTTTTCGCGCAACTGAGTTTCCGAGTATTCGGTAAACACTTATTAAGTGAAACTGATTTCAGAAACCTGAATCTTCAGGATATTCTGTTGTTCTTAACCCGCTGTGGTAAAGAGCTATAGGCTCTCTTTCGCTTTATGCGTTATTACAGTGCCCTTTTCAGGGCCCCGTTTGAACCCATTGTGGTACGCTTGTGCGTTAGTACCCTCTTCCAGGGTATTTTTCCTATTTCCGTACCTGTCCCTATCCCCATCCAAATCCTTTTTCCTTCCTTTTCCCTCAGGTAGATGTTGATATAGGCTGTTATTTTGGCGATGGCACAAATGTCCCAAATGGAGGATAACGTGCCTCTGGAGCCGGCCTTCTGATACCTGATACCTGAGGGTTCGATTCCCGCTCCAGTAGGAGGAAACTTTTCGTCAAACGAAAAATTCTTCACTGGTCCACTGGGTGTTCCGTGTTGTCCATTGCCTAATGTTAGTGATTGTTCAGTCTGTGCAACCTCTGGTTGCAGACGGTGTAGTTTCTTTTTAACTTCCTGAGAGACGTCCTGAGGAAATTCCTTCAGCAATCACATCATGGAAGGATTTCATGAATGAACTACATATAGCAGAGATTCTTGGTTCTATAGTGAGAGGAATATCCGTCGAAATTCCTGGAAGAATACCTGGCGAAAACCCGGAGGGATTACACGCTGAATACCATGAGAAACCTCGAGTACTAATCCACAGCAAAATCCCTGGCGGAAATCCTGGTGAAATCACGGAAGGAATCAATGGAATTCTAGATGGAATTTTGGATGTACATATCATAGATGAAATTTCAGTAGCACCCTATAAAGAATCTGGAAATAACTAGAATGCATACCCTGAAGGAACCATAATGAAACTCCTGGAGTTATTATAGCATGACATAGCTACATGGAGGAATTTAGGAATGAATTCATGGAGGCAAAATTCTGGTGAAATTTCAAGATGATTCAGAAGATTTAAACTTTGGCGCAACTTTGCCAAACTGAGGACTAGCGTTGGGCAATTTTGAATCGATGTTCGCAACATCGATGTTTTTGTTCCAAATAATCGATTTTTTGAATCGATGTTGAAGCCCCACGAAATCGATCGAATCGATTTTTTACATTCGATTTTTCTTTCGATTCACAAATAATGAATTTCTTTTTTAAGAATGCACTGTAGAATTTTTCCATTTAAAAAAAATTACCTAAAATCGAGGTAAAATGTACATAAAATCGAAGTTCATTAAATCGACGGTCTATATAATCTAGAGTCCACTGAATCATATCTGTATATCTCAGGTTTTTATGGAAACCTCTCCCAGGAGTCTAAGTGAGTCTCAGGATTCTGGAGAAATCCTTTTTATGGTCGAGACAGTCCCTTTCAGGGTTCTAGCACATCCTTCTCAGGACTCTAGGTCAGTCCATCTCTGGATTTCATTTTTTTTTTTCTGAGAATCCCTCTCACGATTCTAGTTGAATTTCCCTTAATAATGTGGAAGATCCCCTCTTAGGGTCCCTCTCAGAGTTCTGGGGCTATCTGATTCATAAATCCAATGGGATGTCTTTCAATACTGCAGGAGAATTTCTCTCAGGGTGAGTCAATCCATCACAGGATTCAGGAAGAATCCATCTCGGGAATCTGAGGATTCTGGAAGATTTCCTCTTCAATTCTGAGACAATCCATCTCAGAAAACTGGAGTAATCTCTCCCCGGATTCTAGGGAAATCCTTAATAGAATTAAGGGAGAATTCTTACTGGAAGCAGTGAATCAAAATTCAACCAACGCGCAACAATAATGACAATGTCGCAACCTGTATTTGTTGCGACAAAACAACCCATGCGACATAAGTTTGTCCCAACTAGAAAATAATGGGATTAACATCGTACACCACGAGTTTAGAGATTGTTAAGCCTTGCATTGCGATTTTCGAACGGTAACTTCGAGTCGGTAAACACTGCAACTCTGGTGAAGCTCTATCATCAAACAGTTTCGACTTTGGGTTAGTAATAATTGATTATTCACGAGTTGAAAAGTACATAACAAATTCAGTTTTCGTTTTGTCTGCAACAAAAATTTTTGAGATCATATCATTATCTGTCACCAGTAGGGATAAAGACTAATCGTCGCACCTTCTTTGTTGCTTGTTTTGTGCCTCTTTTGTCTGACAATTCTCTTCACTGACTGGAAGACTTTTTCTCTCCTTTCTGGGATAAGGTCTCTCAGGATGATGGTGTGATAATTTTCGGCCTTTTAGAGCAACCCTCAGAATTAAGGAAGAGGCCCTTAAAAAATCCAGGAGGAATTTTACTCAGCAGTATTATAAAGGAATACCTACCAGAATTGTACAGAATCTCTGAATTCTAAGAAAATTCATTTCAGGATTTTGGGGTATTCCCTACCAGGGGTCCGTATCAAGGGTAAAATCCCTTCCAGGATCTAAGAAATTTCTGGATGATCTGGGTTGATTCTTCCAAGGATTCTGGAAAAACCTCACTTAGGATCCTACTCAGAATTCTGAGGAAATTTTTCTCAGCATTCTCAAGAATTCTTCTCAGATTTCTTGGAGAATCATACTCAGCAATCTCAGAGTTGTGGCGAAATTTCTCTTGGAATTCTGGGGGAATATTTCTTAGGATTCTGGGGGAATCCCACACAGGAATTCTGCGTAAGATCCTTCCTAAGATTCTCTGAAAATTCGGCTTTCTGGGGGAATTCCAGTCAGGGTTCTGAGATCCTTCGGATTCTGGGGCTATATTTTTCAAGACTCTAGGGCACTTTCTTTCAGAATTGTTAAATTTTGAAGAATCTCTCACGAGATTGGGGGCAGAATTTTCTAGAGGAATTTGGATTTTGGAGAATCCTTTGCATAGATTTTGTGATTCCTCTTAGGGTTCGAAAGAAATCCTTCTCAGCATTCTATGAGAATCTTAGTAGAATTCTGATTTCTGTATTCTGGAGCAGTTGCTCGCAAGAAATCCCTTTCAGGATTCTGGAAGAATCATTCTTAGTCTTAGTAATCAGGGAAAATCCCTGACAAGATTATGGGAAGATTCTCTTGAGGTTCTGGTGTAATTATTTAAAGTATTCTAGAGGGATTACTCTCAGAGTTCTGGGACAACCCCTTTCAGGAGTTCAGGAGAGCCCTTTCAAAGATTCTGGGGGAATGTCTTTCAGGAATCTGCGGTAATTTTTTCTTTTTATGTGGGGATACCTCTTAGAATTCCAGGGAATCCTACTCAGGATACTGGGGAAGTCAGTCCATTCTAGAAGTTTTCGTAATCCCTTCCAGGGAGAATCCTCATCAGATTTTCGGAAAATAACCCGCTTAGGTTAATAGATATATTTCTCTCAAGAATGGAAGAAACCTTCTTATGATCCCTCTCATGATTCTGAAGAAATCACTCGTAGAATTATGCGGAATACCTTTCGGGATTCTGGCAGAATTATTATCAGCGTTCTAAAAGATTCCACCCAGGATTTTAGGGGAATTCTGGGAGAATACTCAAAGGATTCTGGAGGAATTCTTCTCAGGATTCTGGGGGAATCCTATCTTCCAGAATTATATGAGAGTATAATTCAGAGTTTTCAGGATACTTTTAATTTTCTTGGGGAATTCATCTTAGAATTCCGAAAATCTTTTTTGTGAGAATCTCTCAGTATTCTACATGAAATTTATCTCAATAATGTGAAAGAACCGTGCTTGGAATTCCTCTCAGCATTCTGGAATAATCGTATTCAGGATTCAGGGATAACCCCTATTAGGATTCTGGAACATTTTGGGACACTCCCAAGAGAGAACTTCTCTTAGGATTCTGAGACAATCTATCAGAGGATTCTGGGAGAATTCCTCTCAGAACTCTGAGACAATCCGTCTTATAGATATGGAGTAATCTCTCTCAGGGTTCTAAGAATATCCTCAATGGAAGTCAGAGAGAATTCCTACCAAGCGTAAGAAAGGTGAAATTCCTACAGGAGTTCCTCAGCAATTACTTCAAGAACCTTTCGAAGAATCCAGCAGGAGTTCCTCAGGAATTTTTCCAGGGATTCCTTCAGAAACATTCCCAGGGATTACTTCACGAATTCCACCATGGACTTATCCAGGAATTCCTCCAGAGCTCCTTCTGAAATTCATTCAGGATTTCCTCCAACAACTAATCCAGGGATTTCTTAAGAATTTCCTCAAGGGATTACTCCAGAAATTCCTCCAGGGATTTGTCCAGAGTTTCCTCCAGGAGATTTCTGTGGGTGATTTTTACAAATAATTTTACCGGGTAATTTATCCAGAAGTTTCTCAAGGACTTTCTCCGGGAATAACTGCTAATTCATCTAGGAATTCATCAAGAGACTCCTCCAGAAATTCCTCCACAGTGTCCCCCAGAAATTGTTCCAGGGGGTTCCTCCAAGTATTCCTCCACAAATTCATCCCGGATTTCCTCCAGCAATTGCATCAGGGGTTCTTCCAGGAATTCCTCACAGGGATTCCTCCCGAAATTCTTTCAGGAATTCAATCAGTAATTTCTCAAGGAATTCCTCCAGGAATTCCTCCTGGAATTCTACCACAATTTACGCCAGGATATATTCCATAAATTCCTCCAGCAAATACCTTGGAATTCCTTCAGGAATTATTCTACGAATTCCTCCTGGAATAATTGCAGGAATTCCTCTAGGAATTATTTCGGGAAATACTCCAGGAATTCCTTCAAGAAGTTTTCCAGGAATTCATCCAGGAATTATTTCAGGAACTCCTCCAGAAAAACTGCAGGAGTTCCAACAGGAATTGCTGTAGGAATAACTACAGTAATTTCTCCAGAATCTACAAATTCCTCCAGGAAATACTCCAGAAATTCATCCAGGAATTATTTCAGGAATTACTCTAGAAATTGTTCCGGGAAATTTTCTCGCGTGCATTCCTCCAGAAATTACTTTGAAAATTCCTCCAGGAATAACTCCATGAATTACTCCAGGAAGGAAGGAAATACTCCAGGAAATTCTCCAAAAATTCCTCCAGAAATGAAAATTAAAAAAAAAATAACTTCAAAAATTCCTCCATGATTTCCTCCAGGAATTCATCTGCGAATTCCCGCAGGAAATTCTTGAAAAACAAACTACTACATGAATTCTTCCAGAAAGTACTCCAGGACTTTTTTTCCAGAAATTTCTTCAAGGAATTCCTGGAGAAATTAATAGAGAGATTCTTGAAAGAAGTCTTGGAGATATTTCTGAAGGAATTCATGAAAAGAAATTCTAGAAGGGATTGTGGGAGGAATCCTTGGCGGATGCCTTGGAGAAATTCATGGAGAAATTTTTGAAGGATTTCCTGAAGGAATTCTTGGATGAATTCCTGGGGTGATTCCTGTAGGCATTTCTGGAGGAGTTTCTGAAGAATTTCCTGAAAGAATTTCTGAAGATTGTTTTTGAAAAATCCCTGGAGATATTTCTACAGGAATTTATAAAGGAATCCCTTGCCAAGTTTCTGGGTGGAGTCCCGGAGGAGTTTTTGAAAGAACTGTTAGAGCAGGTCTTGGAGAAATCCTTATTAAAGTTCCTGTCGAAATTCTTGAAAGAATTTCTGGAGAAATTTCTGGACGGATTCTTGGAGGAATTTCTGGAGATTTTTTGGAGGAATTCTTGGTGTAATTTTTTGAGAAATTATTAAAGGAATTCTTGGAAGGAGTCTCGGTGCTGTTCGTGGAGAATTCCCTGAAGGAGTTCTCGGAGGAATCCCTGGAATTGTTCCAAAAGTCTTTTCTTGAGAAATTTCTGAAGGTTTCCTGAAGAATCTTGGAGGTATTCATAAAGGAATTTCTGAAGGATTTTTTGGATGAATTCTTCAAGGAATTTCTTGAAAAAATCACTGGAGGTAGTTCAGGCGAAATTCCTGAAGGGATTCTTGGCAGAAGTCTTAGAGGAACTCCTGGTGAAATTCTTGGGGAAGGGCGTGTAGGATTTTTTGGAGGAATTCTCAGAGGGATACTTGGAAGAATTCTAGGCAGATGTCTTGGAGGAATTCCTGGAAGTATTCTTGGAGAAATTTCTTGAGAATTTTCCGGTGAACTCCTAAAGGCGTTCTTGAAGGAATTCTTGAAGATATTATAGGATGAATTCCAGGATGAATTCCCAGAGGACTTCCTGAATGAATTTCCCAATTAATTTCTGGGGGAATTTCTAGAGGATTTCCTGGTGGAATTCCAAGAAGAATTTATTTAGGAATTCATGAAGGAGTTCCTGGAGTAATTTCGGAAGGATTTTTTGGCGTAATTCCTTAAAAAAAATGTACAAATTTCAGAGGAAATCCTTGAAGGAATTCTCGGACGAGTTCTTAGAGTAATCCAAGGAGTATTTTCTTAAGGAATTTCTGGAGGAATTCTTGAAAAGATTTCTTTCAAAATCCCTGAGGGAATTCCTGGATGAATTCTTCGCGGAGTTCCTGGAGTGATTTCAGAAGATTCTTAGAAAAGTGTCATCACGAATTCCTGGAGGAATTTCAGGAGAAATGCCAGAAAGTTATCTCGGATGATTCCCTGCGGTATCTTTTGGAAGAATTTGTGGGCTTCTTGGCCGTGCGGTTAGCGGTGGCAGTCGTCTAGGCGTATCGTAAGCTTTGGAGTGTGGGTTCGATTCCCATTCCAGTCGGTGGAAACTTTTCGTCAAACGAAAAATTCATCACTGGGCCACTGGATGTTCTGTGTTGTCCGTTGTCTAGTGTAAGTAATGTGTTCAGTCTGTGCAGCCTCTGGCTGAAGATGGTGTGAATTGTCTCTTTCGTCTTTTAATTCCTAGAGGGATTCTTGAAGAACTTCCAAGAGGAATTCTCGGGGGAATTACTGACGATATTATTGGTGGAATTCCTGGAGGAATGCTATGAGGATTTCTTGGCAGAAGTCTTGGAAGAATTCCTGGAGAAATTCTTGGAGGAATATCTAGAGGGATGCTTTGAGAAACTCGTGGCATATTTTTTAGAGAAAAATGTAAAGAAATTCTTGGAGAAATTTTTGGTGGAATTCTTGAAAGAATTCTCGAAAAAAAATCCTACAGGGATTTCTTGGGGGTTCTTGGGGAAACCTCTGGAAGAATTTTCGAGGAATTTCTTGAAAATTCCTGGAGGAATTCTTGAAGGAATTATTAGCAGAAATTCTAGGAGGAATAGCTGGAATGATTCTTTGAGGAATTCTTGGTGAAAGTCTTGAAAGAATTTTTGAAGGATTTTTTGTAAGAGCTGCACCGATGAAGTAAAGAGATACAAGGGAGGTTTTAGGAGCAAATATTGAATGAATTTTTAAAAGATTATTTAATAACCCCCAAAAGAATTTCTGAAGAAAACTCTGGACAAATTTATGAATGAATCACCAGCGAAGTTGTAAACGAAACTCATGGAGAAATTTTCCAAGCAATCACTAAACGAGTTTCTGAACCTACCCGTGCAAGATTTTTTGGAAAAAAAAATCTTTTAGAATTTACAGGAGGAATCCGTAAGGAAATAACTAAAGAATTCCCCAAAGAAAATGTCCATGTAAATCCTTTGATTTTTAAAGGAATTCTTACAGAATTTACCGAAGAAATCCCTGGAGGAATTACTGACGAAATTTTTAAATGGTTATTTGATAATCCTCAAAAGAATTTCAGAAGGAAACTGAGGACAAATTCCTGAAGGAATTTCTGAAGAAACTCATGAAGAAATTTTCAGTATCAATCGTTGGAAAATTTTTGGAAAGAATCCGTGAAGAACTGCCTGGCGGAATGCTTGAACAAAATTTCTGGGATTGTATGGAAAAAAATAGGAATAATATCTAGAAAGTTTTTTGAAAGAAGCCAAAAATGAATTTTTGATGAAATCTCTAGACGACTTCTGAGAAGAAAAAAAATGTTGTAATTTCGACCAGCGCAGAATATTGCGGATTATCCGACGCACAAACCGTCAAACTTAGTAGGACCAAGTCGAAGTGAGTACACTGAGAAAAACGTGACCACGAAAATCTAGAATTAACTATTGACTCTTCCAGAAACAGACCATTTTTTCATATGACATTTTCACGTTATACAAAACCAATCTTGACGAAAAAACAGTAGCAAATCGGTAACTTGAAGTCAAATTATACCAATGTAACATTATTTTATAATACGATAATTAAACTTTTTTAAAACCCTTGAAAAAGATCCCAAACGGATCGAAACGTCGGGAAAGATTTAAACAACTAGTTTTCAATTTCCTCCAAGACTGCTAAGCCATCTCCCAAAGTAATTTCTAAAAGGAATCTGCACTTTTTGTTACAGTTAGGTTGGCATTTCATTGCTTTTTATGATATCCTAACATTTCTTCTCTTAGTTTTGAATTGTATCTCACTTGTATCTCCGATTTCTCTTAAGTATTTCGTGAAATCTGCCATGTGATGTATGTCATCAACATTAACGCCCACTCCATAAGCCAAGCTGCTGTATCTCAGATCTCTATTGACCGCTCTCTATGATATCAATCTTTCCATTCCTTGCATCACATCTACGATCCCTCGAGAACGTCTATCGCTATCGACCCGTGGCAAAAAAAAACACTCCATCCTTCTCAAAAGCATATAATCTCCCTTGTATCAGCTATTTTTCAAACAGATTTCCGTTCCCATCCCAGTGCAGTGCGCCAGAGTCCGCTGGGGATACACACTCACGTTCGTGAGTGAGATATTCATCTTCTTCCGTAGAAAAATCCGGAGCAGAGGGAGCGAAAAATGAAGATTTCTTCCTTCCTGTACCAGTGTACCACCGCCGCCCGGTATAGTGCCGTGGTGTGCCAAGGGAGATTCAGAATGGTCCAGTAGTGCTAGCAGAAGACCTCGACGACCAAAGACGACGACGACGGTCTTTCGGATGATTAAATCAGATAAATTGACTCGTTGTCGGTCGTGACGAAATGTTGATTCTTCTCCGCATCTCCGTTTCGGTCGGAGTGCGGGCCAAAGATTTTTATCCTTGGGCTCACATAATTGAGACAGAGGTTGAAATCAATCACTCGTGTGATGGCTAAATTGAATCAACTTTCTCCGTCCGGGTGTCTTCATGTTCTCGTTCGTTTTGTCTGTGACTAACGCCTGAATTTATTCTCACAATCACATTCCGTGTGTTCATCGTTGTTGCATAATAGTCACATGTTTAGCCCGGGATTCTTGGAGGGCTCTTTTTTTTTGCCCATCTGAGCCGGTAAATAGTGAAGCTCGTTTTAAATTAAATTCTACTCCCGCGTTATGTTGCGCTTTTCTTGTTGTGAGAAAATCCGACTATTTCGCTCCTCTGGAGCGCGCAAACACGTTATCTTCCGGCAAGCAGAAAGGCTGTATGTATAGCTTTGGCTGTGTGCACATCTGTTGCTGAGTAGGCATAACTGCAGCAAGCGAAGGCGAATGCGAAGGGTTGTGAGACCGGTTGGAAGGAGTGTTTCGCGAACGCCTGCTGGATATGCATGCCACGTCACAGCAACAAAGACGCAAATCCTGTTATTATATTGTGTAGTAGAAGATGCAGAGGGATGCTTGGTGGAGACAGCAGACAATGGAATGTAACGAAATGTAGTTTTGAAATTGGCTTCAGGCGAAAAAAAAGAGCGGCAAAATGAATTCCTTAACTGGGATCTGATTTCCGAAGCAAGAGAAGTTGCTGCCACTGTCAATCAGAGCATAATTGTATAGAGTATATACAACAATATGTTTGTATGTTATATGGGTTGCCTTAATTTGTAATTTGGCATATGTTACTATCATAATTTCATTCACGTGTAAATATGGAATGTGCAGTTTTGTGACTTTGCCTTCTTGAATTCCAAGGTAAGTTAAAGAAGATAGGTTATCCAGATCGCCAATGTTGCATGGCGGCCATCTTCGATTTTTTGTTGTTGCAACACAACATTGTCCGTTGTTGGGATGCGATGTTGTGGTGTTGTGGCACTTTTCACGTTGTGATATTGTTGGCGTTGCCGGGTTGCAACACCAAAACAACACCAAACAACACCAAAAAACGCCAAACAACACCAAATGATCAGACAACCTATCTTTTTTAAACAACCTTGCTTGAATTGTTGCCTTGTTGCCTTGTTGCTTCGTTGCCTTGATGCCTTGTTGCCTTGTTGCCTTGCAAGATTGTTGTAAGAAGATAGGTTATCTGAGTTGGTCATTTTATTGGCGAGGGACGCGCGGGGGAGGGTGGTAGGTGAGGTAGGTTGTTGCTGTTGTTTGTTATTGTTGCTTGGTGTTGTTTGTTGTTGTTGGAGTTGTTCGATGTTGTTTAGTGTTGTTTGGTGGTGTTTTCGTGACGTTTGGTGTTGTTTTGGTATTGTTTGGTGTTGTTTGGCGTGTTTTTGGTGTTGTTTGGTGTTGTTTTGGTATTGTTTGGTGTTGTTTGGCGTGTTTTTGGTGTTGTTTGGTGTTGTTTTGGTGTTGCAACCCGGCAACGCCAACAATATCACAACGTGAAAAGTGCCACAACCCCACAACACCGCAACCCAACAACGGGCAACGTTGTGTTGCAACAACAAAAAAATCGAAGATGGCCGCCATGCAACATTGGCGATCTGGATAACCTATCTTCTTACAACAATCTTGGTTGCCTTGTTGCCTTGTTGCCTTGTTGCCTTCCCAACTAACATTTTTGCTGTATAAAAGCTTAAACGGGCTTTCTTCCAAAAGCGTTTGCTCCATAAGCTTTTATGCAGCTACTTTTGTAAGTAGGGTTGTTGCCTTGTTGCCGTGTTGCCTTGTTGCCTTGTTGCCTTGTTGCCTTGTTGCCTTGTTGCCTTGTTGCCTTGTTGCCTTGTTGCCTTGTTGCCTTGTTGCCTTGTTGCCTTGTTGCCTTGTTGCCTTGTTGCCTTGTTGCCTTGTTGCCTTGTTGCCTTGTTGCCTTGTTGCCTTGTTGCCTTGTTGCCTTGTTGCCTTGTTGCCTTGTTGCCTTGTTGCCTTGTTGCCTTCTTGCCTTCTTGCCTTCTTGTCTTCTTGTCTTCTTGCCTTCTTTTTTTGTACATCAATTCATTGCCGGGAGTGAATTAAACAGTGGCGTGAGAGCAGCTATATTCGAGAAATTCCCCATCTGAAGTGAGTTGTTAGACGTTTAGCGTAAGTGCATCTAGATTCCTTCCCGGGAGCGAATTGTTTGATGCAACAACCCAACAACTAGAACTAGATTCGGAAGAATCCATGCCATGAGTTTGTTGTTCGAAGCAAAAAGGGAACAGTGGAGTGAGCGTAGCTAGATTCGGAAGATTCCATGACAATAACATTAGCTTGAATGCGGCTAGATTCAGAAGATTTCTTGCCGGGAGTACGTTGCTCGAGGAAAAGAGTAAATATTGGCATGAACACATCTAGATTCAGAAGATTCCTTGTCGGAGTGAGTTGTTCGAGGTGAAAAGTAAACATTCACGTGAGTGCGGCTTGACTTGGAAATTCTCTTCCCAGGAGTGAATTGTTCGACGCAAAAAGTAAACAGTGACGTGAGCACGTCTAGATTCGAAAGATTGCTTGCCGGTAGCGAGTTCTTCGAAGAAAAAGGTAATTATAAGCGTTAGCACGGTGAAATTTGGAAAATTCTATTGCCTGAGGAAATGTGGCAAGATGTTTAAACTATGCGTTCATGGATAAATCTGCTTGGCATTCCATGGCTTTGGTAGCTGTTTGAACACTGGGCAACGTTTTCTCACAACAAAAGAATCACACCATATTTGTACAAGGATGACAGCGACAGCCTCAAGAATCACATGCTTCCTCCCAAAAATGCACTTGAGCGACCTGTAAAGGTTTGAACTGCTTTGGTAGACTACCACGGCAATCGCATATGCTCAGTGGTATTTTCACAGATGGATAGATTCTTTCAACAACAAAAAAAACACTCAAAGTTCCCCTATCCTTAATTTACCAAATTGTCACTAATCCTACAAAACAATATTTTTTTTACATTTTTAATAGGAATCTTAAGCAAACTGGTAAAAGGGCTCAAGACGCTGGATAGGTGGCCCGAATGTAGATCAGGGAGCAATCCATGAAACAATCTTAAGAAGAGTCCCTGAGAGAATCCTGGAGGCATCCCTGAAAGATCCTCGTGAGAAATTTTGAAAAGAATCTTGAAAGGATTCCAGGGACCAGGAGAAATCATATCGGAAAGATTTCCTCCATGCACCTTGGGGAAAATCCATGAATAATTCCACTGTCAAATCCCTAATGAAATTGCAGGAATTACTGAAAATACATCGGAAGAATCCAAATAAAATCCTCGAAGGAATCTCCAAATAAATCTCCCCGAAGAATGCCAGAATCATTCCTGGAAGACATGAACGATTGAATCCCGGAAAAAATCTATAAATAAATCCTGGAGAGAATGCTTGAAACTCCTTAAAAGAATCTCACGAGAAATCCCTCGTGAAAATCCAAAAAGAATCAATGAAGGAATCCTGGTAGAACGCAGTGAAGGATTTCTGGAAGGAATTCTTGAAGGAATCCTGGATGGAAGCCCGGAAAAAGTCTCTGAAAGAATACCTGAAGGAACCCTTGGAAAAGAAACCAGAAATAATTCCACAAAAAAATCTAAAGCAATCCCGCCTGGAATCCAAAAAAAAAATGTTGGAGTAAATTCTGAAAGAATCTCAAATGGAGTCCCTTTCAATTTCTTAGAGATTCTAAGATTGATACAATCTTAGAAGAATCACTGAAGAAACCCTAGAACAAATCATTGAAAGAATGTCTGAAGGAATCCCAACAGGAATTAGTCTTTGGAGAAATCCCCGAAGGAACCTCAGAAAGAATCCTTGAAGAAATCCCTAAAAACGCCGCGATAGGAGTCTCTGGAGAAATCTCTAATTGAACCGGGATAAATTCATGGAGGAAACCCGAGAAGAATTAATGAAGAAATCACGGGAGATATTTCTGAATGAATCCCTGAATGAATCTTAAGAGGAATCTTCAAAGAATGCAACATCGGGAAAAATCCATGAAAGAATCTCGGAAGTGAAGCCGGGATGAATCATTGAAGAAATCCCGGGAGCGGTCTTTGATGCATTCCAAAATATATCTATGAACGAATCCCGGAATAATTCCCTTCAGAAATCCCGTGAAGATACCTGGGAGAAATTCCTAACGGAACTCCAGAATGTATTCCTGGAGGAATTCTTGATAGAGCGCTGGAGGAATTCCTGAAATAATACTAGGGGATATTCCTGAAGACAACTCAGGAAGGATCCATGAAGGAATCCTGGAAAGAGTACTGAAAGGAATCGCGGAAAAAATCCCAAAAGGAATCCAGAAAAAAAAATGGCGGAAGAAATCCATTGAGAATTTAAGAATCAATGAAGAAATCGCAAGTGGAGTGCAAGAGTCTCTGAAGTAATTCAGAAAAGATTCCCCGATAGAATCCCTGAAGGAATCCTTTAGGGAAACCCGGGAGGAATTTCTAAAGAAATCATGTGAGAAATCAATGGATTGCTCCTGGAAAAATCCATGAAAAATTCCCAAAAGTATGATACAATCTAGGATTCAATGAATCTCTCTAAGAATGAATACCTGAATGAATGCAGGAATAAATCCCAGAAGAAACCCCTGAAGGAGTCCTCGGAAGAAATCTCAGAAAGCATCCCGAGGGAAAACCCAGGAGGAATCCCGAAGGAATTCCTGATGGAATCTCAGTCATAGTTCGCAAAAGAATCCGCAAGAAATCCTGGGAGAAACCTTTGAAGAAATCACCGGAGAAATCAATGAAGGAATCCCGGGAAGAATTCGTGATGGAATGCCGCAAAATATCTTTGAAGGAATCCCGGGAGGAAACAAAGAGAGAATCCCATTCTCTATAGTGTTTCAGTAAAAAGTTAGACGCCGGCACCACCTTTACTAATAGTATTACAAAAGATCTAATACAGTCTAGACTCCTACTACACGGATTCCTTCTACACGGTCACCTATTACACGGATTCCTACTACACGGCAGATCGTATTGTAGGAATACCAGAGCTTATGAGATTTGGCCTAATTGGGGATGCGGGCGAATATCTCAAGCTTATTCCAAGATAGCGCCATACTTTCTTGGGCAAAGTTGTAGTACTAGGATAGCTCTGTCATACAACGGCAACAAACATCCAATAAGTTGGTAATTCGACCGATAGAGGCGCTATGCAGAAGCAATTGCGAGCTTGCAAGGTACACTCTCCAGTAGAAGCCCTCGTAAGTTATCGTATGCGGTATCTCAAGATCTAATTTATTTAGAATAATACTGTTTTAGCAAAGCTGTTCAGAAGGTTCAAAGCAATCAGGTGATCTACCAATTAGTTGATCATTTTACCACAAGGAAACGTTCTTTGAGAAATCAAAAGCAATCTAGCTATGCGCAAATAACCGCTACCTAATGGTGAATTCACAAACTTATTGGTGCATAGCCAAACCGGCTAACTTTTAATTTCCTGAAGAACTTTGCCGAAGACGACACTTTTCTATCTGCTTTGGATCCCGAGATATAGCAGTTCAAAAATTCACTTGACAACTAGCACCATCTAGCGGTGAAATCATCAACTAATTGGTGAATCACCCGATTGTTCCAAACCTTCTGAATAACTTTTCCGAAAACAGCATTATTCCAAATAAATTAGATCTTGAAATATCGCATGTGATAACTTACGAGTGTTTCTACTGGAGAGTGTACCTCGCAATTACTTTTGCATAGCGACTCTAACGGCCAAATCACCAACTAATTGGGTGTTAGTTGCCGTTGCATGATACATAGATCTATTCAAGTACTATAACTTTAAACGTTAAAAAACACAGTAGGCAAAACAAAGTTTGCCGGGCACAGCTAGTTTACTCCAAAAGCTAAACTTCACAGGCGTGAGAAATTGTCAAATTGGAGTGGAATTTGCGAAAAAGTTACTCTTCCTCTTGGTGAGATTCGAACTCACGACTCCTACTCACTAGACAGGCGCTTCCCGAGCAAAGTCCAACAACAAAATTACAGCAAATCGAAAACATGATTTGTATTCAGCAACAAATTGATATCACATTTTGATATCATTTTATCTTTACTTAATTTGATTTCAAATTTTGCTTTCGGTTTGCTGTTATTTTAAATTAATGGAAATATTTGGTGTTACAATAGTTTTTAAATCTTTTAGTAAACTATTTAAAGTAATTCTAGGGATATATTATTAGTGCAATTGTATTATTGCATTCATGATTTTATATCAGCCGAAAAAACTCTACATTAAACGATTTCCCATTTTTCTTGCGCTGATAACAAAAACAGTTATCAATTTGCTATCATCGATAGCAGGAATTGTTTTCAATTTGCTGTCACAGGAACATTTTTCTGCTCTCATTTTTGATGTTTTAACCGTTAAAACGACCAAAACGACAACAACCTGAGTTATCAAAATTTGCAATATCACAACATCAAAATTAGTTTTCAATTTGCTATCAGACTTTGCTCGGGTTTACCACTACATCACGAAGAGACTCAAAGATGCAATGATTAACCTGAATTCAAGTTCAAATTGAAATTCTGAGGTTATCTTAATACCACAGACCGCACTTCTTTCGGATGAATTGAAGCGTAGTGTGGATGGGCATTAGAAGGTTAGGTGTATGGAGATGAGTGGATCTATGGTATTGTAGAAGCAGTGAAATCTGCAATAGCAATAGGATGTTTTCATCTTTGGAAATCCGCCTACGATTTGCACAAGTATTCATGCTTTGCTATATGCTCGACTTTGCTAGTTGCTAAGAGAGAATTATAGAAATCTTAGGGGAGCGGAATTTCAAGTGCGATTTAAGGGAAGACAGGTTGTTATTAGGAGGACTGAAGGAAACAGGTCAACGGTAGCTCCAAGGGGGTACAAGAGAGTTTTTCGATATGGGGAAGGTGGGTTGCAATTTGAAAGTTTCCCAAAATAAATAAGATTTACCAGATTGGTTTCAGATGTGCTTCTAATGCCGAACTCGGCGATGAGATGATGAGAAGCAATAGTGCTTTCAGTAAAAATGTAAGGGTAATTCTGCTCAAATTCCGTTCGAATCAAGGTCAAATACATCCAGAATTCACTCCAGATCCAATCGAAATTTAATCCACGAATTATTGCAATTATAATTCCTAGCTATAAAAATTTAAACTCGGAAGCAAACAATAAACACCCATCTGTTTCTTACAGCTTAATTTTCAGCATGCATTGCCCGAAATTCAACCACCCCAAATATTTTCCTCCGGATGTACACTCGTAACGAGGTATAAATTTCAAACTCAAAAGGTACAATTTAACCTTAAAACATTAATTACTACGTTATTGCGCTCCGACGCCCCGATGCGATGCATTGGACCCATAGCTACACTGCACTACACAGACTGGAAACGTCCGTCCTCGGTGGAAAGCTGTTAGCCGAAAACTGTCGGTACCGTCGGTACCTAGTACTGTGGAGGTTGGGTGCACCGGTTTGCATAAACCAAACAAATATACACTACTCGGTCGAGCAGCGTTGGTGAAGCAGTACCATCCCTGGATCTAACCTACCCTGGTGTTAGATGCAATTTAGAATCAAACGCTTTGGAGCTACTACTTGGAATGGAACCTGTACGGTAGATAAGTGTGTGCAGCTGCATTAGCATTACCCATCCAATGAGACACAGTAGTGAAACAGTAGCGTCAAACGTGGCACCACCCAGCTTTCGTTTGTTTTGCAAATGTTGGCATTCAGCTGGCTTCTCCTGGATCCTGGTCCAGCGGAATCTCCTCCACTGGACTGTATGGAGTGCATCCATAACACACCTGCATTACTAGGACGATGACGACCAGAACCAGCACCAACAGCCAGTTGTGTGTCTTCTTTGCGGAAATAACACGCATTTACCTCTGGCCACCGTGCGTCTGTCGGCTCTTCCCTAGGGGTTTTCCATCCCCAGTTGTCGGTGGAGCAGTTGCCACGTTCAGGATCAGCAGTCGGTGTGTGTTTGAACATAATGTTGCATTAAATAAGTAGAAATCTGCTCCCGGCCCGTGTTGGAAGGCGGATGGGTGGTTTCGGAAAGGTGCGTTCTACTGTAGTTAGAGGTCCAGGCACTAGGCAGACACAGTACGACGATGATGATTTCGTTTGCCCAAACCAAAATGGAACATTACAGGTCTATTTCCTCTGCCATGCTGGTTGTTGATAGAGGCAGTGATGGTCGAAAATGTCGAGATAATTGGTGTTCATTCAATCCACCCATTTATAAACCGTTACGTCTCTCTCTCTTCTTGGCGTAACGTCCTCATTGGGACAAAGCCTGCTTCTCAGCTTAGTGTTCTATGAGCACTTCCACAGTTATTAACTGAGAGCTTCCTCTGCCAATGACCATTTTGCATGCGTATATCGTGTGGCAGGCACGAAGATACTCTATGGCCAAGGAAGTCAAGGAAATTTCCTTTACAAAAAGATCCTGGACCGACCGGGAATCGAACCCGTCACTCTCAGCATGGTCATGCTGAATACCCGTGCGTTTACCGCCTCGGCTATATGGGCCCTTACATCACAGTTATAATAAAACTGCATCAACAATTTATCGCCAAAACACTTGATTCGTGGCTGCAGCCTTCTATCCTCGGCCGTATCCCACATTCGTCATATCGTTCTGCACCTGGTCCTCCTATCTTGCACGGTGCCCTCCAGGTCTTGCTATGCCAACCGGATCTCTTGGAAACATGGCATTCTCACAACATGTTCTGCTTATCGTATCTTTACAGCTTTTGCCACCTTCCAGATGCTAGGTTCTTTGTCGCCACACACCGTTCTCCTGCACCGGACGCTTGAACACTTCGGGTGCTTGTTAGCATCTAAGTTAAAATACACAAAAATAAAAACTAAAAAAAAAAAACTTCGGGTGCTTGCCTGTCCTCCTCCAGTCCAGGCGTCCGTATAGAATCGCCGGTCTCATCAGCGTTTTCTATATAGTACATTTGGTGCGAGAGTGAACGCAAGTTCTTGTGGAGCCCGTATTAGGCCCGATGTCCAATGATGATGCACCTTCGTATTGCACAGCTAACGTTGTTGTCTGCCGATGATAAGGATCCGAGGTCTTTCGTAACACTGCTGCGACCTGTCGTTCGCCTTTTCGTCCATGATTTTCCATAGCTCTGTGCCGTACGCTGTCTTGCAGTCGGTGCTCAGTACATTGCTGGATTTGCCGCACGGTGAAGATCTGGTCCAATGTCGAGCGGCCGTCGATGAAGTCAGCTTGATAACTTCCCACAAACTAATTCACTTTATTTTATAAGACGGAATATGATCTGGAACTTTTTAAATGAAATTCAAAATTGTATTCGTTCAGAAATTTTTAGTCTCACACTCCAACTTGTCACCTTTTTTCCATTGTTCTATGCGGCGGATACTGCTGTATGTCGCCTTTAGAAACGAAGGTGAATATTTCCAATCTGCTGACGATGTGACCCACAACTGGTGTGATGGACCTCGCGTAGATGCCGATCATGGTATAGGTCAGAGACGGCCCAGAATAACTACATGCGTGAAAATTGTGGCTGAATGCTACCTTACAAACAGTAGCTGCGTTGGTAACTGACGTTTCGGAAAACGATCTACTGAACCGCTTCTACAATCCCAACCGTCCAGCTGAAGAGGTGATCGCCGACGAGATCACGATGCCGAGCCACCGATGGAGTAATCGAACTTTTCCTGCAGACACGAACATTGTCAGTTGCCCAGAATCCTAACATTTCAAAGAGAGAGATTCCAGAAGAGATCGTTGACTGGATTCGGAAGCTTCCAAGAACAAGAAAAGGAGGGAGCAAAAACCCCAACCAAGACTATCCCAGTGGCAGTGACGAAGCTGAAGTAAACCGAAGAACGAGTTTCCAAAAAGCAACGCACACAAAATGAGAAAAAAATAGGGCTGCGAATAACATTCCGAAGAAAGCCTAGAGCTACCACAAACGAAGAATCCGGAGACACATGAAGTAGCGGAAGTAGTGGAATGTTTCAGGTAGTCACAGTTAAGATATTCCCCGTTAAAGAGAAGCAGTTCTGACTAACGCAGCAGGAGAATTCAAGCTTGAATCACCAGAACATCCCGCAATTCATTGAGTGTGAGAAACGCGTGAGCTGAACAATACGGACGATTGGCTGATCTTGGGCTAATGAAATTACATGGGTCAGATTTACCTGAAATCGCACACTTGTATTGCCGCGATTACAAATGTACCACGGGTTGATACAACCACATGAGAAAATTCAGGGCAGCATGACTTATTAGGATCCCAAAATGGTCGCCACAATGGCCGACTTCGTAAACAAAACCAGTGCAGCTGATCTTCCTATTTATGGGCGTAGCCAGAGGGGGGCTGGAGGGGGAGGTGTTGTGCCCCCCCGCCAACAGATTTTTTTTTTAATTTGCACCAACTCAAAGATTATCAACAATCCAGAATTCCAGAACAAATATCTCAGGAAAAAAATCTCTTCTAATAATTAAGGTTATTATTCATAATTATATAACTTTTTTCATTCGAAAATGACAAGAAATTTCACTTAGGATTCCATCAGGAACTCCTCCTTGTATTCTCTAAGAAACTCCTCCGGGAATTTATTTAGTACTTCCTCCACGAACTGTTTAGATTCCTCTAGAAATTGCTTCCGGGATTACTTCTTGAGTATCTTAAGGAATTCCTCTAGGGATTTCTTCAAGAACTTCTACAGGGATTCCTCGACGAACTCTTCTAAGGATACCTTCAGAATTTCTCTAAGAATTCTATCTGCGATTTTTTCGGGAATTACACGTGGTATTCCCCTTCGAATTTTTTAGGAGATTCCTCCAAAAATTTCATCAGGAATTCATCCAAAAATTCTTCCCGGAATTCCTCTGGAAGTTCCTGCAGGGATTTCTCTAAAAATTCTCAAGGAATTCCTTCCGACATTCCGCCAGAAACTCCTCTAGGAACTAGAGATTTCTCCAAGAGTTCCTCTGGTGTTTCCCCCAGAAATCCCTACACTCCTACAGGCATTCCTCTAGGGTATCTTCTAGGCATTCCTCCGAGAATTCCTACAGGCATTTTTTTAGGAATTCCTCCAAGAATTCCTCCAGGGATTCTTCCTTGGATTCTTGCAGAGATTTCTCCATAAATTCTTCAGCAATTCCTGCAGATATTCCTCCAGATATTCCTCCAGGAATTGCTTCAGGGACTCCTTCAGGAATTGCTGCAGGAATTCCCCAGGAACACTTTCAGGAATTCTTCAAGGGATTCCTCCAAGGATTTTTCCAGATATTCCTGCAGGAATTTCTGCAAAGATTTCTCCAGGAATTAATTCAGGGATTTCTCCAAGAATTGCTCCAAGGACTCCTCCAAAATTTATCCAGGAATTTCTCCAGGGTCTCCAGGAATCTCTCCAGAAATAAACCTGGGAATTTCTACAGGGATATCTGAAAGAATTTCACCAGCAATCAAACTGGGAATTCCTTCATAAATTCTGTCAGCAATTCACCCAGGAATTTCTTCAAGAATTTTTTCATGGATTCCTTCAGAAATTCGTCCAATATTTTCTCTAGGAATACTTTCTGAATTTTTTCTAGGGATTCTTCCAGGAATTCCACCAGGGTTTCCGCTAAGAATTCCTCCAGGAACTTCTGCAGTGTTTTTCCAGGGTTTTCTCCACGATTTTTTCCAGGGATTCTTTCACTAATTACTTCGAAGTTTTTTCTAGGGATTCCTCCAGAAATTCCTCTAGAAATTTCTCCAGGAATTCTCAAGGGATTTCTTCAGAAATTTCTCCCAGAGGTACTCTAGAGAATCCTCCAGAAAACTCATCCACTAATTGTTTGAAGGATTTCTCTAGAGATTCCTCCAGCAATTCCTTCAGGAATTCTTCCAGCAATTCCTCCAGGTATTCCTCCAGGATTTCATTCAGCCAATTCTCCAGGAACTCCTCCATGAATTTCTCCGGAAATTGATCCAGGAATTGCTTCTGGACAACCCTCAGAAATTTGTCCATCAACTTCTCCAGGAATCTGTCTAGGAAATACTCTAGAAATTTCTTCAGAAATGCATCCAGGATTTTTTTCGGGAATGCCTTCAGGATTTTTTCAGAGATTTCTCCTGAAATATTTCCGAAGCTTCCTTCAGGAATTGCTCCAGGGATTCCGCCAGGAATTTCTCCACGAGGCATTTTCCTAGGGATTCCTCAAGGAAATCCTTCAGAGATTCCTTCTGGAAATCCTCAAGAAATTTCTCCTGGAAATCCTCCAGAAATTCTTCGAAGGATTCTTCCACGAAATCCTCTAGGACTTTCTGCAGAAATTGTTTCGAGAAACTCTCCAGGTATATCTTCAGGATTTTTTAGGGATTCCTCCAGACAGTCCTCCAGGAATTCTTCCAAAGATTCCTCCAGGAATTGCTTCAGGGATTTCTCCACAATTTCCCAGGGGTTCCTTCAGGAATTCCTTCGAGGATTTCTCCAGAAATATAGAAATAATATAAAAATAAATCTCTCAGAATTCCCCTACAGATTCCTCCAGACATTCATCCAGTAATTCTTTCAAGAATTTCCCTAGAGATTCTTCCAGGAATTTCTCTAGGAACTCCTTCAGGAATTACCCCAGGAATTTCTTCAAGAATTCCACCAGGAATTTTGCTGGAATTGCTCCTAGACATCTTCCAGAAATTATGTCAGCAATTTCTCCAATAATTTCTCCAGGAAATCCTCTAGGGATTTCCTCAGAGATTTGATTTATCCATGTATTCCTCCATGAATTCCTCCAGATATTTCTCCAGGGATTGCTTCAGGAATTGCTTCAGGGATTCGTCCAGAGATTTCTCCACGATTTTTTCCAGGGGTTTTACCAGAGATTCCTCCAGGAAATCCTTCGAATATTTCTCCACGAAATCCTCCAGTAATTTCTCCAAGGATTCTTCCAGGAAATTCTCCTGGAACTACTCAAGGGATTTTTTTCCAGAAATTTCTCCCAGAATTCCTCTGGAGATTTCACCCAAGGATTGCTGCAAGAATTTATCCAAAAATTTCTCCAGGAATTTCAGCTGGGTCTCATCCACGAATTGCTCCAGGGATTACACCAGAAATTTGTTCAGAAGTTCCTCCAGGCATTCCTCCAGGATTCCCTCTAGAGATTCTTCCAGGAATTGCTTCAGGGATTCTTCCAGGAATTCCTTCAGGATTTTCTCTAAGAATTCCTCCAAGGATTTCTTCAAAAATTTCTCCGAGATTTCCTCAAGAGTTCTAGGGATTTCTTCTTGATTTTTACTCCAAGCTTCTTTCTGCACTTCGAAGATACGAAAAATTCGACGAGGATTCCCAACGCTTCGTTGCCATCCACACCGATGCGTGTGTACTGGTGGAAACTTTTCTGCTATCCTACCCAACCACCGGTAACAGGTACAACTCAACGCCACAACTGTCAAGATACTTCACTACCAAGCGTACACCACGCCGGCGTATCAAGCGATTTCGGAGTCGATCGCCGTGTACAACGATGGAACAGCCCAGACGCGATGGAGTGGCCAAGCACGTCATCGCCGGTAGAGCTACTACCATTGCCATTCCCACCGGAAGAGATGAAGACGAGTCTAATTCTCACCAAATCAATGCAGTCCGAGGAGGTTCCTTTTGACGATACAAATAAAATGTCCGTATCGTGGAAGAATTGGAGAAGCTTCAAAACCAAGTACGTGGAAACGAGCCCATCCAACCGAGTTTCGTACATGTGAAGCAGTATGGAGTACCAAAGATTATATTCCCGGCTTTTGTTTCGAAGCCATCCACATCAGCGTTACGACTCTTACGTTTTTATAGGATTTTCATACAGAAAGCATTACGGAGGGGAGGGAGAGGGTAAAAATGACGATTTTAGCGTTAAGTAATAAATGGATGCTGGGACGATGCCTACAGGCTAGTCATTAGGTTGTCCCAAAATTACACATAGTTAAAAAGCTTGGGGGCTCACCCTGCGAATGATAGCTAAGGGTGTTAGAAACAAACTTTTGTATGACGGCAACTTTCAGAAATGACGTTTAGAGGTCGCCCCGGCGAAATTTTTGAAAAATGACCATTTTTCGTAATAAATTTCAAACAAAAATTTTCACCGTACAAAAAATATCAATACCCACCATTTTTATATTTTTTGCAGGTTGATATAGATCTAAACTACTTGGAAAAAATAATTAACGACATGTTTTGCAGGTAACTTTTTGATACTGAATTTTTGAATTTACTATAAATTGTCATTTTTTGATATACTTTGCATTTTACCCTTCATAAAAAGTAACTCATCCTAATGCTAATTTAATACGACTTCCATAAAAAGATAGGAAATTTTATGAGAAAAAACTTTGCCGTTTTAGAGTTATTCACGATTTCCTTTTTGGTGAAATTTCAATTATTAGGTATATTTTTAAAATTGTTAAATAAAAACTGCCCAAAAACACATACAAAGTAAAAAACCACATAAGCTCAATAAGTTTTGTCTTCAATGTCTTAAGAAATTATGGTGACATTATTTATTGAATGTTTGCTTCCGTTGACATATCCATTTTCTTTGATTTAGAAAGACACCTACTAGCTAGTAACTTTATCATTAGGTACCATTTTGAGATGCCTCAGTAGGCCATGACATTTTTAACAGTTATGAACTGACAATGGTTTATACGAGCATAATACACAATCAAATGCACGGCACATTTTCTATAACATTTAGAAGGTGATACATTCCGCAAAACAAGCCGTTTTTGTTTTTCAATGATGTTGTTCAAATCGTTCAAAGGCATGAATAAAACGATTTAATAGTCCCTATCAATTTGATCAACATATAGGACTATAAAAAATGACGTCACATGTTTACGTCCAAAACTTTTGTTTACCTATAATGGCCTGCCTTGTCTTATTGTATGCCGTGTATGTGTTATGGTAATCAAATTGTTCTACACTGAAAATATTTCACACGTTCGAGCCACATGTTTCAAACATGGATTCGCACCACTTGGGAAACATCTGAATTTAACGTGTCAAACCAATCATAGATTCACTTTTCGAAATCATGTGTAAAACACGTTAGTTTGGCATTATTAATGTAAAATTTCTTAGAATATCAGTACCAGGAACCCAGTCGCGGGTTCCTGTTCACCCAAAAATAAAGTATGTTAAGGCATACTTACCACGGGCGAGTTTGATGATGTACATTAAGTTATAGGCGAACCATTTCCATTATCGATACATAAACACACTGTTAAACACGGTCAAATCATGTGTAAAAGACAGTGGTTTAGAACCTAAACTATTCAACATCTGATTCAAAAGAATTCCACGTTAATATAGCTATCTGTTTTAAACGATAAATTAACGTGAAAAAGAACATGAATGAGGCGTGTCGATTATTTTCAGTGTAACCTTGGAAAACATTAGGTTAGCTCGCTAGTTCATCTCATCCCACCCGTTTCAATTTGCATCGGTGTATCTTATGCCGTTTTTCTTTATTAACCTGGGTTCGAACTGGATTGGCGGAAAATGTGTAAACAAACAACGTCAAACAAACTTTAGTACAAGCGAAACCGAAATCGGGTTGGGGTTGAAACTGTGATCTCATCCAGTTCCAACCCAGGTTGGAACTGGATCAAAAAGAAAAACGGCATTATTTTCGGTGTTGATAAGATAGCTCAAGTAAGTAAATGTCAAAAAAGACATTCTCTGCTTTTTAGAATGTCTTGAATTGGAACTTATTATTTAAAAATTGGTATTCTTACGAAAGGGTTTGTAACCGCTATTTGAATTTTGGATGGATCGGAGGATTCACCTTTTTTTCGCTTTGTCACTGTTTCCTGGGCTGTTTCACTGGTCCAAGACTAATACGTCTTCGTGCGGAGAAATAATTGAGAAAATCGTCAGGAAAGCAAAATAATCGCGAAAGTTTGGCTCAACATTTAGTGAAGCATATCGTTAAAAAATCAATAGGCAGTACAAAGCTCTCGAAAAGCTAGAAATCTATGCTAGTTCATATCTGTATGAAGGGGTTGAAAAACAAAATAAAAAAATCAATTAATGATGTCACCATAATTCCTTAACACAATCAAGACAAAAACTTGTTGAACTTACGTGATTTTTCACTTTGTATGTGTTTTTGGGAAGATCTTATGTGACATTTTTAGAAAAATACCCAAAAATTCAAATTTCAACAAAAAGTAAATCTTGATTAACTCTAAAATGGATAGAAAAAACGCCATGCTGTCTTCGGCAAAGTTTTTCCTCATAAAATTTCCTATCTTTTTATGGAAATGGTATTAAATTAGCATTAGGTTGAGATACTTTTTATGAGGGGAAAATGCATGTATTTAAAAAAATGGAAAATTTTAGTAAATTCAAAAATTCAGTATCAAAAAGTTACCCGAAAAACATGTCGTTAATTTTTTTTTCCCAAGAAGTTTGGATCTATATCAAGTTGTAAAAAATATAAAAATTCTGGATATTGCCAATTTTTGTACGATACAAAATATTTATATGAAATTTATTGCGAAAAATGGCCATTTTTCAAAAATCTCGCCGGGCGACCTCTAAACGTCATTTCTGAAAGTTTCCGTCATACAAAAGTTTGTTTCTTACACCCTCAGCTATCATTTTTGCAGGGTGAGCCTCAAGCTTTTCGACCATGTGCAATTTTGGGACACCCTACTTAGTCATGCACAACACGAGGCTCGATGGCATCTAAGGATCGTTCGCCTGAGATGCTGCTGAGGATTGTGAAAGTACTATTCCTGCATCACAATAGGCGACCATGGGCTCCTGTTTCAGCCAGGTCATCCCAATTCCAAATGAGGAACTCATCGCAATAGCGAAATCACTTAGGATGAATAAGGCATCGGGTCCAGATTGTATTCTGAAACCTAGCTATTCAGAGGTGCCTGGACCGAGGCGAATTTCCGAAGAAGTGGAAAAGATAAAGAGGGGGTCTGTTGCAGAAACCTGTGGCTGTGACCCTACGACGTACAAATAATCTGTCTGCTGAGAAGTTGTTGAAGCGGGTTAACCTATCATGATTACGGTCTTTACCATGGGGACCGGCCTACCAGCTTGGTTTCCGGAAGGAACGATCGACGGTGGACGCTATAAGGTCGGTGACCTTTGAGGAATAGGCCATTAGAGTGATTGTCCCGTTACACGTAAAAATGCGTTGAACAGCGTTGGCCTCCACAGCCCAGCCAACACAAATTCCTATACGATGTTGCATAGCATGCTAATGCGTAGGCCCCATGCTTACATGCTTATCTTGGTTGGTTCTGAGTAACTCTACGGCTCTAGCGAATACAATTAGGGGTACATTCACTTTCCACAATAATTATCTTTGGACATAGCGTGAGATATGCATATTCTTAAGTAACAATACTTACATCCCTCACTGTTTCGAAATTTTTCGAAAGCCACCGCACATTGAGGTGTTTATTTCGGACTCGAACAGCTAGCTGGCTGCTGGTGCTGTGCTGCCGAGTTGACCACCTCAGACGATTGACTGCACCCGCCAGACCAGTCCGTATCCCAGTCCGCCCAGGAGCGGCGTGTGGAGATGCTAAATTGAATGCAGAGACGATGCAGTTCAAGAGGACAACAAACAAATGGTTGATTTTCAATTTATCCTTTAAACATATTCCAGACATTATTTCCAAGGAACGGGCCATGAAAAAGGCCTCAGATCTGTCCAACCCCGAGTTAGAGAAAAAGGCGCAACGGGAGTAAGCTCTTTGCCATGGCTCATTCAGTTTCCGCATGGTATCTATCTACCTAGACATGGAACAGGAGCAATGATGCGTATTTATTGAAATTAGAGCTCCGTACCTTGTTATGAAATGCTCTTTGCTGTGTTCGGTTTCCAAACTAGGGATATTGTTACACTATCGTCATTAGTACTAACAGAAACATTGTGAAACTGTTTGGTAGGTACGCACTGAATACCCAGCTCCATGTTCGATCGAACTGTATCCGTATCCATGCGGTAGCGTACCACACCGGTCCGGTCGCCTCGTAGACCGTAGAGCAGCCCAAACAATTACCTTAAAATGCTTTCCCATTATGCTCCATTTAGGATACCGAACATGAAGGCCCATTAGTATCAATTAGACACAATATCGATAAGGCAGTTCAGCCTGTCAAACTTGTTGGAGCACAGAGTGTACCGATAGAAAATGGCAAGACCAACAAGCTCATCAATCATTGTGAATTTAGTTTGCAGCAAGGTTTGCAGTAAACCTAGCGTTATGCAGTTAATGTAAGACTCAAAGATTGTATACCGAACGGCATAGGTACAGAAGTCATTGCTCAGAAAAAAATACTATTTCAGTTCTCCGAGTACTATAACAGTCAGGACAGTGCAATATGGTACGTGTTTTCATCTCTTCAGCGATTAACCTGTTAGGGGACATTAATAACTTAATTATAAGAAACTTGTAGCGGTCAGGAGAATTTGTATATATTTTGGAAATAAGTCTGTAAATATTTAGGTAAGATAGATTGTAAGAGAATACAATCTATATAACATGGTTAAAATTTGTAAATATCCCTTAACTTAGGCAAACGAAAGGGCATCCATTGACAAACGCTTCTCGAGGTCGAGGCCATTTGTTTTCTGGATAAGGTGGGAAAGAGAAAGCAGCACGACTATCGGTCAAGTTATCCACATAGCGGTGTAGTCACGATTGAACACGAAGGGTTTCGGGAAATGACGTACTTCCGGGTACGTCCGAGATCATTCACTTTCCCTTATCTGAGGCTACAAAGACTCGATCAGTTCGTCCGTGATAGCTCAAAGAGTTGGAAGTGTCCGCGTTTGCTCGTTAGTTCTTCGTGTGCCTGAAGTAGGTGTTCTAAGTGATGTTAGGTATAGTTAAATAGATTAATTTTGTGTTTTGTTCCATAGTAGGCCAAAGTGTGCGTAAAGAACTGTGTGCGATTGTGAGGTGGTAGAGATCTCACCTGAACTCCTACGATCCCACTAAAGAGAAGTTCTCATCACGGGCAGATTCTCTCGTCTCGCCACCAGATCCCTCACTGAGCTGGAAGACACTCATAAGACAACCCAATCAAACTCGACATGTGGAGGACGGGAAACGAAGCTACAACAAACCGCGCAGTGTTAAATACAATTAAACAATCAAATTTCTAGGAAGGAAACTCAGGACACATATTTATTTGGGGTTTTAACGAAACGAAACGATTTATATGGGCTTAATTACTAGGGTAACATACAAGTTTATTATAATCTTTACTCATAGTGTGCGTGTTTGTGTTCGTTCTCTATTTCCATCTTCCTAGCTTGTGTGCGATTTTAGCCACTCCCTATCTCCTAACCTGTGCTCAGTGCTCTACTCTCTACGTGACGTCACTTGATGGAAGCTCAGCTTCGTATGTGTCTGCGCTCCTGTGACAAACTTTTCTGCTGTGGTGGCGAAACGCACGCATTTTCACGGAACCGGGGCTCCAAGACGATGTCGGAAAGATTTCCGCATACCGAAACGACGTTGTTTGGCTCTAAAGGCGCTTCATTTCTCAGTCTTCGACTGGCAAAAAAGGTTCTCCGCGGCGCCCTCAGCGGACGCCGCACTTCTGAACAAAAAAAGGATGATGGATGACTCACCGATTCGTTCCGCTTACTTAACCTCAGCAGTCGATGACCTATATGCCGGGTCGTTGATCTCTCCGGCTTGGTTGATTGATGGCGGCGTTCGTTGATCGGTTCGTCAACTCGGTGATCGCAATGGCGGTTGCCGATTCGCAGTGGCGCTTTTTCGGCTGTTGACAGCACCCTACTGGTCAATTGGCGTACCAGCGCGTGGACTTCGTCCACCTGAAGGTCCCCGGGCCTTCTCGGACCGATGTGGTTACGGATCCGTCCGCTTCCGGCTCTCTGGCGGTTGCCGGGTATTCTCCGTCCGTTGGGAAAGGAAGCTATTGCGCTTGGGTGCGCAGATCTGCGGGATTGAGATTGGAGCCAAACTGGCGGGACAAAAAGCATAAGCACTGGCACAACGAGCACATTAAGAGCACAATTTCTCACCTTGATCTTGAGATCTCTACCACCTCACAATCGCACACAGTTCTTTACGCACACTTTGGCCTACTATGGAACGAAACACAAAATTAAACTATTTAACTATACCTAACATCACTTAGAACACCTACTTCAGGCACACGAAGAACTAACGAGCAAACGCGGACACTTCCAACTCTTTGAGCTATCACGGACGAACTGATCGAGTCTTTGTAGCCTCAGATAAGGGAAAGTGAATGATCTCGGACGTACCCGGAAGTACGTCATTTCCCGAAACCCTTCGTGTTCAATCGTGACTACACCGCTATGTGGATAACTTGACCGATAGTCGTGCTGCTTTCTCTTTCCCACCTTATCCAGAAAACAAATGGCCTCGACCTCGAGAAGCGTTTGTCAATGGATGCCCTTTCGTTTGCCTAAGTTAAGGGATATTTACAAATTTTAACCATGTTATATAGATTGTATTCTCTTACAATCTATCTTACCTAAATATTTACAGACTTATTTCCAAAATATATACAAATTCTCCTGACCGCTACAAACTCCAAAAGATACTTTTGCAACAATCCTACGATTTGCAAAGAATATTATTCATCTGTAAAAACTTCAACATGTAGAAAACTTTTTCAAGATTCTTTCCTAAAGATTCTGGAATGTGTGAGTGCAAATGACCGCTCTGAAGTTTTCATAATCCAACTTGCCACCTTTTTTGTAGATGGGGCATATGACCTCTACATTCCACTTCTTCGATAGCTGTGCGGTCTCCCACATCCGGACTATTAGCCGGTGCAGGCAGGTGGCCAGCTTTTCCGAACTCGTTGAGTTAAGCTCTGATACCAAAATTTCCCGCTAATTTAATGTTCTTGAGCTAGCATCTTTAATTTCCCTCAATGTAGAAGTTAGCTCTCTGGTGCTCCTTGCTATAATGACGTAATGTCTCCCGCTGTCTTGGTCCTCCATGTCTGCGTTCCCCACACTATTTGGGTACTCATCGAAGTGCTGCTTCCATCTTTCGATAACCGCACGTCCGTCTGTTAAGAGGCTCACGTTCTTATTCCTGCATATTTCGGCTTGTGGCACGAAGCCGTTGTGGTATGTGATGAGCTTCTTATAGAACTTCCGTGTTTCTTGAGAACGGTACAGCAGTTCCACTTCCTTGTATTCCGCTTCTTCCAGGTGGCGCCTTTTCTCCCGAAAAAGACAGATCTGCTATTCTCGCTTCTGTTTGTATAGTTTCACATTCTACCGGGTTTCATGCTGCAGCATTGCATCACGCGTTGCATTCTTTTCCTCCGAAATTACTATGCACTACTCATCTAACCATTTGTTCCGTCGATCCCTTTCCACGTATCCGATGGTGCAGTAATACCGAAATGGTTCTTGTGAATGGGATACATTACCTCTTCCTCCAACTCCTCCGATAGCTATTTGGTATCCCAGATCCTGACTATCAATCGGTACAGACAGATGGCGGGCATCTTAAGGAGTTCAGTTGCGTTTAGCTCCTAGTGGGACTTACATGATTCTTGGAAACGGTTATTCCATTTCGTCACACTACGCTTCT
Organism: Aedes albopictus; assembly: GCF_035046485.1. Classification (NCBI taxonomy): domain Eukaryota; kingdom Metazoa; phylum Arthropoda; class Insecta; order Diptera; family Culicidae; genus Aedes; species Aedes albopictus. The sequence continues at coordinate 95,377,622 of NC_085136.1, forward strand.
TCCGGGCTGCGCTTTTTCTCCTGATAAAGGTAAATTAGCTGTTTCTACCTCTGTTTGAAGCGTTCGACATTCTGACGGATGTCTTGCTGCAACATTACCGCCCGCGCTGCGTTTCTCCCCTCCCAAAATCGCGCTTCACTCCTCGTCGTTTCATTCGTTTCGTTGACTTCCTCCCACGTATCCGATTGTGTTTAGGCTGCGTCGATGATGGCTACCTTTACTGTACTCTAGCAACTGTACTGTACTCTAAAAAGGGTCTCATCGAGCTGGCCCTCGTCTGGCAACGCTGCCTCGATATTCTATGCTTATGCTGAGGCGATATCCGATTGCTTCAGTCACTCAAGGTTATACCGTGGCGGTGGCAGGTTCCGTACATTGTTGATGTCGGAAGGGTTTGAGCGCAGTTTGATCATCACCAGATAGTGGTCAGAGTTGATGGAAGCGCCGCCATGACAGGTCCTGACGTCGGTAATGTCGGTGAAATAAATGCCACCCATCAATCAGAACGTTTCAATTTGCGATTACTATGCTGTGGTGATCTCCAGGTGTATCGGTAAAAGATGCTGTGCTGGAAAAGGTGCTACGTATGACCATGTTCTTGGAGGCGGTGAATTCAATGAGTCGTAGGCATTTTTTTTTGGCAGCTGGAAGATTGGCAAGATCATCGACTTTGCGGCCACCAACATTAGTGCCCACAAGGCTAGGCGAATACTTACCCAGAAGGTCGGCAGCAATGCTGGCAAGTCGGACTACAGCCAGGTGTCCCGGAAAGCTGGGAAGGGTGGGCCTGAGAAGGCTGGCTCGTCCTGGAAGGAAGGGAACAAGGGGTTGCGACCGTTGGTTGGTAGGCCCTCAGCAGCCACAGAGTAGGGCAAACCAAGGGGAGCCCCCCCCCCCCCCCTTTCCGTGAAAGAAGGTATAGCGGAAGAAGAAGAAAACGAAGTCGCAGGTAGAAGTAGTGAGGGACGCCCAATCAAGGCGTAAAAGAGTAGGTGCCAAGCGCGAGAAAGGCGACGCACTCGACATCAAGGCCGAACTGTCGAAGTAATCGGACGTCTTGAAGGCGATGTGGAGCGACACCAAGCTCGAGGGTGTGGGAGCTGACGTGCCCAGTATCAGACGTACTCGTACGGGCGAGATGATCCTGGAGCTGAAGCGCGATAAGGAGCGCAAGGGCACCTCCTACAAGAGTTTGGTGGAAGAGGTCCATGGCGTAGGAGTAGAGATGAGGGCTCTCACACAAGAGGCGACTCTTAAGATCAAAAATCTAGACGAGTTCACCGAAGTGGAAGATCTCGTCACGGCACTGCGGCAACAGTGCGAGGTGCAGGTGGCCGCCACAGCCGTTAGGCTACGGAAGGGGCCGCCAGGGACACAGATAACTTTAATTCAGCTACCTGTGGCGGACGTCAAAAACTAGTTCTTTCAGTGTTTTCCTAGTAATATGTTCTCATTCTCACGATTAACACACTTTCAAATTTATAGGAGCCACCTGTACGCCATCGTGGTTCATGTGCTACTTTTTATCATTCCAAATGAGACGCTTTTTTGTCTCCGAAACCGTATTAAAACGAAAAGCAACCTTTTAACGTCAATTGACAACATTTCGGTGCGAATTTATCACCATGCCATTGTACAGGAAAGAGGGTTCCTGTGACTGCCCAAACGGCACACCGTTGGGACTTCCAGCAGGCATTAGTCTCAGCTTAATTCCAAGACCTGCGCGTCCCCATCGCCGCACCGAACCCGGACACATGGAAAAGAAAACGGCGAACCAACCGGCCTCGGGGAAGCATAAATTTTGGCACGTTGAAGCACTTCGCGCGCCGGAGACAGCATGAGATAGATTAAACTGTATTATCTGCGCTGTCCCCCGAAGACATGCCAGAGCTTCCAACAGCACATCATTCACCGCCGCCACCGCCCCCTCCACCAAAACTCAGCAAGTCAGCGCCGCCACCACCACAAACGACGAGGGAAGGAACAACTTTTTGCAAATTTCTCGCTCTCATCTTGTCATGTTTTGGGCAGCCACCGACGACGACGAAGACTTACGGTGTGGGTATCCCCATGGAATAGAGGAAACAGATGGAGCTGGAGGGAGGCTCCTGATGAAAGTTTTCACAGGGAACAGCCGCCACGCGTCGACATCACTTAGGGTTCAAAGGCCTAGTCCCACGCCTACCACCTCCGACGACGTCCCACTTCATCCGACTAGGTACGGGGTGACGAACAGAAGTTTTCGCAGCTCGTTTCATCCCAAATGGGTTTTTATTACAAATTATTTAATTTCCCACTGATTTAATATTTGCCGCGAGGATTGAGGCTTCAACTCGGTACCGCTTGGAGTGACGCTAGGGGTTGGAGGAGGAACAAACAAGGTGATGAATATTTATGGTAGTCTTGACTAGAAATCCTCTACATAGAGATAAGCGGAAGTTACATATGTCGATTCGGCAACGCTGTTCATTTTGTTTGCATCAGCTGCCAACACTTGCTGCAAAGCTAGATGTTCAAACTTTGTGCGTGACTTCGTAGTGGTTCAAGTTGTTTTGTTTACATTTTCTAATTATGATAGAATTTTTTTTTTCAAAATTTTGAAAAAAATAGCGGAGCAATCGATGAAATCTGAAATTTATTGAAAAGTGTTAAGCTAAACATATCGGCAGAACTAAAGCAAGAAGCAGCAATGAAAGTTTTTTCGAGAAGTGCAGCAACAAAAGTTTCGTCATAAGCTTGAGCTTTTGAAAGCAGAATTAATTAAATTCTATCTTTTTACTAAACTTACATATACCGTCAATTTCTCGATATTAAAAATAAATAATTTTAATTTATTTAGTTCGGATTGCAATACCGTTCAATCGACGCCTTCTTACGAACGATCAGCCTGTTCATTTGGCTCACACTTTGACAGTTCTTTCTGCACGATTGGCTTACAATGGCCGCCTCCGCAGATCTCTATAATGTAGGATTACTAGTCTTGACTTAGTGGAAACCGTGAATCTATTGTGCGGTGTGGTAAAGGGGAGCTGCCGCAGATGTGATGAATTTATTAGAAGGCATTCGCTGAAGATTCCTCCAAGTAATTTTAGATGCATGATTAACATGTAGTTGGGTTTAGATTGGTCTATATGCCGACGGGTTTCCGGGTGGGTTCTCCGCCTTTGGCAATAGTACCTGGCTCTACCGCTTCCAAACCACTGGGAAAATTCCCTTGCCCATGCATTTTCGCATAGCAGATGTGTATATCGAGGGAGCCTCTGCGAAAGCTACTTTCCAGGCCAGGTTCTGAACTCCGTCCGGGCCTGGGGCCTTACCTACACTAAGGGACTTTGCAATCATCACAAGTTTCTCATCGGTGACCCTTCCGTCATCGCCAGCCACAGTCCCCATCGGTACTACGAAAAGAGGCCAGAGACAAAAATCATGACATGCAAAGTGCCCCTCGATGATCCCCTTCAACATCTCTGGAGACCGCTCTGTAGGAGCCATTACACTTCTTATTTTGGCCATCATGGCCCTGTAGGAATCACCCCACGGATGCACATTGACACCCTGACAGAGACCCTCAAAGCAGGCATTTTTGCATGCCCTTATCTCAGTTTTCAGCGTGACTTTGGCGGCAGCGAACACCACCCGCCGTTCGTTTCGCACCGCTACCAGCTCGTCGCCGTCTAAACCAAGTAGGTTGTCCTAAATACCCCTACATCGAAGTATGATGTCTTCCACCTGCGAGGGTTTGGCCTTGGCCTAGCCACCTCTTCCTCTACCCGCTGCCTGCTGTTACTATAGTCGATACTGTAAGTGATCGCTGTGAGTGTAGCAATCGTCTACTCTCCAGTTCGAACTATGTACTTGTTAGGCCAGGACTACAAAATGTCACGTCAATAATCGACTCCGCACCGTTTCGACTAAAGGTACTCATGGTATCGACATTAGCCAAGTCGACATCTAGTATGGCCAGTGTCTCTAGCAGGATCTGACCCCGCTGGTTCGTGAAGTGGCTTCCGCATTCCACGGCCCCAGGCATCAAAGTCACCCGCTATTATCACCGGCCTCCGCCCTGTTAGCACGATCGTCATGCGATCCTGCATCTGCGTGAACTACTCGATCGGCCACCGCGGAGGCTACAGAAGAAGACCCCTTATTTTGGCGACCAAGAAGCCCTCATTTGAAGTAGACACCCAAGCAACACACATGGTTACAAAACAGTGACGGCAGCGTATGCAAGGGTTGCGCAGTAAGTCACAATGACTTCTATGCAACCCTTATATACGCTGCCGTCACTGTTTTGTAAGCATGTGTGATGCTTGGGCATCAACTCCTGGACGGGGTATTTACCCGTCGTCCATCTCGCCGCCATTTTTCTAGACCCATTCGCGACCTCATTACCATTGCCGGCGGGTACTCGGTATGGGTCCGCTATAATGGCGATATCCGTCCTCCACTCAGAAACCGCCTGACAAAGCAGTTGCTGAGCCACGCGTGGTCACAGTTGTTCAGGTTCAGCTGCGTTACCTGCACTGTAATTTGTTCACTGCAGCTTTCTTGAAGGCCGGGCACCTTGGACCACCCTTAGGATACCTGTTGCTAACGGATTTCACGGTACCGATCATACAAATGGGTGGACTCGTGCAGCCTTGTGCCTTATGACCTTCAGCGCCACATCTCCTACACAGTTTGCGCCTGCCAGGGCCTTTGCAGTCCCATCACTTGTGTCCTGGTTCCAGACACCTAAAGCAAACCTCCGATGGCTCGTGGAACGTCGGGCGATATACGCACCAGTCAACCTTTATCTTCCCCACTTTAACGGAGCTTTTCACGTCCGCCACAGGTAACTGAACGAAAGCTATCTGTGTCCCTGCTGGCCCCTTCCGTAGTCTAACGGCTGTGGCGGCCACCTACACCTCGTACTGTTGCCGCAGTGCCATGACGAGTTCTATCACTGTAGGTCTTTGACCTTAAGAGTCGCCTCTTGTGTGAGAGCCCTCACCTCTACTCCTTCACCAAGGACCTCTTCTGACAACCTCTTGTAGGCGGCGCCATTGCGCTCCTTATCGCGCTTCAGCTCCAGGATCATCTCGCCTGTTCGTCTGATACTGCGCACGTCGGCTCCCAGATCCACGAGCTTGGACACGCTTCGCATCACCCTCAAGACGTCCGAGTACTTCGACTGTTCGGTCTTGATGAGAGCGCGTAGCCTTTTCCTCGATTGGCACCTGCTTTCTTACTCCTTGGTATGGCGTCCCTCACTTCTACTTGCGGCTTCAGCTTCTTCCTCTTCGGCTCTACCTTCGTCCAAGGGGGTCCTCCCCTTGGATCGCCCTGCTCTGTGGCTGTTGAGGGCCCACCAGCGGTCGCAACCCCTTGTTCCCATCGTTCCGGGACGGGCCAGCCTTTTCAGGCCCACCCTTCACTGCTTTCCAGGAACCCTGGCTGGGGTCCGACTTACCGGCATTACTGCCGACCTTCGAGGTAAGTACACGCCTAGCCTTGATGGCACCGCCAGACAGCTCCTCACCTGACGGCTGAATCGCCCGTTTCTGCGAGTGCTTGTCCCGTTTGTCGCGAGCACTCGCTTCCGGCTGTTTAGGACTTCCTGCGAAGGAGAAGGCCTCCGTTTGGGTAAACTTCGGCACTTTCTCATTTGCAGGCTCCGCTGCTGCAGCAGTCAGCAACGCGAGCGCCGCGTGCTCCTGCTTGGCATCGTCGATCGACACGCTAAGTCGAAGCAAGGCCGTTTTCAGGTCCTTGCTTATATTCGACTTAGTGGACGCAAAGTCGATGATTTTGCCAAGCTGCTGCTCAGCCACCTCTATTGCGGACCGTCCTTTGGTTTCTTGGTTGACGGCCCTCAACAACCACGCTCCGTCCATAACCTCCACCGGCTGGCTTGCCGGAAAGTGGACTGGAACACCCACGCTTGAGCTGCGTACGCAACTCTCAGCGCCTATCTCCTCACTTCTCCTTGTCGGAGGCCTCATCAACCCGCTTATTGCGAAGGGGTTGATCGCATCACTGCTTCCACCTTGATTTTGATTTTAAAGATTTTTGTTCATGATTCATTCCCCGAGTAGCACGAGAAATAAGGTCCACCACGCCAGAGCCCTACATTAACGCGGTAAGGGACAGCTTACTGTGGGAAGTGCCCAGGTACCCCACAGGCTCCGTTAAAGATCGAGCATCTTTTTCACCCCCTCGATCACTCATTCCTCAGCACGGGTCGCTTGACACCTTGAATTGGGGTTAGTTGTAGTCCTATTCTTAGCCGGCGACTACGCGGCTGACTCGCAAGCGGCGGGTGCGTCAGGCCCCAGGACTTTCGTCCCTGATGCCCAAAACTGGTAAGTCTAGATCGGTTCATCAGGCAACTTGCACCCCAGAATCTGCTGCAGCTGCAACTTCTGATCTCGAGGACTCATGTTGATCATTCAGTACACATTTGCCACATCGGACACAATGCCGATGTAATGCAAGCGGATTCGTGTTTGAATCGATAAGACGTTGTCTTGGACTAATCGTCAGGCCGTTGGGCCATCCTCTTCCTTCTCCACCTGCTTCAAGTGACTCATCGATTCGTATTCTCCCAAGAACTCAAAGTACTGCTTCGTCAGCTGCGATTTTGCAGCGAATTTCTTCTCCAAACTCATGAATTTCCTTTCTGCGCTCATCCTGAAATCGCCCAACTGTAGTGCTTGATTTCGAGTGAATTTGAGAAATATGATCAGTCATCAACGCAAATCACCATTACGAACGAACGCGCAAATGGAGCAAAGAGAAGCCGAACTAATTGCGACCGCTGTTCTTCATTTGTCGTTTGGCTTGTGAAGCAAACTGACTGGAGACCATTCGGTCTTACATGATTTACTCAAATTTTGTAAAAACAATCATTTAGTCAATAAAGATTTGTCGATATTTATTGTCGTAATCACCGGTGAAGAGCGAAAGGTTCAGAAAGCCACACAACGCTGAATCATCGTTCCTTTCAGTAATAATTATTTTTGCTCTTACTCTCACTTGCTCCAGAAACATGTTAGCCAATGAAGACGTATTTCGCTTTGGGTTGAAAAGCGCCGGTCAATGAAGAGCAAATTTTGTTTCGTTCAGGAAAAAAAATGCTTCACTTTTCAAGCACTGTCCAACTGTTAAATGACGCCCTACTTCCTCGGCAATGTCACCACGATTCAACCATCTCGGTAGCAGACGGTGGTTTGCCTTTACCTATAGATTTTTTTTTCTCACGTGGATTCCCCGATTTCTACAGATAACGTGCTAGTGCGGCGACAGCTCTCAAGGCCCCACAAACATGTGAGTTGCTCTTAAAGCTCCACTGTAGAAAACGGCGTGGTGGCATGGACACAGTAGATTCGAAGATACGACCTGACACGTGTAGAGTATATAAACACTATTGATGTACCCCGCGGTGATTAGATTTGTATTATGTTTAGGATAGAGACGAACCAGCCAAGGGCTGAAAGTCTCTTTAATAAAGACAATCAGATTTGTATTATATTTGTGTTGTGGACAACCCGATTGCGGTGTACCGCGCCGCTGAGCTCGCACAAGACAGAGCACTACTGTCGTGCGCGATGCAATAGAAGCGCATCAATGTATTTTAATTTGGTTGTCGTTTGTGCTCTATGTCTGTGTATTGTTGTCCATTAAGTTAGTTATTTGTTTACGTCTCGCGAATAAATATGTTGTACCCCTTTTAACGTGTCGCGAATAAAGCTGTTTTAATTAGTTAAATCGTGCGCGTTATCATTCCCTGATGTAGGGACACCGGTCCGAACACCGTCCGGTTACCGCGGTACAAAAGTGGCGACGAGAATTCGCGAGTGAGTGTTTCCCCGCAGTGCAAAAATTCGATAGCACAATTTCATCACCGCCGCGAAAGAAACGCAAACGGAGTGCGATGGCTGACGACGAACGTGAACAGAGTGGAAGAAATGGTGTCGACCCCCCGGGAGTGAATAATCATCGGCAGTTAATTAATCAGCCGACCAACCCGGCGCCGGCGACGGTCCACCATCAGCAGCAGCAGCATCCAATCTACGTTCCCGTCGTGTCAACCCACCAGCAGCAGCCGTTCATTCCTGTTTCCACCGCCCAGCATCAACAGTACGTACCCTTCCCACCCCACCAACCGCAACCGCAAGCCCCCCACACCGGCAATGAAGCTCTGCTCATTCAAATTGTGCAGATGATGCAGCAGCAGTTGTCGCAGCATAATGAGTTGATGGCTCAACTTGTTCAGAGGCAAAATCATACCGACGACCAGCAGCAACAGCTCCTTCGTGGCATGACGTCGCCAATCAACGTGCAGGTACCACCCAACCCGGAACAAATCCTTGACTCCCTAGCGAGCAACATCAAGGAATTCCGGTACGAAGCCGAAAGTAACGTCACTTTCGCGGCGTGGTACTCGAGATACGACGATCTCTTCGAGAAGGATGCTGCTAGGCTCGACGACGAAGCAAAAGTACGCCTACTAATGCGTAAATTGGGCTTAGCGGAGCACGAAAGGTATGTGAGTTACATTTTACCTAAATTTCCGAAGGAATTCACCTTCGAGCAGACGGTGACTAAACTCAAGTGCCTTTTCGGTGCGAAAGAATCGGTAATCAGCCGACGATACCGATGCCTGCAAATTGCGAGGAATCCCTCTGAGGATCACGTGGCTTTCGCATGCAGGGTAAACAAAGCTTGCGTCGAGTTCGAGCTTGGCAAGCTCAGCGAAGAGCAATTCAAGTGCTTGGTCTACGTGTGCGGCCTGAAGTCGGAGAATGACGTCGAGATTCGAACGCGCCTCCTCACCAAGATTGAGGATAACAACGACGTCACACTAGAGCAACTCTCCGAGGAGTGTCAGCGGCTTTTCAACTTGAAGCATGACAGCGCGATGATCGAATCGGCGACTCCTTACGGCCAAGTCCAAGCAGTGCACAAGTTTGGTGGGAAGCGGTTCAACAAGCATGACCGAGAAGTGAAGCGTCCTTCCAGCGACACCGGGAAGAAGCCAAATACTCCGTGCTGGCTTTGTGGTGCGCTCCATTACGTCCGGGACTGCAGTTATAGGAATCACAAGTGCTCCGATTGTGACCAATTCGGACATCGTGAGGGATACTGCGAGAGTGCCAAGCCCCGGAAACCAGGACACAGACGCTTCAGAAAAACCGACGTGTCGAGCAAGGTGGTAGTCGTCGACGTATGCAGCGTGCAGCAGCGCCGCCGTTTCGTCTCCGTTGGCCTTTCAGGAACGGACATTCGGCTGCAACTCGATACCGCCTCCGACATCACCGTCATCAATCGAGAAACATGGCGGAAACTCGGCAGCCCGGCTCTAACGCCGGCCACAGTGAACGCGAGGACAGCCTCCGGCAACATCCTATCGCTCGATGGAGAATTCGAGTGCGACGTCACCATCGGAGAAAGCACGCGGCGCGAAGTGATCCGCGTCACCGAGAAACAAATTCTTCTGCTCGGTTCCGATCTGGTGGACAGTTTCAACCTCTGGTCCGTTCCCATGGACACCTTCTGTTGTCACGTGTCAGGCTCTCCCACGTCTACCGCTGCACTCAAGTCGACCTTTCCCAAGGTTTTTAGCGACCAGCTCGGCTTGTGCAGTAAAACCAAAGTGAAGTTGGAGCTGAAAGAAAGTGTCCGACCCGTCTTCTGCCCGAAGCGTCCGGTGGCGTACGCAATGTACGATGCCGTCGACCAGGAGCTTGACCGACTGGAGAAACTCGACATCATCACTCCGGTCGACTATTCCAAGTGGGCAGCTCCCATCGTCGTAGTCCGCAAGGCAAACGGGTCGATCCGAATTTGCGGAGACTACTCCACGGGTTTGAACGCCGCTCTCCAACCAAACCAATACCCGCTTCCACTTCCGGACGATATCTTCGCCAAGCTTTCCGGCTGCACGGTCTTCAGCCAAATCGATTTGTCCGACGCTTTCTTGCAAGTGGAAGTCGATGAACAGCACCGCAAGTTGCTCACAATCAACACGCACCGTGGCCTCTACTCCTACAACCGCCTCCCGCCGGGTGTGAAAGTTGCACCTGGTGCCTTCCAGCAGCTCATCGACACCATGCTAGCCGGCCTGGAGTGTACTTCCGGCTATCTCGATGACGTCATCATCGGCGGTAAGACAGAGGAAGAGCACGATCGCAACCTGCGGGCCGCCTTGAAGCGAATCCAAGAGTTCGGCTTCACAATTCGAGAGGACAAGTGCACGTTTCGGAAGCAGCAAGTGCAGTACGTCGGGCATGTCGTGGACAGTCGCGGGCTCCGTCCGGATCCAGCCAAAATCGAGGCGATCACCAAGCTTCCGCCTCCCACCGACGTTTCCGGAGTACGGTCCTTCCTGGGGGCTATCAACTATTACGGCAAGTTCGTCCCCAACATGCGCAAGCTACGATATCCGCTCGACAATCTCCTCAAAGCAGACGCGAAGTTCAAGTGGACTCCGGAGTGCCAGCAAGCGTTCGAGCAGTTCAAGCGAATCCTCTCCTCGGATCTTCTCCTCACGCACTACGATCCGAAGCGGGAGATCATCGTTTCCGCCGACGCTTCTTCCGTTGGGCTAGGGGCAACGATCAGCCACAAGTTCCCCGACGGCACCGTCAAGGTCGTCCAACACGCATCCCGAGCACTCACGAAAGCAGAGCAAGGCTACAGTCAGCCCGACCGTGAAGGTTTGGCCATCGTCTTCGCCGTTACGAAGTTCCATAAGATGCTCTTCGGCCGGCATTTCCGGCTCCAAACCGACCATCAGCCTCTGCTCCGAATCTTCGGGTCCAAGAAGGGAATACCAGTCTACACTGCCAACCGCCTTCAACGCTTCGCCCTCCATCTGCTGCTGTACGACTTCGACATCGAATACGTGCCCACCCACAAGTTCGGCAATGCGGACCTGCTCTCCCGGTTGATCAACCAGCACGTGAAGCCCGACGAGGACTACGTTATCGCTAGCGTCAACCTGGAAGAGGATCTCAGGTCAGTTATTTCTAGTTCCCGCAAAATGTTGCCTCTCCATTTCAGAGCCGTCGCGCAAAGCACCCAAGCAGACCCACTGCTCCGCCAAGTCTACCACTACGTCCAAAACGGTTGGCCCCAGTCCAAACTGGCCGAGCCCGATCTGCAACGGTTCCAATCCAGGCAGGAATCGCTCTCCGTGGTAGATGGGTGTCTCATGTTTGCGGAACGGCTCGTCATCCCGTCGCTGCATCGTAAGCGCTGCTTGGAACAGTTCCATCGCGGCCATCCCGGAATGCAGCGAATGAAGGCCCTCGCTCGAAGCTACGCCTACTGGCCCAGCATGGACACCGACATCACCGACTTCGTCCGAGCATGCCAGCAGTGTGCGTCCGTAGCAAGATCACCTCCTCACTCTCCACCGATGCCGTGGCCCAAACCGACCGCTCCGTGGCAACGCGTCCACGTCGACTACGCCGGTCCGATCGAAGGCGAGTACTACCTCCTCGCAGTCGACTCGTTCTCCAAATGGCCAGAGATCGTCCAGACAACCCGTATCACCTCAGCGGTGACAGTTTCCATTCTCCGTGGGTTGTTCGCTCGACTGGGTATGCCCGCTACGTTGGTCAGCGACAACGGTACCCAATTCACCAGCGCTGAATTCGCCGAGTTCTGCACCTCCAACGGCATCGAACATCTCACGACGGCCCCGTTCCATCCGCAATCGAACGGCCAGGCGGAACGATTCGTGGACACCTTCAAGCGGGCCGTGAAGAAAATCCGAGAGGGGAGAGGATCGATGCAAGAGGCACTGGATACCTTCCTCCTGACGTACCGAAGCACGCCCAACCGGGCTCTTCCAGACCAGAAGTCGCCATCCGAGGTCATGTTCGGGCGCAAAATTCGCACGTGCCTCGAACTTCTGCGTCCTCCGCCGGTACGGACACCGGTGCCAACATCGAACGACAGCAAGCAACCGAGATCCTTCCACCGAGACGACCCCGTTTACGCCAAACTCCACGTTCGTAACGGTTGGAAGTGGGTTCCCGGTAAAATCATCGAGAAGATTGGAGACGTGATGTACAACGTGTGGGTCGAGAACCGCCGAATGTTGCGCTCGCACATCAACCAGCTCCGGAGTCGTATGGCCACTGACACGACGCCGAAGCAATCTGCTGGTCAGGTCACCTCTCGCCAGCATTCGCTACCACTCGACATCCTGTTGGGTGCCTGGAACTTGCCAAGCCATTCGCCAAGCACACCGACGTCAGCCACACCTTCGATCGCGCCAAGATCTGTGTCTGTCTCCAGTCCCGAGCCTACCCTGATAGGTTCCGAGCCGGCTTGTGCCTCGTCTACGCCACGGCACGAGCTCCCGGCAGTCCCGTCAACGTCATTGTCATCGCCAACATCAACATCGACCGATTTCGAGTCCGCTATTGAAGTGGAACCGATGGTAGAGCTACCTAGGCGTTCTTCGCGTACCAGAAGGCCGCCAGTCAGGTTCGACCCCTACCAACTCTATTAAGAGGGGAGATGTTGTGGACAACCCGATTGCGGTGTACCGCGCCGCTGAGCTCGCACAAGACAGAGCACTACTGTCGTGCGCGATGCAATAGAAGCGCATCAATGTATTTTAATTTGGTTGTCGTTTGTGCTCTATGTCTGTGTATTGTTGTCCATTAAGTTAGTTATTTGTTTACGTCTCGCGAATAAATATGTTGTACCCCTTTTAACGTGTCGCGAATAAAGCTGTTTTAATTAGTTAAATCGTGCGCGTTATCATTCCCTGATGTAGGGACACCGGTCCGAACACCGTCCGGTTACCGCGGTACAAAAATTTGTCATTTGTATGTCTATTGTCTGTGACGCTTTGGTTCAAGCTTTGGTCGTCTATTTGTCTATGGAAATGTCATTATTGAGAACTAAAAATAAACAATAATAGTACACTCAGAAATAAATCAAAACTAATTAGTTTAAATCCAACACTAAAATGCTATTCGCCTGGTTGACCGTATAAGCTCCGTTTATATGCAAGCTATACCGGCCTAGTATAACTTTGAAATATTGGTTATCTAGTATAAATGGGTTATATTGAGGATTGTATAACCTGGATTTATCGTAAAACATGTTTAGATTTGAAGGATTTTGAATGTTTTTGTTTTGAAAAACAAAACAAAAATAAAAGAAAATCAAAAGATTTGTATTTCATATCGTTTTCAATAAAAAAAAAAAACATGGTCTACAATCTCACTTATGGCAGAAGTGGCTAAAAAGGTAACTTCTGCAGAAACGACAGACATCTGCATTCACTTCCACTGATATTCTGGTCCTGGTAATGTGTATGAGCCTCTTGCCAAACTTCCTTCGGGTCGGATTCATCTTATTGTCCGGGGAAACGGTGTGATCTCGAGCGATGGTAAAACTGTGGTCCCTGTAAGATTGCAAATCGTTGTAAACATGATCTGATGTCTAGTTCTGGACCAATTTACATTGAAAATCAATACATACGTTGTTTCGCCGATGGTTACTGACGGAGTCCGACGGAAATCTGGATGAAAAGAAATGCTTCTTGAAATGTTGATTCGCTGCTGGAAACCGCGCTGGAAACGATGAAAACAGGTCCGCGCACAATTCTAAATCACTTTTGCGTTTGATATAAAATTTAGCAAAGAACGTGGCGCAAGGCGTGGAGCTAACGACGAGAATGGCTGAAGCTAACTGACAAAGATTATTTTTGTTTTATTTGGAAACAGTAGCTAAGCTTCAATAGTAATAGTATACTTACAATACTGAGCTAAGTGTAAATGTATAAAATGTCGGAAAAGATTATAATTTAAACTTTCTTTGATTTGGAATGTTTCTGAGTGTAGAAGTGTAACCACATCGGAAAGCGGAGTGACTAATAAATCGCTGTTCGTAACTTGAGTGAGGTATGTGGAATTTCTGCAGCATCCGAAACTGCACGTAATCCGGAGCGACTCGACAACACGATCCATCCAAACTGTGTTTTGAAACGTAGGTCCATCTAAACAGGTTGCTCAGTTCCCTCTTGCTACAGATGAAAGAAGTAATCGGTACCGTCGATCATGTCGATGTCTTACGTTTGATAGAACTCAGGATCTGCTAACAGGATGTGATCTGGTAGGCACCTTCAGCATAATTATCCCAAATTACATAACAAAGTATATGTTGTCTATATATCTGAAAATTAGCCGCATCGGCTACATGGAGTTCAAGTATCAGTAGATCGGCTCCAGGGTCACGATACTAACAACCGCACGGTAGTTCGGAGAATTAGCCCTGCTGAGGACATTCATTGGTCTTATGCAGGGAACCAGGTATTTGTTTCTGCAAACTTGGGTAGTTTTTCTCTGGGTTAGGAGCAGCTCAAATCAGTACTGATTATTGGATGTCGGAGAAAGGTTGCGGTGACACTGGTTTAGCTTTGCATAGCCAGATGTCAATATAAATGGAGCTTTAATTCAATGGGATGAAGTTTTATTTCTATTATATAGATAAATTTAAATGCTCTTTCCGCACTATTCAAATTTTTCGACTCTAACGCTGGCTTATTTTGTTCGTGGGTTGAATGAACTCAAGAACCTTCACAGAAAGAAATTCATAAAATTACACTTAAATATTGGATCACAAAATAATTTCTTGAATGCAAAATTGTAAGCAAGCTCCATAACAACCTGTAACTTTACAATCGGATGGAGAATTGTACTGAAAGCGATGGAGGTCATTTTGTTACAGTGAACTCGATGAGACAATTTTGAACTGAGCTTCCTTTATATCGCCCCCTTAATGCTAGAACTAGGTAACTCGTTTTTGGAAGTGCGGATAAAAATAGCTGGTAAAACTAATCCTGGTATAAACAAACACTTTGTTGGTCTTAAAAGATGACTCATAATGTGTTTTTGTATATCCAATGGATAAACTTTTGTTTATTATGGTGTATGTTCAGATATAAACAAAACTCTCGAAATTTCGCAAAACCAGTTACCTAGTTCTTGCATTAAGGGGGCGATATATTTACTTTGAGAATCCCTCCCCATGGATATTCGATTTTGCCGCGATGGGAGGGCTTAACCCAATAGCAGTTAAGCCAGTTTCTTCAACCTCCGCATGGATCTTGATCTTAGCGGTAAATCTGGAGTTGAGCGGTAAATCGATTTTGCCGCGATGGGAGGGCTTAACCCAATAGCAGTTAAGCCAGTTTCTTCAACCTCCGCATGGATCTTGATCTTAGCGGTAAATCTGGAGTTGAGCGTAGGTGAAGAAATCGGCCGTAAGTGCTATTGGGAACCAATGGAGTATCCTCTGTGAGCATATCACCATTTTCTAAGTCATGTGATAGTTTAGCTCGCATAGACCCTAAAATGTAACGCAGGAGTGGGTATGGGAGGTCTCTGTGTTACACTCGTACTCAAACTTATCATTAACGTTAGGAATCTAGGAGACAATGGACGATTGGTTAAAAATTGTCTTGCAGTAGAACGTAGACAAGTTGACTGTCAGTAGAAAATTGTGGACTTTAAAGTGTTAAAATAAAGTTTTTCTTGTTATTTATTTAGCTTCAAAACGGGTGAATAAAGTTTTGGATTATTTGGACAGAGCAAGAATTTTGGTAGACATCTATTTTTCATAACGACATGATCAGGATTACAGCATATTTAATTAAATCATGTTTGAAAAACTTATTATTTATCTATGATCTTTAACACATTTTTTTTTCTTTTTACCCTTCTTACACCCATAAGAAGGGTATAAATACCGCTCGAAAAACTGACTTTCGATCCGAGGCCCGCAGGGCCGAGTCTCATATACCAATCAACTCAGCTCGACCAACTGAGCAAATGTCTGTGTGTGTGTATGTGTGTGTGTGTGTGTGTATGTGTGTATGTGCGTATGTTACAAAAAAAAGTCACGCACGTTTCTCAGCCGTCTGATATCCGATTTGGATTCTCTTAGTTGCAAATGAAAGCTATAACATCCTAGTAGAACCCTATTTAATTTTATTACGATCGGACATTTGGTTACCGAGATATCTTTCGATGAGTACTTTAAAGTCATATAGGTTAGCTTTTTGAGAGATTTTTGACATTTAACATATTGATGAATATCTCAGCAGTCTGTCAACCGATTTGAGTTCTCTTGGCAGCAAATGAAAGCTACAACATCCTAGGAGAACGCGCTGAAATTTTATTTCGATTGGACATTTGATTACTGAGATATCTTTCGAAGAGTACTTAGGAGTTATACAACTAAACTTTTTGAGATTTTTAACAAAGTGTATCAAACTAAATATCTCAGCCGTGTGTCAATCGATTTGGGTTCTCTTGGCACCAAATGAAAGCTACAACATCCTAGTAGATTGCTCAGAAATTTTCTTAGGATTGGACATTTGGTTACAGAGATATCTTTCGAAGAGTACTTAGGATTTATACAACTAAACTTTTTGAGATTTTTGACCAAGTGTATCATAATAAATATCTCAACCGTATGTCAACCGATTTCGGTTCTCCTGGTACCAAATGAAAGCTATAACATCCTAGTAGAACCCTATACAATTTTATTAGGATTGGACATTTGGTTATCGAGATATCTTTCAAAGAGTACTTGGGAGTAACACAGGTTAAACTTTTGAGAGATTTTTGACCAACCCAAAAAACATTTTTGCTGTATAAAAGTGGAATAAACCACTCTTAAGCAAACTTTAGCTTAAGAAACTGCTATTCGGCTAGTTCTGTTACTTGGGAAGTGTATCATAATAAATATCTCAGCCGTCTGTCAACCGATTTGGGTTCTCTTAGCACCAAACGAAAGCTCCAGTATCCTTGTAGAAGGCCCTGAAATTTTATTTTGATTGGACATTTGGTTACTGAGAAATCTTTCGGGGAGTATTTCAATAAATTCCTTTTTTATTATTATATTCGTTTGTTATCTTGCATAAGCTTTTGACCAGTCTATGGGAAATTATTGTTCAATCAATAATGCTGACCTCATATAAAGTGTATGCTAGAAGATTATTGTTTTCAATAAAATTATAAATAACAAATTACAAATAAACAGGAATTCTATGAAAATTAACAATACATTAAATGAGAGCTTTGAATTTATATGTTGTGGGAAAAGGGCAAGAACTGGACAGCCAAAATAACTAGCTAATTCCAAAACTGATTAGCATAGTAGATATATTATTTTTGTCATTTTTACACCATAACCATGAATACCAAGTACTTCGGAGCTAATTTATTCGACTGATTAAGAGATATTAGACAAAGTGTATCTCGCTTATTTTCTTATCCATTTGTTTATCGATTCAAGATCTTTTGGCAGTTAACAAAAGATACATAATTCCAGAATAAGTAAGATATTTTTTTTGTCTGGCATTTCTGGTAGTTTAGTTCATGGTCCACGATGATATTTTGGAAACCAATCCACTAGATGCCAAATCCACAATATTTTCTAGAACTTTTGGTCCATCACTCAAAATGAATATGTTAAAGCCTGTATCCGCAATAATCGGGACACAGAAGTACGGCTGTAGCTCTGTAATGAATCGGTAAAATTGGCCAAATCATTGACCAAGAACTCTTTGGTGTATGTTAATTATGTGTGCCAAATTTCATAAAAATCGATGCATTACTTTTAACTGTGGATGAAAAACAAACAGACGTGGTTTTAAGCATTTTGTACAATCATGACCAATTTTCATTCGCATAATAGATGGTTCTTTTACGCTACAGTTCAAAGTTCTGTGATGATAATAATAAAATTTCGTTAGCAGTTATGATACTTATAGAGACACTTTCTTGCAAAATTTCATCAACTTTGATCAATTGGTTTGAAAGTTACTGGTGTTGATAGGGGTGAGTGTTAGTGAAAAATTTTCGTGTTTTTCATGTGTGATGTTTGCCTATTCATAACTTTTGAATTTCTCTGCCAATTTTCATGAAATTTTTACAGAAGATAGTTGATTACGTGTATATTATGCCTGCAAAATTTGATGATTATTGATATAGTACTTTCATTAGTACAATCGAAACAATAAAGGGTGCTGACTGTTTGCTGTCTGAGGGGCTAAAATCACGTTTAGTCCCAATACATGTTTCGACTATAAAATTGTTGATAGTGCATCGATTTTTTTTGAAATTTTGCCTATGCAACAAATGTATATTGAGAGGTTTGTGCTCAAAATTTCAGCCATTTTCTTCGCCAAATTCAAAAGTTACAGCGCTGGCAAGCAAAACTAGGATCTGTACAAAATTCAATGGCGTACATTTCACTCTTTCATCGCTACAACAAAAAGTACTACAACGATCCACATGAAATTTTGTAGGTGAAATGAACACATCTCAAGATGCTATGAGACCAAATTTGAGCAATTTTAATGTATCTATTGCAGAGTTACAGGTGTATTTCTGTGTCCCGATTATTGCGGATACAGGCTTTAAATACAAATAATAAACAATAATTTTAATAAGTGTAAGAAGGGTTCTGTTCACCATAGGTGGATTAAATCGGGTTTTATTAGTTTAAAATACATATTTTTTCTCATCAAATTTTTGAATTCAGAAGAATAGTTGGTGTCATATCATAATGTTTTGGCTTAAACACATTTCAGACCAAAATCAATATTTCATATTTTTTCTTTCACTAGTGTTTTATGTTTGGATTCGGTGATAATGAAATAAATTGTTAAACTTATGTTTCATTAAATTTCGCGGTATTATTTGTATTGTGCCACAAGTCTAATCCAATTCCTTTCCCCAACCTATACCTTTACCCTTCCGATGGTGTTCATGTGGTCCGAACGGACCATTACGGCCATTACCCCTCCCTGATCTTCGGCTTTGGATTGACTTGCGCTCTCATTGCCCCACCAAATGCTGCAAAATGAAAATGAAATGATATATTTACTTTGAGAATCTATTGATGTAGTATAAACACCCGATATTTAATGCGTAATAATTGTATTTCCCCGTGGTTTCTTCTGAAAATTAAATTATACTTTCTCGCAACAAATAGAAGTCTGCGTTCGTTATTCTACCAACCCGAATCCATCCCATAACCTCAGCAAACGCCCTGGCACTGTCTTCCGGTTACCACACTACCGAAACCAAAATTTAAACTAATTTCTGGTCAGCGTATTTTCTAATTCCGACTGTACGTATGGATTTCGGCTCTGCCACCGTCGTCGTCGGTGGCTGAGAGCTACTCTGAAAATCATCCGTCAGCGGTTTCCCATTCCTCCTAGAATGGGAAGTAGAAGTACTGTCTCGGTTCGTCCGTACCTACCAGAGAACCGGAACACAAATCGAAAGGAAAAGCTAATTTTGTGCTGCTTGCTGCTACTCGGGTGCTGCTGTTTCCTCTCATCATCCCTTCCAAGAGGGCAGAACCCGGACCGGAGAGACTAACGAATATTTGTCCGCTGATATAACCGTTGATTACCTTCCGCAGCCAAGGTGCAGCAGCAGCGACCGGAAAGGTACTTGCAGGTCTCGACATTGGCTGGGGTGAGCTGAACAAATATCACTCTGTGTGAACTTCCACCAGAAGAGTAAGGCACCTACGCTCGGCTGCGCACCATCGACTGAGCTAACTCGCATTCGTTCGACAGCCAGCCAGCGAGTGGAAATCCAATAAAATAATAAAATAAAATCTCGTTCTCAAATATTTATTCAAAATTTCAATATTTTGAATTTCAATTCCTTTCTAGTTGGCGTCGTCGTCGTCGATGTCGTTTCTCCAGGCCACTTCCAGAGAAGTGGTTACGAGAGACAGAGAAATCTAGGGAGTTTTTCCGACTGTGGAGGCCAGGGGTTTCCAACCAGGGATCGATTTCATCAGCAGACTGAGAATGCTTGAGAAGTCTTTCATTGGCCGAGGCTCGTTTTTTTCTGTTTTTTTTTTATTTTCATTGATGGCAGGGTAAGTGATTACTCCGTGGCTGCTCTTGGATAATTATCTGAGGCACAATTAGAGGTCTTACTTCTCAAAAAAAACGAGAAAAAAAAGTGGGAACCACCAACATGGAGCCGATTTTCCCGTCAACTTGCAATTTCGCATGGCAAAGCCTCATCTGTGCTCCACCACACCGAGGAAGGCGAAGAAGGCCCTCAAAGTGTGCAGTGCAGTTTGTAATCCTTTTATGCTGGGAGTTTTTCTCTGTCCAAAAGAAAAAGAGATTCCACCGCTTCACTACTATAGGTACTGACTGTGATGATGGTCTGTTGTCTTTTCGCCGTTTCGGAATCCTTTCTTCACAGAATAGTGTCCCATTGCATTGCAGACGAAGTTTCATTTTGTTGTCATGGTCGTGGCGGCGTAACCATCTCTTCGGCACACTCACCCACTTTGGTTCAATTGTTACAGCTTGTAGCGTAAGTGGCGTGATGCTTGAGATTGTTTTATACTGTTTTGCTCTCTTCAAGGAGGCACGGAATTGGATTGTGGCTTATATTTGAATCGAGTAGTTTCAGGCGAATTTTGAAATTGGTTCAGCGTCTCAATCGGTGTGCATTCGGAATCGGAAAACATCAAACCATACCATATACATACTTGTATTTTAATTGAGCAAACGCTTGTTCGACGCAACAAAATTTGAATTTTCAACTCAAATAACCCTCAAAGGATAAGGACAACCTTTTTTCACACTTTTACTCATACCTTTTGACCTGCGGGGTAGTTGACATCAATCGGACAAACCGTTTCCTAGATATTTTTTAATGAAAATTTTCAATGATTTTCTGCTTAGGCCCTTGACAACATGACGAACTGATGATGCAAATTGTCCTTTTTGGTCTTGAAAAATGTTTATGCAAAATATGAGACCTTTATTGAAGACCATTTAAATTCAAACCATGGTATGCATATATCTCATTTTCAGAATAGTTTAGATGATCCAAGAAGCCTCCGGGACGTGCACAACAAGTATCACGTGATTCAACTGATCCTTCTATTACCAAAACGCATTATACTGAATTAGATGTTTAACCAATGCTTTGTTACGAGTGTAGATCTGGAGGTCTTAACTATGAAATATTATATTTAAGTGTCGGAAAAGTTATTTATAGTAAATAGTAATCTCAGCTTCAAAATAGTATACATGATCTAGACTCCTATAAATTAAATGATATATGGTTAAACTTATCATGTATGTCAACTAAACTAAAAAGTTTTGGGTCAATTTTGATTTTTGTACACCTCTATCAATAGACCATTCCAAATTGAAACCATATTTCTCAACTTCAGATTAGTTTGGATAATTCAGGATGCCTCTATGATGTTTATAAATTATACAAGTATCATATGATTCAACTGATCTTCAATTACTACCAAAATGCACTCTACTAAGTTTAAAATGTGCCCGATGCATTGTTACGAGTGTAGATATAAAGGCCTTAACTCCAGAATGATTTGGATGGCCTAAGCAATCTTCATTGTTGTGGAGTCAATCTCGCATACTCTAATTTACAAGTATGGATCTGATGAAATTAGTTCTGACACGCATACATTAGTTTAGTATCCTATTACAAGTAAAAGCCTTACAATCAAAACTACAGAGCGTTTTATGTTGCCTACAACGACACCACCATCATTTCAAGTTTTAAAATATATATTTGAATGTAATGAATAAAGTTAAAGTGATTTAAAAGGAAAACAAAGTTATTTGTAGGTAGAAAAATGTGGGAATTTTCATTAAAATATATCACATTTACATAGGAATAGGTATTACCAGAAATCGAGTGAAAAACAAGAGGTGTACACACTTAGAAAAAATCATGTAAATTTGCGTCACTTTGGATGCACATATAAAAGCGGCACATATGACGTAAATTTAAACGCCCAAGTGACGTAATTTTCTGTCACATTTAACTGAATTTTTCGTCATATGAAACGTACTGACTCACGATTCACAAATTGTTTACGTCACCTCGATCTCAATTTTACAAGGATGACGTAAAATTAAGTCAAAAGACCTGTAAATTTACGTCATTAAACTGTTTACGTTCTGTACAGTAATTTTACGTCACGAGTAATTTTGATTTTTTCGTAGTGTGTATCTACACTTCATTTGCAGCTATATCTCCGAAATAATCTATCATAACATAACCTCCATATATGCATATGATAGCACAACTAACCTCCTTGATAAAACCGTTTTGATTTTGAAAATCCACCCATTGGGTCAAAACTGCGAGAAAAAGTTGTCCACATCCTTTAAGAGAAATGAAATCTGTGCTTCTGTACGTCAGTGAAACCTGGTGTGTATCAGTGGAGAACACTCAACGGCTGCAACGATCTTCTTCTAATGATGCCTGCGGTGGATCAAGCGGTAAATTCATAACGCGGAGTTCCATTGTCGATGTCATTGAAAGCCGATAGTGAAATAAATTCGAGAAGGATGTTGGTGGTGGGTCGGCATGGTTAATGCTGGTTATATCGTGCAATTCACATTCCATTGAGATCCATTAGCCTCTGCCCAGCAACTCCTATCCCTCAGCCTTAGCGTGGCACTAGTGGTTTCTGCTTTTAGTAGTGTTGCGTGTACGAACAAATAGTAAACAAAGATCAGCTGTTCCCAGCAAAATCAAATGGGCGTATTTTCAACCAGTAGATTTGCATTAGTGTTCGTGACACCGCGCTGCGAAACCACTCTGGCCGGGCAGCGAGCCACCTTAGGAAAGATCGGGTAATCAATCCCGGTGGGGTCGTAGGTTGACAGGGAAGGGGAGGTCTGCTTCTGCAAGCCTGAGTGTCTGTTCTCCAGGACGAGCGGATCACAACAGAGTCTGATTCCCATGTTAGGGGCGGCTGATCAACGTCCGAGTGCCAGGGAAGGACTCTAAGCTCAACTGTGCACTGTAGTCCTCCGGAAAGTAGGGGGTTGGTGTCCGGCCCTACAAGCCAGCCAAGTCATCGTAACGAAAAATCAGCAACAGAATAATACGAACCGAGACCAACTGCAACGACCCCAGCAAACAAAAAGGACTTGTCTAGTCTAGTCTAGTCTAGTCTACACATACACAGCCATTCATTGAAAGAATCCTGGAAAATGAAAGAATCGACTAATTCTACCATTTTTCTTGTCATTATTAATGTTTGCAGTACATTGGAAATGCATTACAAGCATTAAAGCGGCCAGGCCTACTGTGCAGCGTTATTGTTATTACAATAAAGCCATTAAGTGGGGACATCTCGTACCAACCACTCAGCTTTTGAGAAAGCAAAATAAGTGAAAATCGATGGGGGTGACGATGCTAAGAAAGTTAAGGTCACCCCTTGGTCCTTCGTTTCCTGGGATGGAACACAGGTATTTGGTCCGTGTCCTGGCACTTATGCCTAGGCTTAAGCGCCTTTACTCGCTCTCTGAAATGAAACAAACTGGGTGCGAAAGATATGTTGCGTAACTAAAAATTAGTTTTCGAAGTGAATGTCCCCTCAAGGGAAAAAGAAAATGTAGTTTGAAACGGTCTCACCGATTTATCTGGAATCTGCTGTTTCTCGGTGTCATTACAGCGCAGTCAGGCTTGTTCTTCGTCTCACCACCGCACTGTCGCGCACGCAGTCAGTCATCATTATAACATTACGCCGCTTCATCACTCACTAGTGAATCGTCGAGCTACTAGCTGCGGATGTTGCTGCGCTATCAACTCTAGATTGAGTTTAAATAAGGGCGAAAGTAACATGAGAGAGTTCTCTTCATCGATTCTCTCTTCTGCAAATTAAAGTGACAAGATGCGAAGTCAATCGAACTTTTTTACACTTAAACGCTAGATTGCATCGCAACCTACCGATTTATGACCAAAAAGTTCAACCATACTTGCATCTTGTCACTTTAATTTGAAGAAGAGAGAGTCGATTAAGAGAACTCTCTTATGTTACTTTCGCCCTTATTTAAACTCAATCTAGAACTGTTTCTTTCTGGACACAATACAAAACTATCCCTTTCACACAAAATCTTCTTTTTCGTACACGAAGCGTCACCGTGTTCTTGAACTCTGGCGAACTTTACAGTAAGAAGCAAAAGGGGGAGAAAATTGACGAGCGACGCGCCTCACAACATATGAAAATAATCGACGAAAAACTGAGCCCTCCGAAGAATCGATGAAACTGCTACCACCCACCGCCGCCGAGCACTCCCGCACACCCGCACAGCCAATGGATGCGCAAGTGAAAAATACGCTTGCCGGCGGGGATTTCACTTTTTGCTGGGAAATTTCCCTTGTTTTGCTGATGCGACACTTGACACTTATATTTCAATAGTTTTCGGTCGGTTTTGGCCAATATTTTCACAGATTTGCACTTGTTTGATACTCAGTTTCTGCTGTCTCACTTTTTACGTTTGCCATCCGTGGAAAACAGGCAATCCGGGTGGCGTAGCGCAAGCAAAATCACCATCGAATCCGCGGAAACGAGGAACACGAAAATAAACGCGACAAGGGAAAACAGACACCCAGCAAACAAAAAGGACTTGTGATTGGAAACTCGGTACGTGGAACTGCCGATCTCTCAACTTCATTGGAAGCACCCGCACACTCGCCGACCTACTGAAGGACCGTAGGTACGGAATTGTAGCGCTGCAAGAGGTGAGTTGGACAGTATCCATGGTGCGAACGTTTAGAGGTAATCATACTATCTACCAGAGCTGTGATAACACACGCGAGCCGAGAACAGCTTTCATCATGATGGACGATATGCATAGGCGCGTGATCGGTTGGTGGCTGATCGCCGAAAGAATGTGCAGGTTGAGGATCAAGGGCCGACTCTTCAAATTCAGCATAATCAACGTGCAGAGCCCACAATCCAGAAGCACTGATGATGACAAGGATGCATACTGGACGCAGTTCGAACGTGAGTACGACCGCTGCCATGGCGTCAAGATTACCATAGGATACCTAAACGCTCAGGTAGGCCAGGAGGGGGAATTCAGACCGACGACTGGAAGGTTGAGCGGCTCAGTGCCCAACAGCTGACGAACGAGAACGGCTTACGACTCATCAATTTCTACTTACTTACTTTCAGTCCAGAGCATACTCGGTGGTGCAGAGGGCCGAATTGAAAGATCTCAATCCTGTGGCAAGGTTAAATTTCTATCGACTTGCTAGATTTGGTCGTTGAGGCTGCGCCGCCATGAGCCTGCTGGATCCCAATCTAACGCTTGCTTGAAGACGTCGATCCCGCCCCTGCATAGAGTGTGACCGATCCACCTCCACTTTCGCTCCCAAATTTCTGTCGCTATTGGCTTTTGATGACATCGACGATGGAGCTTCACGTTGGAGATCCCATTGTGAGGCCGCTATACACGAATTGTATACCACAGACAGGCATCTATTGATGAAGATATGCAGCCGTTGAGTGTTTTCCACTGATACACACTAGGTTTCACTGGCGTACAGCAGCGTACAGATTTCACGTTCGAGTTGAAAATTCAGATTTTAGTGCGCCGACTAATCTAGCTGTTTTTCTATACATTCTTGTAAGCAGTTGTCACCTTCTTAATCCGTGCATCTATGTCGATCTTGGAACCGCCATCGGCCGCCAATTTATCTGCCAAGATATTGAAAGCTTTCAATATTCTGCAATGATTGCCCAGCTACCTTAAAGCTGGAAGGGTTGACCGTGTTTACATCCAACGATTTGGTCTTGTTGACGTTGATGGTAAGACCTGCAGCCGATCTTTGATCGGCTAGATCATCAACTTTACTCTGCATATCAGAGCGCCGTTGGGCTAGGAGAGCAGCGTCTGAGAACTCTGCACAAAAATGCCCTGTACTGTGCTTCAATGAGGCTGATGATTTTTTCAGGAACACCCTTGCGGCTGAGGGCTTCCCACATGTTTCGATCGAAAGCTTTTACGTAATCAATGAACACCAGACTCCTGGAATTCAGAATGATACGGAGTGTGACAATATGGTCCACACAGGATCGTCCGGCACGGAATCTTACTTGCTGCCGTCAGACTTATCCGGTTAAGGATTACTTTGTAGAGGACCTTGAGAACGATGCACAGCAACACGATGCTCCGCCAAATATTGCATACAGACAGGTCACCCTTTTTGGGTACCTTTACTGAAACGCGTTGCATCCAGTCGACCGAAAATGTCACAGTTTCTCATATATTGATGAATAATAGATGCAGCAGTTATGCAGATACTACTGGGTCAGCTTTGAGCATCTCGGCTGATATGTGATCGACCCATGGGACCCTGTGAGACTTAATACTACGGATGACTGTATCTATCTCCTGCAATGATGAAGCTATCGATTTGGCACGAGTAATGGGTCAAATCTTTGGTGGTAGAATCATGCTGAAGTGTTGATGACGTGGCTGACATTTCAAAAATGTTTCCAAAGTGCTTGAACCAGCGTTTCAGCTGGTCAGCCGGATCGGTCAATAACTGTCCAGGTGTGTCTTTCACGGGCATCGTAACATTCGTTTTAGTCCCACTAAGACGACGTAAGACATCGTAGAGGAGACGTATGTCGCCGATATTTGTCGCTTTCTCGCCTTCGTCGGCCAGGGAGTCCACCCACGCTTTTTTGGTCCCGCCTACATGAGCACTTCACTTCCTTCTCGAGAGCCGAATAGCGCTGACAGCTACGGCTTTGGCTCCTCGCGTTTTCGCTCGCTCTATCGCGGCTTTGGCGTTCCTTCGCTCCTCTATCTTCCTCCAGGTGCCATCTGTAATCCACTGCTTTCTCTGGGTGCGTAGCTCACACAAATTATTGTCACCGGTGACAATGGAGGCGTTCTTGATGACGCTCCATTGATATTCTACACTTCCACCTTCTGGAACATCCGCAGCACTGTTCTTCAGCTCCTCGACGAAGGACCTTTTCACCGCAACGTCTTCTTGTTGGCGTGTGTTGAACCGGTGCCCGATTTTCTCCTCCAGTCGAAGGATTCTCGCAATGTGCAGCAGGTTCTCGCCGATTAGGAGATGATGGTCGTACGTAATGACGGCACTACGTTTGTTCCATACATCAATTTTGCCACCGATTTGATTTTCCGTGACGTCAACGGGGAAATAACGATCCCCAAATCGCCATGTCATTGTTGCCATTAAACTCTGCAAACAGCTCACCGTTCTCGCTCATTTCTTCGTGATCATGTCGTCTTATGGCGTCCTAATAGTCCGAGTTGTCGGAACCAACCTTCGCGTTGAAGTCGCTCATGAGGATCTCGAAATCATCTTTTGGAATCCTATCTACGACAGAACTCTGTTGGCTATAAAAGTTCTCCTTGTCTTGCTTGGTGCGTAACATTGGATCATGGTATGGTTTCGAACCATTGTTCTGAATCTGGCTACAAGTATCCTCTCCTTAATAGGTTCCCACTTAATGAGCACAACGTGTGCGCTGAGCAGGAAACCAACTCCACGGTGACGAGGAGCGTGTTCGCCTCGTAGGCCAGACTTCAGCAGAATCTGAACCGATGCCAATCTTGTGCCAGTTTACACTGCTGGTTTTTTTTATTCTTCAATCACTTAACCTAATTTACAACTCTATTGTCCACTAGGGCACTGCGTTAGCAATTCCAATTAGAAGCTGTACATACACTTTGTACAGCGCCTAAATGTATTCTATTTCTAATTGTACTACATCGAACTAGTGGCCGTTGCGCTACTTTCACTTTCTACCCTATCATGGTAGAATGATGAGCTCGAGGATGTTGATGTGTTATGCCACAAAAGTTCAGCTTATTGGACGCAGTGGCTTAAATTCCCCAACAGGGGAGGAAAAAAAATGTTGATGTGTGGCTGCTGGTTGTTCCTGTGTCCAGTCCGATTGGGGGTCCATTATGGGTTGCCGTTCGCCGATGTCCAAGTATTCGGGTTCATTTGAGCCATGGGCTCAGAAGAGGGTCAGTGTCAGCTGCTCTCAGGGGGAAAGAGCAACTGACGAAAGTGCCGGGGCTGGGATCAAACCCATGAACTGCTAGGTTTGCGTTAATACATTCCAAGTTCCAATTCTTGTCCGTTGTTTTGCACAAAAAAAATTGTCGTTGACCCTAATAAACCAGTACCGTAAACGAACCGTAATGGAGACGGTTCAACAATACGGCATACTGTTCGAATTGTATCACGAATGGGTGGTTAAGAACATCTTATGGTTATCGTTTATGCGGGGAATCAGTTCGTAATCTTTCATTTTCGATTTCTGTAATGGATTTTGGGTTTTAGGAACAGTAGGTTGTTGACCTAATAGGGGATCCACCGTGGTGGGGCTGCTACCTTAGGTATTGTTTCCGGCGGAAGAGCATTTCATACTCAGCCGCCGGATGCCAGAACAGACGCTACTTGAGCCGCAGCTCATTGGTGAACAAACACTCGGGACGTACCTCCTTAATCTAGCTGAAGTCCGAAGGACAACATTGCTCAGGCTGTACTACCAGCTAAGCACACAACTCTTAGCTAGCGGTCTTCGTCATCGATTGGCCTGTGGAAACATGAGGCAGGGGTTTGTGAGGACCAGAACTATGTTGGACGTTCTCCTTATCGACTAACCGTTTTGCAGCCCAATTACTCAGATAGCTTATTGTATATACAAAGTAAGGCTTCATTTTGCCGATTATGAATTTGTATATGAAAATAATTTCACTAATATTCTAAGCAGCTCAACACAGATACGCAGTCACCTGCATTAGTAAACGAATGCAAGATTGTCAAAATGATAAAGTAAAACCAACGGTCAAAGATTGGAGAAAAAAGACCCCGGAAAAAGGTGTGTAAAACATTTTAACAAACCTTCACAATCCTTTAATCCTCCTAATTTGATTATAACCGACACAAGTCGTTATCATCTCATCACTCGTTTGGCACGAACACCTCGTCGTGCGACCATCCACACCGTGAGATCTTAGGAAAGATAGTACACAAAGGAACAGCATCCGGAGTGCGAAAAAAAAAGAAATCCCTCGTGTTCAACAGCTTCTAAGCAACTTTGTTGAAAAGATTCGCGTGAAGGAGTGGCAGGGGTTGGAAAAGTCCGCTGACAGTATTCTGCTTTGGGACTCTATATTATGCAATTTATTCATGATGCCTAGGAGTCACATTCTGCTATCCGATATAAAAGTGTAAAAATGTAATAATTTAACATATCAACATTTTTCAACAACTAAAAATATTTTTTTTATTCAATATCAAAGCATCAATAGTCGAAATACATATATTCACTGCATTATATTCTTTAGTCGGAATACATGTTCAAAGCAAAAGAACTAGGAATTTCAAACATGGAAAACGCATTTGAATTGTTGGGCGATGATTCCGAAGATGAAACGATCCACGCAATAAGGAAATTTTCTGATATTCAACTTATCTGAGCAATAATCTTAAAAGTTTTATAGTTTTCCTAATACTCAGACCTGATAATTGTTTTAAATAGTAACAACAGCACATAGACTATCAGGAAACAACACGGTCGGCAGTAAAATACATTTAATACAACTAACAAAGATTTATAAGATGGATGTCTAAATCATTCCAGTTATCGAACCGTTTGAGGAAATTTTAGTGTTAATCTAAAATTTCCTCAATCGGTTCGATAACTGGAATGATTTAGACATCCATTAGTTCACCCTCAATCTGATTCACGGCAAACATAACATTTTCTCGCTTCAATGACACCGTATACACATTCGAGCATTACGGCCCACTAACCTAGCCAGGAGGAACAACTCGAGATAAATTAGATATATTTGATGACAAATTACATTCAGATTTACTTTTCCTTCATCTAAAGCCTGTATCCGCAATAATCGGGACACAGAAATACACCTGTAACTCTGCAATAGATAAACTATCAGTTACTCGTCCCGGAAGGGGTTTTTAAAAAACGACTATTTCGTTTCACTGTTGAACTAAGACTGATTTTATTCTCTTATATTAATTATTACAAAGGCCTAACGTTCCCTGAGCTACCTAACAGACTTGCTAACCTGGCATTCCTATCTGTTGTCGACTCACGGGTGTAACTTGACCTCGGTGCCGGTGCTGGTGCTGGTGCTGGTCCACGTGCGTTGTCTGCTGATGTGCAAGTTGGTGATAATTGCGCGGGCTCGGCGTTAACTCCTCCCTCCTTAAGTTCGAGCCGTCTCGGATCGGTGTTTGATGGTTCCTGATGTCTTAGCCGCAAACAAGGGTTGATGCTCTTCACTAGTAGAATTATGACGATGAAGCAAGTTACCGTTGTCAGCGAAAATCCTCCGAACGTTGTTCAAAGTTTGAAGTGGAGACTGTCTTGTCGCAAATAAACGTGATCCAATTTCCGCCGGTTTTCGATGGCTGTATTTCCAATTATTGCGATGTCATGATGTTTGCTTAAATTCCACTTAATTAAACTGCCTTGAAATGCTCCGTGTAGCACTTCTGTGTTGATAAGGGTGGTTTCCAGGTTCCGAAATGTTTGATTATTGAAGCTAACTGTGCAATTTTGGAATCTGATGATGAAATTTCCGGTGATGACTCTGTCGGTTGGTCCGCAATTAGTTTGTAATGTATGGTTTATGGCATTCGAGATAATGATGGTATTCTCGTTTGCCAACTGCTGTGTTGTTTCGTTCTTTGGAATTGAGCTGCAACTTGACTGCTTTCCAAGTATGATCGGTTGGATGCAATCGTCCTTAAACTCTTTGATATTTGATGATTTTTGTACAAAGTCTCCAGGTTTATCCGTAGTGAACAATTTCGTACCGTGTCGGATGACATAGTTTGGGTGTGCTTCGATGATTTGGTTGTTGACGATGAGCGGGAAAATCCTGATTATGGTCGATGTGGTTTCCTCAAGCTGTGGGACTTGTAAAATATACAGCAAGTCTCCGTTTTTCACCGCAATTTTCGGGGTGACGAATTGTAATGCTTCGTCAGGAAAATTGATAGTTACTCCTTGGTCTTGGAGCGTAGATTTGATGACGTTTATCTCTCGCGTAGACAGTATCTTGTGATTTGCGATGGATATTCTCGTAAGGGTGATCGCCTCTTGTATGTTGTCCAGTAATTCATAGATGACGTCGATATTCAGCATCGTGGTGATTGCATCTGTTGTGTCCATGCTGGCCTTGTTTACGTTGATCGAATTTACTATATTATTAACTGTTTGTGTCAGCTGGGGGTGGAAGCTCAGGTAAAATATTATCTCCTGGGCGCCCATTAAAAACACCACCCCCGGCGAAGACTGGCGCTCGAGCCTAGCTATTTAGCACTGTAGTTGGAGGAAATGCCAATGCAGAACCCGTAGCTTCCGGGAAGGTAAGCCCAGCTCCCTGGGTTAGTGGGTTGGTGTCAGGCCCTGCGAGCCAGCCGTAAAAAAGACTAGCACCGGAAAATCAACAAGAGAAGAATGCGAACCGATACCAATGGCGACGACCACAGCGACGAAAAGGGACTTGCGATTGGAAGCTCGGTACGTGGAACTGCAGATCTCTCAACTTCATCGGGAGCACCCGCATACTCGCCGATATACTGAAGGACCGCGGGTTCGGAATCGTAGCGCTGCAGGAGGTGTGTTAGACAGGATCTATGGTGCGAACGTTTAGAGGTAATCATACCATCTACCAGAGTTGCGGCAACACACGTGAGTTGGGAACAGCTTTTATAGTGATGGGCGACATGCAGAGGCGCGTGATCGGTTGGTGGCCGATCGACGAAAGAATGTGCAGGTTGAGGATCAAGGGCCGATTCTTCAACATTAGCATAATAAACGTGCACAGCCCTCACTCCGGAAGCACTGATGATGACAAAGACGCATTTTACGCGCAGCTCGAACGCGAGTACGACCGCTGCCCAAACCACGACGTCAAGATCATCATAGGGGATCTAAACGCTCAGGTAGGCCAGGAGGAGGAATTCAGACCGACGATTGGAAAGTTCAGCGCCCACCAGCTGACGAACGAAAATGGCCTACGCCTCATCGATTTCGCCGCCTCCAAGAACATGGCCATTCGTAGCACCTTCTTCCAGCACAGCCTCCCGTATCGTTACACCTGGAGATCACCACAACAAACGGAATCGCAAATCGACCACGTTCTGATTGATGGACGGCACTTCTCCGACATTATCGACGTTAGGACCTATCGTGGCGCTAATATCGAC
Source organism: Aedes albopictus (assembly GCF_035046485.1). Classification (NCBI taxonomy): domain Eukaryota; kingdom Metazoa; phylum Arthropoda; class Insecta; order Diptera; family Culicidae; genus Aedes; species Aedes albopictus. Next base: position 95,409,712 of record NC_085136.1, read on the forward strand.
TCCGATCACTACCTGGTGATGGTTAAACTGCGCCCAAAACTCTCCGTTATAAACAACGTACATTACCGGCGGCCGCCCCGGTACGATCTAGAGCGACTGAAGCAACCGGATGTCGCCACCGCATACGCGCAGAATCTCGAGGCAGCGTTGCCGGACGAGGGTGTGCTCGATGTGGCCCCTCTAGAGGACTGCTGGAGTACAGTGAAAGCAGCCATCAACAACGCAGCCGAGAGCACTATCGGGTACGTAGAACGGAGTCGACGAAACGATTGGTTCGACGAGGAGTGCAGAGCGGTTCTGGAGGAGAAGGATGCAGCGCGGGCGGTAATGCTGCAGCATGGAACCCGACAGAATGTGGAGCGATACAGACAGAAGCGGAAGCAGCAGACCCGTCTCTTCCGGGAGAAAAAGCGCCGCCTGGAAGAAGCGGAGTGCGAGGAAATGGAACTGCTGTGCCGTTCACAGGAAACACGCAAGTTCTACCAGAAGCTCAACGCATCCCGCAAAGGCTACGTGCCGCAAGCCGAAATATGCAGGGATAAGGAAGGGAGCCTCCTGACGGACAAACGTGAGGTAATCGAAAGGTGGAAGCAGCACTTCGACGAGCACCTGAATGGCGAAGAGAATGTAGGCACGGAGGACCAAGGCAGCGGAGGAAATGACTATGTTGGTGCAGCAGAGGACGGGAACGAACCAACTCCCACGCTGAGGGAAGTTAAGGATGCCATCCACCAGCTCAAAAACAACAAAGTGGCTGGTAAGGACGGTATCGCAGCAGAACTCATCAAGATGGGCCCGGAAAAGATGGCCACCTGTCTGCACCAGTTAGTAGTCAAGATCTGGGAAACCGAACAGCTACCGGAGGAGTGGAAGGAAGGGATAATCTGTCCCATCCACAAGAAAGGCGACAAGTTAATGTGTGAGAACTTTCGAGCGATCACCGTTTTGAATGCCGCCTACAAAGTGCTATCCCAGATCATCTTCCGTCGTCTTTCACCTAAAGTAAATGAGTTCGTGGGAAGTTACCAAGCCGGTTCCATCGACGGCCGGTCGACAACGGACCAGATCTTCACCGTACGGCAAATCCTCCAGAAATGCCGTGAATACCAGGTCCCAACGCATCACCTGTTCATCGACTTCAAAGCGGCATACGACAGTATCGACCGCACAGAGCTATGGAAAATTATGGACGAGAACAGCTTTCCCGGGAAGCTGACTAGACTGATAAGAGCAACGATGGACGGTGTGCAGAACAGCGTAAGGATTTCGGGTGAGCTATCCAGTTCATTTGAATCTCGACGGGGACTACGACAAGGTGATGGACTTTCCTGCCTACTATTCAACATCGCCCTGGAAGGTGTTATGCGACGAGCCGGGCTCAACAGCCGAGGTACGATCTTCACGAAATCCAGCCAATTTGTCTGTTTTGCGGATGACATGGATATTATAGCCAGAACATTTGGAACGGTGGCAGAACAGTACACCCGCCTGAAACGTGAAGCAGCAAAGGTCGGACTGGTGGTGAATGCGGCTAAGACAAAGTACATGCTGGTAGGTGGGACTGAGCGAGACAGGACAAGCCTTGGCAGCAATGTTACGATAGACGGGGATACTTTCGAGGTGGTAGAAGAATTCGTCTACCTCGGTTCCTTGCTAACGGCTGACAATAACGTGAGCCGTGAAATACGAAGGCGCATCATCAGTGGAAGTCGTGCCTACTATGGGCTCCAGAAGAAACTGCGGTCAAAAAAGATTCACCCCCGCACCAAATGTACCATGTACAAGACGTTAATAAGACCGGTGGTTCTCTACGGACACGAGACATGGACGATGCTCGAGGAGGACCTGCAAGCACTCGGAGTTTTCGAGCGACGGGTGCTAAGAACGATCTTCGGCGGTGTGCAGGAGAACGGTGTGTGGCGGAGAAGGATGAACCACGAGCTCGCTGCACTTTACGGCGAACACAGTATCCAGAAAGTGGCCAAAGCTGGAAGGATACGGTGGGCAGGGCATGTTGCAAGAATGCCGGACAACAACCCTGCAAAGTTGGTGTTTGCTAACCATCCGGTTGGTACAAGAAGGCGTGGAGCGCAGAGAGCACGATGGGCGGACCAGGTGGAGCGTGATCTGGCGAGTGTTGGGCGTGACCGAGGATGGAGAGCTGCAGCTGCAAATCGAGTATTATGGCGGCAAATTGTTGATTCAGTATTATCATGAATTTGATGTGAACTAAATAAATGAAAATGAAAAATGAATGTCAGCTGGGTAATCCTATTATTAATGTTGTCGTTTATCCTGTATTGATGATTATTTTGGTTGATAAGGTCGTTCATTGTGGAGTTGATGAGTTGAAGGTCCTGAGCGTCCGGCGTTCCTGCGATCCATTTCCATGCGGTGCCAAGGGAATCCCATCTTCGATGTCGACGTGATTGCTGAGGTTTCAGCCCGTATAGAGTCGAATAGAGCTTTTTTATTCTGAACTTTATGACCTCGTGTAATGGGTTAGTAGGTGTTAGTTTGTTATAAAATGAGTTTGTAAGACTTTCAATGGTTTCTTCTATTGTGCCTAAATTAACTGGATGTATTATTTTTATGGATCCTGTTTGAATTTTGCAATCATTTATTTTGATTTGAACAATAGGATTGTTTAAAGTGTTTATGATGTGTAGTAGCGGCTCGCATGATGTCATAAAAAACGCGGTGAATAACATGAGTGTAAGACGTAACATCTGTGAAATTAAGGCTAATGTTAGTTGTGTTATATTCGTTTTAACTCTATGGAAAATTAAATATTGATCGTGTTGCGTTATAAATTTATTTTGATTGGTTGAACAACGTTACAATAATCGAAGAAATAAATGTTTTGCACTGAGTTACACGTTTACGCTAATAAATTGAAATGATACAATTTGCGAAAGTGTTCTAAATATTTATAAAATATGTTTGTTCTTCTTTTTCTTGCAAAAGTTGAAAATGGTAGAGGGTGCATCCTCCCTCCTTAAAGTGCCGAAAATCCTCTTTCGGTTAATCATTTTGTTATTACTGTTGAATTTGGGGAATTTTTCTTTCTTTTCCATTTTCCCTAAAGGAAGATAGGAGAACGTATTGGCATATTATAAATCAATCATGTAAAAGTGAGAGAGACCTGTTCTATTTCCTAACGCGGCGCAATTTGTCTTTATGCAATTTGCGTCTTGCACCATCTACATAGGTTTGATGGCGATCTGTATCTACTACCACGTTTTCGAACAAATCTCTCGTTTTTTGTTTGATTCCTTGTCGTCTGTTTAACACATCCTGACCAGAATCAAGAGGAGGTGGATCCTCTCTTCGTTTATTGTGCCACTCTAGCTGTTTCTGTTGGCATATCTTTGCTCGTAGAGCGACCTCGTCGAAAAGTTGATCTCTGGCTTCAATTATTTTTTCCATGTCGAGAGGCCTTTCTTCTCCATCCTTACAGGCTCTAAAAATCTCTCTGGGTTTTAATTTCGTTGAAGAATGGATAGCATTGTTGTACATGGTGCATGCCAAAAGATACTTTTCTTTTTGACAAACGTTTTGGAACCTATCACGATTACAACGAAATATCTCACTCAATGTGGAGTGAAACCGCTCTACCGTGCCATTGCTTTCGCTATGGTTGGCAGGGGTGAAAAATTGTTGGATGTTTAGTTCGCAAAGAAGACTTCTTATTTCTATAGATTTTATCGCTGGTTCGTTATCTGAAATAAGTAGTTTCGGAAATCCGTGTATTGAAAAATATTTGATCAAACCTTTCTTTACGTGGGGTATTGATCTAGACTTAACAGCTATGAGAGAAGCATACTTTGAGAATTTATCTACAAACGATAAGAAGATATTCGGTTGCGCTATGAAAATGTCGGTATGTATGATTTTCATAGGGGCTTTCGGCAACGGAGTTTCGCCAAATTTAATTTTATATGGTTTTCTTTCATATTTGTTACGGTTGCATGTGTCACACATAATGACGAATTGTCTTATTTTCCTCTTCAAATTGGGGAAATAATACCTTCTTAAAATTTCGTCATAATTTTCGTTAATTCCACGATGAGAGCATTCGTGGGTTTGCTCAATGAGCAAATCCTGTTCTTCATCGGCCGTAATGTCGATCAGCTGTTTTTGTGAAATTTTCACTTTAAAATTTTTGTGTTGGCTGAAATAGTTACGGTACACAACCTGAAGGGTTGGTATAACTTTTTCGGGACACATGATGCAATTGACTCTTTTCGGATTAGTGTACTCTTTCAAGATTCCGATAAGTGTGGGTACTCCAAAAATAAGTTTGGTGATAACCCGTCGGTAGACTCTTGGGAATATTCCTTGAAATGTTTCACTATCTGTTTCTCCAATTTTCAAAATGATTTGGTTTGAAAAGTGATTTATAAGTTGCTCCGTGCATGGAATGTAATCAGTGACATCTGAATCGGCAGAATGTACTGAAGAATCATCTGATGTGTCATCAGTAGGTTCCTCAGGAGCTTCCTCATTGACATTGATTTCAGAGTTTCCCACTGGAATTCTAGACAAAGCGTCGGCGACGACGTTTTGCTTTCCAGGTTTGTAAACAGGAGTGAAATTATATTCTGATAATCTCAATCTCCATTTTACTAATTTGGAATTCGGGGTTTTTAAATTTAGAGCGTACGTTAACGGTTGATGATCCGTATATAACGTGAATTTTCTCCCAAAAAGGTATGGCCTGAAGTGCCTAGTGGCCCAATCAATAGCCAAAAGCTCCTTTTCGATAGCTGAGTAGTTTTCCTCAGACTTCGTAAGGGTACGGGAAGCATAGGCGACTGGCCTATCCTTACCAATTGTTCCTTGTGACAGGACGGCACCAATTGCAAAATTGCTTGCGTCTGTTGTCAGGATAAAAGGTAGGGAAAAGTCTGGATACTGTAGTACGTCGCTACAAGTAAGCAGATTTTTGCATGTTTCAAAAGTTTTTAGAAATTGTGGAGTGTGTTCGACGTTTTCTCCATTTCTGAGCTGGGCTGTAAGAGGTTTCGTTATCTTAGCGAAATCTCTTATAAATCTTCTGTAATATCCCAAAAGACCCAGGAAGCCTTTAAGCTCTTTCTGGTTTTTGGGTATTGGCCATTTTTTTATTACAACAATCTTTTCCGGATTAGGCCTTACGCCTTCATCCGTTACGATATGGCCTAAGAAAGCGACTTCCTTTTTCAGGAATTCGCTTTTGTCAAGCTGCACCTTGAGGTTAACTTTCTCCAAGGCCTGAAGGACTTTGGACAAGTTTACCAGGTGTTCCTGTAAAGACGATGAAAAAATGATAATGTCGTCCATGTAAACAAGACAACATTTGCCAATCAAATCTCTCAAGACATGGTCCATCACCCTTTGAAAGGTTGCTGGAGCATTCTTCAATCCAAATGGCATCCTCACGAATTCATATAATCCGTGATCCACTGAAAAAGCGGTCTTCGGGATGTCTTCTGGATGTACCTCTATCTGGTGGAAGCCAGATGCAAGGTCGAGAGTCGTAAAATATTGACAACGCCCAAGTTTGTCAAGGATTTCAGTGATGTTCGGTATAGGATACCGATCATCAATAGTTTTCAGGTTTAATTTCCTGTAATCGATAACCAGGCGCCACTTCCTTTGTCCCGAAGCATCTACTTTCTTTGGGACGATCCATATGGGTGATACCCAAGGAGAAGTGCTGGGTCTGATTATCCCTTGTTCGAGCATTCCAGATATCTGTTTTTGCACCTCTTCTTTGTGGCAAAAAGGATATCTATAGCTCTTTGTGTAGCACGGAAGATCGTCAGTAGTTTTAATTCGGTGCTTTATTGCATCCGAGAAGCTTAGGTTAGCTCCTTTTTGGAAAAAGGTATTTTCGTGCTTAGCTAGCACTTTAATAAGACCATTCCGTTCTTCTTGATTAAGATGAAGCAATCTTAATTGTTTACTGAACTTAGTGCTCAGCTTGTTTGTGGTTCCCGGTGGGGCAATTTCCTCAAAATTACAAATATCTAGTGGTATACTGTCAAGATCTAATGAAACTATACCGGGTTTTTGATCAAGATTCATTAGAGGGATTATCGCTTGATTATTTTCAGCGCGATAAACTCCGGATGGTATGATGATGTTTGGGGAGACTTCTGTATCTCGCTCGATATAAAAATCACCATTCTCAAAAGGGGTTGTTATTGGTTTATGTAATAAAGATTCTTGAAAATTACACTCTGTCATTTTCGGGAACTTTTTTAGCATTTGTATTTCATTGTCATCGATAAATAAAGAATTATTTGCGGTGTTGATGATGGCATTTAGGTTACGCAAAGTTTCATATCCTATAAGTCCGTCGAAAAAATTATGAAAACGGAAAAGAAAAAACGTTTGCTTTGGAAGAGCATAGTTTCTTATGATACTTTCAAATGGATTCCATTCGATGTACCCGTCGACATCAAATGTACCCTTGATATTTCTAACTTGATGTTGGAAACATTTAATATGTTTTGGATCAATTAAGTTGGGCGAGATATAATTCTTGTTCGCACCAGTGTCAATGAGAAGACGAATTTTCCCAAGACTGGTGTCGAGCTCTAAATAAGGAAGGAAATTGTTAATCACGTCGGGGGGTTTCGTTCTAAGTCTGGAGAAAAATTTGCGTCATGTTCATGATTGGCTAATTCTTCTTGTTGAAAGTTATAGCTTTGACCAGGCTCGTATTCTGCTTCCTCTTCGTATGCAAGATTGTATTGCGATGAAGTGGGTGGTTGCCCTTCTTCATCGATATACTGTTCGTGTACGTTGATATGCCCGGGCCTAAAGGGCGGCCTTAGTCCAGTATGCGATTTTGGTTCCTGTTTGATCGCTAAGCCTTGGTTGGAGACAAACGGTCTTGCTAATCGCTGATTGTGTGGAAAAAAGGGCCTCGGCTGAGCCGGCGGCACATACGTAACCTGCCTATTATGAGTAGCAACAGGCGCTTTATTTGTTTTGAAAACATTCATTGGTTGTTTAGTAATCTTTTCGCGTCTCCTGTGTATCGCCGCTTCGTGCTCGGAAGCAACGAGGTACGCATCAGCGAGAGATTTGGGACGGGTGGATCTTGTTAGATCCGATGTCGCGTCGTGCAACCCGTCAACGAACGCATTAACTATAAGGGTCTCATACGTACCCATTATGGCCTTTGCTTCGTTTGGCGTGTTGTTGGTAATTAAAATTTTGGCATTGATTTCTGCCAGTAGTGACTTCGTTGTTTGATAAAATTCTGTCACTGTTTGTCCGCCTTGTTTTAAGGTTGTCATTTTCGACACTAAAGTAGATAAGCTGGACTTATCTCCAAAATATTCTATTAGGGTATTCTTTATTGAGTCCCACTCCAAAGGGGTGTGACTCGCGGGGAGGGCATCGCTTGCTTTCTCCTTGATTTTATCTCTAATTATGCCCGTCCAAATGGGCAGAATTTGAGGAATATCCTGTGGCGGCATAAATTTTTTTGATTCTGTTAATTTTTCTTCCACGGAGTCGATCCACCGTGGTAGATCGCGTGGGTTTCCGCTAAATTCCGGGACCATTCTAATTAGGTCCGGAATCTTTGGAAATGCCGGAGCCAACTGCACAGATGGTGCGGGGGCTGTTGGCTGAGCAGGAGCTGCAGCCTGAAGGGCTTGTAGCAGCTCATTCGTGCGCTCTGCTCTAACATTCTGATCTTCTACAATTCGTAGGAGATTATCTATCTGCTCCTGCAAGTCGGAGACGGTAGATTGTCTTGTCGGCATTATTTCTTTTCACACTGCACTGCACAAATAGGAATCACTTGAAAAAATAATATTCACTTTAATATTCAACTAAATAATATTCACTTTTTCAAATAATATGGATTAAATTAAACTTAAGCTATGACTAACCTTTGACCACCGATGATCGTGTTCCTCGATTCCGATGATCTGGGAGGGTTCGTCTCGCCGGGATCCAGTCCTGTGGGTCAGTGCTGTTCCTCCTGATGTTCCCTCAGGATGCGCTTGTCGATGAAAACACTCACACTTAACTGTCGATTTTCACACAAGCCGCTAATTTTCCTTTAGCGGTGGCTTACACTCGAAACACGCGCTTATCACTGAACTGAATCCGGCACGGCTGCGCCAACTATCAGTTACTCGTCCCGGAAGGGGTTTTTAAAAAACGACTATTTCGTTTCACTGTTGAACTAAGACTGATTTTATTCTCTCATATTAATTATTACAAAGGCCTAACGTTCCCTGAGCTACCTAACAGACTTGCTAACCTGGCATTCCTATCTGTTGTCGACTCACGGGTGTAACTTGACCTCGGTGCCGGTGCTGGTGCTGGTGCTGGTCCACGTGCGTTGTCTGCTGATGTGCAAGTTGGTGATAATTGCGCGGGCTCGGCGTTAACTGATACATTAAAATTGCTCAAATTTGGTCTCATAGCATCTTGAGATGTGTTCATTTCACCTACAAAATTTCATGTGGATCGTTGTAGTACTTTTTGTTGTAGCGATGAAAGAGTGAAATGTACGCCATTGAATTTTGTACAGATCCTAGTTTTGCTTGCCAGCGCTGTAACTTTTGAATTTGGCGAAGAAAATGGCTGAAATTTTGAGCACAAACCTCTCAATATACATTTGTTGCATAGGCAAAATTTCAAAAAAAATCGATGCACTATCAACAATTTTATAGTCGAAACATGTATTGGGACTAAACGTGATTTTAGCCCCTCAGACAGCAAACAGTCAGCACCCTTTATTGTTTCGATTGTACTAATGAAAGTACTATATCAATAATCATCAAATTTTGCAGGCATAATATACACGTAATCAACTATCTTCTGTAAAAATTTCATGAAAATTGGCAGAGAAATTCAAAAGTTATGAATAGGCAAACATCACACATGAAAAACACGAAAATTTTTCACTAACACTCACCCCTATCAACACCAGTAACTTTCAAACCAATTGATCAAAGTTGATGAAATTTTGCAAGAAAGTGTCTCTATAAGTATCATAACTGCTAACGAAATTTTATTATTATCATCACAGAACTTTGAACTGTAGCGTAAAAGAACCATCTATTATGCGAATGAAAATTGGTCATGATTGTACAAAATGCTTAAAACCACGTCTGTTTGTTTTTCATCCACAGTTAAAAGTAATGCATCGATTTTTATGAAATTTGGCACACATAATTAACATACACCGAAGAGTTCTTGGTCAATGATTTGGCCAATTTTACCGATTCATTACAGAGCTACAGCCGTACTTCTGTGTCCCGATTATTGCGGATACAGGCTTTAACCTTTGCCTCTGAAGAGAAGAAAAAAACGTAAAAGGGAACACAAACCCAAGAGGTGGTGATAACACACTTTTGTAAGGTTGTTTGCTGAAAATAACCTACAGGAGGGGAGTGGAGCGAGAAAAAGGTGAAAGATCGTCGGAAGGAAGCTGGGAGGAAAACGCGCACGGCTCCGTAGGGATTCGTTCAAGCGGAAATCCGGGTTCGGGAACCCAAATCTCCGCTTGATCCTGGAGAAGAGCTGTTTGTGTGTTATTTTTTGTCCCCCACTTACAAATAAAGCCATCAACGTAATTTGATTTGTGTTGTCGTCGGAACGGATTGAGGAGTGTCGGTGGCTACGGAGGCTGAAGGGAGAGATGTTTTGAGACGATTCGGTGTGATATAAACAGGTATTAGTGGCACGTCAAGTAGAAGAAAATATGGTTGGGAAATTTTCCTACTTTATACTTTTTGACAAAAATCTTAGAACAGCACCACATACATGCATACAGTATAGGGTAGAAGCATCAGTCAGGTGTTTTGGCCATAGTGCGTTATGCAGCCTGTTGCGATCCAAATCGGGATGATTTTTTTTACGAGTAGATCCTAATATAACATGATGATTTCAGCTGTGAAAATCACAGATTTTGATTAAAAAATGGTAGAAAAACATTCTCAAAAAATCAGCTCCCATACATCTATTTTGGCCAGAAAATAGAAATCAAAGTTGAGAATACGGCCAAAACTGATGCAGAGCTTCTATTTTGGCCTGTGCCACTTTTAATTCAACAAAACGATTCGGGTAAAAATTTACCTCAGATTCTGATTTATTTACCGTGTTCTATATTTAACTTATTCATTTTATGACTATATCGGTCTTTTTCTACTCAGAGTATAAGGGAGTAAAGATCAAAGTGGATAATGAAATGATAGATATGATATGACCTAGCGAATGCTATCATATCTATCATTTCATTATCCACTTTGATCTCTACTCCCTTATACTCGGAGTAGAAAAAGACTGATATAGCCATAAAATGAATAAGTTAAGTAAAAATTTACTTCGCCGCATGCTCTAATATTGGTCTCCTCAGAAGAAAAATATCAAATCATTAAAGATAATTCTTACTTACCTTAGCCGATGCCTCATTAGATGGAAGCAAAAAGATGTAGACTATCGATAACCATTATCCTTAGCACTGGAAATCGAATGATTGCAATCGAATGCACTTGTTGAACCAACCTTCAATTCACACTTCACAAAAGCTCTATAGCACTTCATGGTTGGATTTTACTGCAACAGAAAGCTGTTCACTGTTCACAGTGTTCAGTTAATTAAATTAATCATTTTTTCTCCGTCGGTAGAATGTAAACAAAAGCTTTCATCGTCTAGGGAGGATCCAAGCAAAAGGGTGCGTGGATTTTCTGCATACGGAACATCATTTTTCACAACCACAGAGAATGATTTCCGCGTTGCACTGTGTTAGCGTATAATGATCTGGTGGGCAAAATTAATTGAAATGTTTTGGTCGTTAATTTCAAGCCACGTTCACCTTTTATTTCAAAAGCTTTCCGTTCAATAATACTTTGAAAACATGATTTGATTTGCGTTGCGAGAATTTGATCGACTACACTAGAACCTCTTTTTATGCACACGGCAGGGACTGCATAAATTAAAAATGTGCATAAATTAAAAAAGGCATAAAAAGAGGGAAATTTATGCATAAATTAAGTTTGGGCTTTAATTAGAGAATCTAGTTCGCGAGAACAGGTCTTGCTCCTGGGCAGTTAAGATAGGGTTAAGGGGGTATCCAGAAAGTTCCCAGAGGGCCCGAAAAGGGGGTTCCAAGGGGCTTCAGGGGCGTTTTAAGGGGTTGTTTCGGGGGATTTGAGGAGCCTTCTGAGGGTGTTCTGTCAAGATTTTTTGGTGTTTTCATGGGATTACGGGGAATTCTGGGGTATTTCAATAGTATTAAGTGGGTTTCATGGGCGTTCCAAGGGGCTTTAGGGGCAATTCAAGGGATCTCAGGAGCCTTTAAAAGGCGTTGCAAGAGGTTTGAGTAGCGTTTTAACGTATTTCAGAGTCTGCTCTGAAACTTCTTAAAATGCCTCAAAAATCCCCCTTAAACTCCCCGGGAACCCAATGTAACGCATCTGAGAGGCTTCGAAACCCCAGAAAATTTCTTCGTAACGCTTTCGTAACGCCCCTGAATCCCCCGAAAATGCTTTGATACGTCTTGTAATGCCTCCAAAATCCCCCTTAAACCCCCTCGGACCCTATGTAACGCACCTGAGAAGCTCCGAACCCCACGAAAACTCCTCCGTAACGCTTCCGTAACGCCTCTGAATCCCACCGAAAAGGCGCTGAAACGTCCTGAAATGCCTCCAGAATCCCCCTTAAACCCCCTCGGAACCCATGTAACGCACCTGAGAGGCTTCAAACCCCCCGAAAACTCATCCGTAACGCTTTCGTAACGCTTCTTAATCACGCAGAAAATGCTCTGAAACATCCTGAAATGCCTTCAAAATCTCCCTTAAATCCCCTCGGACCCCATGTAACGCACCTGAGAGGCGCCAAAACCCCCGAAACTCCTCCGTAACGCTTTCGTAACGCCTCTTAATCCCACCAAAAATAGTCTGAAACATTCTGAAATGCCTCAAAAATCCCCCTTAAACCCCCTCAAACCCCATGTAACGCACCTGCGAGGCTTCGAACCCCACGAAAAATCCTCGTAACACTTAAGTAACGCCTCTGCATCCCGCCAAAAATGCTCAGAATCGTCTTGAAATGCCTCCTGAATCCCCCTTAAACCCCCTCGGACCCCATGTAACGCACCTGAGAAGCTCCGAACACCCCAAAACTCCTCAGTAACGCTTACGTAACGCCTCTGAATCACGCCGAAAATGGTCTGAAACATCCTGAAATGCCTCAAAAAATCCTCCTAAACCAGAACCCCTAAAAACGCCTCCGTAACGCCTCTGGAACCAGCCTAAAATGCTCTGAGACTTCCTGAAATGACTTCGAAACCCCCTTAAGACCCACTCGGACCCCATGTAACGCACATGAGACCTTCGGAAACACCCAAAAACGAACCTGTAACTTTCCTTTGCTCTCCTCTATAAACACCCCTTGGCCGCCGTTGCAATAGTTCCCGTCATTATGAAATATTCTTATGCACAGTATTGGCTCCGAGTAGCTTTCCCTCTTTTTATGCAGGGCATAAAAAAAGGTGCATAAATTAAAAATGCATAAAAATAACATGCATAAAAAGAGGTTTTAGTGTATTCGAATAAACACTTACGGTCAAAATCATAATTTTTGACCATCCTATATACCATAGTGTCACGTCCTTGAATCTTATCTCCCAAGGACGTGGTTGGCTTTATAAAGTCAAGTCTAGTCTCGCCAGAATGGGGGAGTCACATACTGTAACTCAGGATCTCTATTCATCAATAATATATGGTCATGAGTTCAGTCGATACCAAGGTATCTCAGTGACAAACATGTTACTGAGATCACTTGCGTACCTTACAGCAAAAGGGTATACCACAATAGTTCTAAAATCTGGACGCAGTGATCTTCACCCGACAAACGAGAGATAATGTCACGTAGAAAGTGTGCCCGGAATTTAATTCAGGTTTCGCCCGAAATAGACGTGGGCAAGACGGAAACAGAACTCGGGCGACAATTTTACAATCTTATTATTTTCAGGAAATTATAGTTCTTTAACAATACATTTTCACGTGATATTAAAGCTAACTTATAAATTAACAAATGATACCAAATCGGCAATGCGGCATTGAATGCAAAGGCAATGCGGCAATGCGGCATGCGGTGCAAGAATAAACTCGATCATTATTGGTCGGTGCTTAGGAAGACGACAATTAAATAAAAACCCTATCCCACGTTTACCGAGCAGAGCAGTGGTGATAGCTGGTATAAGTTACTTGATCTATCCAACACTTTTGGTTTTTCATTAGAAGATTAGAAGATTAAATGTTACGGTCGCCATCTCATCCGCGAAAGCTTCCCATTGGACGACACGGATCAAGTACTTTTTTGGCTTCATTCAATTCTTCCTGAGAAGGATAGGTGGACACCGCAGCGGTGTTGTGTGGGAGTATTTCTTCCGACTATAGACCACTTCACGGCGAAATTCTATCTCTTTTACTCCTTCAGAGAGATTGAAAACAACAGGACCAGTACCTGTCAAATTTGACAGGTGTTGGTCCTGTTGTTTTCTAATTTCCCGTAGGAGAGAAAGAGAGAGATTTCTTGATGACGTCACCGTGCAATGGGCAATTGTTGATGAACCGGTGCACGTACACTAAAAAAAATCCAAACGTCGATGCTACGTGAAAAATCACGTAAGTTCTCGTTTTAGTCACTCAGCTTAGATTTACCGGACCCACTTGACACTCATGTTGCGCCTCAGTTAACGACACTGATGTTTTTAGTAACCCCACGTCTCCACTAGTCTGAAATGTCTTGCCATTTTGCTGCCAGAAAGAGAAAACGTAACAGAAATGATCAACACCGCTGCTTTCCATGCAAACAGCGAGATAACATTTCTGTCATGACACATCTGTCCAGCAAAATGGCAAGACATTTCTGTCCAGTGGAGACGTCGGGTAAGAGCTACGTGACTTTTCACGTAGCATATTTCCGCCTGAGTTTCACGTCAATGCTACGTGGTTATTGGGTGGAAATGAGTGCTCCACCACCACTCAGGCATGTAAACAATAATTTCTAACCTAACATTTTAGTTAGCAAGTAACAACAGCAGCCATCACTTTGTTTTCTTGAATATATACTTGTATATTTTTGTAATTATTTGTATTTTTTCGTGATGCATTGCCAAAATAACGTTGAATTTCAGGTGCCAACAGCACTGACCACAAGCATCAAGCCATGGAGACCAGATTATGCGAAGTTTTAGTGGATTAAAATTCATTCGTGCTTTTTTTGTTACGAAGTGCTGAATTTTTTTTATTCTTCAAATTAAAAGTGTATATTGGTATATAATTGAAATACATGTACATATTATATAAAAAGTTAACAATTTTTCTTTCATACAAAGATTTTGGAAAGAAAAGATAATTAAAAGAAAAACTGGCAATAATTATTAATGGTCTCCAGTAAAACTCATCTTAACTTCCACGTATTTGTTACTTAGTGTCTTAGTGACCTTGAGATACCAGGCATTGAGTTCCGTCACTCACAGTTCACGTAGTTGTTATGTGGAAAGTGCGATGGAAAAAATTTACGTATGTTTTCACGTACCATCGACGTGAAGAATTTTTGGAGTGTACGCTGCAGTTCGTAACAAACAAATCGCAGAGGAACTGTCATTTCTCGCATTAACCCGCCAGGACGAGTGATGAATAATCACCACCGGTGAATGTGACTGTTGTTCAGTGGCCTCTTTCGTTCTTGGTGGGCAAAACGATGCGGCTTGCCCCTTGAAAGATGATAACTGATACTGAGGAAGATTAATGGCATAAATGGCCCAAATGGAGGATAACGTGCCTCTGGAGTCGGCCTTCTGAGGAAGACTACAAGTGGTAGGCGAAATACGCGTGTCTATCAAAGGACGGAATTAAAAGGTACAAAAAAGCATTTACTCAATGCAAGAGGGTATTCTGCTTAGAGGGTTCGAAAAGTCGGTATAAGATCAATAAATTATTTATTCATGTTTTATTAATGTTTTGGGATCAGTTGGAAGATTTCTGACAGAATTTAAGAAAAAAATTTTAAGAAGTTTTCGTCAAAACTGAAGAAATTCAAACAAAGAATTACTTTAGATGTATTTTTAAAGCAAATGCCCGTAGTCATTTTTGAATGTATTATTGGCGACATTTATGTTGGAAAATATATTGTTGAAATCACAAGAAAACTATATGGCAGATAACCAAAACATAGGCCCACAGCTGTAAAGGCGTGGGTATTCAGCGTGGCCAGGGTAACGTCTTCGATTCCTTGTTGGTCCAGGAACTTTTCGTAAGGTAAGGGTATGCGGTATACCGAAAAGTTTCGCCAAATGCACCTCGAAACGAAATTCCGCGGAATTCCACGGAATTCAACCAGGCGAAATTTATGATTTTGAATTTCGTTTCGTTTCGTCAAATTCTAAAAATTTCGCCTCCAAAAAATATATTTTGACGAAATTAAACGGAATTCCGCGGAATGTCTAATAAATTTCGAAAACAAGTTCATTGTGTAAATGCCTTTTTTGAAAGAGTTTAATTTTTTAGTGGAACACATTTTAGGCCCCCCTACAAAGACCTTTTTTGATTATTACACATCAACTCTATGTTTCATATTGCTCAAATACTGTTTTAAAACAAAGAAATTTTTGTATGCTCATCACCAAGGGACCTTCGCATCCGCTCGGGCCTCGGGCAATCCTTGATCCGGGCCTGTGTATGACGGTTAAGCTCTTATTCCTTTTGTTAATAAGAAATCCCGTAGAATTTTCTGGCCAAATTATACATGTACGATTCATAAAGCTATAACCCTAGGCTAGTCCCGAATGATCTGAAGGTAGAACACACTTTTTAAATGTTTTTGGGAGTGGTTTTGTGATCCTTGGTCCTCGGTGAGAAGGGCATGCACATCAACCATAACATCAGGTCCGCTTAACATGTAGAATCTTGAGTCCAGTTTTATCTGGTAGAATTGTATTCCTAATATCTAGAGATTATTGTATTTATATTTTTAGAATTTGCGAATTGCGGATCGAGTTTGCGGATGCTTCAATGATTACCGCATATATTTCGTAAGCATTCTCTGTGAGTTTTACAGGGTATTTTCTGATAAATTCAATCATCTATCATTTCTTTGAAGCTTGTAGATTTCAAGCTTTCTTTAGCTTGATTGGTAAACATCTAGTAGTTGATGTTTCCACATCATATGCTTCATGTTTCTGATAAACAATCGATATTAGAGCATCTTACAGTAGAGGTGTGCGCCGATTTGAAATCTGTCGGCGGCGGCGTTTGGCGCTTTTTAATTCGGCGGCGGCGTAATCGGCGTGACGCCGAGAGCACTTTCGGCGGCGTCGGCGTGAATCGGCGTGGCCATAATTTTGACTTCTTTATCAATTTGATCTTGGCAAATCAATACTAGTTTTTTTTTATTTTTAATTAACTTACCTCAATCGTTTAAGATTCAACAAAATTTTTATAATTAATGTTTAAATTTATTTAGATTTTCCTTTGTCTTTTTAAACTTATCTTAACTCTTTCCTTCCCACGACTTTGAACGGCTATTCCTATGTCAAGAAAGCGTTTCCGAAAAAAGTGTTTGAACAAAAGTTATTGGAAATTGGCCAAATTTTTCAAAATTAACGAAAAATAGTTGTAAATCAATAGTATTTTGATTGTTTATCAGCAGTTACACTTTTGAAACAAGTAGTTAGGATTTACCTAATGAGATTCCAATCATATTCTAAAAAGTATTGCATCATATTTATCTAATTCCGCTTGTCTGGAGTTCGTCGAAAATCGATGGTGCTCTAGAGCAATCGTGGGAAGTAGAGAAGTATTTAATAATCATCAACAAGCTGCACGAGAAATGAAAGTTTTTTTTTTTATTTTTATTTTTTTGTATTTAAGATATTGTTAGAGTTTTGATACCCAAGATATCTTTCCAAATATTTATCTCCAAACTCCATTAGGACTTAAACTTCAAATTCCCACTGTAATCTACTTAGATTCCACTAGCAAGTTGCTCCAAATCTTGAATACTCATTGAAAAAGAAACATCTGTACAAATGACTTGATTTTTTTACGCAGTGAGATGTGCAAAACTCCAAGTAAATTGCTACAATATTGGCTGACTTACAGCTCAAAGTGGTCAGAATCGGTCCAGGGCTCTAATGGTCCTCCACCAAAGTTGGGTACTTATCTGAAATGTTTAGACATATTATACGAATCAAAATAA
The DNA here is from genome assembly GCF_035046485.1 of Aedes albopictus. Classification (NCBI taxonomy): domain Eukaryota; kingdom Metazoa; phylum Arthropoda; class Insecta; order Diptera; family Culicidae; genus Aedes; species Aedes albopictus. Next base: position 95,426,941 of record NC_085136.1, read on the forward strand.
AATCTACTTTCGCGACTACTTTCACCCGCAGTTAGAGATACGCGCGAGACAGTCGCCTAAGAAAACAGACCTGTTTTTAAATTTTCCATCATAGCGCTCTTTAATAATTATTGAAAAAAGGTCGCCACATGGCCGGATGATGTGATGACTGCTGCAACTGCACGTGACATTTGCACTGCGATTGAATTTTGTTCATCATTGAAGGCCTTGGAAAGTAGCCACCATAATTGTGTTTTGCTTGCAACGCACAATATCAAATTATATTTGAACACCCCTAGTCATTCATTCTGAATAACATGCATGCGAATAGGAATTCAATTGTAAGTTTTGTGAGGAGGTGTTTCCAAATTAGATCACCGAATTTGTGAGTAATTCTATTTTTCATGTGTATGTTTGTTCTAATAAATGTATTATTTTTGCATTTTAGCTTACCGAAGACAAATCCAATGTCGGGCTTGATGTGAGAAACGGTAGAAAAACGGCAGCCCCAGCAACAAACCTAAAAATGGAACTGTAGCAAATGAAGTCTTGAAGATGAGACTAAACCACGTATGTGGCAGTCCTAATCCCACCTAATGCATCTGAGAGGAGCCAACATCTATCGTGTATCCACAATGGAATCCTTTGTGGATACACAAATGTTAACATACAACATGTTGGATTCTTAAAGATGGCGTCCTCGCACCCTGGTGGACTAAACTAAAACACCGCCACGCCAACGCTAGAAAAAAAATTCAAACACGCAGCATCCATTTCCTGATCAATTTGATATAACTGCAAAATTCCGCGGAACTTTTTCGCAAATTTCGTTTCGTTTCGAAAAATACCGAGTGAATTCGGATTTCGTATCGATCTCACGAAACATTTTTGAATTTCGTTTCGTTTTGTACCGCATTGCGTCAGAAATTTCACATATCGTTTCGTTTCGTTTCGCTTTGAAAAAATCCCATACCGCATACCCTTATCGTAAGGGAAATTTCCTTTGACTTACTTGGATAGTAGTGTATCTTCGTACCGGTGTCAGTGGCGTAGCAAGGGGGGGTGCGGAGGTGCGGTCCGCACCGGGCCCCCGAACTCAAGGGGCCTCCAAATCAGTGAAGGTTTCTTACACTAGTTTGAATGAAGTTATTTAAATAGCGAAAGTTTGCTACAAGTATAAGTTCAATACTTGCAGATCTGCTGATAGGTATGTAGGGGCCCCTTCGTGAAATTTTGGAATGGGCACACAGATGACTTATTTGAAGTCCTATCATTAACAATTCGATGATTGCTCTTTGAACCTACAGGGGTCCCAAAATACAAGAAAAAATGTGCTAGAAATCAAAATATAATTTTACGAAATTCAGTATTGATATGGAAGTAAAATTCATGAGCATAATGAAAATGTCATAATAAGTATCATCCCAACTACAGGACCAAACATAGCTGTTCACTTAGCTTAAGGTAGCAGTTGAAATTCAGGGGTTTCATTTATTAAAGTTAAGATCTGAACACATGCCACGTCAAAACTGTAATAACAACAGTTTGTTGATAAGTTTTACTCTCGTATAAAAAATGCAATCAACGTATTCCAACTATTTCATCGAGTATTTCTTTCTACAAATTCCTTGAAGGGTTTCTGCGGGAATTCCTTCAGTTAAGGTCCTTGTCTCTGGGGACATCTTTTACGATTTATCTAACTCCTGGAGTTCTACAAAAAATCCTCTAAGAATAACTTCAAAACTTTTTTCAGGGATTACTTCAGAAATTTTGCTAAGCATTGATTTTGGAAAGCTTACAATGATGCATTCTTTCAGGAACTCCTCCAAGCATTCCTACAGAAACTTCTCAAGAAATCCTTCAGGAATTCCTTCAAGGATTTTTTCCGGCATTTCTTCAAACATTCGTTCAGGACTACCTCTTCGAATTTCTTCATAAAATCCTACAAGGATTATGTCATGAAGTCCTTCAAGGAATCCCTCAGATGAACCTTAAGGAATTTCTAATAGGATTCCTTAAGATATTTATCCAAATCTTGTAGGAGTTCCTCATGGGAATTATTTTTCATGAATTTCGGAGATCACGCTTGGAGCCATACCTGAATGGTCCTTGGAAGATTTTCTAAAGGAATTGTGGAGGTATTCCCGAAGGAATTCTTGTAGAAATGTTTGCAAGAATTTTTGGAGGAATTTTTCAATAGAATCTTTGTCTCGATGAATTCCAAGACGTATTCGGAAAGAATCATTGGGTTGAGTTTACAGGTATCTTTGATGACATTCTTGAAGGATTACTACAGTACTATGTAGTAGTACTAGAAGTACAATGAGTACATTGAGGATTTAGGTAAAGAGTTCCTGAAGAAATTTTGAAAGCAAACAGATTGTTGGAAGAACTAATGATGACATGCCTATTATTTCTCAAAGAAATCAATGGCGGAAACCTCAATGAATTCCTCTCAAATTCTTTGGAGCAAATCGAAAAACAAAAAAGATCCTGTATATTTGGAGGAATTTATGCAGGAGGCCTTGGAGGAAATTCTGTATATTCAAATCCTTTAGGGAATGTGTTCATACTTGTAGGATTATCTGAAGGAAAACTTTAAAAAATCCTTGAACGAATCTTTGTATTGTAGCTTGAAAAAAAAAAATCCTTGGAGAAAAGATTAAATCTTCACTGAACTTCCATAAAGGATTATTGAACGAACTGTGAAAAGAACTTGAAAAAATCGCATATGGAATTTTTGGTCGATTTCCTACAGCAATTATTGAAGGAATTCTGACGAAATCCCTGCAGGTATAACTAAAGAGATGCTTGAACAAATTCTTAAGAAATCCTTTGAAGAACTTCAAGAAAAACCGTTTGAGGCATTGCAAAAAGAAATTCTTGTAGATTAAAAAAAAAAGAATTTCTAAAGGATTCAAGAAAACCCGTTTGAGGCATTACAAAAAGAACTTCTTGGAGATTTTTTTTAAAAAAAGAATTCCTAAAGGACTCTTCTCCAAAATTGCTGAAGTGATTATTTGAGGTAGCCCCAAAAGAATCATTTGTGGATATCTTAAAAAAAACTTTTTATAGAATTCATGGGAATACATACAGGGTGTTAGGTTCGTGAGTGCAAACTTTTTAAGGGGCGATAGAGGATCAAAAATGGTGAAAACAATTGTTCTACGCATATGGCAAATCTCAACCGTTACGTAGTTTACATTTTTTTTACTTTTATTGCCTTAAACTGGCTATAACTTGTTGCAATTTTTATACTCTTATTTGAAAGATTGTTGAATTTTTTTTATCAAATCACATCTTTGGATTGATTGGTTTAGTTAAATAAATAAGTTTTCTAGAGCAAATAGCTCGAAAGTAGTGTGTTTTAATTTTTTTTTCAATTATCTTTGAAAAAAGCATAATAATTTTAAATTCTTACTTAGGCAAAATTGTGGCCCTTGTTCCACTCTACAGTTCGTTTTATGACCCCAAACTTCTAGCTCTTATGGTTTTCTTGCAATTTTGATTTAAATGTGCGGCACAGTGAGCAAAAAAGAGCTTACCTTGACAGTTGCAAATTTATGATCTAGAATGCGATCTTTTAATCGAAATTGCAAGAAAACGATAAGAGATAGAAGTTTGATGTCAAAGTATGAATTGTAGAGTGGAGCAGGGGCCACAATTTTGCCTAAGAAAGAATTTACAATTATTACGCATTTTTCAAAAATAATTGACAAAAACAAATAAAAACACACTACTTTTGAGATATTTGCTCTAGAAAACTTAGTTATTTAACTAAACCAATCAATCCAAAGATGTGATTTGATAAAAAAAATCAACAATCTTTCAAATAAGAGTATAAAAATTGCAATAAGTTTGAGTTTAAGGCAATAATAGTCAAAAAATGTAAAGTTCAATAAGGCGCTGTCCATAAACTACGTAGACTTTTTTTGGGCCATCTCAGACCCCCCCCTCCCCCCTCGTAGACTTTTGGCCATACAAAATTTTCGAAATTTGTATGGAGCGTAGACTTTGGCCAGACTCCCCCCTCCCCCCCTAAGAGTCTACGTAGTTTATGGACAGGCCCTAACTACGTAACGGTTGAGATTTGACCATATGCATAGAACAATTTTTTTCACCATTTTTGATATTCTATCGCCCCTTAAAAAGTTTGCACTCATGAACCCAACACCCTGTATAATTGAAGAAATTGCTTCCGAAACGCATGGAGGAATTTGTAGCAACTTTCGAAGGAAATCTTAGAGAAATTTGTAAAGAAGTCCTTGAAGTAAGTCCTAAGTCGTAAAATATATTCAAGAAAAAGTTCTTGGAGTTCCTCACTTGGAACAAATGCTTCATGAAATCGTAATAATCATTTTTAAAAGTTTCGTGAAGGGAATCCGGACGAAACTGGTGTTCCTGATGGAAACCTTGTAAGAATACCTGAAGGATTCATTGAAAGAATCACAGTAGCATTTTCTGGAGGAATTTCTGTGAGAATTCTGGAAGGAAATTTATTTTATTTTTTTATTAGAATTTCTGATGTATTTCTTCGGAAATTTTTTTTTTGGATTTTTTTCACCAATTACTTTGGAAATCCGTGCAGCAATTCGTTAAGGAATATCTTGATCCCTTCAGCAAATACTCTAAAAAATTTCTTCGGAAATTCCTTTGGGAATTCCCTAAGGATTTTTTGTCTGATTTCATTCTGCATTATTTCTAGAAAATTTCTGTGGCTATTATTTTGGAAACTTTTTTGGCTATTGTGTCGAAAATTGAGTGCGCTATCCCTTTGATAAAAACTCTCAATTTTTTTAGGATCTCTGTTAGAAGTATCATTGAAAATTTCTGCGGCAAATCTTTTGAGAAATTGTTAGGCAATTCCTTTGAAAACTTCTTTAATGAACTCTCGGCAATGCTTCAGCAATGACTTCACAAACTTCTAATTTTTATTTCTACGAAAACTTCTTTAAAAATATTGTCTGCAACCTTTTGCTGTTTTTTTTTACTATTCATTTGAAAAATCATCTGATAATTACTTTGGGAATAACTTTAACACTCTTTTGGAAACTTCTTCGCCAATTCATATGGAAATTGATTGGTTAATTCATTTGGCATTTTTTTTCGGCAATCCCTCTGGATTTCGTTTTGGTAGTTCTTCTGATAATTTCTCGTCAATAATATTCGAAATTGATTTTAGTTATTATTTTTGAAGTTTCGATATTCTTTGGGCAATTGCTTTGGAAATTTATCAGGAAACTCCTACGGGATTTCAGCAATTTCATTGAAAGTTACACCGGCAGTCCCTTTGCTAATATACCTGAAATTTACGTTTGTTTTTATTTCAATAGTTCCTTTAGACATTCATTCGATAGGTACTTTTAATTTAATTTAATTTAATTTTAATTTAATTTAATTTAATTTTAATTTAATTTAATTTAATTTAATTTAATTTAATTTAATTTAATTTAATTTAATTCAATTTAATTTGACTTAATTTAATTTAATTTAATTTAATTTAATTTAATTTATTAATTCCTTTCCTTTGGTAATTCCACTGGATTTTTATTCATAATTCTTTACGGAATTACGTCTGTTATGCAGCTGGTTTTTGTCTGGTTTTGCAGTTCTATGAGATACACTCTTGCGAATAAAAAAAATCCAAGAATTTAAAACGGAACGGCCGAAGAAATTCGCAAAGGAATTACCTAAGGAATTTCCAAAAGAATAAGGTGATTACCGGAGAAGTTTACAAACAATATCCTAAGAAAATCACAAAGCAATTTCTAAAAATGTTTTTTTTTTTTATTTATTGAAAAAAAATCTTACGTTTTTTTTTTTAATTTCTCATGAGGAGTTCTTGAATCCTTGAATAAATTATTAGAGGAATTTCTTAAGCATTTCTAGCAAAAACACTCAAATCCTCTGGAGGAATTTGTGTAAAAATCTTGCTGAAGTTATTATATAAATACATGAAGAAATCCTTGCATGAAGAATGCCCGAAAGATTTGTTGGAAAAAAAAAATAATTTGTGAAATACTTGGGGACATCAGTTTAACCCTTCAGGACGCGCGCCGTTGTAAAAAGTACAACAATGCCAAAAAAAAAAACCTCGCTCGTCGTATACAGCGCAAGCAGAGTGCATTTTTAGGCTCGAACAGGCGCGCGTCCTGAAAGTTTAAGTAAGAATGAATGAAATCAGTTGAGAAAATTCTAAGAGAATACTTAATAAATTTTGAACGAATCTTTGGAGAAATCGTAAGAGAATTTATTGGATGAACTACTAAAGACATCTTTAGAAATAATTCCTGAAGAAACTTTGGGAGGGATTTCCACAGGCCTCTTTGAAGGAATTTCTTTAAAATTTTGAATAAAACCTTGGAAGAATTCCAAAAGCGAGTCCTGGAAAAATCCCAAGAGTAATCCTCGGTAGAATTCTTGGAGAAATTGTTAAATAAATTACACAAGGAAACCTTTCCGATTGATGAAACCCTTGCAGTAGCTTCTAAGAAGATCCTTGAAGGAATTCTGAAAAAAATTTTTGTTAATTTTCGAAATATTGGTGAAATATTTAAGAAATCCTTGGAAAAAATCCCGTAGGAATTTTTAAAACGATTCCTGAAGAATTCCCTATGGATATCCTCTATGAAATCTTAATCTTGCATTAATCTTGTAATCAGTTTCGTACCTTTTAATTCCGCCCTATGTTGCTTATCCTTTGACAGATACGCGTATTTCGACTACCACTTGTAATCTTCCTCAGTGTCAGTTATCCACTGAAGAAGTCATCGCATTCATCCCGCTTAGGCCGGAACAAATCTCATTTTCTTCTTTTGTCACAGTGCTCGTTGACTCGTCAAGGGGGGGTATGATAAATAATAAATGCTTTTGATGAAAAAATACCCAAAACAATTAGGCAAAATCGTTAAACTCATCGGATTTGTTAAGGAATTTTCTGAGCGACTCTAATTTTACCCTTAAATTTTTAAATTTCTTGTAAAATTTATTTGTGTCCCCCCTCAAAATGTTGAATTCCAACCAAAATTTTCCGAGGGGGCGGTGACATAAGAGTAAATCGAAATTTGTGTCAGCCTTATATACCAAAATCCTACCGCTACTATTGTTTTTTTTAGGTAACAATAGTAGCGGTAGAATTTTGGTATATAAGCGGGGTGAATGCGATGACTTCTTCAGTGGATAACTGACACTGAGGAAGATTACAAGTGGTAGTCGAAATACGCGTATCTGTCAAAGGATAAGCAACATAGGGAGGAATTAAAAGGTACGAAACTGATTACAAGAGGGTATTCTGCTTAGAGGGTTCGAAAAGTCGGTACAAGATTGCATTAATCACTTAAAAGATGCTTCTAGGCATTCTTAAAGAATTCCTGAAGAAAGTAGCAAAACAGTCTTAGGAGGAATCCTTGGAGTAACATGAGAATATTTTTTTATTCGATAAGATAGGGCATCTGTTCCTTTACTATTTAAGCATATACGCTCCAATTTTCATCCTACTCAAATCAAAGGAATGAAGTGCTTTTTGTCTTGTTTCTTTTTTTTTTGTATTTTTTTTAGAAGTGAGCACGAATGATAACAAAAATTACGTTATCATCGATTCCGTAATCGTTTTGTTTTCGAATAGGATTCATTTGTGAATGTAGGATTATTAAGGGCATGTTGACCCTACCAGGAGTTCTCAGAGATTTTTTTAAACGATTTTTTCGGAGGAATTTCTAGCGGAATCATTAATAACCTGGTAAAAGAAGGTCTCGAAAGAACTTTGAAGGAGTCTTATGAAAAATCACAATAGATTTTTTTTTGAAATAGTTCCCAGAGAAATGTTAGCAAAAATTCCTGTAGGAATCCTTGGAAAATGTCCTTGAGTTGATGGATATTAAAGAATTCGTTGGAGGAATTCAAGAAGGATTTTTCGAAAGAATTTCTACAAAACTCCTACGAAGCTCCTCTGAGAATTTTCTTAGAGGAACTTAGGAATTTCTGAAGGAATCCTTGAAATCCTTCTGAGCATAACGTGATTTTATTGCGTTCCAATTCCTTTGTGTTGCCGGTTAAATTAACTAAACAGTTTTAATTTCCGTGGATAGAATGACAATTTAATCGATAAAATGACAGTTCGCCCCGAACAAAAAAAAAATCCCCATACAATCTTTAAATGGATTTCAAAAATAGTTCCCGGGCACCAAAAATGATGAAATTTTGGACTTCGACTATTTTTTGGACGGAGATTCCGATTATGAAATAATCTGGATATCCCTACAGAACCCGATTTCGATTTTATTTTTTCGGAAAAATATGTGGTTCCAACAAATCTTTGGATAATTTTTTGTAGCAATTTTCTGGAATCTTCTAAATGAATCCTCAACGATATTATTATGTTTCCAGTTCAAAACCGAATTAGCGAAATTTTTTCTTTGACTTCCGCTGCTTATGTCTTGCGTTAAAAACAATGTCGGAAGTGGGGCGCTGTATAGAGCACCAGGTGTACAATACAGCGCCCCACTTCCGACATTGTGTTTGACGCAAGGCAAAAGCACCGGAAGTCAAAGAAAAAATGTCGCTAATTCGGTTTTGAACTGGAAACATAATATTGATAGAAACCCTGGCTTAAGTGTAGAATTAGCTATAAGTTAAAATACACATTAATAAAAACAAAAAAAAAAAAAGAAACCCTGGTGGACTTCCTGAACAAATGTTTCGAGAAATCCTTGATGAAGCCTTTGCAAGAATCTTTTGAAGTACTTTGAAATATTTCTGAAAACATTCTCGGAAACAACACTGTAAGAATTCCTGAAGGAGTGCTTATAAAAATACTGAATGACATCCTTGCATTAACGACTTGAAAGATTCTTGAAGATAAATTGTTCGTCAAGAGAGATTTTTTTAAAAAGAAAACGGTAAAGCAATCTTTGAATTGATCTTTGAATTCCTTAAGGATTACTTAAGGTACAATTCCCAAATAATTTGTTAAAAAAAATCGACATAATTCTTAGAAAAAATCTTACGTTCATTGATGGATTTCATTGGATTTTGTCATCTTTTTGTACAAAATACAACAGGCGATCATTCGAGAGATTTATCATTGTAAAATATGTACATCTGTCATTTTCATGGGGGCCCACGAATTTTGTTCCGCACCGGGCCCCCAAATTCCTAGCTACGCCACTGACCGGTGTGACATACACATGTGAAATGGCCATTGGAAGAGGAAACTCTCAGTTAATAACTGTGAAAGTTCTCATGGAACACTAAGCTGGGAAGCAGGCTTTGTCTTAGTAAAGACGTTACACCAACGAAGAAGAAGAAGAAACCCCAATATTCCAGGACAGAAACAAATTCAACAGAAATTCTGCAAAAAAATCACGGTCTTCGTTTTTGTTTTGGTGATGAAGAAAATCATATAGTAGACCAAACCAGAGTTTCCACCATCAAAGTTTCCTGCAAGAATATTTCATGAACTTTTACTATCATTTTTTCTAGGAATATCACAAGATTTTTTTTTCCAACAGATTAATTAAATTCGAAAAGAGTCGAATAGGATCGACAGCTCATGAACATGTTTCTACGAAAATTCTTTCAAATATGGAATGGAATCGTTTTAACGTTTCAGTAACGTGCAAAGTTACGCCAATTACTCAACGGGTCTTATTTATCACTCAAACTAAACCTCTACTCAAGGAACATTCACTGGTGTCACCTGATGTACTTAATTAAATTTAAACACTTGTTACTTAACACTCCTGGTGCCGGGTGCTGAAACAGTCAACAGGATAGCACCTTTCATGTTCTCTGCCGTCACCTGATCCGTCACAAGGCACATACGTGAGCAATCATTTATTTCCCTATGCTCTTGCTAGTTTTATTAGCTAGAGACAAGTTTTCACCGACAGTGTCACATCAGTATGGTTGTAGGTATCTCTTAGCAAATAGACACACAGCCTATGATTTTGTACAATGTACATATCTTGGCAGAGCTCTAAGCACAAACATTTGCCTTTTCCTCTAATCTTGCTCTTCCCAGAATGGTCTCCATAAGATGTTTGCTCGTAGCTCTTCAAGTGAGGCTGGGGAGCCTCATCATGAAGGCAGACGAGATGAGGCAACCAGAAAAGTTTTTATTTGTCTTAACAGCTATTCTAGTCCACAGCACAGCAGTCAGTCACTGAAGAGCAGTTATTGTAGCAGCACCATCTACTCTCACTGCCACTGTTGGGAGGCCCATGCCATCTCTCACGAGTGAAGTTGGTTTGCCCTCTGATGTGGTTTCGGATGATGAAAGTAGAATCTTATAAACAGCAAGTTTTCCTATTTGATGAGCAACGCAATGTAGAAAAATAAGATGGAACATAGCTACGACCACCGCACCGCCGACGGCGATGGAGTTGTAAGTCTTCCAGGACATACGAGGCTTTCTTGTTCAGGGAATTCATGTGCCATTCTGCTTGCCCAACCCAGCAAAGTAATCAGAAGATTTTCTAATTTTGGGAACCGTTACACATGTCCCTCAACGGATGCTCCTGGTCGATCGATCCGGTAAATGAAATTTTCATTCTGAATTCCCCCCTTTCACAACCGAAGTGCTCTTCAGCTTAACAACATTAATTCCGCCAATCAGGTTCTCTAATTATGGGAATCGATTCATCCGGATAAATCCAGCTTCCCATCATCCCCCACTATCACCGTCGCGTCGTCAGCTAGGAATCAGCTGAATCAAACCAGCAGCCCCAGTCCGCCCGCGTGCTTCAATCAAGAGCCCTGTTGTTTCCAGTATTATGGTTTTCATTGCGCGCTTCAACGGAAACGGCAGGAGCAGCAAAAGCAGTAACGCGGTACCTAGCATTGGTCACTGACTGCCATCGACGAAAAATACAGCAAAAGTTCAATGAAAAGCTTTCAAAGTTCGAGTGGAGCCGTTGAAGTGGATCTTTTTTTTCCGTTTGGGAGTGCAGCTTGAATCTGCTGTTCGATCTATTCATCTAAAAAGTTAAGCATCAGAGAATGCTATAATAAAGTTGCACACAGAGTGCTGTTAAATGTCACGAGTTTCACGTGACTCTGAAAACTTAATTCGTTATAATCGCGCTGTTACATGTCGGTAGCGGTTGTCGCAATTATCTGTGAATAGCGTTACGGACCAACTGTTCCGGTGGTCCGTAATCGGCGAGATTCGGCTGCGCATTGCTAGAATTCATCGACAGGAGGAGAAAATCGGCCGCCGGTTCAATACACGCCGACTGGAAGACGCTGCGATGAATATGTCCTTCGCCGAGGAGCTGGAGAACCGCGCTGCGGATATTCCGAAAAGTGGAAGCGTATAAGGTCAATGTAGTGCCATCTATGCAAAGTAGTGGTCCACAGATGATACCTGGAGGAAGATAGAGCAGCGAAGGAATGTCAAAACCACGATAGAGCGAGCGAAAACACGAGGAGCCAAAGCCGTAGCACGTCGGCACTGTTCGGGCTGTTATGCGGCTCAGCGATGGCCAATCGAGCAGTTCACGCAGATGCAGGACTGAATGACGACCGTGTGGACAAAGCGAAGGCCGGTGGCAATAGCGGGTGACTTTAATGCCTGTGCCGTGGAATGGGGAAGCCGTTTCACGATCCAGCGGTGTCAGATCCTGCTAGAGACACTGGCCATACTAGATGTCGACCTGGCTTATGTCGGTGCCAAGAGTACCTTTAGTCGTAATGGTGCGGAGTCGATTATTGACGTAACTTTTTGTAGTCCTGGCCTAACAAGTAGTTCGGACTGGAGAGTAGACGATAGCTACACTCACAGCGATCACCAGGCGGTTCGGTAAAGTATCGACTACAACAGCAGCAGGCAGCGGGTAGACGAAGGGGCGACTAGATCAAGGTCAAGCCCTCGTAGATGGAAGATATCATACTTCGACGAAGGGGTATTTAGGGAAGCGCTCCGCCGTGAGCGAAACCTTCTTGGTTTAGACGGCGACAAGCTGGCAGCGATGCTCTCGCGTGCGTGCGATGATGCGATCATGCCTAGCCGAGTCCGCCCTAGAAATGGGAGACCACCGGCTTACTGGTAGACTCAAGCGATTTTGGACCTGCGCCGCGCTTGCCTACGGGCTAGGCGGCGGATGCAGCGAGCACGATCTGAGGAAGAGCGAAACGAACGGCGGGTGGTGTTCGCCGCTGCAAAAGCCGCGCTGAAGACCGAGATAAGGGCAAGCAAAAAGGCTTGCTTCAATAATGGTATCTGTCAAAGTGCCAATGCGAATCCGTGGGGTGTTGCCTACAGGATCGTGATGGCCAAGACAAGAGGTGTAATGGCTCCTACAGAGCAATCCCTGGAGATGTTGGAGGGGATCATCGAGGGGCTTTTTCCGCACCATTATCCTAGTCCTTGGCCTCCTTTCATACGACAGCCGGGAACTGGGGCTGACGATGAGGAGAGGGTCATCAATGTGAAACTTTCGGGGATATCATAGTCTTTTAGCGCATGTAAGGTCCCAGGTCCGGACGGAATTCCTAACCTAGCCTTAAAACTAGCTATTGCAGAGGCTCCCGAGATGTTCAGGTCTGCTATTCAGAAATGTATGGACGACCAGAAGCTTGGAAGAGGCAGAGCCTGGTTCTATTGCCAAAGACGGGTAAACCACCCGGAGACCCATCCGCATATAGATCAACACGGCGGGGAAGGTGCTCGAAAAGGTCATTCTCAATAGAATAATGAGACACACCGAGGGTGTGTAAATTGTCTCTCGAGCAGCCAGTTCGGCTTCCGGAAGAGAAGGTCGACCGTAGACGTTATCATGTCCGTTACAAAAAAAAAACTAGATAGCGCTCCAGCGCTAGCGTAAGAGAAGGAGGATTCGCTACTGTGCAGAAGTGACTCTGGATGTAAGGAACGTGTCCAATAGGGCCAGTTGGCCGGCTTTTGCCGATGCGCTCCTGCGTCTGTGGCCATTTTTATTAACTGCGTCTGTGGATACCCGGACACCAGTAGAAGATTCTCGGAAGTTACTTCCAGAATCGAGTACCGTAAACTGGGGTGTAGTTGATCAGTGGGATGAACCTGATCACACAAATACCCACGGATATGGACTTTCAAGGAAGCAACAATTATATTTTAGCCATTCGCAATCTAATGACGAACCATTATAATGGAATGGTAACTTCCTTGAAAGTCGATATCCGTGGGTAATTGAGTGATCAGGTTCACCCCACTGATCAACTACACCCCAGTTTACGGTACTAGTTTACGATACAAAGGAAGTGCTTTCACATAACTTCAAGAGTCTCGCAAGGTTCCATCCAGGGTCCGGTGTTATAGAATGTCAGGTACGACGAGGTATTGAGGTTAGAGTTCCCGATGGAGGTGGAGATCGTAAGCTTTGTTGACGACATTACGCTGGAAGTCTACGGTGAATCGATCGAAGAAATGGAGTTGACCACTGCCCACTCGATTAAGGTTGTGGAGGCGTGGATGAGATCCAGGAAACTGGAGTTGGCTCACCACAAAACTGAGACGATGGTTGTGAACAACTGAAAGTAGGAGCAGCAAGCGGTAATCAGTGTAGGCGAATGCACTATCACGTCGAAGCACTCCGTCAAACACTTGGGTGTGATGATCGACGCGTCGATAAGCTTACCTTCGGTAGCCACGTTTATTACGCCTGTAAAAGAGCCTCCACAGCTATAGTGGCACTGTCCCGGATGATATCCAATAGCACTGCGGTGTACGCCAGTAAGCTCAAGCTTCTGGCTAGTGTCGCTACGTCCATACTAAAGGTATGGCGGCCCGGCGTGGGGCACGGCGCTCAGTACCGAAAGCTACCATGGTAATGCGAGGTATGCACTTCAAGCGGAATCGCTCAAGTAATTTTCGTTCAGTGCATTATTTTTCCGTTACCGGAATGGTCAAGAAATTTAACACAGCAAGCCCCATTTGATTTGACGTTTCGTTTCAGCTCCGTACTAGGATCCGGAATAAAGCGACGCTTTATTATTTTTTGAGCGATTCCTTGCCTGAATTTTCCACGCATCGAGATAGGCCAAGAAATTTCTTGCGATCAGCGTACTACCCATAAGCTGGAAACAGGCTGATGTGCCTGAGAATTGCGAGCGCGTACCGTACCGTGTCTCACGATGAGCTCTGCGTCATCATTAAGGTACACCGGGGCAAGTTGAAACGGGTGGGGCAAGATGAAACGCAAAGTTTTGAAATAGTTTTCAATACATTTTAGAAATTTTTCTTTCGTTAAAAGATTGTTTGAATCAAAAACTATGTGTTATGGCATTCAAGCTGTTCACAATCATTGGATAACTTCATGTTTCCCCGCTGTTTCATCTTGCCCCACCCGTTTCAACTTGCCCCGGTGTACCTTATTGGTATGGTGCCTAATAAGCATCCTTATCAGGGGGGACATAAAGTGCTTCAAAATACGCGGCACAAGAGGCATACGCAGGACTGCCCGGATGGCTTCTATGATCAACTGACAATGCGCGTGGGATAGTTCCACCAAAGGAAGGTGGACCCACAGGTTGATACCGAGGGTAGGCAGTTGGATTAACAGGCGCAATGGTGAAGTAACATTCCACCTGACTCAGGTCCTTTCAGACCATGGCTGCTATCGACAGTATCTACATCGTTTCGATCATGCGGGTTCTCCGGAATGTTCGGTTTGTGCTGATTTTGAGGGAACGGCGGAACGCGTTTTGTTCGCACAATGTGTGACTGCATTCTTGACACTTCCGGGAGGACACAACTCCGGACAATCTTGTCCAGAGGATGTGTAGGGATTAGTTTTGCTGGAATGCCGTTCCAATCCAACGGATATCACCCACATCATCTTGGAGCTACAAAGGAGATGGCGCGTGAACTCGGATAATGGCTAGTGCAGACGCTATACAAGAGGTGGTTCAAGGGTTCAAAGTCGGCTACGTAGGTCATACCGGTGCACTGCGGTCGAAATCGACTCTTTCAGCGAGTAAGTGCCCACGGGGAGAACATCCTGGTAGCGTTTCTGTCGTGGTGTCGATGTACTAAGTGGATCCGAGCCCGCGGTTGGAAAGGGGTCCTCAGTAAGGGGCCCAGGCAAGTGGAGGCCCTACGGTCAGCAACTTTCTGAAACAGCCAATAGGGCCTTAAGGGTAGTAATACCCTTGCCTTCAGCAGGTCAAATCGTGTAGCACGTCAGCACCAGTTCTTGATTAACTACAGAACCACTCGAGAAACTGACTAAGCACCAGCGTGATATCTTGGTGGACTCTCCAAAGCGAGTAATCGATGTTTGTTGCTGCAGGCTACGCAGCTCACCTTGAGGGTGCAATGTGCACAAGTCCCTCTCGGAAGCAATGCCTTCTTGCTAGTTACGAAGAAACGTAGGGTTTGGCGAGCAAGGGAAAGTGTTTAGTGGATCGAGGAGAGAGTAGCCCTGGCTTCCCAACTAACAATCGCCAGCCGCAAACAAGCATGCATGCTGAATTGTTGCTTTATAATAGTTATTATAGCTGAACTAAAATTATGCTGTACACATTACTGTACAAATGCTTTTTCAACTGAAAAAGTAGCCAATGTTCAACTTTTCGTATTGGTATTAACAATGATAATTTCAAACACTTTTCAAGCGTTTAATAAGATTTTTATTCGACGCGCAGTAATTCCTTTACAACATAGTTTAACAAGACTTTTTTCTGCTTCTTGTTAAGTTCGTGTAAAAAATAGGACATGTATTGCGATTTTTTTTCGACTTAGACTTTGATGCAATAAATTTCGTCGTACTCATATTTCGCTTTCGATTTCGCTGTCAATCTCAGTCGCAGGGTTTTTGCAACTCCCCTCCCCCCTCTGTCACGCATTTCCCTATACCCAATACACGTACTGTCACACTTTTGTAGACCCCCCCCCCTCCTCCCCCAAATGTAGGACGTAATTTTTGAACGTTCCCCTACCAGTTGTTTATGTTTTCATAACAAAATCAGCTGGTTTCGCCTGAATCGGGGAAAGACGGTGAAAATGTGTCATAAATGTTAGGTTAGTACCATATTAGGGCGAGCTCAATTTCGTCGCCAAAGTCTGATTATTCGTAAAAAATACAATATCTGTATAATGTGTTTTTCACAAGTCAAATAAGCGCTTTCGTTTCATCATACTTCGACTCAGAGTACATGATGCAAAACACGTGTTTTTTACCGAACAACAGCTGAATTAATCTGTTGTTCAGTCGTTAACCATAATGATGTGCTAATTCACCACTGCTTTATAGGAGTCAGAGTCTGATCATTATTAAACCACGGGAAGTTTATGTTTTGATTTGAGCGCTGCAATTCATCATCTCTAGGATGGCGCAGATACGAAGGCATGCGGCTGGCAATCGAGGGGTCTCGAGTTCGAATCTGGATTTAGGTAAATTTATGTGTAGTTATTATTTCACAATATTTGTTCACAGCATTAAGTTCCAATCATTAACTCTCGTTGAAATTGAAAAATTTTGCATTTTTTTTATTTTTAATCATTTTTGCTAAAGCTGAATAACAGCTTTACTATATATTTGTAAAACGATTTAACAACAAACATTTCAGTTGGTACACAACACTATGCTTTAAAGTTTCTCCAAATTTGTGTGAACAAAACCCGAACAAAGGTTGTGCCTGAAAATTATCCAAATGTTATTCAGCATCATGCTGAATCAATTCGTCGTGAAGGTGCTTGTAAAATGAGTGATTGTTAGTTGGGTTTTTCTTTTGTTGTACAATATGGTCCTAACCCCACACTACCTGGACCTTCCTGTTCGGGTGTCTGTGGAGCAGATGCCCCCCCATGGTTTAGAATAAAAAAGGACGTGAGTCAGCGGCCCCCTTACATGGGTAACAGACATACTGTTGTGAGCCACTCGTAACCTGGAGAACAGACACTCCGTCTTGAAGAACTTGAAAAGTTATCTTCGAATTTCAACCGTTGGTGATAATGTTGGGAGGAAATAGCGTTCAGCCTTGAGAGGAATAACTCAGAAACGAATTCTTAAGCTTTCATCCGACGTTTCGGTTGTAGCGGCCAGGGGCCCGCTCGGAGTCTGCTTCTTGTTTCCGGCCCGGATTTTTAAACAAGTGGCTTAAGCGCCACCTCCTAGGAGGACCACCCGTCGTTTTCTACGATGCCCGGCTAAATACTGACCGAAGAGTCAGCTTCGGAATAATCAACAATGCGCGGGAACAAGCGAGCAGACTCATCATACAAGGACTCTACTTCAATAGCGGAAGCCACACAGACATAACCAACAAATTCCCCCAAACGACCGATATCCCAGAACTCGACCTTATCATGTTCTCATCACGGGCAAAGATTCCCCAACCACTTCAATCCCATTCCGTTTTGGAAGATGGATGTTACAACAAGACGGACCAAAAAAATACGGAACGAAACGTGAAATGTACTTGAACTTTCTTAACGATCACTAACTAACACATGTTTTTTGAGGAAAACAAGAACTATATATTCAACATTTATTCAATTTGATAACCTAGGATAATCATGGCCTGAATCAATTTGATAACCTATGCATTTCTACGGTCGCGTCCGACCGGCCTTCCTTCTTCTTCCCCTTTCCAAACTATGGCCCTCTCTTGTGCGGTTGTGGTCTACGCTAGCGCTTTTGTGTGTGTAGGTGCTAATTCACTTGCATGCAAAATTTAGTGGAACGTACTCACGAGCTTTCGATCGGGTGCTTTCTACGACGACGCCGATGACGTTGACGATAGTGTCGACGATTGGTAGATCGGTACCTCTACGGTGAATTCGATTCACGGCCACGCACGAGCTTCGTGGAGTGTTTCTCGTGCTCGTGACCAAACGAGCGGACGATTGGCGAATGTCGCTTGCCTTCGGAGTGCGTTGGTGACGTTCGCGACTCCCTTCCGGCCTGGAATCGCCGGGCAAACTTTGGCCCCAGGACGCAGGGTGGATGCGCGACGTAAGGTGGTGGGCGAGACGCTCTCGTTCTTCGCTTTGTGCGATGTACGTGCTATTTTTGGAGTAGAGGTATAGCCGTCGCTCGCGCTTGGCTAGATGACACAATTAGCACATAAAATACCACACAACACAAGTCGTTTACCTTTGAACTTGGTACTCGGGTTCAACACGCACAATTCACCGCACAACCTAGCTATTGAACTTTTGGTCTAAACGGGGATACACAGAGACAATTAATACTCGTTGAAGTACTCTTCACGTTTAAGTTAACTCACAAAATCACACCACGGGAAAGACACTACTTCGCGATCCTTCTTCTACCACGATCTGGGACAAAGTGGACGAGAATATCTTTGTGATTCCTCAGATAGGATCTCACGGTATGGTTCCCGGAAATGGAAGCCCGAAGGTCTCCGTTGATCAGGTCTGTATGATTTCGGATAAAGAAATCTCCCTTGCCTTTGAATTGTCTTTTCATCTCATTCCGTTACAAAGTCAACTATTCAGAAGCTAACTACTTCGGGGTTCTCTAACAAGGTAACGAGAGCACGAACAGTGATACTCATTACAGCGTGTGCTTGCGTAGCGGATAACCTATCTACGCTTCAGGAAATTGTATGCAATTGTTGGTATCATTTTGATTCAGCTAATGTCCATGCTATTTTGATGCTAAATCTTTTATTTATCAAATTTTATACATTTAACGTGAATTCTAATTATTGAACAATGAATTAAATAAGAATATAACAAATAAACAAATAACGAAAAAGGGCTACCGTTACACGGTCACTATATTGCGCCTTCTTCTAAAACAAGGATAAAAGCTCAAGAATCCGATTTTAAGATATTCCTCCAAAGACTGAACGCCATTCCCTTCCAACAGAACTTGAAAAAAGAAATCGTCACTGTCAGCCCAGTTACCCAATCTTCCCTAAGGTTTCTCTCAGAGCAAGGCCAACCGGTTCTACGAGGAAGTAAGGATATGTTTTTTTTTCTGAGAGGAGGATGATGGTCTCAATGAATTAGCTAGCTTGACATCCATCGATGGTTTCGAAATAAGAGAATTCCCAGCATAATCTCAAACGATTTTTAAAAGAAATACTGGAACTGCTGAATCCTAATAATGATAATGCAAAACAAATAAACTCAAACAGAAATCCGTTGAAATTTTCATAAATATTAAACAAGTTATTGCATTACCGTTCCATTAGAATCGTAATCATTTAGCACAAATAATGAAATAACTCCCAAACACTATAGTCTCTAAAACAACTGCTGAACTGAAGAAAAAAGAGCAAATGCAGCGAAAGTTTTGTTGTTCCAGAGCACTTGCATCACCCTCAGGAGTATAGTGTTTTGGAGAGAGCATTGCTTCCACTTTTAAATACGGCAATGCCCATTGAAACCCACTTGTTCAAAATGAGATCTCCTGGGTGGTTCCTCATCCCTTCGTCTCATCAAACCCATCATCCATCATCCATCGTCGTCATCCCGGTTGGATTTCCCCGCTGGAAAACCAATTTAATCGCTCGCTCTTGTCTTGTGCACTCCCAAACAGCGACCGGACGTCGACGGACGGACGGCGATCCGAGAATAAACGTGATCCTCTCGGGTTGTGCCCCTGATTGTAAAGGGCAAAGACGACTGGACTGGTTCCGAAGCCAGATGGAATAAAACACCAAGGTAATACCTACCTACTAAGGAAGGAAGAAAAGAAAACTATTCGGTATAGTATTATTTTCAATTATTTTGGCATCAGATGTTTTCCAAACAGCAAATTATCGATGCCGGGAGTATCGGAATGGGGAGAACGTGGGAAAGGCGAACAAGCAACGACCACGACGACGGAGGGGTGGGTGCGAGTGCACTTTTCACCGGAAGACGTTGTCTGCGCTTTCTAGGTTTTCAATCTCCTTCAATGCGTAGGGGAGAATGGGGCACTATAATGTGAACAATCGTTCGAGTTTTACTCTGCTCACTTCGTTCCAGTATCCTTTCGAAAATGCCTGCGGTGTACATTCTCCGCATACAATAAAAGCACATTTCAAGACAAGCATCAAATCTGCTAGAGCACACAATGCTTCATCGCACAGTCAGTGCCGCCAGTAGGGTTTGTCGTCGTCATTTGAAATAACGACAACGACAACGGGACGACTATCGGGGGAGCGCATTATTGTACGCCAAGCCATGAAAACGACAATCGTTACGTCGTCGTCGTCGCTGTGGGATAAAATCTGTTTCTTTTGCTGTGATGCTGCTCTCTTTATGCGACATTGGCCCGTTAACCAACAACCGTTCAGAATTCAATCATTTATCGCATTTTCCAGTTATCTGATGGTTGCCCAACTTGAAGCGAGGACAAAATACAGATAAACTGTTTGAAGGTTTGCGGCATGGGTCATCGAAATGACCACATGCGCATTGTTGCATAAATGCTTGGGAATGCCAAAATTTGTCCAACTGCGGAATCGAAATAGTTTTCTATTCACCATCATCTCCGCAAAGTATGAATCACATATAATTTGGACACACGTTTACACTTTGTACCTTGATGACTACCCAAGTAACCATGCTGCTGAAGTTGTAATGCATGCATACTAGCCTGGTACACGGTTTATATGGGAAAATATAAAAAATGGAAAAACTCCAATTCCTGTATACTTTTGGTGCTCCATTTAGGTCCCATATCAACTGTGCAAAATTTCAGATCGATCGTAGAAACTATATTTTAGCGCCCGCCATTCTTAGTTTTTCATACGATTTACTATGGGGAAAATTTACTTCTTCAAAGAAAAATCGCTCGAGGTCACGCATTGATCCCTAAAAATAAGTCATTGAATGATTTCTGTAGATTACTTCACGAGGAATCAGAAGACCGCAAAGCGATGCGACATTGGTGGAAAAAGTTATTAAGCCTTACCCGATCGATAAAAAGATGGGATGTTATTATTTATTGTTATTCTTTACTTGTACCATTCGGTTTCCAGTCAATAACTTTTTCCGCTTGCCTTAGATCGCTTTGCGGTCTTCAAAGGGAAATCATTCATCGATTTATTTTCAGGGGTTAAGGGGCAACCTGTGGCGATTTTTCTTTGAAAAAGTGATTTTCTCCATAGTAAATTGTATGAAAACTTTAAACGGCTGGCGCTAAAATATAGTTGCTCCGATCGGGCTGAAATTTTGCACAGTTGATATGGACGTCCGTATGCCCTAGGCCAGCTCACCTTTTATAGATTGCCTCTCAGGGTCGGCACACGTGCTTAGGAATACTCACCGTAACAGATTATCTCAACCTGAAATTTTTCTTTCGATGTTTGCAAAGAACTAAAGGCAACTTTTGATTTTCACCCAACAAAACTAGGAAACTAATTTAATTTTAAAAAATTTCTATAATTATGGCGCAAAACTTTTACAGGTACTCAATTTATGGCAATTTATCAGAGATAGGAACTCACTCTCTCTGCTCCGATGATGCGGGATCTAGCGTCGTCGTCGAGGTCGAGGCGTCCACGTGCCGCCCAACCGCCCTATGCTTGCAGGTACACAGGATCGCAGGATCACTTCACCCTTAACGGGCCTGGCACTTTCTCACGAGTCGTGTGTTGATGGACGACCGGTTGGTTCTTGGGAGCGGTAACACTATGTTCGGCACTTTTCACTGAGAGGGATTCTGTCTAACCTCGCGGGCTACGAGACCTTGCCTATCCGGCCAACTAGCTTTACAACGCGCACACGTGTCGATTTAGACTTTTGAACCGGCAGGCGACCTCTCACAGGAAACTGGCCTCTCGTTAGCGATTAGGAGGTCCAGTATGCCACTATGTGGCCACTAAAAGCACTAACACAACTTTTAATGTCCTCGCGAGTCAGAACTGATTTACAATTTGGCACAATTACCAGGTGATACGTTCACCAGACTTTATATTCCTCCCCAAACTGTGGGTTTTTCGTACACTTGCCGAACACTTTGTAACAAAACTCGATGAGCTATCTTGGCTTCTCATGATCGAAAAAGAGAGCGACTGATGGGTGTGGGCCACTTATATACCCTCAGGGTAAATTCTTGGAGCATCGGATGGTCATCGCGCGTTTTCACACCTACTTCATTCCACGAAAGGTGAGGTAGTATAGCACCTGATATATCTTCCACAGATACTCCCGCGGTTCGAGCAGTTGGATGATATTTGTGAGTCGAGTAGTTTAGCCCATCTGCCTGGGTAGTTGAATTTCGAAATGCCCTATCGGTCCATGGTCCACTGCACAAATTTATGCTGGCCTGCTTACTCTCACACCTGTGTCGACACCTCTCAAACGTCAAATTTCGTGTTAGAGTAAGCAGGCCAGCATAAATTTGTGCAGTGGACCATAGTATTATACTACAGGTCGGACTCGATTATCCGGGGATTCAATTAACCGGGGCCCGATTATCCGGGGAAAAGTTTGTTTTAGCTTTGTTTATAATTTTTTAGATTAGAATATGTCAAAAAAATGTGATAAACATCGAACACAACACCTGTAAGTAAGATTTAGCCTATTTGAAAATTGTTTTTATTTTTTTCACATTTTTCAGCTAAAATTTCATTTTTAAAAAACATGGCTGTAATAATACCAGACGTTGAGTTTAGGCACTACAACGTCATGTATGTTAGCTTCAAACATCAAAAATAGAAGAAAATAAACATGGCTCGATTATCCGGGTGATTCGATTATCCGGGGTGAAATAATTTTGGAATCACCCGGATAATCGAGTCCGACCTGTACTTCGTTTTTACTTTAGGGTGATTCAAAATAGTTTTTTTTTAGTTTTATATAATACAAATTTAGTTCTTGCACATTATTGACATTTACTAACATTTTAGTTCTATTCAATGGCAAAACCGCAGACTATGGCGCAGACTGTGGCAAAACTAACATCAAAAACCCGATTTAATCCACCTATGGTTAACAGAACCCTTCTTACACTTATTGAAATTATTGTTGTATTATTTGTATTTAACATATTTATTTCGTGCTATTGACCAAAAGTTCTAGAAAATATTATGGATTTGGCATCTAGAGGATTGGTTTCCAAAATATCATCATGGATCATGGGCTAAACTACCAGAAATGCCAGACACCTCTTAGAATCTTGTATGGAATGTTTAAAAAATGGCTTACATATTCTAGAATATTGTATCTTTTGTTAACTGCCAAAAGATCTTGAATCGATTAATAAATTGATAAGAAAATCACCGAGATACACTTTGTCTAATATCTCTTAATCAGTCGATTAAACTAGCTCCGAAGTACTTGGTATTCATGGTTATGGTATAGAGGACAAAAATGATATATCTACTAAGTTAATCAGTTTTGGCATTAGCTAGTTATTTTGGCTGTCCGGTTCTTGCATTTTTCCCACAATATATAAATTTAAAGCATTCATTTAACATATTGTTAGTTTTCATAGAATTCCTGTTTATTTGTAATTCATTTTGTAATTTATAACTTGTAATCAACATTATTTATTGAAAAATAATTTCCCATGTAATGGTCAAAAACTCATGCAAGATAACAAGTGAATATAATAATAAAATAAAAAAACCTTAATTAATCCACCTAGCGGTGATAACGCCTTCCTCGTGCCTTCTAAAACACATTTCAACAAAACTCAAGTGACATGTTGATGAATATCGCACTTTCATACGTTAAACAAAAATCCATTACATGGCACCAGAAATCATATCGTTTATATAGCTTTGATGTTTGCGCTTATATGTCTTAAGGACATATATGAGCGAATCCAAAGATGGCCGTCACAATGGCTGTCTTACAAATACCGAAAGCACGGATCTCGTCATCTAAACAACAAACAGAGCTGAAAAAGCAATGAGTTGCCTTGCTCACTTGTGATAAACAATGAGTAGCATTTTCGATTCCGGGCGTTCTGTGGATGACGAGATCGGTGCTCTCAAAAATGCGAGTCAAAAATGCACCTGGACGCTCTCCCATTTCACCATAACAAAAAGCCGCTATCTTGAACTTTGAGCCGCAATTTTGGATTTAAGTCCGCCATCTTGACTATTCTGGTCTTTGTTTTTAGACTCCATATTTCTTCCCCATACCAGTTTTACCCATATTACATGGTTTTAGAGCCCAGAACTCCATTGAACAGCCACCATCTTGAATTTGGAGCCGCCATCTTGAATTTTTGATCGCCATCTTGGATATTCTGGTCACCATTTTTTGGAGTCTACAATTCGTCCCTATATCAAATAAAGCCATATGATACGGATTTAGCGCTTAAAACAGCCAGCATCTTGAATTTGGAGCTGCCATCTTGGTGTTTGGGCCACCATTTTGCATATTGTGGTCGCCATTTTTGACTCCAGACATCTTCCCTATACCAAATTTACCTATATTACATGCAGTTAGGGTCTGCTTTAAACAGCTTTAAACAGCCACCGTCTTGAATTTGGAGTCGCCATTTTGGATTTTAGATCGCCCTCTTGGAAATTGTGGTCGCCATTTTTGGACTCCTTTCGGATATCTTCCTTATACCAGACCATTTTTCATAGCTTTAGGGCCTAAAACTCCATTAAACAGCCTCCATCTTGATTTGAAGCCGCCATTTTGAATTTTAGACCACTATCTTGGATATTCAGGTTGCTATTTTTGGGCTCCGGACATTTTTCCCATACAAAATATAACCTTCTTGCATGGTTTAGGGCCCAAAACTCCATTATACAGCCGCCATCTTGAATTTGGAGCTGCCATTTTGTATTTTAGACCGCTATCTTGGATATTCAGGTCATCATTTTTTTTACTCCGGGCATCTTGCCCATACAAAATATACTCTTATTGCATGGTTTTAGAGCCAAAAACTCCACTAAACAACCATCATCTTGAATTTGGAGCCGCCATCTTGGATTTTAGACCGCCATACCAAATGTACCCATATTGCATGGTTTTAGGGCCTAAAACTCCTTCATCTTGAATTTGAAGCCGCCATCTTGAATTTTAGAACGCCATCTTGAATGTTCAGGTACCCATTTTGGACTCCGGACATCTTCCCCATACAAAATATACCCATATTGCATGGTTTTAGTGCCTAGAACTCCGTTATACAGCTGCCATATTGAATTTGGAGCCGCCATCTTGAATTTTAGATCACCATCTTGGATACTCAGATCGCCATTTATGGACTCCAGACATCTTCCCCATACAAAATATACCCATATTGCAGTGTTTTAGGGCCTAAAACTCCATTAAACAGCCGCCATCTTGAATTTGGAGCCGCCATCTTGAATTTTAGACCACCATCTTGGATACTCAGATCGTCATTTATGGACTCCGGACATCTTCCCCATACAAAATATAACCATGTTGCATAGTTTTCGTGCCTAAAACTCCATTTAACAGCCGCCATCTTGAATAAGACGCGCCATCTTGGATTTTAGACCGCCATTGTTGGACTCCAAATTTCTTACCTATACAAAATATACCCATATTGCATGGTTTAGGGCTTAAAACTCCATTATAAGTCACCATCTTGAATTTGGAGCCGCCATTTTGGATTTTAGACCGCCATCTTGAATTTTGGACTGACATCGTAGAATTTTCGGTCTTCTGTGTTAATATCCGCACAAAATTTGTCAACCATGCTGAAGGTTACAAAAATCGCCGCAGTTTGATGTGTTGCATGATGGGGCTTGGTCAGGGACTTGGTTCAGTTTTATATGTGGCCAGTTCTACCGGTTCTGGTCCGGATCACTCAAATGACAATAACTCCGGAACGCCTTGACCGATCCGGGCCATTTTCAATAGCAAACAATGCGGTAAAAGACAGGTTCGATTCGAGCTATAATTCGAAAAATCGGCCAATGGGAAGTGCCTTAAAAGTAAGTGACCTTTTTGTACACAGACATACATACACACATACACACATACACACATACAGACATACAGACATCATCTCAATTCGTCGAACTGAGTTGATTGGTATATGTAACTTGACGCTCCGCGCCTTCTATCGAAAATTCGTTTTTTGAGTGAATATATAGCCTTTCAGTACACTTTGGTGTACGAGAAAGGCAAAAAGAATATATTGAAATACTGTTCGTAAGATATCTCATCTCTTATGGTACCCTTGGTCAAAAATCTCTCAAAAAGTTAACATGTATTACTCTCAAGTACTCTTTGGAAGATATCTCGGTAACCAAATTTTCGATCCTAATGAAATTGTATAGGATTCTACTAGAATGTTGTAGCTTTCATTTGGTACCAGGAGACCCGAAATCGGTTGACAGACGGCTGAGATATTTATTATGATACACTTGGTCAAAAATCTCAAAAAGTTTAGTTGTATAAATCCTAAGTACTCTTCGAAAGATATCTCTGTAACCAAATGTCCAATCGAAATAAAATTTCTGGGCGATCTACTAGGAGGCAGTAGTTTTCATTTGGTGCCAAGAGAATCAAACCGGTTGACAAACAGCAGGAATATTTATTATGATACACTTGGTCAAAAATCTTAAAAAGTTTATATGTATGACTCATAAGTACTCTTCGAGAGATATCTCGGTAACCAAACGTCCAATCGAAAAAAAATTCAATAGCGTTCTACTAGGATGTAGTAGCTTTCATTTGCTTCCAGAAGAACTTTAATTGGTTGACAGACGGCTGAGAAACGTGCGTGACTTTCTTTGTAACGCACATACACACACACATACAGACATTTGCTCAGTTAGTCGAGCTGAGTTCATTGGTATATGAGACTCGGCCCTCCGGGCCTCGGATCGAAAGTCGGTTTTTCGAGCGATATTTATACCCTACTTATGGGTGTAAGAAGGGTAAAAAGAAAAATATGTGTTGAAACATTTGTCAAATTTTACACATACGATACCGTCTGAAATACTTATTTCCAGATATCCAGAGATCTCCACTCTTCCCGGGAAGGTAATTTCGTGGAAAATTACCTATATGGTAAATTACAAGCAATTGTAAGATCATTTGGAGCAAGGACAACTTTGTCCCAATCCACCAAAAGTGGAAACAACGAGGATTGTGTTGATCTGCGGTTCACAGTAGTTTCCTGTAATACACCCGTAGACGATAAATGCAAGAAAGTGCCCCTTGTTCAAGATGAATATGTAGTGGGGCCATTTCAAAGAGAACTTCGTGCGCTGCCCTGGGAATTGAAGAGAACGCTCCAGACATCGCCATTAAGCACATCCGTTGGATATGGCCTAATTTTGATTGGATCGTTCTCATTTCGCCCTTCTGCCACCACACAAGACATTCATAAACCAATATTGGTTGTGTAAATCCATTTCATATACTTGAGGTTTTGACCCCAAGTTTTACCAAAGGCTTGCCGGCATTACCTGAAGGCCATACAAGCATTGATTCCGATCTCAATGTGAGGTGTCCAGGAAAGTTTGGAATCAAGAATGACTCCAGTGTATTTTATATGTTCAGTCACACCAATTTCAAAAACAAAGACGCAAAGGTCGAACGCCATAACGGTTTCGCCTGTCTGTGAAAAGAACAATAGATGTTTTACTCGGATTTACCGAAAGGCCATATTGGCGACACCAATTATCAACTACCTGAAGAGCGTTTTACATCAGGTCGAAAAGGATGCACATACCGACTAATAATGTAAGGTAGTCGTCGACAAAACCATAAGTAAGAAAACCGCTATTATTGAGTTGCCTCAATAGTGTATCTGCTACGAGATTCCACAAAAGCGGTGGTAAGACTCCCCCTTGGGAGCATCCACAAACACTCAATTTCCTAACCGCTACTTGACGCAATGTCGATAAGAGATGTCGGCTTCTTAACATTTGATTCAATTGGAAATCATTGGAGATATACCATGACTCCGTGCTGCTTCCAATATAGCATCGAAAGGTACGTTGTCAAAAGCACTTTCGATATCTAAGAAAACACCCAAGCAGAATTGCTTTTGAGCGAATGCCTTCTCGATATCGTAAACAACTTTGTGTAAAAGAGTCACAGTGGACTTTCCAGATTGGTAAGCATATTGGTTCACATAAAGAGGCACATTGTCCAGATGAACATCACGGATGTGATGATAGGTCTGAAATTCTTTGCTTCTTCACACGACGCACGACCCACTTTCGGAATAAACTTTACAGTAATATGCCGCCAGATTTTGAGAATACACCCTGTAACAAAACTGCAAACAAGTAGTTTTTTTTTTCAAAACATGTTTGAAATAATCAATCCCCTCTGAAGCAAAATAGAATAAATCCCATCTGCCCCAGGAGATTTCAAAGGAGCAAAGCTATTTAGTGCCCATTCAATCGATTCTAAAGTTATGATACTCCGAGCCGAAGCCAGAGAGTCATTACTACAAGAAAAGACATCAGATTCATCTGAAGATGTAATATCCACACATCCGGGGAAGTGTGTACTGAATAAACATTCCAAAACTTCCTCATCAGAGGAAGTGAAATCACCTTTTGGCAAACGAAGTTCGTTCACTTGAAAATCCTTAGATTTTGCAAGGATTTTGTTCAACCGACTGGCTTCATTCAAACTGGAAACATTTGTACAAAGGTTTTCCAGCCGGATCGTTCAGTAGATCAAACAGCTTTCTGGTAGTCTCCGATCCAGCTGAACGTCGTCTGTTCCAACTCTTTCTTTTTTTTTTTTTAAGACACGGACACGTTCAATGCTTCCAGGGAGCTTTTCGCTCTTTGAAGGAAGCACGACACTAGACAACGGACTAGCATGCAACGCCCAGTGGCACAGCCGAAAACTTTTCCTGACAGCTGCGGCGGGAATCGAACCCGCGCTCCTCAGCACGATGCGACTAAGAGCTTGGTGACCCTAGCCGCACGACCACGGAGCCGCTTTCTACATTGTTTCCTGAACTTGGCCAGATCAGAGTTCCGCCAAGGGATTCCTCTTGTGGTCTTCACAGACCGCAGAGGACAAGCTTCTTCAAAAGCTTCCATGATGAAGGTCGTTGTAGTATCAACGGCATCATCTAAATCCCTTGGAGTGCCAATGGATGGTGAGTATCCATGAAATTTAACCGAAACCAAATCAGTAAAGAGATCCCAGTTGGTTGACAGGGGATTCCTGAAACGCAAGGTTTGCGAAGTAACATGTAAATTTTCACAAAAAAAATAGGTAGCGATGATCAGACAAAGGTTCTTCATCTGAAACATGCCAATTGGTCATTTCGTGACTAATTCTGTTAGAGCTAAGCTTCCTCTCTGGCAGATACCATGAACAAGATTGAGCGGTTGCCTATATTAAGTAATCCAAGATGTGTACTACTTAAGCACTCCATCAAACTGGAGCCTCTCAAGTTAATGTCTGAGCTGATCCCGAAGGCCTTTTGAGGTGCAGTATGCGATGACTTATTTGAAAGCATCCATAGGGGATAATACATCAAGCGGTAAATAAACCGAACAATAAACGTGTTTTCTGTTAAGGTTTCCAACAGATCGTGATCGATTGTGATAGCACATGCATCTCTAGTGATTAGTTCAGAGATGAGTGTAGCAACGATTGCGTTGTTGACAAGCAAACATGCTCAAAGCATGACATGTGCCTTGCCATTTCATTTTTACTGTAAGTTGCAAACACCGGGTTCCCAAGATAATAGATCGAAATTCCCCTTATGAAAGTAAGGTTCTTGGACTAAAGCCACTTGGACTATATTATTTTACATAAGTCTGCAGCGATTGATCGTTGTTGTTCTTTATGCTGAAGATTGATCTGAACTATCCTAACCGTAGCCACTACCCTAACAAGGCAAGATTAAACTCTTTACAATCACCGCGCACAAAAAAAAAGAACAACAGCAATAAAACTAGATTGGTATCGATTGAAAAACGCCAAAGGAGAAAAAACATAGAGTATACTGTGTAAATCACATAATGTGAAACCCTGTAGGTGAAAATTTAAACTACCGTCAAAAATACTGTGGAGGGTGCCCTGGTACCCTGGTACTCCACAGACTCAGTTTGCGATTGGGGTTTTATTCGTCTCCCCTTACCATTCATTCCTAGGCACGGTTAGCATAAAGCCACATAACACCATGAATTAGGAGTCACTTGATTATTGGACTACTACCACTGGAACAGGCGATCCGTAGTGCTATTCTTAGCCTGTTACAGTAGACTGACCCAAATACAAAAATGTCGAAAAATTCCACGGGGCACCCTCTAGAATCGTGCCTTTGGATGAGAAGAGCAATCTGTGAAAATTTCAGCTGAATCGGTTTAAAACTGAGCTGGCGCAAATGAGTTGAAGGTTTGTATGGGATCTTCAATCCAAATACATGGGATATTGGATGACCTACATTCTCTCATTCAGTACGCTGGTTAAAAGAGATTGATTTGGCTCATAATTGAAAGAATGGTAGTTGATACCCTAAGGAACAACTTTGTAGAAGACCATATAATGATAAAACTTAATTTAGTTGCGGTTTCAGCTAACGAAAGCAGGATGAGGACATCTTCTCCTGTTTACTCTCGGTTGTTATATGCAGCACGTGTTTGCTGTTCAAAACTTGTGCTCAACATCATAGACGGCTATGTTGTCCTTCATTTCAATTGCTCACACACGTGGGCGGGTATCGAAACAATGAAGAATTACATAGCTGCCTATGATGTAGTGCGTAAGCTTCGACCGACAAACACGTGCTACATGTAACAACCGAGAGTAAACGGGGGAAGATGTCCTCATCCTGCTTTCGTTAGCTGAAACCGCAACTAAATTAAGTTTTATCATTATATGGTCTTCTACAAAGTTGTTCCTTAGGGTATCAACTATCATTCTTTCAATTATGAGCCAAATCAATCTTTTTTAACCAG
The DNA here is from genome assembly GCF_035046485.1 of Aedes albopictus. Lineage (NCBI taxonomy): Eukaryota > Metazoa > Arthropoda > Insecta > Diptera > Culicidae > Aedes > Aedes albopictus. Next base: position 95,457,691 of record NC_085136.1, read on the forward strand.
CGTACTCAATGAGAGACTGTAGGTCATCCAATTTCCCATGTATTTGGATTGAAGATCCCATACAAACCTTCAACTCATTTGCGCCAGCTTAGTTTTAAACCGATTGAGCTGAATCTTTCACAGATTGTTCTTGTCATCCAAAGGCACGATTCTAGAGGGAGCCCCGTAAACTTTTACGACTTTTCTTTCTCGCCATACAAATGTGGGCCGGTCTACTGTTACAGCTACCGACACTGAAAAGCTATCTTGGCTGATCGGGAAAATAAGTAATATTGATGATCAACTCCATTCAGGCTCGAAAAGCGGTCAAACCGGGTGTTAACGTTTTAGTCAATGCAATTCTAATTACATCTTGAAATGTGCATCCAGATCTAGATCCAGATTCTACGTTAAACGTGCTTTATGTGTGTGAAGAACTTCTAAGCTGCAGGAATTTTTATCCCAACCTACCGACAAACTCCGACTTAGGTGATGTTGATGCCGGGCTACAGACTATAAAGGTGCCTGAAAAAGACTACAAGCAACAACAGCTGCAGCTTCTTCTCCAGGAAAAGCATATGTGAGTGGAAGCCCGTTTATGTTTTCTCTGCTGGGTGATTATTTTTCTTTTGGAAACCCCAAAGTTCGTAACCACATCATAAGCGGAAGGTGCTCTGCAGAAATCTCTCTTTGCGTTAGGATAGTGGGCATGTTTGTAGTTGAAATCGTCGAAGGTTGAAAGTTTCCAAACAGGATGCTGCAAGCAGAAACTTGATGAGCTATTTTTAACCATTTCAGCCGCACGAAAGAACCATGGTTTCAATTTTCAGTGAAAGGTAAAAGATACTTACACACCCCAACACAAGGCCACAAACAGTCAAACAAACCCAGTGTAGTAGCATCCTGCTCAAGTCGTTTGCTAACAAATGCTAACTACAATATAATCTGGGGGTGGTGGAAGGAGGGTAAGTGTACACTAACTACTCATACAGACGACACATTAGGTGTCCGTAAAATGTCTCTGGTATACGTCCGCATGAGAGCCGAAAGAGTTGAGCTAATTTGCATAATGGACCCGTGGAATATCCTTTGTTTAGATTTTGAGTAGGTACCTACTGGCTGGATTGACAGTAAGCAAGGAGCACCCAACGATTACAAACGGTACATTAGGACTGATGGTCTGTGTCTTAAGCGGTACAGTTGTTCCGTTTTTTTATGGGAAAGTTGTAGTTCAAATCTAAAAAAAAGTTAGGCGCAATAGTGGGAAAGAAACGAATATATCGCAGCAAAATACGGCAGCACGAGGCTATCACTGAAGCGTTGGAAAGCATGGATCAGAATGATATGCGGAGGTTTTATGCAACTGTTAACGGCGCGCGGCACAAGACTGCGCCAGTGTCCACCATGTACAATGGCCAGAAAGCAAATTTGTTGACAGGCAAAATAATGGTGGCAGTAAGGAGGAAAGAACACTACCAGGCTAGTAGAATAGCATAACAGCTAATGATACAACGTAATCAAGGTAAATAGTGAAATGATGTTGTGTATGGCCTACCAACCTGTTCTATTACATTCCCACTAAGTCTATATTTGCGTTTCTGGCATCACAACTTGCATCAGCAAGCCTACTCTGGAACGGAAAACCTATCATCAATATCATATTAAACATCCTCTCAGGCACAGAATCCTTTGATTCGTCTCGAGAAGTTGTATTGTACATCTCTTACATTTCCATAGATAGAAGGACTTGACTTGCTCAAATACGTTCACACACCCATCAGAACAACACCGAAACCTATTAAATATTTCCAAGAACATACGTAAACAGGCCACTAGGAAAGTTGTATGCCTAATTGCCTAAGGTGAAACATCAAGAAATCCCAAAGCAATTTTGCATACAAACTTTATAGGCACAAATCTGACGAACGAAGCCTCGAACCAAGCCGCACTTGTTTATCCTGGCTTTGCTCTCTTGCAAAAAAAAAATGCAGCTTTTTCAAATCGAGCGCATTTGTTTACGAATTTTCAAGATTGATGCTCTTGAAAACGGAGTAGGGGTCCGAGTCGGCCATTGTGGCAGCCATATTTGTATGCTCTAATGTTTCTCGAGAAAGGATCCTTCACCCTAAAAGGGATGCCTGGGGTCCATTGGACCCCAGGCGCCTTTCAGAGCTCGTCTTTGATGGAACACACTCAGCGAGGTGACGAAACTGAGGCCATGAAGGTATCCCCACAGAGAACAGACATCCAGGCTAGAACAAATTTCATTCGGAAAGTTGTGTAAGGATTTTAATCTTTACTTGAGTAAGGTTGCAAACCAATACACGATGACAACACTAACGCCACCAAACACCATATTGCCACAGTCAGTGGTGAATTGAAACATTTCAAGTGGTGAATTCAATTAGTATGGGAAATTAATCGATTGTAGCGCCACGCTATTGCCACTTGTGTTGCCGATTTCAAATGGCCGTTAAATTCCTTCCACAGTTTCAGAACTGGACTTGGGTGTCTGTTCTCTGTGGTATCCCTTTTAGGGTTAAGGGTAATCAAGATACAAATCGAAACAAATCCTATCCATTTGCTTCTGAAATAATCAGTCGTTCACTTGGCTCCCGATTTCAAAGTTCTGAAATGCAAATAGCAGGTGGTGAGGGAGAAGACGATTTGATCTGAAGACACGAAAAGCTATTCGATGTCAATTATGCAAGTTGTGCAAGCAGATCTCGATGTTCGCCTAACAAGTCTCACTTTTCGTTCAACAGATGTCACCGACTGTTCGTGTACCAACAATTTAAAGTTTGTTCAAACTGCCAATTGCCACCGAGATGTGTTCAACTGAACACCCATCGATGAGGTCAATGATGGTCGGTCGGTAATCGAACACCACCCGGTGTGATGTCCAGACAACCAACCGGTTGCCACTGGTCAGTGATGACGGTAATGGTGCATCGCACCGGATTCATACCCATAGCAATGTGCGGAAAATAGATATAAATTGCTTTTTCGCATCGTAAAACGACGGTAATTAATTAATTTTACATACAGAATAAATTCGATAAATCATTTATTATATTTCGACAAATAAATGTCGATCCAATTGCCACCCTCGACAAATGGGCGCCCATGGGTAGGTGAGTGGATGGTGTTTTTTTCCGTTGATGGTTGTTCGCCTTTCTTCAACAGGACTGTTGCCGTTTTACGACCGGAGTCAACACCTGGAGCCCTATAATTGGAAGTCATCAGCATCGGAATGGGGATCGTTGAACCGGTGATAGGCATGAGAGGTTATTGATTATTTATGAAGGAAGAACAACGGTATTAATCTCTCTCACAAAGGTTGGGAAATTCAAAAAAAAAACTTTAAAGATCTCAGTAATAAACAACAAACAAAATCACGTGACGCGATTTCAAATGTACTGATATAAAGAATCAAGTATCCTGACACACTGCCTGACGGAAAACATGAAGTGATTGAAAGGTGAAAGAAGTACTTTGCTGAACCCCTGAATGGTGAGAAGAACAAAGGCGACATTTCTTTTCACGTACAGCCGTACAGCTGTCACTTTTGGCGATTCCAGGTAGAGTTATTATATTATTATATTATTAGTTTTATTATATATTATTATATTATTAGTTTTAGAAGGGAAATATCAATTCCGTATCAGCCTTACTTTCAATTTATTGACAAATTTACCAGAAAACTCATTTTTACTAACCTTCTACAATGTTATCGATTGGATTCCCTAGACTGAGAAAACCGGATCGTGGCACCCGAATAAAACGGTACCATTCAAAAAACATACAGGTTATCATTTTCAGATTATTCATAGTATAATAAACTGGATTATACATCAACCATACGACGAATCATATTAATGATAGCGGTTATCATATTCGGAGTTTCAATGATAGACCGAATGGGTTGTTAAGTATCGTTACCATTCAAAAATGCATTTTTTCTCGAACAAAAATTTCGGAGAATCATTCATATTACAATCGTTTTATCATCGGCTTTATGATTCAGGGAATAATAAAAACAAAATGGAAATATTTCACCAATTCTGCTTTATCGACACGAAAAAAGCACATCCCTGCGGACACTTGTCTGATTCTGTCAACTCTGCATGTACCATCGCGCGCATCGTGTTTTACCTTTTCATTGAGTTTTTTTCTACTTCGATGAAACGGGAAAGGGAATCGAACTGTGTTGGTTATTGTTGGGATTACTATAGTTTTTCACCTGTTGAGAACGTTTCCCTCGAAGCCAAAAAGAGCAACACAACGCGTTGTTGTTTTGGGTGCAACGAGACCCGGCCACTGCAAAAACAAATGTCCGCTAATGAAGAAGTTCGTGGCGAAGGAGAAGGAAAAGTACAAGGAACAGCAGGAGAACAACAAGCGATCGTTTGTGTGATGCTGCCTCATTGAGTACCTAGTGGAGCTTTGGCGGAGTAAGTCGTCTTGATCGTGAATGCTGTGCAATGCCAGCCAAGTGTTTTTACTATAGTTTGCCAAGATGGCTGGGAACGGATTGTTCCGGTGAGTTACGTAATATTCACAAAGGTGGGTCAGTTGAAGTCAGTGCTCGGATTCTGCAGAATAAAGAATCTTGAACTGTGTGATGTTCTACTCGTTCCTGGACTTGAGGAAAACCTTCTTTCGGTTAGGAAGGTTTGCCTCCATAGGAAAAGGGAGACTTTTACCAACAAAGAGGTTATGCTTGAATATGAAGACGAAGTAATTGGTACAGGGAAATTCGCTGATGGATTGTTCGACTTTGATTGCATTTGGGATGGAGAATCTGGAGAAAATGCATCTGGGACAGCATATGTGGGAAAACAAGTGAGCCTTGATACTTAAAGCAAAGAAATAGTGAAAGTCAGAATTCAGTTGAAATCCCGGAACTGTAAAAATATGGAGTGGCAGGTTATGTATCGGAAAGACCTCAATGATTTTTGAAAAGGTTCCGTCGGTGGTGCAGGAGCTGCGAGGAACAGGAAGAACTTGGAAGGACAAGCAGTTCGGTATCACGCACCCTATGCAGAAAACCCGTTGAAAGCCACGGACTTTTTTTTAGAAAGAATCGCAAATGAAACGAATCCAAGCATAGAGATCAGCATTGAGTTGAAGAAAATAACCGAAAACGGAGCGTGGCGTACGATTCGGTGAATACAACAGGGTTGCTGGAGACCCTGCTAAGGCAAGAGTTGCTTCCTAGTAGCATGGTTTCGCAAATACCGTGGGGTGCCCTAATTTCACGCGGGTCCAAATTTCGCTCACTGATAATATTTAGAGAACATAATCATGAAACTTATCGTTGCATTGTCCAAATTTTACTTTGGATAGTATAGTTAAAGTGAAACTGGGATAATTGCACAATTGTTTTTATGATTATGATGTCTAAATATGATCAGTGAGCGAAATTTGGACCCGCGCGAAATTAGGGCACCCCACGGTACTAGAGATATAGAACATTTTCTTAAACACAAGTACAGAGAAATTTGAGGGCAGCAGGGACGAAAATCCTGCCCCCCCCCCCCCCCCCCCCCCCGTTTGCGAGTCAGCCACGTAGTCGCCGGCTAAGAATAGGACTACTAACCCCAATTCAAGGTGTCAAGCGACCCGTGCTGAGGAATGAGTGATCGAGGGGGTGAAAAAGATGCTCGATCTTTAACGGATCCTGTGGGGTACCTGGGCACCCCCCACAGTAAGCTGTCCCTTACCGCGTTAATGCAGAGCTCTGGCGTGGTGGACATTCTTTCCCGTGCTACTCGTGGGATTTAATCATGAAGTCAAATAAAAATCAGAATCTAGGTGGAAATAGTGGTGGGATCAACCCCTTCGCAAGAAGCGGGTTGATGAGATCTCCGACAAGGAGAAGTGAGGAGATAGGCGCTGGGAGTTGCATACGCACCTCAAGCGTGGGTGCTCCAGTCCACTTCCCGGCAAGCCAGCCGGTGGAGGTTATGGATGGAGCGTGGTTGTCGAGGCCCGTCAACCGAAAATCCAAAGGACGGTCCGCAATAGAGGTGGCTGAGCAGCAGCTTGGCAAAAACATCGACTTTGCGTCCACTAAGTCGAACATAAGCAAGGACCTGAAAACGGCCTTGCTTCGACTTAGGGCGTCGATCGACGATGCCAAGCAGGAGCACGCGGCACTCGCGTTGCTGACTGCTGCAGCAGCGGAGCCTGCAAATGAGAAAGTGCCGAAGTTTACCCAAACGGAGGCCTTCTCCTTCGCAGGAAGTCCGAATAAGGCGGAAGCGACTGCTCACGACAAACGGGGCAAGCAATCGCAGAAGCGGGCGAGGCAACCGTCAGGCGAGGAGCTGTCTGGCGGTGCCCACAAGGCCAGGCGAATCATTACCCCGAAAGTCGGTAATAATGCCGGAAGGTCGGACCCCAGCCAGGGTTCCCGGAAAGCTGGGAAGGGTGGGCCTGAAAAGGCTGGCCCGTCCCGGAACGAGGGGATTGCGACCGCTGGTGGGCCCTCAACAGCCACAGAGTAGGGCGATCCAAGGGGAGGACCCCCCTTGGACGAAGGTAGAGCGGAAGAGGAAGAAGAAGGCGAATCCGCAGGTAGTAGCGCAGGACGCCAAGCCAAGGCGTAGGAGGGCAGGTGCCAAGCGCGAGAAAGGCGACGCGATCGTCATCAAGACGGAACAGTCTAAGTACTCGGACGTCTTGAAGATGATGCGAAGCGACGCCAAGCTTGAGGGTCTTGGAGCCGACGTACGCAGTATTAGACGTACTCTTATGGGCGAGATGATCCTGGAGCTGAAGCGCCAGAAGGAGCAAAAGGGCGCCGCCTATAAGAGGCTGGCAGAAGAGGTCCTTGGTGAGGGTGTGCAGGTGAGGGCTCTGACACATGAGGCGACTCTGAAGGTCAAGGACATTGATGAGATCACCGAAGTGGAAGAGCTCGTCACGGCACTGCGGCAACAGTGCGATGTGCAGGTGGCCGCCGCAGCCGTTAAGCTACGGAAAGGCAATGTGGTAAAAGTAAGGCCGATGACATAGTAAGGCGGCGCGAGAAGCGATGCGCAACGCGTTTGTCGATTAGCTTTCATACACGCGTCGAGCAACGCGAAGCATGACACAGTGACGCGTCTTTTTTTTTTTTTTTTTTTTTTTTCCTTCTAAACCATAGGGGGATAATCTGCTCAACAGACACCCTAACAGAAGGTTAGGGTAGTGTAGGTCTGACAGGCTGTCTTCTACAACAAAAGTAAAATCCAGGACTACTCTCTCCTCGTACCCACTAAACCATTCCTATGGTCGCCAAACCCTACGTCTCTCCGGAACCACCAAGAAGGTATTGCTTCAGAGAGGGGCTAGTGCACATCGCACCCACAAGGTTAGCTGCGTAGCCTGCAGCAACGAACATCGATGACTCGCTTTGGAGAGTCCATCACGGTAGCATGCTGGCGCTTAGCCAGTTTCCCGAGTGGTCCTCGCCACTCCCTTTGTCCTCGGAAGGCGGGCAGGGTCAACCCCGCCCGCGCCCTACTGCTGAGCGGACATCAAGAACTGATGCCCACGTGCAACCCGATCTGACCTGCCCGCAAAGGAAGGGTATCACTACCCTTCAGGCCCTATCAGATGCACCCGTAGGTTGCAGACAGCAGGATCTCACCTACCCCGACCCTTGCCGGGGACCCCTTTCCAACCGCGGGCTCGGATCCAACCCAGTAGACCGACGCCACGACAGCACCGCTACCGGGACTTCCTCTCCGCGGCCACTTAATCGTTGTAAGGGTCGATCTCGACCGCAGGGCACCGGTATGACCTACGAAGCCGACTCCGAACCCCTGGACCACCTCTTGTACTGCATCTGGACTAGCCATTCTCCGAGTCCACGCGCCACCTCCTCTGTAGCTCCCAGACGATGTGGGTAATAGCCGTTGAAACGGCGTTCCAGCCAAACTCATCCCTACACATCCTCTGGACCAAGTTGTCCGGAGTTGTGTCTTCCCCGCATGTGGCAAGCATGCGGTCACGCATTGTGCGAAAACGCGGGCACACGAACAAAACGTGTTCCGCCGTTTCCTCTAAACCATTGCACACTGGGCATTCGGGAGAATCCGCATGCCCGAAACGGTGTAGATACTGTCGGAAGCAACCATGACCTGTAAGGACCTGTGTCAGGTGGAATGTGACTTCCCCATGGCGCCTATTAATCCAACTATCTACCCTCGGTATCAACCTATAGGTCCACCTTCCTTTGGTGGAGCTGTCCCACGCGCGCTGCCATTTGACCATAGAGGCCATCCTGACAGTCCTGCGTATGCCTCTTGTGCCGCGCATTTCGAAGCACTCCATGTCCTCACTGATAAGAATGCTGATAGGCACCATACCAGTAATGACGCAGAGAGCGTCGTGTGACACGGTACGGTACGCGCTCGCAACCCTCAGGCACATAAGCCTGTAAGTACTTTCCAGCTTCCGTCGGTAGCATTTAGTACTTAGCGCGGTGCCCCACGCCGGGCCGCCATACCTAAGTATGGATGTAGCAACACTAGCCAGAAGCTTGCGCTTACTGGCGTACACCGCAGAGCTATTGGACATCATCCGGGACAGTGCCGCAATAGCTGTGGAGGCTCTTTTACAGGCATAATCGACGTGGCTACCGAAAGTAAGCTTATCGTCGATTATCACGCCCAAGTGTTTGACGGAGCGCTTTGACAGGATAGTACAGTCTCCTACACTGATCTCCGTCTGCTGCTCCGACTTCAGGTTGTTAACAACCGTCACCTCTGTCTTGTGGTGAGCCAGCTCCAGTTTTCTGGACCGCATCCACGCCTCCACAACCTTTATCGAGTGGTCGGTAGTCAACTTCACCTCCTCGATCGTTTCACCGTAGACTTCGAGCGTAATGTCGTCGGCAAATCCGACAATCACCACTCCCACTGGATACTCTAACCTCAACACCTCGTCGTACATGACATTCCATAACACCGGACCCAGGATGGAACCTTGCGGGACTCCTGAGGTTATGTGAAAGCACTTCCGACCCACCTCCGTGTCGTAGACTAGTACACGATTCTGAAAGTAACTTCCGAGAATCTTGTACAGGTACTCCGGTATCCCCAGACGCAAGAGCGCATCGGCAATAGCAGACCAGCTGGCGCTATTAAACGCATTCCTTACATCCAGAGTCACTACCGCGCAAAAGCGAATTCCCCTCCTCTTAGGCTCGAGTGCTTTCTCGGCGGTTTTTGTAACCGACAAGATAGCGTCTACGGTGGACCTCCCCTTCCGGAAGCCGTACTGGTTACTCGAAAGACCATTTTCGCCCTCGGTGAACCGCAACATTCTATTGAGGATGATCTTTTCGAGCACCTTCCCCGCCGTGTCAATCAAGCATATTGGTCTATATGCCGACGGGTCTCCGGGTGGTTTCCCCGCCTTTGGCAATAGTACCAGGCTCTGCCTCTTCCAAGCTTCTGGGAAAACTCCCTCGTCCAGGCATTTCTGCATAGCAGACCTGAACATCTCGGGAGCCTCTGCAATAGCTACTTTTAAGGCCAGGTTCGGAACTCCGTCCGGACCTGGGGCCTTACCTACGCTAAGGGACTTAGCTATCCCCGCAAGTTCCACATCGGTGACCCTCTCCTCATCGCCAGCCCCAGTCCCCGGCTGTCCTACGAAAGGAGGCCAAGGACTAGGATCATGACGCGGAAAAAGTCCTCCAATGATCCCCTCCAACATCTCTGGAGATTGCTCTGTAGGAGCCATCACACCTCTCGTCTTGGCCATAACGATCCTGTAGGCGTCACCCCACGGGTTCGTATTGGCACTCTGACAGAGACCCTCAAAGCAGGCCTTTTTGCTTGCTCTTATCTCGGTTTTAAGCGCGGCTTTTGCAGCGGCGAACACCACCCGCCGTTCGTTTCGCTCTTCCTCTGATCGTGCTCGCTGCATCCGCCGCCTAGCCCTTAGGCAGGCGCGGCGCAGGTCCGCAATCGCGTCGGTCCACCAGTAAGCCGGTGGCCTCCCATTTCTAGGGTGGACTCGCCTAGGCATGGTCGCATCACACGCACGTGAGAGCACCGCTACCAGCTCGTCGCCGTCTAAACCGATTAAGTTTCGCTCACGGCGGAGCGCCTCCCTAAATACCCCTTCGTCGAAGTATGATGTCTTCCACCTGCGAGGGCTTGGCCTTGACCTAGCCGCCTCTTCTTCTATCCGCTGTCTGCTGTTATTGTAGTCGATACTGTAGCGAACCGCCAGGTGGTCGCTGTGAGTGTAGCCATCATCTACTCTCCAGTTCGAACTACTTGTTAGGCCAGGACTGCAAAAGGTCACGTCAATAATTGACTCCGCTCCATTCCGACTAAAGGTACTCTTGGTACCGACATTAGCCAAATCGACATCTAAGATGGCCAGTGTTTCTAGCAGGATCTGACCCCGCTGGTTCGTGAAACGGCTTCCCCATTCCACGGCCCAGGCATTAAAGTCGCCCGCTATTACCACCGGCCTTCGCCCTGTTAGCACGGTCGTTAAGCGGTCCAGCATTTGCGTGAACTGCTCGATCGGCCACCGCGGAGGCGCATAACAGCTACAGAAGAAGACCCCGTTTACTTTGGCGACCACGAAGCCCTCATAGGTAGTAGACACCAACTCCTGAACGGGGTATTTACCCGTCGTCCATATCGCCGCCATTTTTCTGGTCCCATCCGCGACCCAGTTGCCGTTGCCGGCGGGTACTCGGTATGGGTCCGATATGATGGCGATATCCGTCTCCCACTCAGAAACTGCCTGACAAAGCAGTTGCTGAGCCGCATCACAGTGGTTCAGGTTCAGCTGCGTTACCTGCACTGTGATTTGTTGTTCACTGCGGCCTTCAAGGGCACCTTGGACCACCCATCGGATGTCTGTTGTTCGAGGATTTCCCGGTACAGATCATGCAGATGGGCGGACTCGTGCAGCTTTGGGCCTTATGACCTTCAGCGCCGCATCGCCTGCACAGTTTGCGCCTGTCGGGGCCTTTGCAGTCCCACGACTTGTGTCCTGGTTCCAGACACCTGAAGCAAACCTCTGGTGGCTCGTGGAATGTCAGGTGACATACACACCAACCCACCTTTATGCTCCCTACTTTAACGGACTTTTTGACGTCCGCCACAGGTAGCTGAACCAAAGCTACCTGTGTCCCTGCTGGCCCTTTCCGTAGCTTAACGGCTGCGGCGGCCACCTGCACATCGCACTGTTGCCGCAGTGCCGTAACGAGCTCTTCCACTTCGGTGATCTCATCGATGTCCTTGACCTTCAGAGTCGCCTCATGTGTCAAAGCCCTCACCTGCACACCCTCACCAAGGACCTCTTCTGCCAGCCTCTTATAGGCGGCGCCCTTGTGCTCCTTCTGGCGCTTCAGCTCCAGGATCATCTCGCCCGTACGAGTACGTCTAATACTGCGTACGTCGGCTCCAAGACCCTCAAGCTTGGCGTCGCTTCGCATCATCTTCAAGACGTCCGAGTACTTGGACTGTTCCGTCTTGATGACGATAGCGTCGCCTTTCTCGCGCTTGGCACCTGCCCTCCTACGCCTTGGCTTGGCGTCCTGCGCTACTACCTGCGGATTCGCCTTCTTCTTCTTCCGCTCTACCTTCGTCCAAGGGGGGTCCTCCCCTTGGATCGCCCTACTCGGTGGCTGTTGAGGGCCCACTAGCGGTCGCAACCCCTTGTTCCCATCGTTCCGGGACGGGCCAGCCTTTTCAGGCCCACCCTTCCCAGCTTTCCGGGAACCCTGGCTGGGGTCCGACCTTCCGGCATTATTACCGACTTTCGGGGTAATGATTCGCCTGGCCTTGCGGGCACCGCCAGACAGCTCCTCGCCTGACGGTTGCCTCGCCCGCTTCTGCGATTGCTTGCCCCGTTTGTCGCGAGCAGTCGCTTCCGCCTTATTTGGACTTCCTGCGAAGGAGAAGGCCTCCGTTTGGGTAAACTTCGGCACTTTCTCATTTGCAGGCTCCGCTGCTGCAGCAGTCAGCAACGCGAGTGCCGCGTGCTCCTGCTTGGCATCGTCGATCGACGCCCTAAGTCGAAGCAAGGCCGTTTTCAGGTCCTTGCTTATGTTCGACTTAGTGGACGCAAAGTCGATGATTTTGCCAAGCTGCTGCTCAGCCACCTCTATTGCGGACCGTCCTTTGGATCCTCGGTTGACGGCCCTCAACAACCACGCTCCGTCCATAACCTCCACCGGCTGGCTTGCCGGGAAGTGGACTGGAGCACCCACGCTTGAGCTGCGTACGCAACTCCCAGCGCCTATCTCCTCACTTCTCCTTGTCGGAGATCTCATCAACCCGCTTCTTGCGAAGGGGTTGATCCCACCACTACTTCCACCTGAATTTTGATTGCTTGATTTGTTTGATTTCATGATTAATCCCACGAGTCGCACGGGAAAGAATGTCCACCACGCCAGAGCCCTGCATTAACGCGGTAAGGGACAGCTTACTGTGGGGGGTGCCCAGGTACCCCACAGGCTCCGTTAAAGATCGAGCATCTTTTTCACCCCCTCGATCACTCATTCCTCAGCACGGGTCGCTTGACACCTTGAATTGGGGTTAGTAGTCCTATTCTTAGCCGGCGACTACGCGGCTGACTCGCAAGCGAGGGGGTGCGTCAGGCCCCAGGACTTTCGTCCCTGCTGCCCTGACAGTGACGCGTCTTGTGACGCGTATCTGTAGTAGGCTATAATCATAATTATAATTAGAGTAGGCTGAAAACGAGGAGGAAGTAAATAAACGTCATTGTGATTATTGTTTACAACCGAACAACACGGTTTATTACTATTCTACATTGGCGACGAGAGTAAAGTTCAGTTTTTCGCGTTTGATTTGATTATTGGCCCTGGAGAGGAATAGCAGATTATTACATTTGTTAACAAATAGTAGTATGTGCAGTATTTTAAACAAGGAAGAAGATGTTGTGACTTGATATAGTTTGAATGAAAGTGGGTGTTTTGGCTAAAACAATTAAAAAGGAAGGAGATAAGGAAATATCATCCTTAGTGAAGCTTGACAATGTGTAGAATAGGGAGAAATAATGTGGATCTTTCAGATTTGAACGGAAGAAGCTAGAAATGTGTGGGAAATACTACTCCGGTTTGATTAAGGAGCTGCGCAACAGGAAGATAGTGATGGTTCTGTTGAAGATCAGATCAGGAGGCTCCTGAATCAGCTTTTTAAATCTGGTATGTAATATAGAATGTGATAAACAGCGTGATATCGAAGTGACGTGTTTTCTTAACCGTTATTTACGTAGTTGCTAAACAACGAGATGGTGTACACAGTTGTTTTGTTTGAAAGAAAGTTAGAACAAGTTTACTGAGTGTGAAGGATTTAATTGATTTAAAAATTGAAAATTTATTGAGCATTAATAATGCAGTCTCCTTTAAGTAATATTGGTTATTATTTGCATTTCTTGGTTTTTGTGCGTATCAAGTTCAAAATGAGCATGTAATTGCATATGTTACCGTATCACTGTTGCTTTGCTTTGTCAACGGAACTGTTTCAGAGAAGATCATTTTTCCAAACGATCTAAATTTAGTGTTTTTAGATTTTCTAACTCACGTGTTAAAAAATTTCAACATGCATATAAAGTCATACTCAAATAAATCAAATAGTTTATATGTATTTTTTATTCTGTTTTGGACATTTTCCACCTTAGCCGGTACGGAAAACAATTAGTTTTGGTGATACAATATTATCTTTTTGCATACTCTTTGTTCACGTTGCAGCAAACGCAATTAATTAGACATTATGATTTCTGTTTTATTATTTCTGACGTACGTAAAATATTATGCAATGAAAATAAATATCATTTGATTCGGCAAATTAATTTAATTAAATATTTAGCTAGATGACGATTTAGTGTCAACATAAATACTGTTACATAATTAGCATTTGAAGAAAAAAAGCTATAAAATGTTTGGATTTAATCCATAACAAGTAATGTAGTGTGCGATAATCTCTAGAATATTTCTTGAAAGTTTTCTGACAAAATCGGGTCCTTACTGTAACATTTGATTAGATTAAATTAAACAGATTTTTATGTTCAATGTGATTTTATGAAATCTCGAACTAACATATAAGCTGCAATATAAAATCAGCTGAACATCAATCAGTTTAACAATCGTTTTAATGACAGAACAGAGGTGAAGATAAAATATATAATCGGCGATTTTGCTAAACAAATGGCTTACAGCAATTGTAAAAGAATGTTTTTTTATTGAAAGCTTCGGAAAAATGGAATGTGTCTGAAATAAGGTTTTAGAGCCAATGGATTCACTTGTTCTAAAGCTAGTTGATTCTTTATTTGGAAAAAAATAAGCAAAATCTAACAAAAATAATTGAACATCTTAGTGCTTAGGCAGATATCATATAAGTAAGCGTTAAACGCGCGGGTAATTAGTAAGACCAGGATGAGGGCAACGGGTTCTGTGTCGGTTCTTGGGTTCTTGATCAGACCCCAATCTTATAGCAAAGAAAATAGGGTATCGGTTCCCTCATTAAGCATGGGGCTATCATTTCCATTTGACAAATCTTGATTATCTGGACTAATTGTGACAGCGCAATTTACAGATGTAATGACATGCACAGAAGTCATTAAACTGTGTGAAAAGCATTACTAAACGTTGGCTATTCTTAGGCAAATCAGTTTCTTAAAAAAAATATGCAAATGTATGAAACTGGCAACACAATGTATGAAAACACAGTAACAGAGAAAATTATAAATCATCAAACAAGTCTCTGATTACGTATTCAATTTGACGCGATTAAATGGCGCAGTGTAGGAAAAGCAGGAAAAATGTTATCCCAGTTAATATTCTAGTAGTCAGCCATCAGATATATTGAACAGAGAAGTTCTGTCTAGTACGCAGAATATGGTTTGACATTCGTCAGAAGGGCTGTAAAATATGGTAAAATACCATAGGAAGAATTGATGTAGAGGTCTGTCAAGAAAAGCAAAATATGAAAATTACGAATTCGCGTCACGGAATTTAAAATAAATATTCTTATCAAACACTATATGAAACCATTAAATAGCTCTAGTATGATTCTATATCCAAATACAAGGGAAATAAAATGGAATGTAGGGGATAATAAATCCTAGTCCATTCCTTGCAAGAAACGTAGAGAACTAAGAGAGTTCTAGTCCGTTTCTGTATCCAAATATAGGGGATAAAGTTATCCTAGTCTATTTGGAGTTCGAATAGAAAAAGTAATGGAATGTAGTGGGTCACGGATCCTAGTCCATTCCTAGCATGAAACGTAGGGAGCTTTTGGCAAGTTCTAGTCCGTTTCTGTTTCCAAATATAGGGGATGAAGTCATCCTAGTCTATTTGGAGTAGAAAAAATGGAATGTAGGGGACTACAAATCCTAGTCCATTCCTAGCAAGAAACGTAGGGAGCTCAGAGAGTTCTAGTCCGTTTCTGTAACCAAATATAGGGGATAAAGTTATCCTAGTCTATTTGGAGATAAATGGATGAAGAAGACCACGAATCCTAATCCATTCTCGATTCAAGTTGATTTTATTGTATTACAGACCAAAATGAAGGAGCACAGCTCAGTTCGTTTGGCGTAATATCTAGTAATGTTTATGAATGAGAATCTGTGAATAATGTATCTTGAAGTCTATTTTAGATAATCATCATTATGAGAAAAATGAATTTTGAAAATTGAAGAATATATCAAGATAAAATCAGAAGCTGGTACATAGGAGAATCAAATGAAGAAATTTTTCAACTACTGTGGTAAGAGTATTCAACCAAATCAAAAGAAGGAGGTAAACGTATGTAGAGGCGGCTAAGTAAACGCTAATTACATCAATATATTGATTAGTTTAGTAATAGCAATTTCATATTCCTATACAGGATATTGGAGAACATAAGAAGGATTGCGTCATGAACATTGACGAATGACGAACGGATCTCCTGGAAAATGTCTCGGATATCACAATATTTGTATGCAACGTGATTTCGATCGAAAATCATTAAATGTTGTTCAATACAAGGTTTCGCATATTGAATAGGATAGTTTTACTATTTGCAGAAAGGGAGGGATGTAGTAGGCTATAATCATAATTATAATTAGAGTAGGCTGAAAACGAGGAGGAAGTAAATAAACGCCATTGTGATTATTGTTTACAACCGAACAACACGGTTTATTACTATTCTACAGTATCCGAAGCGAAATTATCGATGCCCAGCAGGGAGGTTTGAAAACGACTCTGGCCCAGCACCATAATCACAACCATCAGCATAATGAGAATGCTCAAACCACGACCAAACTCACACCTGACCCATTCCGTCGTGACGAATTCACTCAAACAGCACACACCACACACCAGGCGCACAGAATCATGAGACGGTCGTAGCAACCATCAGTTGCCCGTACAGCAACTTGTGCATGCACGCGCGTGAAAGCACTCGACGGAATGGTTTGACGCAGCTGCCGACGCTGTGATTCGCGTTCACTCTGACTGGTCAACGCGTCTCACCATGTGTTTTGCACTGGCGCTTACAGAAACTGTTCGAACGCAAACGCGTTGCACTGCGCTTCGCATCACGCAACTCTCTACTATGTCACCGCCGTAAGGTGAAGAGATCATTTCACGTACTACACAAGAGTTTGTATGTGTTAGTGCACTAGTTATGTTGTAACATAGCAACCCCTAACCTCTCCTTACAGATTAACAGTGTCTGACGTCATACAAGCTGTTATTAATGTTCTCCTCACGCTAAACATTTTTACGCCAAAGCTATTGGTAAGCTTTAACATTCACTTTATATTAACCGCCACTCACCTACTATTTATTCATTCTATTCAATGCAGTTTTGGATGACATTCATTCCATTTAATAATTTAAAATTGAGTTCAAATTACAAAAACATGATTCAATATTAATTTTGAAGAGTAATTTTGGTACGAATGAACAAAATTTTGCGATAATGGTTTTTAGCGTGCAGTGCATTGCAAACCGTGCTGTAGTTTCTAAGGGTAACCAGGGAATTGTTATCAAAATACAAACAAGGAAAATTTTCACTGCAGTGACTGATGAAGTTTCGGGTACCTAATTTAAGTTATTTAAACTTTTTTTTAATCGTTTTAGATTGCGGATTTTTGAGCCACAACAAACGACGGAGCATTCAGTAAACAATTTGGACATGATCATTTGGACTGATTGACTATTCATGATTTAAAATCGAAAGCGAATCGACGTCGAAAGTATCTGGGAAGTGCTCCGAAAAGCATAGTTTCTCTTCCATGCTCTTGGGAAAAAACGAATAGTTCAATTTCGTGTGCTGCTGTTGGGCTGCATTTACCGTTTTTATCATAATATTTGCCATTACTAAGTGTATGTTTGCACTGATCGACAAAAGCAGTTGCACATCGACCAATTTCGTTGCCAGACAAAATGGCATGCATAATGGTGACTTGTTTTTGAAACTGTATGACGTCACCACCTTCCCCTTAAATTTTGTTTATGATTTAGGTTTACTAATACAATCAAACGCCGGCTTCCTCCACACCTTATATAAATCACATTGACGGAAAGGGCCAGCAGGGACACAGATTCAGCTACCTGTGGCGGACGTCAAAAAGTCCGTTAAAGTAGGGAGCATAAAGGTGGGTTGGTGTGTATGTCACCAGACATTACACGAGCCACCAGAGGTTTGCTTCAGGTGTCTGGAACCAGGACACAAGTCGTGGGACTGCAAAGGCCCCGACAGGCGCAAACTGTGTAGGCGATGCGGCACTGAAGGTCATAAGGCCCAAAGCTGCACGAGTCCGCCCATCTGCATGATCTGTACCGGGAAATCCTCGAACAACAGTCATCCGATGGGTGGTCCAAGGTGCCCGGCCTTCAAGAAAGCCGCAGTGAACAACAAATCACAGTGCAGGTAACGCAGCTGAACCTGAACCACTGTGATGCGGCTCAGTAACTGCTTTGTGATGCAGTTTCTGAGTGGGAGACGGATATCGCCATCATATCGGACCCATAGATACCGAGTACCCGCCGGCCGGCAACGGCAACTGGGTCGCGGATGGGACCAGAAAAATGGCGGCGATATGGACGACGAGTAAATACCCCGTGCAGGAGTTGGTGTCTACTACCTATGAGGGCTTCGTGGTCGCCAAAGTAAACGGGGTCTTCTTCTGTAGCTGTTATGCGCCTCCGCGGTGGCCGATCGAGCAGTTGACGCAAATGCTGGACCGATTAACGACCGTGCTAACAGGGCGAAGGCCGGTGGTAATAGCGGGCGACTTTAATGCCTGGGCCGTGGAATGAGGAAGCCGTTTCATGAACCAGCGGGGTCAGATCCTGCTAGAAACACTGGCCATCTTAGATGTCGACTTGGCTAATGTCGGTACCAAGAGTACCTTTAGTCGAAACGGAGCGGAGTCAATTATTGACGTGACCTTTTGTAGTCCTGGCTTAACAAGTAGTTCGAACTGGAGAGTAGATGATGGCTACTCTCACAGCGACCACCTGGCGGTTCGCTACAGTATCGACTACAATAACAGCGGATAGAAGAAGAGGCGGCTAGGCCAAGGCCAAGCCCTCGCAGGTGGAAGACATCATGCTTCGACGAAGGGGTATTTAGGGAGGCGCTCCGCCGTGAGCGAAACTTAATCAGTTTAGACGGCGACGAGCTGATAGCGGTGCTCTCACGTGCGTGTGATGCGACCATGCCTAGGCGAGTCCACCCTAGAAATGGGAGGCCACCGGCTTACTGGTGGACCGACGCGATTGCGGACCTGCGCCGCGCCTGCCTACGGGCTAGGCGACGGATGCAGCGAGCACGATCAGAGGAAGAGCGAAACGAACGGCGGGTGGTGTTCGCCGCTGCAAAAGCCGCGCTTAAGACCGAGATAAGAGCAAGCAAAAAGGCCTGCTTTGAGGGTCTCTGTCAGAGTGCCAATACGAACCCGTGGGGTGACGCCTACAGGATCGTTATGGCCAAGACGAGAGGTGTGATGGCTCCTACAGAGCAATCTCCAGAGATGTTGGAGGGGATCATTGGAGGACTTTTTCCGCGTCATGATCCTAATCCTTGGCCTCCTTTCGTAGGACAGCCGGGGACTGGGGCTGGCGATGAGGAGAGGGTCACCGATGTGGAACTTGCGGGGATAGCTAAGTCCCTTAGCGTAGGTAAGGCCCCAGGTCCGGACGGAGTTCCGATAGCTATTGCAGAGGCTCCCGAGATGTTCAGGTCTGCTATGGAGAAATGCCTGGACGAGGGAGTTTTCCCAGAAGCTTGGAATAGGCAGAGCCTGGTACTATTGCCAAAGGCGGGGAAACCACCCGGAGACCCGTCGGCATATAGACCAATATGCTTGATTGACACGGCGGAGAAGGTGCTCGAAAAGATCATCCTCAATAGAATGTTGCGGTTCACCGAGGGCGAAAATGGTCCGGAAAATGTTCACTACAATTTACAAACGCAACACACTCTGAGTACATACGCAACAACTACTTTACAAACGTAACACTTTTATTCGTAGTAGAACGAAGTACGGCTCAACAATCTATAGGAAGGCTAATGCCAAAACATATCGAAACAAACTCCAAGTACCGTCTACCCCCGTTCGTTTGACCGCATCTAATCTGAACACTTTTTAATTTGACCCCCTCTAATCTGCACATCGTTCAAATTAAAAATGGCTCAAACTTCATTCTGCTAATAGAACGGGGTGAAACGGAACGCAGAATCAAAACAAAACATAAAATGAGGCTGCCAGCAGTGGGGTTTTTCGTCGTCCACAGGGTTGCTAGAAGTTCAAACTAAAAATGAACCCCGTTGGTTTGCATGAGGTGTCGTTCAAACCAACGGGGGTAGACGGTACTCCAGAACTCGTACATACCGAAGGTGATGACCTACCTCAGCTACACCCCAGTACATGTCATGCTAGCGGAACCGATGCAGCTTTCGATGGATAGAGTATTGAAAGTTTGACAAAAAGATAATTGGTAAGGACATCAAACTAAGATTATAACATACATCTGAATTCTGGGAGTATTCTTCAAAGTAAATCCATCGGACAGGTAGCTTCCATGTTTAACCCTCAGAGCCCCAGGACAAACTTTTTATTTTTGACCGGCTGATACTCAAAATCTGTAAAATATAAAAATAAGCGGTTTTCAGTATGATCGATGGGAAGAGTTGTACTTCATGCGAGGGTAGTTGTCAAACCGGGAGTCCATGCTTGAACCTGATTTTGCACCGGAAATAAGTGTTCCCTGGTGCTATGTTTGGCGATATGTTCTACAGCTGCCTTTAGGCTACTTTTTCAATAATTAGTTGTTAATTCTCGTTAGATCAATCAAGGTGGAATCTCAATCAGGCCTTAAATTTCTTAGCGAAGCGTGCTTTTACAAATTGGAATCAATTTTGTAAATTGGGACAGAAACCGATAAACGCCTAAAAGTTTGCAATGATCTAGTAATAATTCGTTGGCTAAAAGTAAGACCCGTGTTTGAATTTTAGGTGGATTAATCACATGAGTGATACTTTTAAAAGAAGGGCTTAAATATACGAAACAAATTCTTCATAGACACCAAACTTCTAAAATCATCTTTTCAGGTGCAAAATGATTATGATCACGAAATTGGGTCTTAGGGAGTCCTACCGGAAGTACACTCCTGGGACCAAGTTTCAGATGCATCTCATGCCAGAAAGCAGCCCCAGCATTGTGTTCTTGCATTGGCCTACCATTTCAAGTTGTTAAAGATTTCAGAATTTTTATAAAATACCAGATTTATAGACGACTCGCCAAAACATTGCCCCAGGGAACACTTATTTCCGGTGCAAAAACAGGTTCAAACATGGACTTCCGGCTTGACAACTACTCTTACATGAAGTACAACTCTTCCCATCCATCATAGTGAGAACCGCTTATTTTTATATTTTACAGATCCTGAGTATCAGACGATTAAAAAAAAGAAGTTTGTCCTGGGGCTTTGAGGGTTAATGAGAATACGTACCTTTTGAAGAGTTGAACTGGACAGAACTGTAAAAACAACGTAAAAGGTCAAAATTAAGAGAAGCGAACGGTACCGGAATATGGAAGCGTACCAAGCAAAGTAAATGAACGCCGAACTACTCGGACTTTTGTAAGCACTGGAACTCAGCAAAACAAAATAATACAGCACCGTCAACGCCAATAAACTATTCCACGACTGTCGGGCTCTCTTGGATTTTAGTTACAGAATAAGTTAGACATCGTCGTTTCAAGTCGCAATCTTTCCCTAAAACTCCAAACGAAGGGCTGTCATCACTATCAAGAAAACAAACTCGCCATTTACGGTTACAATCTACGTATAAGTGCACTTTATTCCACACGTAAATCCTCACTGTTCAAATTCCTCCTGGATCTCTTCCTCATCGCTGTCAATGGTCACCGTCGACGAAGTTAGCGGTCGCTGCACTCTGGTTGCACTCACGTACGGTTCCAAGTTGATTCCCGTCTCGGTGACCAACTTGTCCAGTAGCGTTCTCTCGATCAACTCCTGCTGGTACCAATCCGCTTTCTTCTGTGCCAACTGTTTCAAATAGTACAGCGCCTCCGAGTATTGGCTGGTGGAAACCAAACACTCAACCAACAAGGCCAACAGATCCCAAACTCTCACCGGAGGAGCCACCGGCTCTTCCAATTTCACCTTCAGGATCTTGATCGCAGCCAGAAACTCCCCACGTTCCACGGCGTCCTGCAAATCGATCACCTTCCTCACCTCCATCATAGCCCCTTGTAATGTTTCGTTTATCTTCTGCGAGGGTGGAGTAGCTCGCGAGAGGCATTTTCCGGCCTCTTGCAACGCCTTCAGCGCCTTATCGTAATCACGGAACTCGTCGATCTCTGCCTGAGCACAGTTCGCATAGAAATTCGCCAGCTGGTTGTAGGCCTGTCCTTTGGTGTAGAATGTCACGATGTTCTTCAACACCTTGGAGTCACTTTGCCAATTCAGAGCCTGCAGATAGTTGGCTGCCATTACGTAGACTTCCTTTTGGCGGGACATACCCGCAAAGAAGATAATCTTCTCCGTGTCACCAGACTTGAGTAGACTTTTCATCGCCCGTATCTTGTCTCCCGCTTGGGTGAACTTCTTTGTCGCTGAGTGGTAGTCGCCTTGCTCCTGGAGAACTTCTCCGAGTTTGATCAGGATTTTAGCTCGCAGTTCGTCTGAGACTTCATCCTTGGCTGGGGTTAAGAGCTCCGCCAAAGTTTCCGTCAGAGGAACTGAATGATCGGCGGCTACCTGAAGAGCTTTCTCGAGTTGGCGAGCGTTCGCCAGTAGCTGCACCGCCTTGTAGTTCTGCTCAATTCCGATGAAGAATTCGGCACAGCGTGCCACAAGTTCTGGATCAGAATTTGCGTCCAGTTCCGAAGCAATAACTTGCAGAGATTCCGGCTGTTGCGACTTGAAAGCCATTTCCACTGCCTTATGAAGCATTCCTGCGCGGTGGTAGAGCTCAACCGCCCTACGATAATCCCCGTTCTCCTCAAAGTAGCTCGCTGCTGATGCTTTGTCTCTTGGTCTAGCCGTACAAGCCACCGTCCAGAGGTCGTCCTGAAGATCGTTCTCTTTGCAAATTCTTACAGCATTTCCGTAGGTTTGGGCTCGAGTATAAAACTGAATAGCTTCCGAGAACTTTCCACTGTTCTCGTAGTATCTGGCAAGGTGATAGCAAGCAGCTCGATCCCCGCTGTTGCGAGCGATCTCATCCGCTTTCCCAACTTGTCCGATGAAGCACAGGATTCTCACCTGCGAGAACCAATCTTCGGACTTTTGATAGATCTTGAACGCTCCTTCCATGTCTCCACTGCTTTCGATGTACTGGGCCCACCATTTCAACAGCTCCGGATCTTTAGTGTTTTGCATGTACTTCTTCAACGCTGCAGGGTCATCAATAAGCAACTGACTGACATTATGCATCAGGTTATTCGTTTTCTCGTAGTACTGAATGGCTTTCTGAGTTTGGCCGTTCTCTTTCAACCATTCCGCAAACTTGTGATAGGTGTTTTTCAAATGTACACGATCGAGATGTTCAGCGATTTCCAGAGCTTCATCGAATCGTCCCGCCGCTTGATACATCTTGTTTAGCAGGTCGTATCTTCCGACCTTCTTATAGAGAGCCTCCGCTTCCGATATCATGTTCAACTCAATAGCCAAGATAGCAACCTTGCATTCATGTTCCAAGGTGGAATCTTCCATGGCCTTACGCAGGGCTCTCACCGATCGTGCGCGCTTCAAGTGGCCCAAACAGACCTTTGCGACGTCCAGGCGACCCGTGTTAACGCACAACTTGGCCAAATTAGTCCAAACCGTGTCCGATTTGAGCGATCGAATACAACTGAACGCCTGATCCATATTTTCCTGGGCTACGTTCAAACTGAAGTTTAGCACCATATTCCTCGTGGTCAAATCACAGTCTTCCAATCCCTTGAAATCCCTAAGTGGAATGCGCTCGATCTGATTCAACTTCAAGATCACAACGTGTGGAATGCATAGGTTGATCAACTGTTCACCACTCCCCAATTCGATCAGCTCAAGCTCCTTGAGCTGCGATTTCTGATCCACAAACAGTATATTGATTTGCGACTCCGGAATGCTGCTACCCTTCCCCGTCATTCCCTTCTGGCCCTGTCCGGGAATAGGCTTCGTTTCGCACGCCAGCATCCTTGGGTCGTCCGAATCCCAAAAGAAGTTGATCGGCAGATGCTGTATCACAGTGTTCGTTCCAGTCCTACTGGAAAATTCATAGTACTTGAGATTATTGCTCTCCAAATTCCACAGATAGAGCTTCCCATCCGGGAGCAGCTGTTCATTGGCGATGGTTAGGGCCAGGTGAGTTCCGGTGGAGTTTGCCTTGGCCGAGATGATTTCGCCAAACTTTTCAAACAGATCGTAGGCACATTTGGGCGGTTGGACCAGTTTCATTTCGTGGCGGGAAATGTCGAACAGCTTGAGATAGCCGTTCAGGGTAAAGATGGTGAGAAAGTGACCGAGCAGATCTGCTCCTATCGGTTTGCCTGTTGGAGTTGGGTTAACAGAAATAGACACTGTAGAACTAGAAATGTACACCTTTTTGTGGAGAGAGGGTCTGACCTCCATCTCCACGGTCTACGCTCCATTCAAACGTTAACCCTAGTAGGGTGTTGGAGTCAATATGACCCAGACAGGATCGCGGAACGTGCACCACGCCTAGCTCAACATCTTAGGAGGGTTAAAACTTTTGTTTAGACAAAATTCTACGACGGGAAGAAGGGTCTGAGATTACCTAGATCTGGGCTACAACCCCCAAGTGGGACAAGACAATCGGAGTTGACGATGAAAATCGAGGGAAATCATCTAGGGATATCTTGGAGGATTTCGCTAAAGTCAGAAATAAATTTATGTACGAATATGATGAGTATTCAGCGGTTGCAAAAGGATTTAAAAGAGGTTTCAGAAGGATATCAGTAACGATGGTCTCTGAAAGTTCTAGGGGATGGTTTCGGACGGTCGAGCACATGAAGGGTTTTAGAGGATTACGAGGGATTATCAGGAAGCTTCAAGAGAATCTCTAGGAGTTTCAGTGGATGAGTAATTTCGGAGGATTACAAGGGGTTTTGAGAGGGTTTCCAGGTGTTTCAAGGAGGTTATGGTTGGAGCGGTTTCAGA
Organism: Aedes albopictus; assembly: GCF_035046485.1. Taxonomy (NCBI): domain Eukaryota; kingdom Metazoa; phylum Arthropoda; class Insecta; order Diptera; family Culicidae; genus Aedes; species Aedes albopictus. Next base: position 95,482,343 of record NC_085136.1, read on the forward strand.
TGTGATATAGGGGATTCCTGGGAGTTTCAAGTTGGCATAAGGAAGTTCCATATCAGGTATCAAGCGAGTTTCAGTCGGGTCCAGAAGGTTTTCAGAGGATTCCAGAGGGTTCACCGGAGGGTCTCAGAGGGTTTCATGGGGGTTTCATGGGATTTTAAGATGAATTATGCATAAAACTGCGGGAGAGCATGCATGTTATTAACGCTTGTAGATCCGATGACTCTGGACTCTGACAGCTCTGTATTTCAGAAGATTTAGGAGGCTTCGCACACACGCACCATGATGGTGAGCCTGTCTCGGTAATATTGACCCCAACACCCTATAGGGTTAATAGGGTTTAAGATGTTTTAGCGGGAGCGGTCCAAGACATTTCAGCGATTCAGGTGGATTCTTACCAGAATGTAGAGAGATTTCAGAAGGTTTTAGATGGTTTTAGTAAGTTTCAGATGGTTGCGCGTTTAAGAGGGCTACGGTGGGTTTTAGGGGCATTTCAGGAGCGTTTCACAGGGTTTCAGAGGATTTTCATGGGACCTCAGAGAGTTCCAGAGCATTTCCAGAGCATTTCAGATGGTTTGAGGAATTTTCAGAGGCTCTGGGCTTCAGGAACGCTTCAATGGGTTTCAGGACCATTTTATAAAAGCTTAGGGAGAGATTAAGTGACCCATCGGCCATAGATACCTGGAAGCTCCATGACATCCTCTGAAATCTCCCGAGAGCGTTTTACGAGATTGCAGTAGTATTTCAGGGGTATCGTGGGCGTTTCAGGGATGTTCCAGGGGGTTTCAGGGGCTTCACGGATATTCATGGTTGTTCCATGGGGTTTCAGGGGGTTTATTGGGCGTTCCAAGGAGGTTTCAAGCGGTTTCAGTCAGATTTTCAGAAGCGTCCCAGAAGATTTCTGACTCGTATGTAATGGCCCTAAAACCATCTTAAGCCGACGAAAACACCCCTGTAACGCTACGAAAACCCCTGAAAATCCTCTGAAACTATCTGAAATCTCTCAGAAAACCCCTCGGACGCGTTAAGCACCTGAAACTCTCCTGAAGTTTCTGAAATGCCTGCAAAAACCTCCTGAAACCCCCTTGGACCGTATGTAACGCACCTGAGACCCCCAAAACCCCCGAAGACACCCCTGTAATACCTTCGAAACCCCCTGAAACTTCCCGAAAACCCCCTTAAATCCCATGGAACCCTCCTAAACCCACATAAACACCCCCGTCCCCCATAACGCCTCCTGAACCTTTATGGAAATTCTCGGAAACTTCCTGAAATGCCTCCGAAACCCTCCTCGAACCTGAGACCCCGCCAAATCCACGAAAACACGCCAGTAACGCCTCCGGAACCCTCTGAAAATCCTCGGATTCTTCCTGAAATGCCTCCAGAAACCTCGTCATGTAACGCACCTAAGACCCTCCGAAATTCCCGAAACCATCCCTGTAGCGTCTTCGGAACCTCCTGAAAATCCTCGGAAACTTCCTAAAGTGCCTCGAAACCCCCATACACTCATAGAAACACCCCTGTAAGGTCTCCGAAACCTCGCCGAAATCCCCGAAAACTTTCTGAAATGCCTCCGAAATCCTCTGAAACTCCCTCGGACCCCCTGTAAAGAACGTAAGACCTGTCGAAACCAACCACTCAAAAACGCCTCTGAAGCCCCCTTATATCAGCGCCTCCAAAGGCGTTCAGACACCCACCTGCTGTGTAATCATGTCTTGAATCGCGTCTTGAAAGGTTAAAGAAGTTGCACTGGAGTTCAGGAACGTTTCGAGGGGTTTCAGGACCATTTTATAAAAGATTCGAGTTAGTTTAACCCTTTGGAGCCGGATAGTTTTGCCACTGCTGCCGCAACCTCGCTAGCCTCGAATAGGTTTGTTCTGAAATAGATAACTCGCCAATTGTTGAACCTATGACATGGAATTGCATTGTATTCATAGCAGTTGAAGAACTCATCTAAGATGAGATTTGGGTGGGCTTGCGGGAAAGAAGCGGCTGTGGATTCAAATATGTCAGGAGCGTATCAAAGGCGTTCTAAGGGGTTTCAGGAGTATCATAGGCGTTCTAGAGATGTTCCAGGGGGACTTTAGGGGGTTTCATTATTGAGCGCTCCAGAGAAGTTCGAAGCGGTTTCGGTAAGTTTAATGGGCGTTGCTGGGGGTTTCTCCCCAAGACTAGAAGAGGTGCTTAGAACGATCATAAACCGAAATAAAAGATATTGGGTTTTATGACAGTTCTCAAAACCTCTACAAGACTAACTGGTCATCAAAATGTTACTTGGGATGAGCGTCCCAGGAGATTTCATGGGTTTTCATGGCATTCTAGGGGTGTTCTAGGGGTCTCAGGATGTTTAATGGGGTCTCATGGACGCTCCAGAGCATTTCAAGGGATTTCAGAGGGGTTCCAGAGGCGTTCCCGAGGTGTTTTGAAGCTCTCAGATGGTTTGAGTACCACTCTGGGGTTTCAGGTTTCTGGGGCGTTTCACGGATGTTCGGTCTAGGGAAATTGAGCGAGTTTCAGAGGCATTGCTGAGTATTCTGAAGCGATTCAGGGGGTTTCAAGAGCGTTACAGAGCGTTTCAGGGGTGATCCAAGTAGTTTCAATGTGTTTCAGGGGCGGTCCAGGAGAATTCAGGCATTCCAATGAGTTTCAGGGGCATTCCAGGGAGTTCCACTAGGTTTCTCAGGCGTTTCGAAAAGTTTGGAGAGCATTTCGGATGATTTCAGAGCATTCTACAGCCTCCGGAAACCAAATAAGCCCCTAATGAAAATTATGTTTCCCCATAAATCCCATAAAATTACATTATGCATAATACGGGGACGCAACCAGTTGCACCTAAATTTAGTAATTGTTTTGGATGTTGATGAATGTACTTGATTAGGATGCCAATATATAACAAAAGAAAAAAAACATCAAGATTTGTCCAGAATCAAATACTAGCACATCGAACACTAGCACTAGCTCAATGCCTCGAAAGCTTAACACAACAGCACCTTTCAACACCCAACCTACCTTCATTTTCGTTGAAAAATATCTCCTGCAGTACGAGCCCGCTGAGCGAATAAATCTTCACCTGCTCCGCCCCCAGCGCCACCACCTGCTGCTCATACAGGTAAATCGCCACACAATCAACGCCGAAACTGCCGGTATGCGTGATGGATAGTGCATCGGCATCTTCATCAACCCTAGACGCCGCCGCCGACGACGACGACGATGTCAACCCAGCGCCACCTCCGCCGCTTACTCGATAGACGGCCACCGTACGGCCATTCGTTACGACAAGATTTATTTCGCTCAACGCAAGATGGATGATGGAATTATCGCTTTTCATCACGGCTGTCCGTCGGTCGCCGGTTTTCTCACCCCCTGCCGAGCTGCGGGAAGCATTCTGCTGCTGCACCACCAACAGTTCGTTTGACTTTTTCTGGGTGGCCCACACGGTTCGGGTGTGGCTGGACAGCAGAGCCTGTTCCTTCAGAATGAACACATTCGACAGACAATTGACCATCATGCAGGGCCGATTTGTGTCCGTGATGCCCCAGGTGAGACTTTTAATCGTTCCTCGGACCGGAGTGACATTCGTAAGCTGCCACTGATTCTCCGGATAGTCGTAGGACCTATTGATGTTCAATCGGCGCCAGGTGTATAAATTGCCTTGGTTCGTTCCGGCGCTCAGCGTTTGGTTATCTTTGCAGTAGGCCACACATGTAAAAACTTCTACGACTGGATTTCTGGTCGGCAAATTGTTTCCAGTCAATCCGGCTAAGCCATTATTTAGTTCCATTGACAATACATAGTTATCATTGCTTTCGATGTCCCATATTCTTACCGACAGATCCCCTGTGAGAATCGCCAAAGCAGCCCCCACGCCAGCCACCCAAGTGATGGCACTTTTGTAGCCAGATACTTTGACCGATCCGGACAGCTTAACTCGATCCAGTTCGGTGATTTGTCCACTGCCGTCCACTTCGTAGTGACCGATGGTAATGTCTTCCAGGAGCAGAACGATGGAGTCCCTGTTGAGAAAGTAATTTTGCAAAAATAAATAGAGGTAGGAGAACTGCTTCAGCATTAGAAGATTACAGAAATTTATTGAAACCTGTCTAAGTTTCACACTCAACCACACGCATGTTGTCAAAGCGTCCACCAAACGACCATTATTGCTCAACCTTCGTCTAGCGTGGCAATTAGGGTTTATAACAAGGGACAGAAACAAATTGTCTCTCCAATGCAGTTCAGTTCGAAAAAAAAAATATTTTGGCGCCCGCCATTCTAATCAGCGTTTTGTACATAGTTTACTTCGTGTGACAGCGAACTTTGTTTGATCGTAGAGTTCTGCGGAGTCCAAAGTAAGCTCGATTTCCTGCCACAGTGCGTCTCTGAAATTCTCTGCTGGTGTTGTCGGCGGTCACCAGTGAGCCCAAGTCGCCCAAGTACACGAATTCTTCAACCGCCTCGATTTCACCACCGTCGATAGAAATTTGGGGTGGCGGGCGCGGTGATTCCTCCCTAGATCCCTTTGCGATCATGTACATTGTCTTCGACACACTAATGACTAATCCGATTCGCCTGGCATTCTTTAATCGGATGTACGTTTCCGCCATCGTCTCGAATTTGCGAACTACTTATGATATCTATATCATCAGCGAAACCGAGCAGCTGAACGGACTTCTTGAAAATCGTTCCACTTGTATTTATCCGCGCTCTCCTTATTACACCCTCAAAAACAATGTTAAACAGCAAGCACGAAAGACCATCACCTTGCCGTAACTCTTTGCGAGATTCGAGGGGACTCGAGAGTGTCCCTGATACTCGTACTGATCATACGCCGATTTAAAATCGATGAACAAGTGTTGTGTGGACAATTTGTATTCTCGGCATTTCTGCAACACCTGTCGAATGACGAACATCTGGTCCGTTGTAGCGCGTTCACCCATGAATCCAGCCTGATATTGCCCCACGAACTCTCTTGCAATCGGTGATAGACGGCGGCATAAAATTTGAGAGAGCTTCCTGTAGGCACGGCTCAGTAGCGTGATCGCGCGATAGTTCCCGCAATCCAACTTGTCGCCTTTTTTGAAGATGGGACACAAGATACCTTCCATCCATTCCTCTGGTAATACTTCCTCGTCCCAAATATTGGTAATGACCCAGTATAGTGCTCTCACCAGTGCTTCTCCACCGTATTTTAGAAGCTTGCTTGGTGGATAATCTAATCCAGCGGCTTTGCTGTTTCTTAACCGGCCAACCTTTTCCTCAATCTCTTGGAGGTTAGGGACTGGAAATCTTTCGTCCTGCCCATGTACTCCGAGATCTGTTACCACGCCACCTTCGGTGTTTGCAACGTCGCCATTGAGGGGCTCTACGCGAGCGGTTCAGCTTCTCGTGAGCTTCCATGTGTCCTTTTAAGGCGGTAAAGCTCTTCCATCGCTTCGCGATCTCGTTCTTCAAGCTGGCGCTTCTTCCTCCGGAAGACTGAGTTCTACCGATTCCGTGCCTGTCTATAACGTGCCTCATTCGCCCTTGTAGGTTGTTGCAACGTTCTCACCAATGCTGCATTCTTCTCGTTTTTCAACTGTTCACCGTCGTACCAGTCAGTTCTGTGATTCGGAGTCGCGAAGCCTAGTGCTGCAGCCGAGGTATTATCAATCCAGCTGGAACTCGGTATTTTCGACTAGCGAAGTTGGATTTTTCTCCAAGTCCTTGCGTCGGACCTAACTTCTGAAGTAGTGCGCTGTATAGCGGACCTGGTATACTATTTATTTATATAAAATCCAACTTCGCTAGTCGAAAACTCCGATTTTCAACTGGATTGATAATACTACCTATGGCGGATCGGATATCCCTCCAGCCATCTTCAAGTGTAGATGCGACAAGCTGCTCTGTCGTTGGTATGGCCGCTGCTATAGCTGCTGCGCGTAGTTTTGAGCCACTTCTATGTTACGCAGCTGCTCGATGTTGAGCCACGGCGTTCGACTTCGACGCGTGGTAATAACCGTCGAAAGTTTTGAGCGCATGCATACAGCGACTAGGTAGTGATCCGAATCTATATTCGCACTGCGGTGTGTGTGGACATTGGTTATATCCGAGAAGAACTTAACGTTGATTAAAACGTGATCGATATGGTTTTCTGTTTGATGGAGTGTTCTCCGGGTGACTTTGTGGATATCTTTGCGGGAGGAAGAAAGTAATGAATAAATGTTTTGACTCAAATAAAGGTTACATGAATTTCTGGAAAAAGAGAGGGTCGGTAAAAGATAGACGGCAAACCATGCGGTAAGATCTTTCTGATTTATTTATCACGTGTTATTTTGTTAATACTTGTGAATTGATCACGTTCAGCATTGTCATGTCGTGGTAAACGAGTGTAATGTTTTGATTCGCGATTAATAATGCGCTCGCGAAGAAATACCCTTCTAAACCTTGGACGACGAACGCGATCTATTGTGCCTCAAAACTCACCCTACATAAGTTATTCATTCGCAACTAAGGAGAACACAATGCTAAACACCGACGCATCTGTAGTTTGCGTTTCCGCGCAAGTAGTTTGCATTCGGACGCGGCCGGCGCTGGTATTGCTTATTGAAAAGTATTGGGATTCCAGCATTTACACAATGAAGAGAAAGCTAATCCCAAGCATCATCTGTTGGTTCTTTGTGTAAATGCAGTTGTCCTTGCAATAACAGAGGAGCAAGCGCGGGCGGTCAATCATGCTCATGCTCATCTTTGCGGGAGAAAGAAAGTGTTTCGGATTATCATACCACGGGAAGCTGCAAAGCTTACGCATCGATAGCAGTTATTGTTCTGACTGCGCGTAGAACGCTTCTTTCTCGTCATCAGGTCTCCCTTGGAGTGGACAGTAGTTGAAGAAACGGCCCTTAACTCTCAACATACACATCCTTGAGTTGATCGGCTGCCACCCCATCACACGTTGTCGCATCTTGCCCAACACTATAAATCCCGTCCTAGTTCATTGGTAGTGCCACAGCTTTGGTAAAAGGTAGTCGCTCGATGTCCGCTTTTCCACACTTTCTGTCCAGTCCAACAAAGTTGCTGCAACGCTGCGATGTCGAAGTAGCGGGGATGTAGTTCGTCGTAGACTATCCTGTCACATCCTGCGAAACGAAGTGACTTGGAATTCCATGTTCCAAGTTTCCTATCGTAGTCCTTTTTTCGTCGCGTGGGTCTTTGCCGATTGTATCGAGTCGTATTGTATTCTTTGTTATTCGTAATGGGGATTTTTACGGGTCAAGGGAGGGATTGACCAGGATTCCCTGACGATCGCGGAATAGAAGCTGTGGCGGCTTCCTTGGCAGCCTTTTGAAAGTCATCTATGTTGTTTACGGCTGAGTCGAGAATTTTCGAATTTATTGATTCCTGGAATTGATACCAATCTGCTTGTTCATATTTCCAACGTAGACGCCGTGACATAGCTTGGGGTTGTTGATCGGTTAGGATAGTGATTAAATAATGATCACTTCCCATTGGGTCCTCAGCTGCTACCCAAAGAAGTCGGTTAACTATACATGGGCTGGCTAAACTGACGTCAATGGCTGAATTTTTCTGACCTCTGGCGAATGTTTGAGATCCTTCGTTGAGAACGACTAATCCGAAGGCTTCTGCAATCTCCAGTATTAGTAAACCCCTACTGTTGGAGACTTCCCCATTCAGGATGGTGGCCGTTGACATCCCACATGATCAGGATTGGTGTATCTAGGTTTCGGATTACTGAGTTTCCGGAGAAATCCGGAATATTTCCATTGGATATAACCGTTAGACGGAAGGGATAACCAAGTTTGATTCCCACTATAGGTAGATCAGTTGTCAGTTGAAGAACATGGTGAAGGTATCCCGACTTGAATAGGGTGGGGCGGGGCAAGATGGGTCAGTGCCATTTTCGGGCGCATTACTCATGTTTTGATTATGTTACTAATTTTGTTAGATGACCAGCATGAATATACAAAGGTTTGGGGCATTGATTGAAAAATTATTCACTCTCATTGGAAATAAAAAATAGAATGGTTTTTAGCCATTTTTCTTATGCGATACATTCCATATAATCTCCATATAAACGGCCGCGGGGCAAGATGGGTCACCTTCAATTTTGAACGTATTTTTGGAGCATTCAAAAGTTATTTATTTTCTATTACAAGACTATCTCATAAATGACTTCAATCAAGCGGAATGAACGCTCAAAATTATAACATAAAATGATGATAATTTTTTAGTGAAAACATCGATTTTCAAGTCGCCTTAGGACCACTTAAATCGTAAAGTATTTTATATTCCAAATAAATTTATAAAATGTTTACTAGTAGCTCTTGTTTACTCAGTATGGATATGGAGCATATATGAATGCGGAACAAATCTCATATTTTGACGTTTTTCGTAGAGTAAATATGAATTACTTAAAAGGTGACCCATCTTGCCCCGCACTTTTTTCACGGCGCAAAATCGATCACTTTTTATAACTGCTTGTTTAACATCATATTTTGTATTCAATGAACTTTTTATCGACTTTTAGCATAGCTAACTAGTGTATTAAAGAGTAGCGGACGAATACAAACCAATACGATTTTATGGTGATCCATCCTTAGGTGACCCATCTTGCCCCGCCCCACCCTACCAACCGCAGCTGAGTGGTAGATGTTACGATTACATTTTAAATTCCACTTAAACTGACCAGGGGGCTGTAGCATAATGAAAAAATTACTAATAATATTAGTCTTGTAGCTTGTAACTTGTAATTTTCTGTTGCATAAAAATACAACAAATACAAGTTACAAGTCCAATACTACAAGTCGGTTGGACTAATATTATTAGTAGAATTTACAAGTGTGTGTTGCATAAACAAACTACAAGTATAAAATATTAGCTATGACTTGTACTTTTGATTACAAGTCTCAAAGGTCTTGTAGAATAATTTACAAGTTAGATCTAAAGTATTGCAGAAGTCATATTTAGTTTTGAATATATCGATTTTGATGATTATTTATCTAACATGTCAACCTTAATTCCAGTTTTCGACGATTAAATTTGGCAATATGTAATCGAAACTCATTGAAGAGAAAATTGCGTTGATGTACACTTTTTATCCAAAATATAATTTCTGCTGAGTCTCTCAAGTTCTCCAAAGTTTCTACAATACCCATCTTTGATTGGAGGTTCTTGGTAAAGTTGCAGATGCGAAATAAATTTGAATCAATTACTTGTATTGCGCATCATTAAGCTAATCAAGAGCTACAATATACATACACTAACTCGAATCGAGTTGCGACATATAAAAGTAGGTAAAAGCTCATTTTTTGCATCCCAGATCACTTCGGATTTTAAAAAGAAGCATAATACATGTTGCTAAATCTTTATACATTGGTTTTCAACCAGTACTATTAAATCTTTGGGACATTTTACTAAAAATCTAGGTACTTGCAGTGCTATACTTTGTATAAAAATATTTCGTCAGAGCGGTCGAAAATGATCCAAACAGCACATGCTTTTCTTCATGTATCGTATAAAGAATGCAAAACTTCGGAATAAATGAAGTTATTTCCGGATGTTACGCGGAAAATGCAGAAAGTAAACAAACATCAACTGCCATTTCAAATTAATAGTGAACTGTCGGATGAATTTTGAAGATGTCTGTCCAACTGATGGTGAGTGGTAATATACTTCAGACTGGTGAGCGCCTACTGTCGTTGCAGGGAAATCTGTTTGTATGCCAGGGACTAATAGATCTGGCAAGACAGAAGGCCATGGGATGGGAATACCCTTCTGGAGTTGGAGTAGATCGTATAATGTTGGATCTTCTTCTTCTTCTTCTTCTTCTTCTTCTTCTTCTTCTTCTTCTTCTTCTATGTGGCTCTACGTCCCCACTGGGACTTGGCCTGCCTCGCTTCAACTTGGTGTTCTTTGAGCACTTCCACAGTTATTAATTGAAGGGCTTTCTTTGCCTGCCATTGCATGAATTTGTATATTGTGGGGCAAGTACAATGATACACTATGCCCAGGGTGTCGAGAAAATTTTCCCGACCGGAACGGGAATCGAACCCGCCGTCTCCGGATTGGCGATCGATCCATAGCCTTAACCACTAGGCTAACTGGAGACCCAATGTTGCATCAGAACTTGCTATTAATTGCAGGGTGCTTCTTGAGCCTTCTGACGAGACGGCATGTTATTCCACATTCGATCTATGTTGGGTGTTGGTCGAAAGCGGTGCGCTGACTCCCACGTCGTCCTTAGGGGTCTAGGATTAAACCCCCTTTCCGTCCTTCTTCTGGCCACCAAAGAGTGTCCAGGGTTGTCCGGCTGTACTGGTGTGGAGTTGACGTCCGCACTGACGGTGCCTGAACTACTCAGTGATTCCACCAGGTAGTGCGATGTAATTTGAGAGGGGCTTCACCGAATGAATATTCTGGAGGCTGATCCGCTGTTGGCGGGCAAGTTCCGCCAGGCGATGCGTTGATTCCCACGTCGTCTGTAGAAGTATTGGAATGAACTCCCTTTCCCGTCCCTTTTTCGGCCGCCAAAGAGTGTCCAGCCTGGTCAAGGTTGTCCGGCAGTACCGGTGTGGAGTTGACGTCCGCACTGACGGTGCCTGGACTGCTCAATGGCTCCACCGAGTACATTCGTTGAGCTCTAATGTGTTTGGATTTTCGGGATGCATATTTGTGAGGCGTAGTGCCATTCGGATCATCGGCTATGGTTTTGATGGGATGGGATTTGGGTAAAGATTTGCTAGTCCACTCATCATTCGTGTGTTTCTTAGTGTCAATGTCAATTGGGTGGTGAGTAGGCCGTCCCTTATTTTGCAAAAAATATAAATGTTATAAGTTAGTGGAAAATGGTCGTTTTAGCTAACAAATGATCGTGTCAAAATTTGAAGACCGTATCTCAAGGCTAAGTGGTCCCTCAAGGGGCCTGAAGTTGTCAAAAATTGTATGGGACCAAAATAACATGAAATTTTTTTTTTGACGAAACAATTATGCTCTACCACTAAAACCGCTGATTTTAGGACCCTAAAGGGCCAAAAATGTGCTTAGATTTGCGATATCTCTACTCGTTTCCAAGATATTGACAAAAAACAACCGAAAAATCAGCATTTTTGATCATTTTTTTTTTAGATTCCGAAGGAAATTTACCTTATTTTGTTCAATAACTCAAAAACGAGTAGAGATCGCAATTCTAAGCACATTTTTGGCCCTTTAGGGCCCATATAGCCGAGGCGGTAAACGCACGGGTATTCAGCATGACCATGCTGAGGGTGACGGGTTCGATTCCCGGTCGGTCCAGGATCTTTTCGTAAAGGAAATTTCCTTGACTTCCTTGGGCATAGAGTATCTTCGTGCCTGCCACACGATATACACAGCGTATGTGGAAGACATCATACTTCGACGAAGAGGTATTTAGGGAAGCGCTCCGCCGTGAGCGAAACTTACTCGGTTTAGACGGCGACGAGCTGGTAGCGGTGCTCTCACGTGCGTGTGATGCGACCATGCCTAGGAGAGTCCACCCTAGAAATGGGAGGCCACCGGCTTACTGGTGGACCGACGCGATTGCGGACCTGCGCCGCGCCTGCCTACGGGCTAGGCGGCGGATGCAGCGAGCACGATCAGAGGAAGAGCGAAACGAACGGCGGGTGGTGTTCGCCGCTGCAAAAGCCGCGCTCAAGACCGAGATAAGAGCAAGCAAGAAGGCCTGCTTTTAGGGTCTCTGTCAGAGTGCCAATACGACCCCGTGGGGTGATGCCTACAGGATCGTTATGGCCAAGACGAGAGGTGTGATGGCTCCTACAGAGCAATCTCCAGAGATGTTGGAGGGGATCATTGGAGGACTTTTTCCGCGTCATGATCCTAGTCCTTGGCCTCCTTTCGTAGGACAGCCGGGGACTGGGGCTGGCGATGAGGAAATGGTCACCGATGTGGAACTTGCGGGGATAGCTAAGTCCCTTAGCGTAGGTAAGGCCCCAGGTCCGGACGGAGTTCCGAACCTGGCCTTAAAAGTAGCTATTGCAGAAGCTCCCGAGATGTTCAGGTCTGCTATGCAGAAATGCCTGGACGAGGGAGTTTTCCCAGAAGCTTGGAAGAGGCAGAGCCTGGTACTATTGCCAAAGGCGGGGAAACCACCCGGAGACCCGTCGGCATATAGACCAATATGCTTGATTGACACGGCGGGGAAGGTGCTCGAAAAGATCATCCTCAATAGAATGTTGAAGTTCACTGAGGGCGTAAATGGTCTCTCGAGCAACCAGTATGGCTTCCGGAAGGGGAGGTCCACCGTAGACGCTATCTTGTCGGTTACAAAAACCGCCGAGAAAGCACTCGAGCCTAAGAGGAGGGGAATTCGCTTTTGCGGGGTAGTGACTCTGGATGTAAGGAATGCATTTAATAGCGCCAGTTGGGCTGCTATTGCTGATGCGCTCTTGCGTCTGGGGATACCGGAGTACTTGTACAAGATTCTCGGAAGTTACTTCCAGAATCGCGTACTAGTATACGACACGGAGGTGGGTCGGAAGTGCTTTCACATAACCTCAGGAGTCCCGCAAGGTTCCATCCTGGGTCCGGTGTTATGGAATGTCATGTACGACGAGGTGTTGAGGTTAGAGTACCCAGTGGGAGTGGTGATTGTCGGATTTGCCGACGATATTACGCTCGAAGTCTACGGTGAAACGATCGAGGAGGTGAAGTTGACTACCGACCACTCGATCAAGGTTGTGGAGGCGTGGATGCGGTCCAGAAAACTGGAGCTGGCTCACCACAAGACAGAGGTGACGGTTGTTAACAACATGCAGTCGGCGCAGCAGACGGAGATCAGTGTAGGAGAGTGCACTATCCTGTCGAAGCGCTCTGTCAAGCACTTGGGCGTGATGATCGACGATAAGCTTACCTTCGGTAGCCACGTCGATTATGCCTGTAAAAGAGCCTCCACAGCTATTGCGGCACTGTCCCGGATGATGTCCAATAGCTCAGCGGTGTACGCCAGTAAGCGCAAGCTTCTGGCTAGTGTTGCTACGTCCATACTTAGGTATGGCGGCCCGGCGTGGGGTACCGCGCTAAGTACTGAATGCTACCGACGGAAGCTGGAAAGTACTTACAGGCTTATGTGTCTGAGGGTTGCAACCGCGTACCGTACCGTGTCACACGACGCTCTCTGTGTCATTACTGGTATGGTGCCCATCAGCATTCTTATCAGTGAGGATATGGAGTGCTTCGAAATGCGCGGCACAAGAGGCATACGCAAGACTGTCAGGATGGCCTCTATGGTCAAATGGCAGCGCGCGTGGGACAGTTCCACCAAAGGAAGGTGGACCCATAGGTTGATACCGAGGGTAGATAGTTGGATTAATAGGCGCCATGGGGAAGTTTCATTCCACCTGACACAGGTCCTTACAGGTCATGGTTGCTTCCGACAGTATCTACACCGTTTCGGGCATGCGGACTCTCCCGAATGCCCAGTGTGCAATGGTTTAGAGGAAACGGCGGAACACGTTTTGTTCGTGTGCCCGCGTTTTCGCACAATGCGTGACCGCATGCTTGCCACATGCGGGGAGGACACAACTCCGGACAACTTGGTCCAGAGAATGTGTAGGGATGAGATTAGCTGGAATGCCGTTTCAACGGCTATCACCCATATCGTCTGGGAGCTACAAAGGAGGTGGCGCGTGGACTCGGAGAATGGCTAGTCCAGATGCAGTACAAGAGGTGGTCCAGGGGTTCGAAGTCGGCTTCGTAGGTCATACCGGTGCCCTGCGGTCGAGATCGACCCTTACAGCGATTAAGTGGCCGCGGAGAGGAAGTCCCGGTAGCGGTGCTGTCGTGGCGTCAGTCTACTGGGTTGGATCTGAGCCCGCGGTTGGAAAGGGGTCCCCGGCAAGGGTCGGGGTAGGTGAGACCCTGCTGTCTGCAACCTACGGATGCAGCTGATAAGGCCTGAAGGGTAGTGATACCCTTGCCTTCAGCAGGTCAGATCGGGTTGCATGTGGGCATCAGTTCTTGATGTCCGCTCAGCAGTAGGGCACGGGCGGGGTTGACCCTGCCCGCCTTCCGAGGACAAAGGGAGTGGCGAGGACCACTCGGGAAACTGGCTAAGCGCCAGCATGCTATCGTGATGGACTCTCCAGTGCGAGTCATCGATGTTCGTTGCTGCTAGGCTACGGCAGCTAACCTTGAGGGTGCGATATGCACTAGCCCCTCTCTGAAGCAATACCTTCTTGGTGGTTCCGGAGAGACGTAGGGTTTGGCGACCATAGGAATGTGTTTTAGTGGGTCGAGGAGAGAGTAGTCCTGGCTTCTACCGGCATTGTAGAAGACGGCCTCATCCCCACACTACCCTAACCTTCCTGTTAGGGTGTCTGATGAGCAGATTTATCCCCCTATGGTTTAGAAGGAAAAAAAAAAAAAAACACGATATACACATGCAAAATGGTCATTGGCAGAGGAAGCTCTCAGTTAATAACTGTGGAAGTGCTCATAGAACACAAGCTGAGAAGCAGGCTTTGTCCCAGTGAGGACGTTACGCCAAGAAGAGAGAGAGAGGTCCTAAAATCACCGGTTTTAGTAAAATAGCGTATTTTTTCGTCGAATTTCATGTTTTCTGGTCCCATACAATTTTTGACAACTTTGGGCCCCTTGAGGGACCACTTAGCCTTGAGATACGGTCTTCAAATTTTGACACGATCATTTTTTAGCTAAAACGATCATTTTCCACTAACGAACTTATAACACTTCCAATTTTTGCAAAATAAGGGACGGCCTATTATCCATTCATCAGCTTAATAAGATGCAGACAAATGTTTTGTTAAACTCTTTTGTTAAGGAATCAATGCTTGTCGAATAAATTTCTTGTTAAACTTTTGAATAGTGTTTTAATTTATCTTTGTTGATACCGATGAGGAAAGTCGAACATTGACTATTTACTCAATTGAAAAATCATTTAAACAGTAATGTGTAGAGCATAATTTTAGTTCAGCTATCATAACCATTATTAAGCAACAATTCAGCAAACTTGCTTGTTTGTGACTTGCAATTGTTAGTTGGGTGGTGCCCAAAATAGATCCTCCTGCCCAAATGGTCCCAGACCCTACACACTCAAAACAGATTCGCGGGCTCGGCAAAATCGCGCACAGCCGTCTGCTCAGCAAAATCTTTATCTGGTATCTCAGCAAAAAGTGACGATTGTTAGCTGATTCTCAGCAAAACGATTGCCGACTATTAGTAATGAACTGTCAAAATTGCCGAGATCCCGGCAAAATGATTGTTTGCTGATTGCCCGGCTGTGCGAATCTCGGCAAAAGTTTGAAAAAATGCTGATATCCCGGCAATCTGAATTAAGTGTGTATGATGCTCCTCGTGATTCGGGGTATGCTCCGTCAGTTTTCACTCCTAACAAGGGAAGGTTACGGTGGTGTCCCCCGGGGATTTCGACCGGACTATTTTTGTTGCATTCTACATGTGGAAATATGATTAAATCCAAAGCCTTTTAGGTGATGGGCCAGTGGTGTAGTCAGGAGGGGCCCTCAAAGGGGCAAATTCGACAAAATATAACATTTTGGAAAAAGCTCAAACGTCATCAATATGCAAATTTCAAAAGATATTGTAGTAGAAACAGGCAAAATATGCATGAATACATGAACACTTTTAATTTACCATAGGCCTTATTTTTGTTTTTTTTTTTTTTTTTTTTTTTTTTTATGTCTTTATTTATGAGATTTTCAGCCCGAGGCTGGTTCATCCTTATTTTTGTTAAACCAAATTAGGATGATAGTGTGTAAGTTGTTCGATGTAATAAATTCTTAATCATTTGCATTGCAAATGTAGATTATGAAAAATAATAATAAATAAAATAAAATCTCAATACATATAACTATATAGAGTAACATCTTTTTTGGCCAGTCGTCTATTTTGGTCATATTAAGGGGTTATATATGTTGAGGTCGAGCACAAAAGCGATTTTTTCTATTCTTTTATCTTAAAGTATGGGTTCTTAAGAATGCTGAGTCAAATTTTCATAGAGACCCAAGTAGTACAAGCAAGGATATAATGTTTTGCGCCTCGCTCCCTAATGGGCACGTAGTGCAAACTTGAAACTTTAAACGCGATTATCTCGGGATTAGGTTTTTTTTTCCAAAAACGTCGATGCGGTGACTGCGATTGCGGAAACAGTTCTCTACCGATTTCAACCAATTTTTTTTAGTGTTTGCTATTTATGGGTCGTGTCCTTGAACGATCAACATGAGCATGAGCATGAGCATAGATGACCGTACAATTCGTAGTTGCTACTCCGTGATTGACCAGAACAATCGAAATTGCACAAGGAACCAACAAACGGAGCTTGGGAGTAACTACTGCTCTCAATGCATCGAGGAAGGAAAGGAATGTTAGTGTGACGTACCTTCCAACTAGAGACCGAGATCACCTCATCTTCTCCACGACTGTCACGGGAAGGAGTTTTTTAGGGGGGGGGGGGGAAGTCACATGATTTGGATTCACTTTGGTAAGTGATGTGATTCATACGTTTTTTTTCTTTTTCTTCTTCTTCCTCTTCTTCTTCTTCTTCCATATGGCTCAACGTGCCCACTGGGGCTTGGCCTGCCTCGCTTCAACTTAGTGTTCTTTGAGCACTTCCACAGTTATTAATTGAAGGGCTTTCTTTGCCTGCCATTGCATGAATTTGTATATTGAGACGCAAGTACACTATGCCCAGGGAGTTGAACCCGCCGCCTCCGGATTGGCGATCCATAGGCTAACGGGAGACCCCGGTCGTGTCCTTGAACGATCAACATTTTTCAAAAAAAAATCATGTCAGTGTTATCATTTTTTTCATACATTTTTGCATGAAAAAAAGGTGATATTTTTTTTTTAATCGTCCCCGTTTGAAAACTAAAAACATGTTTAAATATTTTAACAGTTATACAATCCTTCTGTACTCTGATTCATCGTGTTGTAAGAATAAATAATACTCACTGTCTAGGATGCCACAGGATCTGTATAATCGGTATGCTGTCCCCGCGAACGATTTCTGTACAGGTGCCTGTTTGGTTTATGTAATAAAGCACCCCAGTTTGCGTACAAGCGTAGAAACAGTAATTGTCCTGCAGAGTGGAATGACCCAAGTTGCGCACGGCCGTCCTCGGTCTCCATGTCGTGAGGGTGTCCAATGCTGCCTCATCACCTGCCACCGCTGCCCTGTGAAAATTACAAACCAATTATTACACAAAATTGGTCCTAGAGGTATGAATCTTGCATACTTTGCCAAGCTGGTCAGCTCTCTATTGCTGGCGCTTTCGATCGACTTCCTGAACGTTATATGCAACAGCGGATCCCTCAGGTCGTGATTGAACATGGTCAAAAACTGTCCATGTCCGTCGTATCGCCATCCGGTCAGCACTCCCATGGCATCAGCCGTAATAACCCGGCCTCCCTTCTCGCTGAACTCCAGCAGCACAATGGGCGACTTGTGAGGCCCATTGATGGTAGTAAAATCTCGCTTTCCCTCAAACCAAGCATGGATTTCCCCATTCTCCCAACCGCTCAGAAGGATCTTTTTCTCCGGATGCCACGTGAGAACCGTGGCTTGCGACGTCAAATGAACCGGGTAGGTTACGTTCCTCAGCGGGATGCCCTTGAATGAAGAAAATTACGCATTTAAAATTCGGACGAAAACAGAATCATTTCCTGCTCGCAAAAGTAAGCTTACCGTATCGTCAAAAATGGTCACGGAACCACCCCGTTCGTTGCTGTACGAAGCGACCGCAAAGATCGACTCGTTCGGGTGCCAGCTGCTAACGGTACTTATCGCTTCGCTGTCCAGAAATTGGACTTTACTGTCGAAATAGAGCGTCATTTTCGCCGCTCAACAGCACACGGAACTAAACGTAAATTGCACAGTTTGTCCAAGAAAATTCGTATTGATTTAACATTATTCGCAGTGATGAATCGTTGATTCAGATTTTGGTACTGAATGAAACGGTACTTTTTCATTCATTAACTGTTTGTTTACAAATAATCACACAACAAACCGTTGCCAGGCGAGATGGACCGTTATCGGTCTTAGCCGTGTCTGACAACAGACCCCACAAAGAAAAAAAAACCGTTGCCATGGTGCTTGTTTGCAACCGGCGTCAGGTCAGATCACCAGTTTCACTCATAGTGGTTTCGCAGCGCGGTGTCTCGAACACTAATGCAAATCTACTGGTTGAAAATATGCCCATTTGATTTTGCTGGGAACAGCTGATCTTTGTTTACTATTTTCAACCAGTAACTCAAGTGGTGTTCGTGTAATGCAGCGTGTACGTACACGCAACACTACTAAAAGCAGAAACCACTATAGTGGTTTCTGCTTTTAGTAGTGTTGCGTGTACGTACACGCTGCATTACACGAACACCACTTGAGTTACTGGTTGAAAATAGTAAACAAAGATCAAGATTGTTGTAAGAAGATAGGTTATCTGAGTTGGTCATTTTATTGGCGAGGGACGCGCGGGGGAGGGTGGTAGGTGAGGTAGGTTGTTGCTGTTGTTTGTTATTGTTGCTTGGTGTTGTTTGTTGTTGTTGGAGTTGTTCGATGTTGTTTAGTGTTGTTTGGTGGTGTTTTCGTGACGTTTGGTGTTGTTTTGGTATTGTTTGGTGTTGTTTGGCGTGTTTTTGGTGTTGTTTGGTGTTGTTTTGGTATTGTTTGGTGTTGTTTGGCGTGTTTTTGGTGTTGTTTGGTGTTGTTTTGGTGTTGCAACCCGGCAACGCCAACAATATCACAACGTGAAAAGTGCCACAACCCCACAACACCGCAACCCAACAACGGGCAACGTTGTGTTGCAACAACAAAAAAATCGAAGATGGCCGCCATGCAACATTGGCGATCTGGATAACCTATCTTCTTACAACAATCTTGAACAAAGATCAGCTGTTCCCAGCAAAATCAAATGGGCATATTTTCAACCAGTAGATTTGCATTAGTGTTCGAGACACCGCGCTGCGAAACCACTATGCGATGCGACCTAGAACGATGCAACGAAGCTTTGCGATGCTACATGAAACATGTTTCAAGCACCAAACAAAAAAGTCTCTTCGAAATTTAAACTTCCAGCTCGCTAATCTTGTTCATTGAATATTGCAGACTACATCCCAAATTGGACTAACACACTTTTTTTTTGGTACGCCTAAAAAGTGTGATAAAAGTGCACATTTGCCTCGGATCGTCTCGACGTCTTCGGTGCACTTATTCCTCCATTTACAAGGAATAAGTGCACCGAAGACCTCAACTCGATCCGACGTGGCCCTGCGCTGCAATCACACTTTAAAGGTGTGTGCACACTATTGTGTCAGTCCAATTTGGGGTGCAGTCAGCAATATTAAATACCTACACAGAAAAAAACTGTTGTTACATCTGAACCACCGACGAACCGACGTGACAGTGGCGATCCAAAACTGTCCCCCCCCCTAATTTATCGGTCGACCAGCGAAGCGAGCGATCGCTTCAGTCAAATCAGCACAGACGCGAACCGTTTCCTTTATTAACACACGGGGGTTTGGTGTCAAATCATCGCGAGCCGTTATAGAGGTGGCGATAGTGTTCGGCTATTTTTCATCATGGCGTCGTGGACAACAAATTTGAATTTATTTGTTCTAGCTGTCACGTCGGTTCGTCGGTGTCTGAACTGCTGCAACCCGATCAATCCGTCGGTTGCATGAATATTACACAGGACGATGTACACATAAGAACAAAACATTTTACATCAAAACGATGTAATCGTACATAGGAATCGTGATTACATTGATTAATAATAATCAATTATTATTACATCGGAATGTATTCCATCGGGCGGGTTGCATTTATTTTTTGCTGTGATTTTACACGTATTCTACAACCGGCTACTTGTATTCCACCGGTCACAGCCAACTTATTTTTAAGTTACTCTTTTTACCAAACGGATAATTTGGAGGCCTCGTTGGAGGCCATACTGAAGTGACCAATGGAAAAAAAATAAGCGCAAATAAGCGCAGTTTCGAGTTCAAAAGGAATCGCCCAAGAAACTTTTTGAGTGATTCCTGGCAGAAACTTTCTTCTATGACTGCCATTTCTTCGCTACTGCGTACTGCGATCGAAGAAAAACCGGTTTCTTGAGCGATTCAGGCAAGGAATTTCCCATGCATCAAGATTGGCTGAGAAATTCCCTCTGATCTACAAACAGCGCTATAGCCAGTAAATCCACAATACTTTGAGCGGTGTGGATTTTCGATCTGTATATTAAGGTGAATGAGCCATTTTATACCCCAGACAGACATGTGATACGAGTGAGATTCCTGTACAACGGTACGCAGTGTCAAGAAAATTCTGACAAGACTGACTTGAACTGAAAGAATTTTCAGTATGGCACTCATTTCAAGCGCAATTGTACTGTGATTCTTGTATCACATGTGTGTCATAAGTATTACGAGACGTTTCGGATCAGCTGATCGCTCATTTCATGAATGAAAATTTGACAGGAGGTTGCGCCCAAGCCCATGAGTGTTAATATCAATATCAACACTGTTGTCGTTTCGTAAAATAGACTATATAGAACGAAGCCACACCTTGAATTTTCAAAAGCACAAATCTGACGAACCAAGTGTTGCACTAAGCTGAAAAGTTGTTCGATTGGTCACCACCGGCGGGAGACCAATCGATTAACTTTTCAGCTCGGTGCGATGTTTGGTTCCTCAGATTTGTGCTTTTAAAAATTCAAGGTGTGGCTTCATTTTACTTATATTCACCTTAAAGGATTTTCAATATGAAGCAAGTGGGAAATATTTTCAGATGGTTTTGCGATGATAATTGTTATATTGGAAAACAAAAACTAAACTGGGCACACTGGGTGCAAGGGACGGGGAAAGAGAGCAGAAATATATAAGCAGTCAAGTAATGTAGACACGTGTGTTTTGATTGAATTCGTTTCCAAATTCCGAGGTCCTAAATGTAACATTTGGCGACGAAGGTGGTTGCAAAAGTGTTCTGAAATAGGCACGGCGAGTTGTTGATTAAATTCTGTCGGAAAAGACTGCGAAAATTGCATTCGGAAGAAAATTCGTTAAATTGCATTCGGAGGAGGAAAAGTGCACGAAGAAGTGGTGGTGGAAGAACACGAAAGATGAACTACACGAAATATACTATGTGAAGAAATTGGAGATGTGAGTGGTGCCAGTGTTGCTGTACCGTCTACCCCCGTTCGTTTGACCGCATCTAATCTGAACACTTTTTAATTTGACCCCCTCTAATCTGCACATCGTTCAAATTAAAAATGGCTCAAACTTCATTCTGCTAATAGAACGGGGTGAAACGGAACGCAGAATCAAAACAAAACATAAAATGAGGCTGCCAGCAGTGGGGTTTTTCGTCGTCCACAGGGTTGCTAGAAGTTCAAACTAAAAATGAACCCCGTTGGTTTGCATGAGGTGTCGTTCAAACCAACGGGGGTAGACGGTAAATACTGCTTTCAAAACAAAACAAAAAGGAAAGTGTCGAAGGTGTTTTATAGTGCGCGAAACGGTCTGCATAGCTCAGTCCGTCGGAAGATAAGTTATAATGGATAACCCTGCCACGTCCAGCCTCCCGAGGTTCGATCCCAGCGATACATCAACAGTGTCCAATCGTTGGAAAAAATGGAAACGCTGCTTCGAGATTTTCCTGGAAGTGAACAACGTGACGGTACCCTCACGAAAACGCTCGTATATGCTGCACTATGCGGGCAGTGACGTCCAAGATATCTTTTTCAACTTGCGTGGAGAGCAGGAAGTTCCCGTACCAGCCGGCTCAGATCTGTACACGGAATCAGTGAAATTGCTCGACGACTACTTCCTACCGCTAAAGTGCTTGCCCAGGGAGAGGCATATTTTTAGGAACCTCGAGCAGAGCCCCGATGAGTCTATCGAGAAATTTGTGCTGCGCCTGCGAGAGCAGGGAAGCCTGTGTGACTATGGGAACTGGTTGGAGGAGAATATAAAGGAGCAGATATTCGAAAAAGGTTATTCGGATGAATTAAGAGCCAAAATACTTACGAAGCCGAATATGACCCTGGCGCAAACAGTTGAAATGGCTCGATCTTTGGAGACTATCGAGAAGCACCGAAGGAACCTCTTCAAAACTGAAAAGGTGAATCACGTTTCCGGTGCAAAAGAAGAATGTTTTCGGTGCGGTTACTCCGGACATTATGCCAACGATGACGACTGCCCGGCCCGGGACAAAAAGTGTGAGAAATGTCACCTGATCGGACATTTCAAGAGATGCTGCAAGACGAAGGGAGTTCGAAATGCCGGTCGTAACCAGAGAGACTCCAAATCACGACGCAAGAATACGGTGAAGCAAGTAACGAAGGACGATTCAGAAGAAGAAGAAGAATATTTCGATGAAGACGATTCATCCGACGATGAGGAGCAAAGTGTCAACTATGTCTTCGCGGTAACACCGAATGGCGGCGATAACGTTTCTTGCAAGGTGGGAGGAATCAAGCTAACATGGATGGTGGACTCAGGAGCGGGTGTCAACGTTATCAGTCAGTCTGCGTGGGAGTATCTCAAGAGCCAAAGAGTAAAGGTGCAGTATCAAACAAACAAAGTCAAGAAAAGGTTGCTGGCTTACGGAAACAACCAGCTCAATGTACTGGGTATGTTTGTGGCGACAAAGCAGTCGACTCTCAGTGATAAGATCTTCGTAGTGAAGGAACCAGGATCAAATCTACTGGGACGCAAGGCAGCTACCAATTTGGGAATCCTGAAGATTGATACTTCTATATGTGCCGTTCAGCCCGGTTCAGAGAAGATTGGGAAGCTAAAAGGAGTTGTAGTGACGGTTCAGATCGATCCAGAGGTGAAACCAGTTCAACATACGCAGAACCGTATCCCAATTCCGCTACAACCGAAGGTCGAGAAGGAGATAGCCAGACTGCTGGAGGAGGACGTCATCGAGAGGGCTCCACGAGATTCTCCGTGGATCTCACGTGTTGTGGTTAGACCAAAGCAAGGCAGCAACAATGATGTTCGATTGTGTGTGGACATGCGCGACGCCAACAAAGCCATCGTGCCGCAGCATCATCCACTTCCAACGTTTGATGATATCGTACCCCATCTGCACAACTGTAAAGTGTTTTCAAAGATCGACTTAAACAAGGCCTTTCATTGGCTCGAGTTGGCAGAGGAGTCGAGACCGATCACTACTTTTGCCACGCACAATGGATACTATCGCTACAAACGCCTGACATTTGGGATGAATTGCGCTTCCGAAGTGTTCCAGAGCGTAATGGAACGAGTTCTGGCAGGGATACCAGGTGTGAAATGTTTCATCGACGATGTGTTGGTGTTTGGTCCGGACAGAGAAAGTCATGATCGAGCGTTGAGAGCAGTTCTGGAGCGGCTAGAAGAAAGTGGGATGACCGTGAACAAGCAGAAATGTGAATTTGCAAAATCCGAAGTGAGTTTCATGGGACATCAGCTGAGTGACAAAGGCATAAGCCCAGCTGACGAGAAAGTCGAGGCCATTCGTCAGTTTCGGAATCCAGCGTCTGTGGAGGAGCTTCGCAGCTTTCTTGGGCTGATCAACTATCTTGGTAAGTTTATCCCAAACCTATCAGCCCTTACGGCTCCATTAAGAGAGCTGCTATGTAAAGAAAGGCGTTTCAAGTGGGAAGACAAGCATACATTAGCTTTTGAAAAAATCAAAGATGAGGTTGCTAATCCAAGAAATCTGGGATACTATTCACCAATGGATGAGACTATTCTGATCGCCGATGCTAGTCCCACTGGACTGGGAGCTGTGTTACTCCAGGAGAAGCAAGGTAAAATGCGAGCAATATGCTACATAAGTAAGGGATTGTCCCCCACGGAGCAGGCATACGCACAAAACGAGAGGGAAGCGTTGGCCTTGGTATGGGCGACGGAAAGGTTGGAAACGTATCTTCGAGGGCTGGAATTCAAACTGATAACTGATCATGAACCATTAAAAGTCATGTTTGGAACAAAACGTAAGCAATGCCCTCGAATTGAACGGTGGGCATTAAGGTTACAGTCTTTCCGCTTTAAAATTGTGCACGTCAACGGAAAAGCCAACATCGCCGATCCGTTGTCAAGGCTACCTCAGTTCCGAAAATGTTCAACGTATGACCAAAATGGCGAAGCAGTGCTGCTCAGTATTCTTGAGTCCGCTAAGCCTACAGCAATCTCTGTGGAAGATATTGTGGAGAAAACCCTGAACGATTCCGAAATGGTAAAATTGAAGGAGGCGGTCAATACCGGTCGATGGGACGATAAGCTGAAAAGTTTTTACCCATTCAGAGAGGAAATAGTAGTGGTAAACGATGTCATTATGAGGAGTAATCGCATTGTTATTCCCGTGGCCCTGAGAAGCAAGGTGTTGAAGCTGGCCCACATCGGCCATCCTGGAATCGAGAAAACCAAGCAACGTCTTCGCAGCAAGGTTTGGTGGCCGAAAGTCGATAGAGATGCTGAGAAAACGGTGAAATCATGCCTCGACTGTCAGTTGGTAAGTTCTACGGTACCTCCAGAGCCAATGACCGTTAGGGAATTACCAAATCAACCATGGCATACATTATCGATGGATATGCTAGGTCCACTACCTTCTAATGAGTCGATTCTAGTACTCATTGACTTGCACAGCCGGTTCCGCCTGACAGAGGTGATGCAGACCACTACTAGTAGGGACATAATCCACCGGTTGAGGCGTACGTATTATAGGATGGGCATACCGGCAGTGTTAGTTTCGGACAATGCGAAGAACTTCTCGAGTAATCAGATGGAAGATTTTTGTAGGGAACTGGGTATCAAGCTCGAACATACTACCCCATACTGGCCCCAAGCTAATGGGGAAGTTGAGCGACAGAATCGCTCAATTCTGAAAATCTTAAGGATTGCTCAAGTTAATGGCAGCGATTGGAAAGCCGATTTGGATGAAGCAAACTATGTCTACTCGTTAATCCAACATCCTGCGACAGGTCGTTCACCCGCCGAAATCCTTTTTGGTCGAAATTTTCGTGACTGGGTCCCGAAAATAGAGAGTGGAATGTGCAGAAACGATGATGAAGTCAGAGATCACGATTGGTGCTACAAACAAAAAGCTAAACTTCGTTACGATGCTGTCCACGGAGCTAAGGAGTCTAGCTTGCGTCCACATGATCGAGTTCTAATGAGAAATTTGGTTCCACAAAACAAATTGTCTACACCGTTTATTGCAGAGCCAGCTGTTGTCGTCGAGAAAAATGGGAACAGTGTGCTGGTCGAAACATCAGACGGAAGAAGATACCGGCGAAATTCTGCACATCTGAAGCGGCTTCCAGAGACTGAAGAACAAGATCAAGCGACCCAGGAGAGCGAAGACGAATCCCAATACGCGAGTTGGGCAACGCCCCAAGGAGTCGGGACGAGTACTCCTGTTCAACCGTGTCCGAGTATTCAGCGCGAAGGAGGACGACCGAAACAGCCTCTGCGGTTCGAGGACTACGACTTGAATGGTTAAGTTGAAATTTTGAAATAATAACCTATGTAATGCGATTAAATCACAGAAAAGAGAGATTGTTATATTGGAAAACAAAAACTAAACTGGGCACACTGGGTGCAAGGGACGGGGAAAGAGAGCAGAAATATATAAGCAGTCAAGTAATGTAGACACGTGTGTTTTGATTGAATTCGTTTCCAAATTCCGAGGTCCTAAATGTAACAATAATCACAACAAACACGAAGTGAAATTCATTAGAAAATTGTGTCAGTGTCATTTCGATTTTAAAGAAGGATGATTTTCATCCAAGAGGACGCAGTTACAAACCTCATTTTGCTGTAAAATCATTCAAAATTCAGGATTCTTCGGATCTGCACCGTACTGAATGAGAAATCATTCTCTGTACGGCGAGGATTTTGGTTCAGTGCGAAACTTGGCAACACCACGTTTCGATGCCTCAAAATAGGTAAACATCAAACAAAAACTCCGTCAAAATTGTCAACAAACGCCGTAAAAGTTGGAAAAAAAAATTTCTCGCGTATTTTTTCAGGTTTATTGTTCAATTTACGTGTTTTGCGCGGATTTTTTCATTGAATAAACGATGAAACTCTTGGCAAGTAGCTGCTAAACATCATGGAAGGTAAATTGAATCGAAAAAACCTAAAAATAGAAGATAATTCCGGTTTTAATTTTTGTAAACAGCGGAGCCAAAGCAAAAAGTCGATTTGCTGCCGCGGTGTCGCCTCTGTCTGCAGTGGACCGAAGCGAATGACGGCCTGGAGCGGTATGGGGATATTTTCGTGGAAAATGGAGATCTTTCGCTGAAGATACGTGACTGCGTGGGTGTGTTTATCGGTCCGGACGACAGCATCCGTACGGTTTGCGCCAATTGCCAGCAAACGGTGCGCTTCATAGACGACTTCCGGCTGCTGTGCCGCCAGACGGAGGAAATCTACGAATCGGTTCGGGTGCGTTGTGAGGATGAGAACAAATGGGATCGCTATAAGGCGTGCGTCGACGAGCTGCGGGCGCTGGTGCAGCAGCATAAGGATGTCGTCAAAGGCCATCTGGTGGATTGTGAAGTTGCTCCGGAAGCAGCGGAGCAAAATTCCATTTCCAATCCTTTCGTTCCCATGATGGAAGTAAAAGATGAAATGGATTTCGAAGAGGAGTATGACCCCGAGCAGATGGTTGAGCAGGTTGTGGAGATTAAACCGGAATTGGATTCCGATGACGAGGGGAGGGAATATGACGACGACGACGATGACGACACAACTATAGACCTAGATATCACTAAACTGAAATCACACCGAAGAATTCCCATTGGTCTTAAGCTAGCCATTGCACAGGAGGTCGAGAAACATCCATTTATTTGGGATACGACGCTTGCCAAGTCTGTCAGGTGTAAAGGAAAAGCGTGGAAGGAAATTGGCCGAAAGTTCAACATAGATGGCACAGCTTTGAGAAAAAACCAATGGCGCGCGCTCATATCGTTCTATCGAACTAAGAAAATACACCGAGCTGATCAACTCGAACCGGACGAAAAGTTGCGCGAGTTTATGCAGATTATGCAAAAAATCACGAAAGGACCGTCGGAGGCGGACGATGATGATGAAGACGACAAGGCAACACCAGAACAAGATAAGAAAGAATCACTGATCGAAGAAACCGTTCCATCCGGCGGATCGAAGAAATCGACAATTTTCTCGCTGACTACTCCCAGCAAGCGAATGCAACTGGCGAAACTGGTGTACGAACACGAATTCATGTGGAATCGGCAGCATGCAGAGTAAGTAGCTACTGCAAATAGACTTGAAGCAATCGTTTTAAATGTATTTGAGGGTGAAGGATTATTTATGGCTTACACAACTCTTCTATTTGTCTCTCTCCACAGCTTTAATGCTGCCTACACAAAAGAGGAAGTGTGGAGCCAGATAGCGAAGCAGTTGAAGGTAACACGAGATGAAGTTAAATATGCGTGGAAATGTTTGCGGGATTTGTATCGCGGCCGGATGAAACGGGTGATAAAAGGCGAGCTGGATCGTGATGCCCGGCTTTTGCAAGATCCCCTCTTCAAGTTGTTGGACCGCATGTTTGCGACCAATATGCGAATCGGCGCCGTCGGGTCCCTTGCGCTTGCGCAACACAAACCGGAATCGAATGACGATACCACGGAGGCGGCAGAAGGGGAAGAAAGTTCGGCACATTACGATCAGCAAGACCACTCGGAAGGTGCGATCGAGGAGGCGATCGAAAGTACTATCGAAATCAAGGAAGAGGATGTGGCGGCAAAGAGCGCCGAACCGTCAAGTTACGAACTGCAACTGATGTTTGCTCGGGAAATGCTTGAGCGCATAAATGACCCGAGCAACCCGAAACACGATCCTGCAGGTTTGTGGAAGAGAACTGCGGAAAGACTGCAGTTAGACCAATCGGTTGCCAAAACCCGTTGGAACGTTATGAGGGCGAACTATAAGGACAATCGAAGACGTATTGTCACAGCGGGGATTATGAAGCGTCTTCGGATGCAGGAGTGTGAACTGTTCAATCTTATGAATCAGATCATTCCAAAGCTGGAAGGTTCCGAACCGTACGTTGCCCCGCAAGCCAATGAAAAAATAATAGAAAGGTAGGTTATCCGGACTGGACTTAAAATTTCCTTCGTGAATTACCATACCCCCTTTTCCAGACAAAAACTTCCGATTCGATACAAAATTGCCATCGCCGAGGAACTCAAGAAGAATCCAGAAATTTGGGACACAAGCCTGGCAAGTTCGTTACAAACGATAGAAAAAGCCTGGAGCGCAATTGCCAGCAAGTTTGAAACGGATGTGATTACCATTCGGCACCATTGGAAATCGCTACAGAATGTCTATCGGTTCCACAATAGACGGGAAAAGGAAGGCGGCGTTCCCTTACGTAACAACTCGAACCAAAAGTACCGGAGGCTGATCGCACTGTTGCGGTACATGCGGGAACCAGCAGAGAATCGAGGCGATGCTGGCGAAACGGCAGAAGCGGAAGAAACAGGAGCCGAGGAAGAGCAAGAGTCGGACGATGGCGAAGAAGATGAAGTCGACGAGATGGACGTTGAGTGTCAGCTCAGGGATAAGGCACCGAAATTGGCTGAGCTGGCGTTGGCTTCCGATGTGAAGAAAATGGAACTGGCACAGTTTGTACATCAGCACGAGTTTCTGTGGAATCATAAGCATCCTGAGTAAGTATTGGATTCAACTTCTTTCGAACATGAGTGTTCTTCAGAAACCTCTTCAGATGCTACATGGGAATTCGTCCAGGAATTCCGCTGGAATCGCTCCAGGGATTCTCCAAAAGTTCTACGGGAATCCCTCAAGAATTCCTCTAGCATTTATGTAAGAATCCCTCCAGGATTTTCCGGGGAATTTCTCGAAAAAAAATTCAGGTAAGTTCTACGAGAATTCCTCCAGGAGTTCCACGGGAATTCCTCCAGGAGTTCCACGAGAATTCCTCCAGCAGTTCCACGGGAATTCATTCACGAGTTCCTCGGGAATTCCTCCAGAAGTACCTCGGGAAGTCCTCCAGGAGTTCCTCGGGAAGTTCTCCAGGAGTTCCTCGGAAAGTCCTCCAGGAGTTCCTCGGAAAGTCCTCCAGGAGTTTCTCGGAAAGTCCTCCAGGAGTTCCTCGGGAAGTCCTCCAGGAGTTCCTCGGGAAGTCCTCCAGGAGTTCCTCGGGAAGTCCTCCAGGAGTTCCTCGGGAAGTCCTCCAGGAGTTCCTCGGGAAGTCCTCCAGGAGTTCCTCGGGAAGTCCTCCAGGAGTTCCTCGGGAAGTCCTCCAGGAGTTCCTCGGGAAGTCCTCCAGGAGTTCCTCGGGAAGTCCTCCAGGAGTTCCTCGGGAAGTCCTCCAGGAGTTCCTCGGGAAGTCCTCCAGGAGTTCCTCGGGAAGTCCTCCAGGAGTTCCTCGGGAAGTCCTCCAGGAGTTCCTCGGGAAGTCCTCCAGGAGTTCCTCGGGAAGTCCTCCAGGAGTTCCTCGGGAAGTCCTCCAGGAGTTCCTCGGGAAGTCCTCCAGGAGTTCCTCGGGAAGTCCTCCAGGAGTTCCTCGGAAAGTCCTCCAGGAGTTCCTCGGGAAGTCCTCCAGGAGTTCCTCGGGAAGTCCTCCAGGAGTTCCTCGGGAAGTCCTCCAGGAGTTCCTCGGGAAGTCCTCCAGGAGTTCCTCGGGAAGTCCTCCAGGAGTTCCTCGGGAAGTCCTCCAGGAGTTCCTCGGGAAGTCCTCCAGGAGTTCCTCGGGAAGTCCTCCAGGAGTTCCTCGGGAAGTCCTCCAGGAGTTCCTCGGGAAGTCCTCCAGGAGTTCCTCGGGAAGTCCTCCAGGAGTTCCTCGGGAAGTCCTCCAGGAGTTCCTCGGGAAGTCCTCCAGGAGTTCCTCGGGAAGTCCTCCAGGAGTTCCTCGGGAAGTCCTCCAGGAGTTCCTCGGGAAGTCCTCCAGGAGTTCCTCGGGAAGTCCTCCAGGAGTTCCTCGGGAAGTCCTCCAGGAGTTCCTCGGGAAGTCCTCCAGGAGTTCCTCGGGAAGTCCTCCAGGAGTTCCTCGGGAAGTCCTCCAGGAGTTCCTCGGGAAGTCCTCCAGGAGTTCCTCGGGAAGTCCTCCAGGAGTTCCTCGGGAAGTCCTCCAGGAGTTCCTCGGGAAGTCCTCCAGGAGTTCCTCGGGAAGTCCTCCAGGAGTTCCTCGGGAAGTCCTCCAGGAGTTCCTCGGGAAGTCCTCCAGGAGTTCCTCGGGAAGTCCTCCAGGAGTTCCTCGGGAAGTCCTCCAGGAGTTCCTCGGGAAGTCCTCCAGGAGTTCCTCGGGAAGTCCTCCAGGAGTTCCTCGGGAAGTCCTCCAGGAGTTCCTCGGGAAGTCCTCCAGGAGTTCCTCGGGAAGTCCTCCAGGAGTTCCTCGGGAAGTCCTCCAGGAGTTCCTCGGGAAGTCCTCCAGGAGTTCCTCGGGAAGTCCTCCAGGAGTTCCTCGGGAAGTCCTCCAGGAGTTCCTCGGGAAGTCCTCCAGGAGTTCCTCGGGAAGTCCTCCAGGAGTTCCTCGGGAAGTCCTCCAGGAGTTCCTCGGGAAGTCCTCCAGGAGTTCCTCGGGAAGTCCTCCAGGAGTTCCTCGGGAAGTCCTCCAGGAGTTCCTCGGGAAGTCCTCCAGGAGTTCCTCGGGAAGTCCTCCAGGAGTTCCTCGGGAAGTCCTCCAGGAGTTCCTCGGGAAGTCCTCCAGGAGTTCCTCGGGAAGTCCTCCAGGAGTTCCTCGGGAAGTCCTCCAGGAGTTCCTCGGGAAGTCCTCCAGGAGTTCCTCGGGAAGTCCTCCAGGAGTTCCTCGGGAAGTCCTCCAGGAGTTCCTCGGGAAGTCCTCCAGGAGTTCCTCGGGAAGTCCTCCAGGAGTTCCTCGGGAAGTCCTCCAGGAGTTCCTCGGGAAGTCCTCCAGGAGTTCCTCGGGAAGTCCTCCAGGAGTTCCTCGGGAAGTCCTCCAGGAGTTCCTCGGGAAGTCCTCCAGGAGTTCCTCGGGAAGTCCTCCAGGAGTTCCTCGGGAAGTCCTCCAGAAGTTCCTCGGGAATTCCCCCAGGAGTTCCTCGGGAATTCCCCCAGGAGTTCCTCGGGAATTCCCCCAGGAGTTCCTCGGGAATTCCCCCAGGAGTTCCTCGGGAATTCCTCCAGGAGTTTCTCGGACATTCCTCCATGAGTTCATCGGGAATTCCTCCAAGAGTTCCTCGGGAATTCCTCCGTAGTTCGTCGGAAATTCCTCCTTCAGGAGGTCTTCCAGGAGTTCCCCGGGAATTCCTCCAAGAGTTCGTCGGGAATTCCTCCAGGAGTTCGTCGGAAATTCCTCCAGGAGTTCGTCGGGAATTCCTCCAGGAGTTCGTCGGGAATTCCTCCAGAAGTTCGTCGGGAATTCCTCCAGGAGTTCGTCGGGAATTCCTCCAGGAGTTCGTCGGGAATTCCTCCAGGAGTTCGTCGGGAATTCCTCCAGGAGTTCGTCGGGAATTCCTCCAGGAGTTCGTCGGGAATTCCTGCAGGAGTTCGTTGGGAATTCCTCCAGGAGTTCCTCGGGAATTCCTCCAGGAGTTCCTCGGGAATTCCTCCAGGAGTTCCTCGGGAATTCCTCCAGGAGTTCCTCGGGAATTCCCCCAGGAGTTCCTCAGGAATTCCTCCAGGAGTTCATCGGAAATTCCTCCATGAGTTCATCGGGAATTCCTCCAAGAGTTCCTCGGGAATTCCTCCGTAGTTCGTCGGAAATTCCTCCTTCAGGAGGTCTTCCAGGAGTTCCCCGGGAATTCCTTGGAAATTCGTTCAGTAGTGCCTAAGGCATTTCTCCAGGCGTCCTTCGGGAATTCCTCCAGGAGTTCATCGGGAATTCTTCCAGGAGTTCCTCAGACATGCGTATTGGGAATTTAGCCAGGAGATCTACGAGAATTCTTCCACGATTTTCACGAGAATTCCACCAGGAGTATCGCGGCAATTCCAGCCGTAGTTCGTAGCGAATTCCTCCAGAAGTTCCTCTGGAATTCCTTCAAGAGTTCCTCGGGAATTCCTCCAGGAAATCCTCGGGAATTCCTCCAGGAGTTCCTCGGGAATTCCTCCATGAGTTCCTGTGGAATTCCTTCAAGAGTTCATCGGGAATTCCTTCAAGAGTTCATCGGGAATTCCTTCAGGAGTTCCTCGGGAATTGCTCCAAAAGTTCTCCGAATTTCTTCTAGGAATTCATCGGGAATTCCTGCAGGCGTATCTCAGTAATTCCAGCAGCAGTTCTTTGGGACTTGCTCTAAAAGTTCTCCGAAAATTCCTACAGGAGTTCTTCTGGACTTCCTCTATGGTTCATTGGGAAATCCTCCAGGAGATCTTTGAAAATTCCATCAGCAGTACCTAGGGAATTTCTCAGGAGTTCCTCAGAAATTCCTCGGGAATTTCTCGGCAATTCCAGCAGGAGCTCCTCAAGAATTCTTTTAGGAGTTCCACGAGAATTCCTCGAGAAGTTCCTAGAGATTTCCTCCCAACGTCAGGAATTCCTCCAAGGGTTCATCTGGAATTGCTCCAGGAGTGCTTTGGGAATTTCTCCAGGAGTTCTCAAGAAGTTGCTCGGGAATTCCATCCGGATTTTTTTTTCAAGAAATTCGTCGGGAAATCCTCTAAGTAGATCCAACAGGAGTTTCTCGGGAATTCTTCCAGGATTTCAACGGGAATTCCTTCAGAAGTTCCACAGGAATTCCTCCACAAGTTTCGGGAATTTCTCAAGGCGGTCCCGGGAATTCTTCCAGGACTGCCACATGCAGTATAGTTGCCCCATGTTCTATAAGCGTCTCTATTAGACTAATGCCGTTAAATCTTTACAGCTTCGGTAACCTGGTCCTAAAAGACCACACGTGGGATGTTGCTGCCACGACGATGAAAGTCACCCGGGACGACATCAAGTACGGCTGGAAGTGCTTGCGCGATCTGTACCGCGGTCGAATGAAGCGCGTTATCAGCGGAAAGTTGTCCAGCAATGCATCGCTGCTACAGGATCCACTCTTCCAACTGTTGGACGTGATGTGCGCGGATAATATGAAAATTGGCGCCCACTCGGCCATCCCCAAGGGTCCGGCAACGGCAACGGCTACGGGCGCGAACGAATCCGCATCCAACGACGCTGGCGACGACAGGGAGGATGAATTTTCCGTCAAGTTCGATGACCCCGTCAAGTTGAAGCTGATTGCGCTGGTCGAGCAGCATGAACTGCTCTGGAACAGCGATCATTCGGAGTGAGTGCAAATCGTCGATGTCCTAATTATCATTATATTCGTTACATTTATTTCCTCAGGTACCTAAACTTGGAAAAGCGTGACCTCGTCTGGGATGGCATCGCGGAACAGATGAACGTCGCGAAGTCCACCGTGAAAGCACTGTGGACTCGCTTGAGGAACATCTTCCGTGGCCGAAAGTTACGCCTTCTGAAAGGTCTTATGCAACCAAACAGCCCACTTCTGAGCGAACCGATCTACGTGAAGCTGCATTCATTGCTGGATGCGCACATGCAGCTGGGAAAATTCACCAATGTTAGGCACCAGCTAGCCCAGCACACTAAGCCAAAAGCAACGCGCCCCGTTCAGATGGCCAAGGTCGAATCGGGTCCGTTCGGTACCATCGATGAGAAGGTCCGGCTGGTGCAGGAGGTCATGAAGCATGAACTGCTCTGGAACAGCAACCATGAAGAGTGAGTATCGTCGGGGGGAGGGGGTTCATAAAGATTAGACAGTAGTGCGCCGCCGCCTTGTAGTCGATAAACAGGTGATGCGGTTAGAACTGGTATTCACGGCATTTCGGGAGGATTGGAAAATTTTTTGTATATTTCTTTACAAGTACCCAATCTGTTCAGATGATTATAAACGTTTATTTTGAACTGATATCACTCTGGTGATATCGTTCCAGACCAAAGTATTAATAACTATGTATATATATAAATAGACTAAATCTTAGTGGAGTTTATAGCATAGAAGGATTCAGGGAAATACGTTGGTGGTTGGTATAGTAGACTCAAAATTGGGCATTGAAATTTTTAAGTCAAAATTGTTATTGTTATTTCTAATAAGAATTGTAAGTCTTTTCCCACAAGCTTTTTACAAAACCATTTACCGAAAATACTATTAGTCTCGGTGGTTTCTAATCTAGTAGCGCAATAGTATGTGTAAAACAACGAACACTTTATAATATCTTATAAAACTTCTAAGAAAAAACTTAAATTTAAGCTGTAATTTTGAGCCTTCATGTCAATATCTAACCATCAACCTGTATTTCACCTCTACCTTCTTTCCAGCTACCACAGATCCGACAAACGTGGCTCCGCCTGGGCCCAGGTTGCGGCCATGTTCGCAAACTACCAAGAGCGTGATGCCAGAAAAATGTGGTATCGGTTGCGCAACCATCATAGACCGCGCAAAGCCTACGCAAGAACTGGACTAAAGTTTGTCTATTCCGATGACGAAGAAGACGGCGAGAGCTCCAAAGGACCTTTGTTTGGACTTTTCGCCAAAATGGCGGAAAGCTTAACAGTCGGCGACGATTCGTCGGAGGTACCTGTCAAGCTCGGAAAGCGGCAGCTGCAGGAAGTAACGGAAAAGTTCATGACGCACAAGTGCCAATACAAAAAGAAGAAATTTTTCGACGATGAAGGTTGCATCAAGGAAGTAAAGGACGGTGTCGTGCGGTATATGAAGACTTGCGAGTTGTGCGGAAAGCAAGTGCAACGGTCTTTGTTCGAGGTTCATATGAACCTGCACACAGGCGCAAGGCCGTACGCGTGTACGTACGAAGGCTGTGATAAGACGTACCCCAGCACGATTAGTCGGGACAAACACGAACGTCTGGTCCATCGCCAGGATACCTTTAAATTCAAGTGTGACCAGTGCGATAAAAAATTCAGTCACCGCGGCAAACTCACGTACCACATTGCAGCCCATCATCAGAGTCAAGATATTCCGTGTAACATTTGCGGCAAATTGATGAAGCATCAAAAAATGCTGCAGAATCACATAAAGCTGCATTTTGGGCACTATCCCTGCAAAGTTTGCGGCAAGGTATTGCAGAAAAAATATTCGCTAACCGTGCACATGCGGGCGCATAACAATGAGTTGCCGTTTTATTGTGAGCTCTGCCAGAAGCGCTTCAATTCGAAAGTGCAGTTGAGAACCCACTTGCCGAATGTTCACCAACGAACGTGGGAAAACTATGCAGAACAGTACGGTGACAGTGGTAGAAAATAGTAATTGGTTTTGTCCAACATTTCTCCGCTAAGTAGAAACTGGAAGTGAATTTTGATTATTGTTGGTAGTTATTCCGAGACTCATTGATAGACTAATTACGAATCCAAAGGAAATTATGAATTAATAAAAAGGGAAACTATAAATCTCACAAACTGAATTTTTACTACTGGTAGCGGGTTTTTAAGCTCCAACTAAATTAATTGTTAGGCTTCTTTACTTTGGTGGTGTTCCAAACAAAAGAGAAACTTTTAGTCAAGGAATTCTGATTAAGAAATCCTTAGAGGGATTGATAATTGCTCAGAAGTTAGACATTTTCTAACAAGATGCTTTGATTTGATAATATCTCAGTCCAACAAAAATATAAAATTTTTGATGTTTTAAGCAAATATATTTATTTGGCCCAACAGTGCGATAGTGTAACTATTAGAGGTAATCAAGGATTGGAAAAAATCATTCATTTATTCCGTATACCTCACTCACAACCACGCACAATCTGATGCGAGTGTGCTTCTCCCCCAGCCAAGCAAAATCTTTCCACTTCCATTGCCCATTCATTTTAATCGCCGAGCACCGGGCGACGCAAACAACGACGGCCGAATGAGTCGTTACTGAATCTGTGTGCCGAAGACGAACGAACCCATATTGAACGAATGTTTGCATTCTGAGTCGGGTGCGAGAGCATTCGGTTTGGAACGTTCATTTAACGTTCAGTGGAAGCATTCAGTACTGGGAATTGAATCAGTGAGCGCGTTTTGATTCAATCAGCTGAATGCCACTCGGTAGTTGAGAGAGCGAACGTTCTTTTCGAATACATCGATGCAAAGTGATTCATTTCACACTCTATTTGTTTCTCTCCTGATTCGCTTCGATGGCGTCGGTGGCGAGCCGTTCGTGCTGCGTTCATTCTCGGTGCGCCGTGCTCTCAGTCAGTATTGGGTTGTTGGCGTACTTTTTTGCTATTTTGCATCGCCGGCATTCGGGTGAGCGAATGAGTTTTCCCATGCTTGGAGGTAATTAGTAAAAAAAATCCTTCGAAACTTCTGATTCAGCTGAGAAATGTGCGCCGAAGGCAGTTCATCCGCAGACGGGATCCACTGATTGGTGCGGTGGTCAACCATCTGAATAACGTCATCAGCGTTAAAAGCGCAGAACACCGTTACAGGGACTTCGGTTCGATGTTGAAAAATCTGGACAACGGCAGCAACAAATTCTGGAAGCTAACCCGCAGCCTCCGAAAAACGGTCAAGTACAGCCCACCGCTCAACGTCGATGGAAATCTGATTGTGAGTCCATCACAGAAATCCGAAGCGCTTGCAAGGGCGTTTGCAACTGCTCACAACAATGAGGAGCCGGGAGATCCTGAAACTTCGGCTGCAGTGGAAAATGCACTCGTCCAGATCCGTGCTGCAAGCTCTCCAGTGCCTCACGCTGCTCTGGTAAAGCCGAAAGAGGTGAAGTCAATCATCCGAACGCTAAAAAATCGGAAATCTCCCGGGCAGGATGGCATTCGGAATATCTGCCTTAAGCGCTTGCCAAGAAAAGGGCTGGTGGTGCTGACCAAAATCTTCAACGCATGCCTGGTCCTGAGTTACTTTCCAATTAGATGGAAACACGCCAACGTGATAGCTATCCCGAAAGCGAACAAGGATATCACCAATCCAGGTAACTATCGACCGATAAGCCTCCTAAGCAGCCTGAGCAAAGTGCTCGAAAGGGCAATCCTCGCCCGTTTGAACCGTCACCTGGAGACAGTGCAATGCATTCCACCCGAGCAGTTCGGCTTCAAAACGGGGCACTCAACGGTGCATCAACTCGCTCGCATAACCCAAAAAGTGAAGCGCGGGTTCCAAACGGGAAAGTCGACTGGTATGGTTCTCCTGGATGTCGAAAAAGCCTACGACACGGTTTGGCAGGAAGCCGTGGTTTTCAAGCTCTTCCGCTCGACTCTACCTCTCTACCTAGTTAAGATCGTGCAGTCCTTCCTTTCGAACCGATCTTTCTCGGTAACGGTAAATGGTGAATACTCCCGTGCCCACAACATTCCTTTTGGCGTGCCCCAAGGTTCAGTGCTAAGCCCGACTCTTTACAACGTCCTTACCTCTGACGTACTGATGGTCGACGGTGTAACATACGCATTTTTTGCGGATGACACCGCTTTCCTGGCGTCAGACAAAGACCCGCACATCGTCGTCACTCACCTACAAGCGGCAATGAACAACCTTGAGGAATTTCAACGCAAATGGCGGATCAAGCTCAACGCGGGGAAAACACAGTCCATCTACTTCACCAGGAGACGAGTCGCTCGTCACCTCCCACGTCGATCAATCATGGTCAACGGCCAGCAAACTACGTGGGATGACGAAGTAAAGTATTTGGGAGTGATTTTTGACCAGAAGCTCAAGTTCGATAAGCACGTAAACTACATCGCTGGAAAGGTGGATCGGTCGACCAAAGCCCTATACTCTTTGCTGAGTCGCCGATCGAAGCTGCGCGTGAAGAACAAGTTGTTGGTGGTCAAGTGTATCATCCGGCCAATGCTAATCTATGCGTCCGCGGT
This sequence comes from Aedes albopictus, assembly GCF_035046485.1. Taxonomy (NCBI): domain Eukaryota; kingdom Metazoa; phylum Arthropoda; class Insecta; order Diptera; family Culicidae; genus Aedes; species Aedes albopictus. The sequence goes on from NC_085136.1 coordinate 95,520,098, forward strand.
TTGGGGCAACTGCGCCAAATCGCACCGTAAACGACTACAGGTGAAGCAGAACAAGCTGCTCAAGATGGTCTACAACCTGAACCCGTGGTATCCGACCGATGATCTCCACAAGCTGGCTGGTGTCGATACAATTGACGCAAGCATCGAACGTGCTACAAGATCCTTTAGGACTTCCTGTGCGATGTCCGCAAATCCGCTCATCGAAGCACTCCATCTTCAACATCTGTGATATTAGCGTTAAGAATCATGAAATCTAGGGTTTTTTCAATCTTAAACTCGTTTTCCCTAAAAAAAGCTACTCGTAGCTAGCAATTTCTAAATGTTGTACATACGTCTCTATTAATGAAATTGAATTGTTCTCAGTTGTAAGGTTATCCAAATCTCTGAATTGTTAATGTTAAGTTCTTTCTTTAAAATAGTGTTATTGACTACAGAAAAACAAATTGAATTGAATTGAAAATCCTTCGAACGGGTTGCTCTGAAGTAAAAATAACAGAGACGTAGTCCTACGTCAAAAACTCTTGGTAATATCTTGACTATTTGGGACCCCTTCAATTATTCATCTACGCATATATCCCGGAATACCTCCCTGAATTCTCATCCCGACATTCCCAAAGGGCTCCCGAGATTTTTTTCAAGGATTTCTCCAGGAATCTTTCAGGGATACCTTTCGGAATTGTTAAAGGGCTTCTCCCAAGGATTTCATTCGGGTTTCTTTCATTGATTTCTTACAAAAACTAGCTGTCCCGGCGTACGTACAATCTACTTACAGTGTTTTTGGCATATAGCTCCAGGGAGAAGTCCCCCGCAAATGCATTTGTATGGGAGACCGCTTTTCCAGGGGTCTCAGACCATGTTAAGAACTTTCCCAAGCCCCAAAAACTCTCGCATATAAATTTTCACGCCGATCGGCTCAGAAGTGTCCTAGTCTATAAAGGCCAGACAGACAAAAATTCATTTTTATAAACATAGATATCTCCTAGGCGTCCATCAACGATTCCCTCAGGGATTCTTTTAGGGATTGTTTCCCGCATTTCCTCAGCGGTTTCCCCTCGATTTCTTTGGGGATTCTTTCCGAAATTCCTTCACCAATTTTTCATGATCCTGTCAAGCATTAATTTAGATTTCTTTTTTCTGGATTTGTTTGTGGGATTCTTTCATTGATTTCTTCAGGGTTTTTTTTTCCGTAATAATATGCCAGAGATTTCATCAGGGATTTTTCCCGGAATTCTTTCAACGATGTTTTCCGGCATTCGAGGATTCCTCCCGGGATTTCTTCATTCATTTCTCCCGAGATTTATTAATTTCTTCCGACTGTTTTTCGGGATACTTGCAGTAATTTCAGTGTTAACGAGATTTTTTGCTCGGTTTGTGAGTTTGTAGAGAGTGGAATTCTATTCCATGTTCTCGGCGTAATAGTCGCGGGCTACAACCACCTACAACCATCACACCAGGTCCGCTACACAGAGGATTCTTTGCGACATTCTTTCTAGAATTCCTCCACTGATGCTTCCCGAGTTTTCTTTAGATACTTTTGCTGGGATTCCTTCAGGGATATTTACAGAATTCTGTCAAGAATTTCCCTTGTTTTTTTTTTCAGGGGTTACTCATAGATTACTTTTCGGAACTCTTTCAGCAGTTTCTTAATTGATTTTCTCGAGTTTCCTTTCAGGTTGCCTCCCAAGATTCATTCTGGGATTTCTTCACAGATTTCTCCCCGGATTCCTTTTGTCATTCCTTCATTAATTTATTCCAGGATTTTTTCCGACATTATTTCAGAAGTTTCACCCGGGTTTCATTAGGAGTTTTTTTTATGGGTTCCTTCAGGATTTCTTCATTTGTTTCTCCCGAGATTCTTTGGATTTCCTCCGGTATTTTTTCCGGGATTTCTGAAGTGATTTCCCTGGGATTCCTTTTGGCATTATTTTCAAGATTCCTCAATTGATGCTTCCCGAGGTTTCTTTATATATTTCTCCTGGGATTATCCTTGTAGAAATCTCAAGAGAAATCTGTCAAGAATCACTTCAGGAATTCTTTCTAGGATTTCGTTAGGAATTATAATTCTCTCGGGGTTCCTTCATTGATACCTCCCGGGATTTCTTCATTGATTCCTCCCGGGACTCCTTCAATGATATTTTCCGGCATTCCATCGGGGATTTCTACCGTGATTCCTTGGGTGTTTCCCGGTGTTTCTTTTCGGACTTCTCCCAGCATTCCTACATTAGTACACCTTGGGAATCCTTCAGAAATTCACTCAATGATTCCTTCAGGGATTTCTCCCGGGATTCTTACAAGGATTCGCCTAGAATTCTTTTAGCGATCTTTCTGGTACACGTACACACCACGATATTCAAAGGAAGGTCTTTAGAGATTCTCTTTAGGGTTACTCAACATTTTTTTTCCTTTAGGGCTTCTTTCATTGATTCTTCCAAGGATTCCTTCAGTGATTCCTCCCAGAATTTCTTCAATGAGTGCTCCCAGGATGCTTTCGGGATTCCTTTAGCGAATTCCTCTGAAATTCTTCCAGTTATTCTTTTAACCTTCCGGCAGTCGCGCGGTTGGCCACACCTATTAGCACCACGCTAATCCTAGGTACAAAAAGCGAGATTTTTTCAACGTGTTGTACAAAATACAACAGCGCGATCGCTCGAGGATTAAGCACTACCCTCAAAATTCCTTTTGGGGATTTCTCCCGGGGTTGTTTCCGGCACTTTTTCAGATATTCCACCCGAATTATGTGTAGTTTGCTTCTGCGATTGCTCCCTGATTTTTTCAGAGATTCGTTCATTAATTCATCCCGTATTTTCTTTAAGGATTTGCCCCACATTTGTTTAGGAAATCCTTTCGATTCTAATGATTTCTCCAGCAATCCTTTCACGATTTTTTCAAGACTTTCTCTCTGAATACATTTCTAGAGCTCTCCTGAGATTCTTTCAGTGATTTCTTCCAAGATTAATTCAGAGATTCCACCGGGATTCTGTCAGGAATGCCTAGACATTCCAAATAGAAAATAGCAACTACCAAGGCAAAATATTAGTTAATTTTGAAGACGAACCTAGCCCCTCTACAATTGGGGGTCATTCAAATTCTTCTATTGGGTACCGTACCTGGTTCATTGCGGATCGTTTATCCGGCAGGACTTTGTCATCAATGTTATGCACTACGTGCAGATCTTATCACGAATATGTTATAGCCTAATTCTTATCATGTGTGTTTTTCTTTGTAGCTACTTCCGGTCAGACCTGCGGGGTGGCGCCTGGCGTCAGATTGCTGCCCAGCTCCAAAACTGCGAAGAGCACGAATGCAAGAACATGTGGCGCCGATTGCGCAACATGCACAGGCCCCGAAAATCTCGTAGTGTGCACCAGATTCCTTGGAAGGACCAGAGCAAAGACGATGATGATACCGAACCCATTGAGGCCGTCAATAATCCATTGTACGAACTGTTTGCCAAAATGGCGAGAAGTTTGACTGGTAATGAGGATTGTTCGCAGGATGCGCCCAAGATCGGAAAACGGCGACTGCAGGAAGTTACGGAGACGTTTATGACTCACAAGCGACGCTTTACGGAGAAAAAATACTTCGACGATGAGGGTTGTATCAAGGTGAAGAAAGGCGGTTCGGTGCGGTACGAAAAGGTCTGCGAGTTGTGCGGAAAACAAGTGGAACGATCTATGTTCGAGTATCACATGAATCAGCACAATGGTTTGAAGCCGTACGAGTGTTCATACCCCGGATGTGGTCGGCAGTACAGTAACAAGGTTACCCGGGATCGACACGAGTTATTGATCCATTGCGAAGATAACTACAAGTACACATGCGATCAGTGCGAGGAGAAGTTCAAGCACCGGAGCGCCTTCAACTATCACTACGCGGTCAAGCATCAGAGTCAAATGGTTCCATGTCCCATTTGTGGCAAACTGCTGAAGCACAAGTCTCTCATCCGGGAACACGTACGGCGCCACACCGGCCAATTCCCGTGCCCCGTCTGTGACAAAATTCTGCAGAAAAAATATTCACTGGATGTGCACATGCGGACGCACACCAAGGAGAAACCGTACTTCTGCGAGCTCTGCAGTCAACGTTTCATGTTGAAGGTGCAGCTGAAAACACATCTGTCGAAGGTACACGCGCAAACGTGGGAACAATATGCGGCAAGCTACGGCGACAGCGGTGGACTGCAGCAGTAACCTAGTCAAAGGGATTTCTCACATTTTCCAGCTAATCCAAAACTGAGAGTGAATTCTGATTAGTGTTTAATTAATAGTAATATTGAAGATAGAAACTACGTAATAATTTACAACTCAACAAGAACGTTATAATCTAATAAAAAGAGTTTGTAATAATCCTAATTGTACAGTTTTGTTCGAGTTTTTGACTGTGTAGTGTTGGCTTAAATTCCTAGACTCTTAACTCAATTTTGGCACTGCAGATTTTTATCGGGGTTCGCCGTTTGACGTTGGGTTATTTGGAATAATCGTAACTTGTAAAAGGAGTCGTTTGATATAACAAAAGATTTGATTATTTTTCATTGGTGGAATAAGTCGAATGCCAATGAATCAAAGATGGAAAAGTCTATGATTGTTACATTAGGCCTACTGGCATTCAGTCAAGTGGCTTTCGGATTAGTGGTATTATAGAACCCTCTACTGATGTTGCTGTTGAAAATTAGTTTTGCAAATCTTTCAATCTTTCGATAGCGGAAATAACTCTAGGTATGTGTCATTGAACATAGAATTGTTTGCCAGAGGATTATTTGGCATGAAATACAGTTAGTATAATGGTCGTTTAGCATAATGGACATTTGACAGAAAGCGATGAGTACATGCCAAATGTCTATTACGCTAAATGACCCGCTCCAGATTTTACATGTTCTACGTTCTATGCCAAATTTCCCCTTATTATTTAACCTCCTAAGGGCCGATTTCTTCACCTCGGCTTAACAGGGTAAGTCAGGTTTACCCATATAGTTAAACCTGGTTAACGCTTAAGCCAGGATGAAGAAATCGGCCCTACGTAAACTAATGTTACGATTCAATCCCAAGTGACCTTTCGCTAAAAACGGCTTCCTGCCCATTCGGAGCATAGCTCCTTCCTATCCCCTACACATAACATGGGTAATAATACATTGGCTTTGATGTTTTGTCCTATTCCTAAAAAGCATGCATCAAGTATAAACAACCTAAACCTAGAACCTGACGAATGTCTCGCACATACATACTAAAAATGTGATTCGAGTGGTTTTCTTTTGCGTTGGCGTTTCGCTGCTGCTGGAACGGAAAATAGACGATGGGGAAGAGAGAGAGAGAGAGAACGAGATCGAAGATTTTGATGATTTTCGGCACGGTGAGCAAAAAAAAAACTGAGTAGTGCGTGTTTTGTCATACATACATAGAAGCAGATAACTGGTAGTAACGCTTGGATTAACAATAGCAAACAGGAAGGCCATTGAGTTAACACATTCTGGCACATGGAACAGGAAACTATAGCGTTGAACAGAACAGGAAAAAGGGATGCAAGCAGTCGCTAACAACCACGCCGCATATTATCACATTTGAATCTGCAACACGCATGTAATATGGAGGGTGACATTTTAATTTCCGGTATCCGACTAAAATGAAGCATGACATGATAGCATGAATGACGCCGCCCGGTTTGATGCTTGTCAAATGGACTTTGAACCTGTTCTAAAATGTTGATATGATAGGTTAGAAGTTGAGCTGATGTGTATTATAACATTTTCCAGGTTACTTACAATAGACTTATTAATCGTGAATTAGTAGGATGCCTGAGGATTATACAGGAATGGTTATTAATGTGTATGTTTCCTAACACAAACGCTGAAATAAGTTACAGATAACAATTTCCATCTCATTCTGATCTACGGATAAACAGCATTATATTCTGAATATTCGTTTTTTAAAGAAACTGTCTTTCAAATATTTTAACATTATTTTTTTTTATTTATCAGATTATCAGATTGTTTTCTCGAGAGTCCTTACCAGAATTCAACCAGGATCATCTGCAAGATCTGCAAGATCTGCAAATGGGCTGCAAAATGGTAAATCCAACACAACTCTGGTCCTCACAAGTTCCTACCTCATGCTTCCACGGGTCAATCGATGACAAAGACCATCAGCTAACAGTTGTTTGCTTATGGTATGGTAGTGCAGCCTGGGCACTGTTGCTCTTCTGACATCAACTAGATGGAGCAGGTCCGTTCCGAGCGTTTGTGCACTAAGTAGGTGCGACTCAAACAGATCTAATCTGACATCCAGCGACTTGGTATGAAATTCTGCATCACGCCCAGCTATATCCCACAGCACTACGATGAGCACCTTAAGGGCGACGTTGCAAGCACCGAAGGCGGTGTGGTAACAAATCTAGGAGTAAGTGCGGATCATAAAAAAAGTCTCGATCTCTTTTCTCTAAAAGATTAAGGAGGAGGCGAGCTTTAAAAAAAAATGGAGAAGCACTGGTGGAAGAGCACTACTCTTAGTCATTACCAAGATTTGGGAGGGATAAATATTACCAGAGGAATATATTCAAGGTGTCGTGTGTTTCATTTACAAAAAATACAAGTTTGATTGCGGGAACTACCGTGCGATCACACTACTAAGCGATACCTACAAGGTATTCTCTCAAATTATGTGTCGCCGTCTATCATCGATTGCAAGAGAATTCGTGGGGTAGCATCAGGCTGGATTTATGGGTGAACGCGCTACAACGGACCAGATGTTCGCCATCCGCCAGGTGTTGCAGAAATGCCGCAAATACAACGTGCCCACACATCACCTGTTCATCGATTTTAAAACGGCGTATGATACAATCGATCGCGATCAGTTATGGCAGATTATGCACGAATACGGTCTCACGGATGAACTGAAACGATTAATTAGGTCGACGATAGATCGAGTGATGTGCGTTGTCGAGTATCAGGGACACTCTCGAATCCCTTCAAATCACGCAAATGGTTACGACAAAGTGATGGTCTTTCGTGCTTGCTGTTTAACATTCCTTTTTAGAGGGTGTAATAAGAAGAGCGGTGATTATCAGAAGTGATAAGATTTTCACCAAGCCCGTTCAGTTGCTTGGTTTCATCGATAATATTGAAATTATAGTTCGCTAATTTGAGACGAAGGCGGAAACGTACATCCGACTAAAGAATGAAGCCAGGCGAATCGAATTGGTCATTGATATGTCGAAGCCAAAGTACATACAGGGAGGGTTTAATTTTGAATCTCTATCGACGGTGATTAGATCAAGACGGTTGAAGAATTCGTGTACTTGGGCTCACTGGTGACCGTCGATAACGAGACCAGCAGAGAAATTCAAAGACGCATTGTGGCAGGAAATCGAGCTAACTTTGGACTCCGCAGAACTCTACGATCGAAACCTATATCTACAAAACCCTGATTGGACCGGTAGGTCTTTATGGGCACGAAGCATGGATTTTACGTGCAAAGGGTCCTTGGAGTTTTGAAATGATAAGTGTTGAATACCATCTACGGCGGAGTGCATATGGAAGATGAGACTTGGAGAAGGCGAATAAACCACGAGCTGCATCAACTGCTGATAGAACCATCTTTCGTCCACAGTCTGATAAAAATGGTTCTCGTGAGCAATCCGACCGGTACGAGAAGACGTGGTGCGCAGTGAGCTAGGTGGTTCGATCAAGTGGAGGACGATTTGCGGACCCTTCGCAGAGTCCGTGACTGGTGATTCACAGCCATGGACCAAGTCAAATGGAAACAACTCTTACGTACAGCATAGGACAATCAGGTAAATAGTTGCACTGCTGTACATGTTATACGTTGTAATGTTCATATGTTCTAGAGATAAGACTAGGCTTTTGTAATTAGGTACAGTTATCTGTACGTTCCATTATTGCTTAGATCAGAATGAGATGTCCAAGAATATCTTCTGCCAATTGATCTGGTTTCCTACAGTTATCGCTTTGTTTCTTGTTTCAACCTAAATTTACTACTCTAAAGAATTTAACCAAACTTCTATTACCGTCAGTGTACCAGTAGCTGCTCGTGTTCCAATAGCCGCTCACCGCCTTGAAAATGATGTTTATTGGCATAAATATGTATGATTGTTTTCATCCGTGTATAATTCGGCACGCATATTTTGAATATCCGTGGAAAAAAGATTATATTTTTGCAGGGAACTTTGTTTTCTACACTCGTGAGCGGCTATTGGAACACGAGCGGCTACTGGTACACTGAGGGTATTATTAAATAGTTATAGAATACTGTGAGGCAATTTGTCATTTCGAGGTTTTCTATCTAATTATGTAGAATTATATTATACACAAAATCTTAATAAGATTTTTTCGTTTTTAAATGTTTTAAACATAGCTGAATCTCGCTAATTTATGTCTTGAAGTGCAACAGTTAAGTCTTTTACAGTGCACTACCGTCGATCTACTTTACGGCCATTTTATCGATTCTGCTTTTTTCATAAATGAATTCATATACTCCATAGGCTAAGACTACTTCTCAGAGTACTTAGCAACTCAAGTTATTATTTAGGAGCTTTCTTTCCCAATTGATCATTCTGACATTCGCATATTGTGTGATGATCAAATCAATGTTCTAGATTCAAGAAAACCAAGGATGTTTCCTTTACAAAAAGATCCTGAACATTATTGTGAATGACGCTTAGTGGGTTGCAGAATGTTATAGAGACTCCACTTTAGTTTGAGGTATTCACTTATGCCTCACTTTATTCTATACCTATCTACACTGAATTGAAGGATCAGCAGATAGATTATACCCTCAGTGTACCAGTAGCCGCTCGTGTTCCAATAGCCGCTCACGAGTGTAGAAAACAAAGTTCCCTGCAAAAATATAATCTTTTTTCCACGGATATTCAAAATATGCGTGCCGAATTATACACGGATGAAAACAATCATACATATTTATGCCAATAAACATCATTTTCAAGGCGGTGAGCGGCTATTGGAACACGAGCGGCTACTGGTACACTGACGGTACATGATGATAAACACATTTTTAGATATCACAATAAATACTAGCTTTCAAAGGAAAGGTCTATTATTCGAGCATGCAATTGCTGTCCCTAAGTGCTAATCTATATGTAAAATGTTACATCCTGATCCTACATAGGAATATTCCCGTTTCACAAACAATCGCACAACCAAAAAGGGTCCTACTTAAAACATAAACAAAGAAATAAAAACTGACACGGTTAGACCAAGCACAACACATTAAAAAGAAATAGAACGTAAAAGTAGCCAGATTGCAGCTGCACTAAAGCACTTTCACACCCTACTGACCAACAACCCCCCCTCTAGAACTCGATGAGTGGTTGTTCGCTCTTCTCCATCGCCATTTTCCGCGCCTTGAGGTCCGCCATAATGGGCACACCGAGCTTACGGTGCATTTGCTCGAAGGTAAAATCTTCCGCGGAGCCGGTTTCTTCCCCGACGACGGCCAGCAGATCGACCACGCTCAAAGCACTGTTGGTGGATTGGGATGCGGCCTTGTTGATACTATTGCTATTGTTAATGCTACTACTAGTGCTGGTCATGGATTCTTCCGATGGTTGTTGAGGTGGCATACCACTACTGGAAAGAGGTGGCGGCGGTGGTGGTGCCTTTCGCGTTACTTGAGGGGAAAAATGCGACGTGGCCATCGGTAGGGCCGCACTCGGGTCAAACACTGTCGTTTCGGATGTTTTCGAAATTTTGGGATTGGATTTAATATTAGCTGTATCTAACTAGTGTAAACCTCGTCCAAAATCTGTAAGTAACAATGATTTAACTCTCCTAGGATGTTAGGATATGCGGTCCATACTGGCGTAGTATACGTTCAGCGTGCCTAGCTGGCTCATATTGAGCCCAACATCTTACTAGGGTTGATGTATGGATATTATAGATATTTTCTAAGTATGTAAAAGAGAAATATGAAATTTCAATAGGCAATAAGCATTTGTTTTGGATTGTGTTCAACACATTTTTGATTGATCACATATTTCACAACTCGAAGTTAAACTTTAAGAAATTGGACGAGGTTTTCGGTTTTGTTGGTATAGATATTATTGAGCACACACGTTAGATGACAAGGCGTTCAAGACTTCGCATTGAGAGATGAATGGAAGTGAGTAAAGAAAAGGCATTCCTTAGAGATCCTGTCTTATGCGAGTTTAATTTCATTTTTAGTTTATTTTCAAAAATTGTGTAGGGAGAATGAGATGAAAATATACATCCAAAATAAAGTTTGTAACACAGATAAGTAAACGTAACACTTGAGTCAGACCATATTAACGAAAAGATATTCGAGATGTACGTTTAGTTCTCAGATCTACATATTAGAAGAGGGCATTTAGGTAAAAACAATTTGGTCAACTGGGTATTAAATGCCACTTGTCAGACTGAGTTATTCAACCATACCATAGATTTCGTCATCAAAAGCTGATAGCGACAGAAAATCGTGAGCGAAAGTGGAGGTGGGTCAGTCACACTCTACGCAGAGGCGTTAACGAAATCTACAAGCAAGCGTTAGATTGGAACCCAGCAGAACATCGCAGCAGAGGCAGCCCCAGAGACTCAAGGCGGCACACCCTCAACAAGGAAACAAAGAAAGTCGATAGAATTTGACCTGGCCACATGCCAAGGCGATTAGCATAAGGTCATTTGGCATAAATCTCTTTTGGCATGATGGTCGTTTGGCATTATGAACATTTTGCATAGAAGGAAGAGTGCATACTAAAACGGTCAAATGTCCCACTCCATTTGGTTCCACGTGGTTGACCCATGATAGTTAAACCTAGTTTTTCACCTAAGAAAGAAGTCATAAAGGGCGTTTAAGTCATAAAGGGCACTTGACAAGGTTTAACCATTGAAGTGAGTATGAGAAAACTGAGAGATCGAAACACTTTACTGTATTTGACTAAAAATAAACGCTAAGCCATGTTCAACATAGTTACTTTATAAAATAATAAAGTATACTATTTTGCAACCTATTTTGTGGGTTAAGATTTTCATATTTTCACAAATGATTCGTTATGAATTTTAAAATGTACGTTCTACATATGAACAATTTCGTACAAATCACGAAATAGAATATATGCAAAATGGGACATCGCAAAACAGGTTAATGCAAAGTGGTTTACCAAGAAGCGCTTGCTTGTGTTGGCTTTACATTAAAATTATTATCCGAGCTAGCTGTAGCTAGTTTGCGAAACTGCTCTTACTTGAAATGCGAGAAGTAATACGTTTGCTTATCTGTGTAACTAGCCTGTCGTTGCAGAAGACAAGATCATCTAGTGTAGCGTCAATTACTAACATAAGCGAACACAAACTTAAAGGCATGCTTAAAACCGTTATTAGACGATTCTAATCGACGAAAATATTAGCGAACTCGGAACCGGAAGCAACCGAAGACGAAGCCTGCTATCGCTCACTCACCTGCATTGGATGCGTACTCGATCGGTGGTGGCCTATTGAAGGGGTTTTGCCTCCGCGGGGGTGCCTTCGGTGCCGGCAGTGGTGTCACTTCCGGCGTTTTCTCCTTGCAGCCTTCGATTTCGTCCAACTGTCGCTGCAGTTCGGCCACCATCAGCTTCATGTAGTCGTACCCGGCACAGGTCAACGCCTTCATCCACTGTTCCATGTTGTCCTGCGATTCGGTGCTAAGGTAGTACGTCCGGTTGTTCGGACCGTGGAACATAATCTGGAAACAGTACTGTTCGCCCTCTTCCGCCAGTTCTGTAATTGAAGAAAATTTGCTTGTTTATTACATTCTAGGAAGCAGCTTACATCACACACTTACCAACGGTACACCCTTCCAGGATGACCATCCCCAAAGGTTCCCGGTCACCCTTGCGCTCGAAATAGAACAGCAGGTTGCCCTTCAGGACGAACCACCGCCGCTGCCAACTTTTGTTGATTTCGCCCCGCTTGTTGAGCCATCCCTCAAGGTCAACCGGGGGCGTAGTCGCAAACATGCACAGGTTCTTCTCGTTGATCTTCATCATTAGCGGTACTGCTCCTGAACTGATGAATGAATCACACGCAATTGCAATCAATCAGAGGATGATTGAGGCTGAGATGAAATTTCGCAGATCTGGATGTAAACAAACTCCACCCAATCGTCGCGAGCGAGGAGGCAGATGCTGAGATCAGCGTCACCACCGATAAAACATTTGAAGCCCTAGCTTCTGCTCACAATATAAAAACTATTCAAACGACGTCAGTCCAAGTAAATAAGCAACACACTCAACCGTCTATTTTTGGATTAAAATCGCGAGTTTTAGCAAAATTTCGTAAATCGATCTGTTTTCCGCTGGCGAATGCAAGACTAATCTGATGCGAAGGCGGAGGCGGAGATTTGTGAATCAGCGTCGCGACGCTTTCTGTCATCATCACAAACAATCATCAAAATACGTTGTCATAAAATTTAATAAATCAAACTTTGGACATTTTTATTGTGCGTTTAGCACTAAATTGAATTCCGAAATTTTTTTTATTGACTTCCGCTGCCTTTCCTATGCGTTAAACATAACGTCGGAAGTAGTGCGCTGTACAGTAAATCTGGTTTTCTATACAGCGCACCACTTCCGACGTAATGTTTAACGCATAGGAAAGGCAGCGGAAGTCAATGAAGTTTTTTCGGAAACAAATTTAGTGCTAACGCCACAATAAAAGTTGCTCAAGATTTAATCTTGAGCAACTTTTAAGGCTCAAGCATCCGTCATCATATTTCGGAAAATAAAAAGCAGTTTTCTCGCTGCAAACCAAAACAAGGATCATGAAAATATATTCACTGCATTATATTCCTCATGTGGAGTACAGTGAATATATTTTCATAGCAAAAACTTTTGTTTTGAACGAAAAAACTGCTTTCAAATGTTTGATGATGACGATGATTTCTGAAATGTCCGTGGATAAGTCTTACTTATTTGAAGGTTGGACAAAGAATGAATTGAGAGTTTATTAAATGTCATAATCAAGTTACATTAGATTGCTTAGATTTATCGGTTGCTTGGTTGCTATGATGTAACATCTCCCCCTTTAAAACAACCAATATCCTTGAAGCTTGGATGGGAGCCTAAGCAATCGTCTAGGGCGTTCCAGCGTTTCTGGGTTTGCACGAGGTTCTTCATCTTCCGATTCTGGTTCGGGTTCATTTTGTAGCTCATCTTGTTCGGGTATGGGTTCTACCAACTCGGGCATCGGTAAGGAAGAAACTTCATCGATTGGAACCATTGGAACATCTACTCCAGCAGGTATTTGAACTTTGCTTCTTGATTCTGTAGTCGGCATTTGTCGAAGACCAAATTCATCGAGGAAAACCGTGAGTGGTGAATCTTGATGTGACGGTTGCTCTTCAACTTCAACTCGATTTCGTAGTTGATTGATGTGCGACCGAATCAGTCGACTATTTCGATTCAGCAAAACGTTGTAATTAACTTTTCCGATACGCTCGATGATCCTACCAGGTATCCAGCTCCACGAATTGCCTTGGTGAACTTGGGCATACACCGTATCGCCTTGTTTGAAGCATCTTGGAGAATCCTGATGTTTGGTAGCATCACCCTTCCGTTCGACTTTCTTGGACTGCTGCTGACGTTCTGGAGGTTTCAAAAGAGCTGCTACTGTTCGCATTGACCTTCCTAGCATTCTTTCAGCAGGTGACTGTCCGCCAAGATCCGGTGTTGGAGTGGAACGGTATACGGTAAGAAACGTCTGAAGTGAATCTTCTAGGGACTCTCCTCCTGAGCAAATCTTCTTCACGCTTCTTTTGACGGTGTCCACAAAACGTTCAGCCAATCCGTTTGATTGCGGGTGGTATGGTGCCGTGCGGATGTGATGGATTCCCAAAGATTCGCAGAATTTCTGGAATTCAAAACTGGTGAATTGTGTACCATTGTCACTTACTACGGTTTCAGGAATTCCAAACGTAGCGAACATCTGTTTGAGGTGCTTGATAGTAGCTTTTGCAGTCATCGACTTGGTGAGAACTATTTCGGGCCATCTCGAAAAGGGATCAACGACCACCAGAAAGTAGTTGCCATCAACCGGTCCAGCGTAGTCGATGTGTATACGTGTCCACGGCTTCTCTGGTGTGGGCCATGGTTCTGGTTTCGCCTTGACGGGAGCCTTAGCAGCAGTAGCGCAGTGACTACAGCGTCGAACATAGTCCTCGATTGCACCATCCAGTCCAGGCCAGTAAACGTAGTTTCGAGCGATAGTCTTCATACGAACCATTCCGGGATGTCCTTGGTGGAATTGATGCAGCAAGCGTCGCCGAAAAGCCTCTGGAACGATCACCCTTTCCTTGAACATCACGCATTCGCTGATAATACTGAGGGATTCACGTCGATTGTAGTACGGAAGAACAGCTTCGGCAACTTGCTTTGGATTAGCTGGCCATCCATCAACAATGTATTTCTTGACTTGTTGGAGAACTTCGCATTTACTCGTGGCATCTCGGAGCGCTGGAAACGAAACTGGAACTGCTTCGATTGTGGTGTTGAGGATACTTGCCATGTCTTCTTCGAGCGAAACGGCAGCAATGATGTAGTCTTCCTCTGGGCGCAAGCTTCTATCGATAAGGCGGGAAAGCATGTCAGCACATCCAAATTCGTTTGTTGAGACGTACTGAATGTCGAAATCGTAATTCAGCATGATGAGGGCCCAGCGCTGCAAGCGATTTGCCGTGTGCACCGGAATACCCTTTTTCGATCCGAAAATTGACAGAAGTGGCTTATGGTCCGTCTGGAGTGTGAATCTTCTACCCAACAGCATCTTGTGGAATTTGGTTACTCCGTAAACGAGGGCTAGGGCTTCTTTTTCCGGTTGTCCATAGGCTTGCTCAGCAGGGGTGAGAGTGCGTGAAGCGTGTTGAATGGCTTTCATGCTACCGTTCGGAAACTTGTGGAAAATTACGGCACCGATTCCAGTTTTTGATGCATCTGCAGCTACGACGATTGGGAGTTTCGGATTGTAGTGGGTCAGGAGAAGATCGGATTTCAGCACTTCCTTGAATTGTTCGAATGATCGCTGGCAATCGGCACTCCAGTTCCACTTGACGTCCTTGCGCAGCAGCTGATCCAGGGGATGACGCAGCTCGTGAATATTCCGTACGAATTTGCCATAGTAATTCACGGCTCCAAGATAGGACCTCAGCTCGGATACGTTCGTTGGTGGGGGAATGCTCGTGATTGTTTCAACTTTCTCCGGGTCAGGGCGGATACCATTGCGATCGGTGATGTGGCCTAGGTAACGGACTTCAGTTTGGAAAAACTTGCATTTTTGAATTTTCAGATGAAATCCGCAATCCGTCAGTCTTTGCAGCAACTTGTTGAGCGATTCAGCATGAGATTTCCAGTCCTTGCTGAAGATGATGATGTCATCGATGAAAGGGCGTACTTCAGGAAGATCCGCGATGAGACTTTCTATCATCCGCTGGAATGCTCCTGGCGCTGACTTGACTCCTGGGGCCAGGCGGTTGAAGCGAAACAATCCCCTATGCGTGTTGATCGTCAGAAGTTGTTTCGAATCTTCGGTTACTTCGCATTGAAGATACGCATCGGACAGGTCGATCACACTGAAGACTTGACATCCTGCCAGCTGGGCAAAAATTTCTTCTGGTACCGGCAGGGGATAGTTGTTGGCTTCCAGAGCGTTGTTCAGGCCTGTCGAGTAATCCGCGCAAATGCGAACTCTGCCATCCGGTTTCTTTACAGCTACGATGGGGGCTGCCCACTCCGAGAAATCCACAGGTGTGATTATTCCTAGGCTTTGAAGACGATTGAGTTCAGCATCAACCAACGGTACGGTATGAAACGGAACGGGTCGTTTTGGGCAGAAAACTGGCTTACTTCCGGGCTTGAGATGCAGCTGTACCTTAGTGCGGTTGCACAGTCCAAGGGTCTCGTTGAAAACTTCTTTGTGCTTGAGTTTCAGCTGCTGAATCTCTCGATCGATTTCACGTTTGGAAGGCATCACGATTTGATTGCAAATGGAATCAAACGGAATTGACCAGAAGTTGAACAAGTCAATCCATTCAATGCCCATCAGATTCAGATCACGTACGGATGTGACGAAACATCTGCCTCGCTTCGTTTCTCCTTTGATGGATACTTCACATTCGAACTCACCGACTAGGGATAGTGGATCACCCGATGCGTTTGAGGCTTGGCTTGATGATGGATTGATCGCCGGCTTACCGAGTTGCTTCCAGACAGTTTCCGAAACAATGGAGATGCCGCTGGCCGAATCGAGTTGAAGAGGGACTGGTACTCCGTTGATCGCCACGGTAACGAACTTCCGCTTGCTTTCCCGGTGTTCAATGTGGTTGACAACGAACACGCCTTTGGCTTCAACACTGGATTTCCCCTTCTTTCGTTTCTTGTTGATGGTTGATTGTGATTGTGTGGTCTTAGCCGGATTTGCTGATTTCTTGGAGCAGGAACAGTATCCTTCCTTATGGCCGACACGGTTGCAGTCTCTGCAGAGGTGGTTGTTGAAAACGCATTCCTTCACAAAGTGCATTTGTCCGCACTGCCAACAAGGTGTCTTCGGCTTCTTACTTTCTTGCTTCGAGAAATTGTTCTGAGACGCTGCACCCTTCCTGTCCCTGATGGCGTGAACCGCTGACTTCGAACTGGATTGCTGTTCGATGATGCTTGTGTCTTCCTTCAGGTTGATGAGGCGTTGATACTCGTCAATTAACGACTGGAGAGTGGCTGGTGCTTCAGGTTTCTCGTGTTCCAGGATCGAAAGAAGTCTTGCTCGAACATCGGCGTATTTTGAGGCTTTGAGTCCACTGACGAACATGAGGCATTTGAAATGGTCCAGGGTAAGGTTTTGGAATTGAAAATCTTCACAGGCTCGGTTGACATGTCCACCATAGCTGATAATATCTTCAGATTCGCTCTTCACCAACTGGAGACATTGGAACCGCTTCCGGAACGTGGAGACTTGATTTCCAAAGATTTTCTTCAGAATCTTCACGGTGTCTTCAAACGTCACGTCTTTTGGAAGCTTCGGGAGTATGTAATTGATGTAACGGCTATGCGAAGGAGTATCCAGCTTCCGGAGGAGCAGGCGAACTTTTGCGGCGTCTTCCAGCTGACGGGCGTCATTCTCGAAGAGGTCTTGATAGCGGTCAAACCAACGTCCAAACGTCACTCCGTTTTCTTCATCGAAGGCAAACTCGGTTATGTTTGAGGACAGGGACTCCAAAATCTGCTCTTGAGATTGAACCTGCGGAAGTGCTTGCTGCTGCTGTTGTGCCATCTGCTGTAGAAGCTGGGCCATTTGAAGAATGACTTGCTGGATTCCAGGAACGGCGTTATCTCCTTCTGGCATCTTCGTGAGTTCTAACTTCTCGTCGCCAATTGAAATGTCCGTGGATAAGTCTTACTTATTTGAAGGTTGGACAAAGAATGAATTGAGAGTTTATTAAATGTCATAATCAAGTTACATTAGATTGCTTAGATTTATCGGTTGCTTGGTTGCTATGATGTAACAATTTCAATGACGAAAAGTTCAACGTTAAAAATGTCCAAAGTTTGATTTTTTGTACAGGGTTCTTTCAAATATTACGTAACGCAATGGGGGAAGGAGGGGGTCTAGCGCTACACACTAAGATCAGCTCGGTATTTTTTCCATCTTTTTACTGAGTTCTCAACAGCAGATTTAACTCGGTACGCTCGGTTATTTCTTTTGCGGATTTTCTGTAAATGAGTTACCGAGCTCAGATAATAAACTGTCAAAAGTTACTGATACACGGTAAATATCATTACTGGTGAACCGTAAATACGATTACCGAGTGTACCGAGATAAATCTGCTGTTGAAAACTCAGTAAAAAGATGGAAAAAAAATACTGAACTCAGTGAAAAAATTACTGAGCTGGAACATCTGAATCTTAGTGTGTATGTTACGCTCGAGTTACGCTTCATACAAAATTTCAAAATCTTCCATACAAAAGTTAATACCTGGGGGAGGGAGGGGATCCAAAATTGGCTTCTTTAGCGGTGTTGAGATAATTCCATATTTTGAATCTGCATGCGAAACTGAGCCGAAATCCAAATTTTCATGAATTTTGGTGACCGGGAACCTATTTAAAAATCAATTTGAAGTTTGTATGGGAGCGATTTGTCGAATCACCCCTCGTCGCATTCTGTACTGGGCGGAGAAGTTTCCCAACTGTCAAGAGGTGATTTCAAAAAATCTCTTTGCAATTGATTTTAGGTATCAAAACAAAGTTCTAAAAATCTGAAAAAAGTGGCTCAGAAAAAGGTGCTCTTTTGTATAAAATTAAAAAATCAATACATAATAGGTCATATGAATAAAGTTGAGTAAATACTCTTCACTAAATCTATGTGAAGCCGTAGAACAAATCTCTGTGAATCTTCACAGAGATCTGAGTAAAGAGTATTTACTCCGTTTTATTCATATGACCTAATACTATTGCGGATTTTGCCCCGTAATAGACTCACACGCGGAAAATTTTGTCCCACCAAAATATTCTCCCACCGCTTTTCCCATAGATTGGGTTTTGTCACTGCTAACGAAAACAACATTGAACGCTCGCTCTCGGTTGGTGCATTGAATACATGGTTCGTTTAGCTGCTAACTTCCATGCAAACTGACGTGTGAGTATTTATTTTTTCTCGTCGAAGATTTGTTCGAAAGTCTATCAACGAATAAAAAATGCAATAAATTTAAAAACCCAATTGAGCAAATGTCTGTATGTGCGTGGTGGTGTGTGTATGTTACAAAAAAATGTCACTCGCGGTTCTCGTCTGTTGACCAATTTGAGTTCTCTTAACTGCAAATGAAGAAAGCTATTGAATTTTATTTTGATTGGACATTTGGTTGCAAAGTTATCTTTCGGAGAGTAATTAAGATTAGTACAATTTAGCTATTTGAGAGATGTTTGACAAAGTGTATTAATGGATTTCTCAACCGTTTGTCCACCGATTTCGATTCTCTTAGCACAAAACGAAAGCTACAAGATCCTAGTACAACGCTATTAAATTGTTTTGGAACGGATTTTGATTGAACGTTTCGTTATCGAGATATCTTTCAAGAGTATTTGAAACAATATGATATGACTATTTGAAAGATATATAACTCAGTGTATCTCAATGAATTTCTCAACTATTTCATATCCGATTCAAGATCTTTTGGTAGTAAACAAATGCAACAATGATTGTTGGGAAAGATTTGAGTTTGGTGAAACTGGCAACACGGTTCAGTGCCGAAGCAGAAAGTAAACTGTTGTGGTAAGAGGTGGATGTAGTGCGAGTGAAGATAGCAAAATCATTGAAGCTGCTCCAACCGAAAGCTGCTTTCAATTTTTGTCTATTCGTGCCGAAGAAAGTCCACCCCGCAACAAACTTCAATAATTTTGCGGACTGCTTAAAAGCTAACAATGGAGTCTGCAGCACGTAGACTGCCATTGCCAGAAGATGAGGGCAAAGATTGGCGGAAATATTATGAAGATGAGGAGCGCCGCATCGAAGAAGAGTATCAGCGAGATATAGCTGAGATTGATGAAGCGTTCAAAAAAGCTGCGGAGAAAATGCAGTTGGAGTTTGCTGCCAGGATAAACGCGGTAAAACAACAGTATGGTGCTAAAAATGCTCGAAAGGGTTCAACAAACGAACCGCACTCGATTCACGAAGCTTGCATATCACCATCTGTTTGCATTACCTCTGGACTCAAAACAAACGGTCAACAGCAGGTTTCTATACGGCAGCCGAACGTTCAATTACGACAGACCGCAACCGAGCAGAACAATAGTGAATGGAGAAAAAATATTAGCTTGTGGAATTCTTCCAAACGCACCCGGAGTCGGATGGTGACGACGAAAGTTGAACATTATTTTCATAACAGCAAGTGCTAGGTAGCTGCCGATATGAATCGGTGCAAACTACGCGTGGCGATGGTGTTAACGGCAAAGGTGCTGGTGGTGTTCGATCCCGGCGGAGATAAACAATTGAATGCGAAAACGAAAGCGACGAAGTGGTGTATATCGGTGACTATAAACAGCGAGAGCACCCATGCTAAAAATGTGAAAGCAATTCCACGGGAAATAGGGAAATAAAATAATTCGACCCGCTACCAGTTTCACCGGGGGAGGCTGTTGGGAAAGATTTGAGTTTGGTGAAACTGGCAACACGGTTCAGTGCCGAAGCAGAAAGTAAACTGTTGTGGTAAGAGGTGGACGTAGTGCGAGTGAAGATAGCAAAATGTAAGAGAGTTTTTAGTATTAATTAATTAGTTTATAGTATAATAAATTATGTATTTCCAGCATTGAAGCTGCTCCAACCGAAAGCTGCTTTCAATTTTTGTCTATTCGTGCCGAAGAAAGTCCACCCCGCAACAATGATCATAAATTTATATGCAAAATTTGGTTATATTAGGTATAATATATAGCTATATTTGATCAAATGTATATCAAATTATTTTTCGGCCATTTGTCAATTATTTAAAGAACCTTCAGCAACAAATAAAAGATACAAAATTTCCAAATATGTTTGCAAAGTTTCTTTATAACAGGTTATTTAGTAATTGAGATGTGAATTAAATAAGACTTACATATAAATAAGGCCGTTACAAATTTTTATTCAACTTTCTGTCCCACCACTCTTTGGGGGGATAAAAATAATAAAGCATTTAATCTGAAAAATAGATTGTGATACTTTGGAGTTTAATTAACTGTTAGAATCTAATAATAAGCTTTTATTTAAATTATATAGAAACTACACTAAGAACTTCGTAGCACTTTGACGTAGGTACGTCTGCACACCAGAGAAACTAATTCACGAATGCTTTACTGTACCATCGGGTTGCTTGGATCAGTGAATCATTCACCACATATATATTAAGGCTTTTTACGGCATCATCAGCATCGGCAGCCATGTTGAATATGTGGCTCGAAATTTCAAAGTGATAATTCTCTACCACCAAAGCAAATTTTCGTGTAAAAAAGTATCATCCTGTATGCTCACTCGCAGTGATTACGATGATACTTTTTCTGCTGCGTTGCTGCAGAATTGACAGTTTTTTATCACTTCAAAAATGCGAGGCAAACAATCATTGAAAAGCAAAAAGTCAATGATTCGTTTGAAAGCTGAGTGATGCATCATGACACCTTAAAAACTCATCGGATTTGTTAAAAAAAAATTAGCAAAACCCGATATTTTGATAAAATATTTTTTTATCTGCCCCCTCGAAATACAAAATCCAGCCAAACAAATTTGAAAGGGGGGAGACAAAAAGCCAAAAAGTCAAAATGAAATTTTTATCCGCCTAAGGAGATTTTGACAGAATAGCAGAATAATTAATTTTCCTTGTAATTTTCAACGATTTGTCTTCAGATTTTATAAGAAGGCCACTTTAATTCAAACACGAAACAACGAATAAAGCGAAATACGAGAAATACAGCGCAGCTTTTGATAAGTGTAAGTAGGGTTCTGTGCACCGGATTCATCGGTTTTCAGGAATCAGGTTTCGGAAATCAGGTTTTCATTCATAAATTTTCATTCCTCATTAGGCAAAATAATAAACAGGTCATTTTAGAAAGTTACGCGAGAAAACAAACGGTGATAATGATGATGATGATGATGACGAAACAGCTGTTCAGTTTGCCCGACTCAGTCCCGTCAGTATCACGCAACATGAGCCTTCTCGTATCTGCTTTCCGGCACGGTTTCCGCCGTTTACCGCGGTGTACCAGTGTTATTCACCGTTCTGATCCCATTGCAATTCAACAAGCCCTTCCCGCGCTCAAAACCGTCGATTACCCGGTCAAGTATGATTCTCAGAGACACCTCAGCTCAATGAATCCGAATGACTTCATTGCGGTTTCGCTGATTGATTCCGTTACATTCGAAACGGTTTGCTCCGACACTCTGGAATCCCTGTGCGACTATTTCGAGCACCTGGTGGAAGAGGCAAGCTTTCTCAAATCGGCCGATATTACTTATGGGGTAAGTCTAACCAGAAACACACAAGATTTCCGAGCGTTTAATCCCAGCTCTGTGTTTTAGGACGGAGTGCTTACGGTAAACTTCGGGAATCCCTACGGGACGTACGTTATTAACCGGCAATCGCCAAACAGGCAGATCTGGCTGAGCTCCCCGAAAAGTGGTCCCAAGCGGTACGACTTCATTCCGGACAAATCCAAGGTCAACGAAGGATTTTGGCTGTACAAACACGACGGCGTTTCGCTGCATGAGCTTCTCCAGAAAGAAATCGCTGAAATAGTGCGGACGGAAGTGGATTTCCTGTCGCTTCCGCACAGCACCCGGGTCGATCATTGAGGGAGTTCAAAGATTGAGTATGACATTAGCTATATTTTCACATGTCAGATACAACAAAGTTGATGCACTGATGAAATAACTGGTTTTCATTAGTATAGTTGGTATATTTTTAGTGGAATCGTTCGAACCCCCAAGCCCTTCTTCGTCATTTGAAACTCTAGTAACTCTTTCGACATTGACTGGAATCTTTGCGTTTTAATCGAGCGCAAGCTTAATACAACAACAGGGATGTTCTTTCAGATTCATCAAACGCGTAGTAATCAATCATGATTAAATACCTGCATGTTTAATGGAAATTCATTTCAAAGATGACCTATTATTTCACGATTCCGAATGAAACGATTCTTGCGAATGCTGCTGACCGATATGCTCCACGGCGGAGGAATCGCGGGTCGATTCTAACAAACTACCATCAAGAATATCCTTTAGACTAAAAGAGTGGAAGGATTCGTTTTTGGGGAAACAGAGAGGAGAGATTTCGTGCCACTTACCCAGATCCGGCCCCTTCTCCGTTCAGGAAACTGATGATATTGATGGCGGCAGAGGTCCCATCGGCGGTCATTCCCGTCATATTGGCGCCTCCTTGCGAGGACTGCGACTGACCGGGGTCCAGAAAGCTCATGTAATCCTCCTCCTTGATTTCCCGGCTGCTGCTGCTGGACTGCAAACTTTGCGCCGCCGACAGGTGATTCTCCTGCAGCAACTTATCGTACTCCTGGAAAATGTCCTTGAATTCCCTGATTTCGTTCTTGTTCCTGTTTCCCAGCTCTTTGTAGTAGTTGTGCAGACTGGTCACGCTCCGCTTAGTTACCGAATGGTAGCCTTTCTCCAACGTCAGCACATCCAGACAGGACTCGATTTCCCGTCCCTCGCTAACCAGGACATCGCGCATCGCTTCACAGAGCATCCTTAGATACTGATCCACGCCATCCACCATCATGATTAGGGCCGACTCGTTGATCTCGGAAAACCCGGCCACCCGCAACAAACCGCAAATGATCTTCCGGTGCACCTGCATCAGCACCGGTCGGGTCAGCTTGGGATAGTTTTTCGGTTCGCCGCGGGTAAATTTACTGTCGTGCGGGTGAACAAACCAAAAGGGGCGGGTGATTTTCTCGTTCCTGCACAGATCGGCTGTGTTGGCCGGCGGGAAATCGATGTTCGGCATCAACTGGCACGGATTCAGTATGTAGCTGTAGCCTGATTTGGTGGAATACGTGTCGATGAGCGTTTGAATCATCTCGGTTTGGTTCATCACTTCGACCGTTTGAGTTACCAGAGGATTCTTCAGCGGAAGCCTGGAAAACAAACCAAATAAACCTGGTTTGGGAGAAAATTGCCGAAATCAACATTCTTACCGAGTATCCCGGGTGATTGTGTAGGGTAGCTTTATCTGTTGGAATTTTTCCATCTTCGTCATGGGTAGAATGATTTCGGTGCTGGAAAGTTCTTTCTTCTTGTCACTTCCATCCTCGAAGGAGCCCCACTGTTTCCGTTTCATCTGAAATACAGGATATTCCGAATTTTTCCGCCGGAAAGCTCCAAACTGCGGTGTACACAAAACTTGAATTTTTGATGATTAATCATCAACCGTCAGTGATTGTTTTGATGCTACGGTGACATCCGTCAGTAAAAATTTCCCTCTCAAATATGGACTAACATTAGAAAAAGGCTTTATTTGATATTTCTATGGTCCACTGCACGAATTTATATTGTACATGGATTTGCTAATACTTATGACACACAGTGGTTTCGCAGCGTGGTGTCACGAACACTAATGCAAATCTACTAGTTGAAAATATGCCCATTTGATTTTGCTGGGAACAGCTGATCTTTGTTTACTATTTTCAACCTGTAACTCAAGTGGTGTTCGTGTAATGCAGCGTGTACGTACACGCAACACTATTAAAAGCAGAAACCACTATGTGATACAAGAATCACTGTACAATTGGCTTCTTTAACGGTGTTGAGATAATTCGATATTCTGAATCTGCATGTCAAACTGAGCCAAGGGGAATGACATATCTTTTTCTAACCGGAATATCCGCATTTATCCGTTTCTAACCGTCGCTAACCGTTGCTAAGCGAGCTGCTAAGTGAGCAGAAGTTAGACGCGGTTAGCGACGGTTAGAAACGGATAAATGCGGATATTCCGGTTAGAAAAGGATATGTCATCCCCCTTGAACTGAGCCGAAATCCAAATTTTCATGAATTGCGGAGCCCGGGAACCTATTTAAAAATCAATTTGAAGTTTGTATGGGAGCGATTTGTCGAATCACCCCTTGTCGCAGTTTGTACTGGGCGGAGCTGTCAAACAGTTACCCAGCTGTCAAAAGGTGATTTCAAAAAATTTCTTTGAAATTGATTTTAGGTACCAAAATAAGGTTCTAAAAATCTGAAAAAAATCATTGTGGCTCAGAAAAAGGTGCTCTTTCGTATAAAATCGAAAAATCAATATATTTTTCTTAATTTAAAAACCCAATTGCACTTGAAATGAGTGCCATACTGAAAATTCTCTCATTTCAAGTCAGTCTTGTTAGAATTTTCTTGACAGTGCGTACCGTTGTACAGGAATCACACTCGTATCACATGTCTGTCCGGGGTATAAAACACGACGAATCATAACCGTCGTTTTTGCAATCGCCGGTCGAATCGTCGTTCGATTGCAGAGCGAGACAGCAGCCAAACTGACACATCGCTTTGACATATTTAACGTATCCTATGGTCCACTGCACGAATTTATTGTGGCCTGCTTACTCTCACACGAAATTTGACGTTTGAGAGGTGTCGGCACCTCTCAAACGTCAAATTTCGTGTGAGAGGAAGCAGGCCAGAATAAATTCGTGCAGTGCACCATAGAAGCAACACGCGCGTGAGATTTTCTCTCTCGGTTGGTGTGGTTTGTTTTGATCCAAGCTGACTTCTTTTACGCTGCTTAGTTGTCCAAAAAAAGTCTCACGAAACCTACTGCAAGCGTATCCATATACGTGAGAACAAAAGATGTTTACAAAGTTCTTACAGATAGATTAACATGGGAAATCTGAACACAAACCACCACCACACAGAAATTTGGATTGGTCAATTACACATAGTACAAACTGGATGTGTCGCCCCCCTCAGTTTTGTCGGAAAACGATGTGGGAATAGGGCACTGCATGAAATTCTCTCCTTCTCTTACACTCTTACAGAAATTTTGTAAACAACAAGGCCAGGAAACGTCAAAATCCCATACAAAATCAAAACAATGCAGTGCCCTATAGGGCACTGCTCTGTTTTGATTTTGTGTGGGATTTCTTGGCCTTGTTGTTTAAGCCTTCAGTACACGCTTTGCCAAGTGTGCAAACTTTTCCGCACGCATCAACCAACATCAAAGCAAACGCTTGACATTCCCGATGTTTTGTCAATGTTGCGACCGCTGTTGGCCTGTTGGGTTATCCGTGCGGAAAAATTTGCACACGTCTTGGCAAAGCATGTACTGAAGGCTTTACCAAATTTCTGTAAGAGCGAAAGAGAAGGAAACAAAAATGGCAGAAAATCACTTCAAGCGATAATGATACAGGATACGAATAATCCAAGATAACCTTGTTCTTGCAAAAGCATGATGCCGACGCCTCACACCGTGCTCGTATCACAGAACAGTTAAAGCATCTGATAAAACGTGCATCATCGCGTGATGACCCGTTATCGGATCATGTTACAAGTCATGATAAATTTTATTCATCACATTGTTTGCCACTTATGCACCCGTAAGCCGCATTCATGATTCGAAATAATATATTCATAAGCATATCTGGAAGTTAAATCACCAAGAATGCTCAAAAAGTGAATGAAATCACTAATTTATCATTTCGACTCCACGATAACGATCGCATCACGCCCGCACATGCAGAGCGAATCATTCTTCTCGGATCGAAGTTTGTTATGATGTTTGACGACAAAATGTTATTGTTCGTGCAGTTGAAAATCGGAATTTTTGACACGCGAAAATCGATTTTTCTCCTAAACCGTGTGTCGGACGTATGTCGGGCACAGAGCGCTGGATAGAGGGCCAGGTCCGCTGTCCAGCGCACTACGTCCGACGTTAGGTTTAACGTATAGATTTTGAGAAAATTCGATTGTCGGCTGTGGGGAAACTTCGGGTTTCAACCGCGACGACAATATCGTTGTTGCTATGATCGCGCGATGCCGTTCGACCGCGACACATTCGAAATCTGATCATGATCACTAGATTTCCATCCTTGGAAAGAAAAAATTTCATGCTGTGCCCTGGACCAGGGCCCCTGGTGAAACCAGCTCATTTTTGTTTTTCCGTGTATGATTGATGCTCGAACCTGATGACGGTGCTACTGAACCCTTTTTGGATCGGTCAGCCCGGCAGCACCGCCTCTTGTCAGTCTAAACAAAAAAAAGCATAAAGTCAGGCCACTTTGAACCAAGGAGAATACATTTTACTCAAGGAGAATACATTTTACTAAGGTGGCGCAGATAAACATTGCAAACCACTGGTTGTCTCTTCCACTCTTCTGGTGTTCTTATGCAACTAAAATAGTGACGTCACTATTTCAGTTCCATAAGAACACCAGAAGAATGGAAGAGACAACCAGTGGTTTGCAATGTTTATCTGCGCCACCTTAGTAAAATGTATTCTCCTTGCATTTTACTAAGGTGGCGCAGATAAACATTGCAAACCACTGGTTGTCTCTTCCACTCTTCTGGTGTTCTTATGCAACTAAAATAGTGACGTCACTATTTCAGTTCCATAAGAACACCAGAAGAATGGAAGAGACAACCAGTGGTTTGCAATGTTTATCTGCGCCACCTTAGTAAAATGTATTCTCCTTGACTTTGAACGCTGCATCGCTGATCGCTACATCGGAGAATTTGCATCATTCTAAGCGCATAGTGTTGATTTTAAAAAGTTGATTAATATCTCATCCTCCCACATAAACAGTTTTATGTTCAAAGAACGCGTAGAATTCCGCGATTCGTGTTTCCCTTTTATTCTGTATTCAGTGCAATAAGTGTTTACTTTTATATCCTTCCCAAAGGACATTACCCCCAGAGAGTCAAAAACCGAGACAAAAATCGATTTTTTTATTTGCGTTTTTGGAAGACGGAAAAATCTGCTTGCCGTAATGTAGAGAAACATGTTTTTCGCCGATTCTGCAGCGGTTTCGATAGTGAGCTAAAGTTAGATTGTGCGTAGGAGATTACTGCGAAGTGGTTGCAGCCGTGCATGAAATGGATACAAAAAACCCAATCCTACACATTTTGGTGGTGGGTTTCCACCACAAGAAAGGATGTCAGGTTAGTGCTCATCGTCAGCAGCAGAGAGTGCAGGGCAATGTGTGGGTTGCAAGACAGGGAAATGATTCATCCGAGGCCTACAATATGCTTTCAAGATAATTTGTTTCATTCGGTCATAATAAACTTCAACACATAACATAACACAGCATACCAGCTTGATGTTTAATTCATAATCAACCTCATCCTTCCAGGTGGAATTCTCCTATCCTCCCTTGATAGCCGGGTCAGAAGGGAAACAGGAATGTCCCTCTGGATGGAAGTATCTTCCAACGTTGGCCCTCCCGGATGGATCTCATAACTTCAACAAAGACTTCGTGTGCTTCAATCTGCCCAGCCTGACGGACCCGCATGAGTCTATCTATGGCATCAGCTGCTACCGTCAGATACCGGTCGAGAAGCTCAAAATCCGTACGGCCGAGATGACCCGCAGCACGGTGCAGAAGGCAGTTTGTGCGTTACTGTCGACCCCAATCTACGGCTATGTGGAAGTTAAGCTGTCGTTGATAGCCCATGCGTTCTTCGAGCAAGGCGATTTTTCCTGTACGGATATTCTGGTGAAGGCTTTCGAGCAGCAGAATGCTTGCCTCTACTCGATGGACCCGCTGGAGCTGGCTCCGGCTAGGTTGCACTTCGTTGGATTGCCACTGAGGGAACTCGTACTGAAGTAAGTATAAAGACATAAAACATGCTCAATTTCTCTAGAATTACCTACCGTCAAAAGGGGTGACTTGCAACGGCGGGGTGACTTGCAACATTTGATGTCTTCTGTCTATGTTTATCAACAAAACATAAAAATCAGACGTTTACATACCAAAACTCAGTTGAACTATGAAGTGCACATACTATCTGAGTAGTAGCCACGATTTTTACTTTTATGAAAATAGTTCCAATAAAATATTTATAAATTTAACATTAGTCTGAAAAAGTAACAAAAATGTGAGCCTCGAATCGTTACCTGCAAAAGAATGAAAACAATATTTCCCAAAAATAATATTCTATATGCGGATTCTATACATAATGAGCTATATGAATTTCCATTTTACTTTTTAAAAATATTACAATATCTTTGTTATATTCATATGTTTTGAAATATTGTGCCTAGACGGAGTGCCTTGCAACACTCATTTTCTTAACAATTCAAAATCCAGAAAAACTAAATATTGTTGTTTAACTAATAATTCACCAGCAAAAGTCTGAAGGATCATCATATGAACTGAAAAATACATGAAAACTTATGGTAAATTAACAATTAGTAACTTGGTGTTTTTGAGCACAATATTTCCATATAAAAATTCACAATTCAATTTCCTATGTAAAAACAAATGTAAAAATAAGTATATCAGCCCAAACAATATCACAATAGTAGCAAGAATACTTATCAAATATGCTTGAAACTAAAAATTAATATCTGCGTGTTTGAAAAGGGATTTACATTGGGTGTTGCAAGTCACCCCGCACGACGTCTTGTATCAAAAACGACCTTAGAGTAAGGTGGGGCAAAAGTTCGACCCTAGTTGAAAATTCAATTTTTTTCAAGAAATCCAAGCAGATATATATAAATAAATACCGTGTGGTGATTCTACCATCCATGAGCTGAAATTATGCTAAACAAAGTTACGCCAAATGTCTTTTCAATTTTGAGTTACAACACTTTATGTATGTGTGTGTCTAATTCGAACTCTTGCCCCACCACTGGGGCAAAAGTTCGAATCTAGTGTTTGTGGTATTTTGCTAACCGTAGCACACTATTTCGACACTTTGGTAATTGAAATACCTAAAACCAATTAATATTTGATGTTGAAACTGGAATACACTTCAAAGTTCGATCTGGTTTTTACCCAAATCAGGGTTAAATTTACTTCACCAAAAATCAGTAGTTTTCCGCCAAATTCAGATAATACAACACTTTTTTTCAACTTTGATCGAAGTTTCTCACTAATTCCATCATTTTTAGAGATAATATGGACATTTTGTAGAATTTTAGGTTTTTACCTAAAGTTGCCACATGACTCGAACTCTTGCCCCACAATTCGAACTTTTGCCCCACTATGTGTAAAATATGATTTCTAAATATTTTTTGCAAAAAGTTATACATGCTAAAGCATCTTCAAAATATACCTAGTTACGCTCCACTATAAAATATCGAGTTCGATTTCATTACAATTCCATTCCATGCGTTGAAAGCACCATCGCATATTACAATTTTTTGATCAAAAACCAACATTTTGTCATAACTTTTCGAAATATTGATCAATTTTCATAATTTTTGGAGTGAAGGACTCTTTCTCAAAAAGGTTTCGAACAACCTTGACACCCGAAAGATATAGTTTGAATTGAGCTCAAAAACTTCAAAAGAAACTCTTGCCCCACTTTACTCTATTTGGCTTTTTCAAGATGAAAAAATAAATCAATCTATAACTTGTTCACTTTATTTTATAGAGGGGCCGGCTATTAAAACTATTACAAATAGTTTGAATTTTAAAATTAAGTTTAATCAACATTTTTTGTTAGTTGAAGCTGAAAAGTGTTGCAAGTCACACCGTTTGACGGTACTGTCAGGTTTCCTAATGGTAACATAGCGGTTTTTTTTTTTCATTATTGCGCATTTCCTTTCGCAGTTACTTTAGTGCGGGATCGTGAATTGAAACTGCGATTTTGCTTCGAATCGTGTCGGTGTCTTCTGCGCACTTACCCCACGTCTCCACTAGACAGATATGTCTTGCCATTTTGCTATCAGGGCCCTGTAGCATAATCGGGCTAATAATATTAGCTACAAGTTACAAGTTACAAGTACTAATATTACAAGTGCTAATAATTTGTGTTGCATAAAGGCTCAATTTTCCACTAATATTATTAGCACTTGTAATATTAGTGACCATGAAAATACAAATTGTTTTGGTTCATTGACCTGTCAAAATTCATCCGACAGTTCACTATTAATTTAAAATGGCAGTTGATGTTTGTTTATATTCTGCATTTTCCGTAACATCCGGAAATAACTTCATTTATTCTGAAGTTTTGCATTCTTTATACGATAGATGAAGAAAAGCATATGCTGTTTGGATAATTTTCGGCCGCTTTGACGATATATTTTTTTACAAAGTATGGCACTGCAAGTACCTAGATTTTTAGTAAAATGTCCCAAAGATTTAATAGTAATGGTTAAAAAACAATGTATAAAGATTTAGCAACATGTATTATGCTTCTTGTTAAAATCCCAAGTGATCTGGGATGCAAAAATTGAGCTTTTACCTACTTTTATATGTCGCAACACGATTCGAGTTAGTGTATGTATATTGTAGCTCTTGATTAGCTTAATGATGCGCAATACAAGCAATTGATTCAAATTTATTTCGCATCTGTAACTTTACCTGTGCTTATGCAGTGACCATAATAACCATAACTTTACCAATAACCTCCAATCAAAGATGGGTATTGTAGAAACTTTGGATAACTTGAGAGACTCAGCAGAAATTATATTTTGGATACAAAGTGTACATCAACGCAATTTTCTCTTCAATGAGTTTCGAATACATACTGCCAAATTTAATCATCGAAAACTGGAATTAAGGTTGACATGTTAGATAAATAATATCTTTTGAGTTCATCAAAATGGTAAATCGATATATTCAAAACTAAATATGACTTCTGCAATACTTTAAATCTAACTTGTAAATTATATTACAAGACCTTTGAGACTTGTAATCAAAAGTACAAGTCATAGCTAATATTTTATACTTGTGGTTTGTTTATGCAACATACACTTGTAAATTCTACTAATAATATTAGTCCATCCAACTTGTAGGATTTGACTTGTAACTTGTACTTGTAGTATTTTTATACAACAGAAAATTATAAGTTACAAGCTACAAGACTAATATTATTAGTAAAATTTTCATTATGCTACAGGCCCCAGAAAGAGAAAACGGAACAGAAATGATCAACACCGCTGCTTTCCATGCAAACAGCGAGAGAACATTGCTAGATTGAGTTTAAATAAGGGCGAAAGTAACATGAGAGAGTTCTCTTCATTGACTCTCTCTTCTTCAAATTAAAGTGATGCAAGATGCAAGTATGGTTCCACTTTTTGGTAATAAATCGCTAGGTTGTGATGCAATCTAGCGTCTAAGTGTAAAAAAGTTCGATTGAATTTGCATCTTGTCACTTTAATTTGCAGAAGAGAGAGTCGATGAAGAGAACTCTCTCATGTTACTTTCGCCCTTATTTAAACTCAATCTAGACTTCTGTCATGACACATCTGTCCAGCAAAATGGCAAGACATTTCTGTCTAGTGGAGACGTCGGGTTATTCAGCATCTTAAAAAGAATAAGTGCGCAGAAGGCACCGATACAATTTGATGCGATATCGCAGTTTTATTCATGATCCCGCACTTATGCTTACTGCGAAACGGGTTCAGTGGGGTGGGAAATGCGCAATAATTATCAGAAGATTATCTTTTATTTGAAACATTTGTACTATCGACATAAATAAAAGACTATTTCATCTGAGGGAATATGGGACATAGGACGAGGAAGAGGGGAAAGGTGATGAAATAGAAAGGGATACCTAGAATAGGGAATCAACGAATTAGCGTAAGTTGAGCTAATAGCGCATACCAAAATGGGTGCCATACACAATACAGTGTCCTTATCATAACGTGAAAATTGCTTATATGACACCGTGCGTCTTTCAATGTGAAATTAACCCTCTACTTCACATGGTTGCTCTAGAGCACCGTCGATTTTCGACGAACTCGGAACAAACGGAAATAGATTATTATGATGCAATAATTTTTAGAATATGCTTGCAACCTCATAATGTTAACCCAACTAATAACAGCTACTAACTACTTGTTTTAATAGTGGAACTATTGATAAACAATCAAAAACCTATTGATTTAAATACATTTTTTTCATTGATTTCGAAAAATTTAGCCACTTTGCAATAACTTTCGTGCAAACATGCTTTTCGGAAATGCTTTTTTGGCATAGATACAGTCGTTCAAAGTCGTGGGAAGGAAAGGGTTAAAATGCACGTAAGCAAAAGCAAAATCCAAGAATACACTCACAGACACGACGTTTGCGAACGCTGTATTGAAAATGCATACAACTTTATGTAATATAGTGTTGTGGACAACGCAAGGTGAGACTAGACATAGTAGTTCACATGAATATGCTTGTTAGCCATTCGGACATTATGGATGTAATGATAGACAATACGTTGTAAGCATTTGGTAAAGAAAGGGGTCAACCTGATACACTGGCGTAGCCACGAGGGGTTAGGGTTAAATGAAAATATATTTCACATATTCTTTATGCCAAACGTCCTTTATGCCAAATGTCCTTCATGCCAAACGTCCTTATGTCAAATGTCCTTATGCCAAACGTACTGAATAAGTTTGAAACTTTTTTCTTCTTCATAGGACGTATGCAGCCCTTTTCGGCATAAACTATAGAGTAACTTCTCGTCAGGATCTGGGAACATACCCAACAGTAACACTACACATTAAAAGCTTTTTGATTCCCTCTATAAGCTCAAAATATGATAAATCCTATTTCCCTCTGGAAGTCTGAAAAAAGTAGTGCCCACTAAATCGATTCTGTGGCTAGCTAGAGATCCGTAGCTCTACAACAAGATTGGTTTATCTTTATTCAGGTTTACTTGTTACTATGTTTTTTTTTGCCAGGTATATTTTTATCCAAACGTTTGTCAATTTTGTCAAATGACCATTATGCCAAAGTTTGAAGTTTGTATGGGAAAATGTATGCATAAATCTTATGTAAAGCCCTTTGGTATTATTGTAGGTGACTATATACCAAACAACTTGTCGAAGACAGTAAATTGATACGACGCCTGTTAAAAAAGTTATACCCTAGGTAAAGTAAGGCGAGACATTATGGTTGTTTTTTCAGTACATGTATCTAAAGGAATAATAAATATCAATAATGAAATCTCAATACTTCACCTCACTCTGCCTAGGGTATAACTTTTCTCACAGACGTTGGAACACTTTGCGGTCTTCGACAAGGTTGTTTGATATATAGGGTGACGATGGGTATTATCGATAGGTTTGTTCTCTTTGTCATGGGGGGTTTTTGTGGGCCGAATTGCCTGAAATTTGGGCATATAACTCAGATTGGTTGGGAAGGATTTGAGGCCAACTCTGAGACCTGAGAGTCAGAGATTATGCAGGTTGGGCATCCGGTTATGGTTGTGATGGCAAAGCGTATTGCGGCTGCCTTGGCCGAAAAAACGGAACACTGATCAGGTAGTTCTCAAGCCATTCAGGCAAATTGCCCTCCAGAGACAGCATTTCTATGGGTGCCGAGCCACTGCGGTATACGAGGAAACAATGAGGCCGACCGGCTCGCCGCAACAGGCCGATCCAGTCGCACTTTCACCGACCTGACGCCAAAAGCAGACTTGAAGACCTGGTGCAAATCCATTATCCGTTCATCCTGCGCCCAGGAATGGGCCTCCAATAGACTCCTATTTATCAGGAAAATTAAAGAGGATACTACAAAATGGACAGATACAACCGACCGATGCGACCAACAAATTCTTTCTCGCTTACGAGTGGGACACAGTCATCTTACTCATAACATGACAAACCATGGTCCTTTCCGCAAACTATGTCTAACCTGCAACACAACTATGACTGTTGAACACATAGTAATCAACTGTCCCTGCTACCAATCGGCACGTGATCATCGCGCTATTCCCCACTCAATCAGAGATGCTCTAGCGAACGAGCCGACCAACGAAGCAGCATTAATATCGT
Source organism: Aedes albopictus (assembly GCF_035046485.1). Lineage (NCBI taxonomy): Eukaryota > Metazoa > Arthropoda > Insecta > Diptera > Culicidae > Aedes > Aedes albopictus. The sequence continues at coordinate 95,554,501 of NC_085136.1, forward strand.
TCCTGAAGGATACTGGACTATACCAAAATATTTGACCACTCTAATCTCAACATACATCTCTGAAGACTCTGCTACTCTCCCGGACAGATTTTAACTAACGTATAGAAACTATTTGTATTGTATCTGTATTGTATTGTAGTGATTTAGTGTCCAATTTAATACTCTGTAGTGATCATCGCCAGGTGGGCCTCTCATTGCGAAGCCCTCTCCAAACCTTCCAGGAGATGAACCAGCCATAGGCTGAAAATCTCGATAATAAAGATATAAAACAAAAACTCTGAGACCTACAGGTTTCAAAAACCCCCCATGCCGAAGAGAACAAAACTGCCGAGAATACGTAAGTTCCCCTATTTACCTACAATAATACCAGAGGGGTTTATCATTAAACGCTTACAGCGCCATCTATCGGCCAAAATAAAAAACTTAGGATTTTTGCATACATTTGACCACATTTTCTCATACAAACATCAAGCTTGTTGAGCGCCCCCTTAGGCTTAACTGATTTTGCTCAAATTTTGAACGTAGTTTTTGGGAGTCCAAAACAACCGATTCAGAAGGTAAGACTTGGCATTTTTATTTTTTTCCGACGGCAGAATGGAACATTGAAATTGCACCAAAACTAATATCAGTGCACTTATACTTCATAGGTGAGACAATTTACTTTTTCAAGCTTTTCCAACAACAAGTTTTCAAAATTCAAATGCCGTTTTTTTTTCAATTCCTTTACTTCTTACAAATGGGACAATATGGGGGATCAGGCAATATGCCAAAAAGGTTAAATGTATTTCTCTTACAATTAATTAATGTTATCATTTTTGTCTTTTGTAGATGGCGACATAAACTACTAATGCTGTACAAGATGCTAATGTTGCAGAAACGTGTTATCTGTTTTGGATCACCAGTACAACCGACGTGTGCATTAATTTTGGGGGTCGTGTCTCTGCATCCGGAGCTGTTGTCTAAAGGATTCCAAGAAGTGGCATGTGTTAAGTATGTCGAAAAGTACCTATGTTTTCAAAGTGTCTACATTAATCTGTTTATTTCTTACGAAATGTAGAACATCTCGACCGATGTCACCGATGCCAAATTTTGGAACGCCCCTAGATGAAACCAAGAAATTTTCCTCCGAACCGAGCTCACCCGTCAAAGAGTGCTCAACCGGGGACCCGGATCCCCAGGGTGAATCATCCGGGTCGGCGTCATCAACGGCTCAAGTGACCGTCCAACAGATGCCACACTCACAGGACACGGATTCCGGCAGCACAAGCACCACCCGGGAAATCACGCCCTGCTCGGATGATGCTCAACTCGGCTCGCTGCAAGAGGACACGACTGCTGGCCGGAATGGATCCGCCCGCCCAGGGTTGGCCCGCGAAACCAGTGTCGATACCATCGCATCGAACTTCTCCAGCCTTTGCGCGGTCAAGCCGGAAGAATGGATGGCACCGTTAAAGATCTTTCACGAGGGAAACCTCTGTCTACCGTATCTGTCGCTGCCATACATGGACCTCCTGACGGATCCGTCGGTCAAGGGCTACATTATCGGGGCATCGAATGTCCTGTTCCAGCAGAAGCGACAACTGGCGGACGTTATGATCGATGTGGAAAATGCCGTGATCGACGTGTATGATCTGGAGCTGAAAAGGCAAACGCAGCTGAGCACCGAGGACCTGCGGTTTGCGGATTTCATCATACGAAACGTACAGAACCCCAAAGAAGATGCCGAAGGGAGCGAAGTTTGGATTCGGGAACAGTTCTACGGCTACATGGTGGCACTGCTCAAGTCGTCGCTGTGTTCAGGTTAGTACGGGTGGAATGGACGGTGACTAAAGTTGTGTTTATATGTACGTTTTCATAATACTGATTCTGGCAATTGCAGAAGGCAGCAAAGAGTTGGAACACTTCAACGTAAATTTCATGAGCGCTCTCAAAGGAACCCAATGCTACCAAGACTGGCTGGAACGGAGCGGTGGCGAAACAAACCCTGCTTTCGAAGCTTTAGCTGTCGGACATCCTTTCGCAGGAACACTCTCAGTCGCTGATATGAAGCTACGCATCGCACAGTTAGTATCCAATAAGCTGCCGTGAAACGCATATCTGTCCCATTTGCATAGGAAATCCAGCAAAGATGGGACTGATATGCGATTCACGGTAGTAAGAGTCTCTATAAAAAGAGTGATCTACCTGATTCATATCCCTATTTTTTCTAGAACCATGCAAAACAGCGAAAGTGGCCGCAAGCTGAACCAAGCTGTTAACACTACTAGTCGAGCGGTAGGTGGAGCCATTAGTACCGCCAAAGGAGCATTCTCCACATGGTGGACGTCGATTACAGCAGCAGTTCCGGCGACAGCCCCAGCAGCCGAACCTAGCGCACAATCCGACAATGCTCAAAGCAACAGTAATAACAACAACAACGGCGATCAATACTCGGAATCGAGTGACTATGACGAGGATGATCCGGATCCGGAGAACAGTAGCTACAGCGATAGCGACCAAAGTCAGAGCGATGGGCCACCGGCATCCAGTAGGCCAATAGCAACGGCCGAACTGACCGCAGAAAGAACCAACAACATCATCGAAATCGGTAAAGAGGCTGAACTTTTGGATCGAAAGCAGAAAATTCTCGACGTTTAGGTAAAAGATGAAATCACCCACCGCTGATTTATTGGAGAAGAGTGCAAGCTAAGCTAGGACGTTCGAAATCATTCCAAATTGACGAATTTAACGGTGGGAGGCAGATTGTTTAAAGAATCATGTTGTAAGTTGCATTGTGTTTCCGTTCCTCTATATTGTACTTACAGCCTACCCCACAGCTGCGCTGAATCACTCAAATTGTAATAGCCAGTAGTAATGGATATTCATCTCGCTTCAATGAGAAGTCAAAGGTACATAAATAATATAGTGCTAGACTCATTTAGGCTTCGTTATAAGTAAAACCATAGTTTGTTTAGAGTCATATTTTAGGTTCTCGCGTCATCGAGAACAATACAATATACAAATGTGTGATAAGACATTATATTCAAACTTCGATAGGTTATCGTCACGAAATAGCTGTCTAACAACATTAAACGCATGTGTTACAAATAAAAACCAATTAAACCACATGAAGCAAGAACCGTGCAATTCTTCGCAAAGTTCTTCGAAAAAGCATCCCTTTATTGAGATTATCTTAGGTATGATGACTCATTTATTCAGTAGAATGTTACGAGGTACGGCAAATAATGGTAGAACATGGTCTTCTGACGAAACGGATTAGGGTGATTAATGCAATGCTGAATGGATGTAAGTCAGGATGAGATTTTGGCGTCCTTTGTAACTGTGGATGGATTGAAGCAGAGTGTTGCACTGTCGAACATGTGGTTTGATGTCGCTCTTGAAGGACCTATTAGGAGAGCATGTGTGCAAAGGAGCGGTACCGTCGTTTCACGGTCGCACATATTACTAGGTTTTGCGTACGATACCGATACCTATTATCAGAAATGAAAGTTGACACGTAGAAGTCGTCTTCCAGACAAGAACATTCCGTAACCAGCCAAAGTTCCGTTTGCTGAAGAAGTCTAAATTCGCGTTGCAAAAGACACTGATCATCCCGGTTGCTCTATACGGCTAAAAGTCATGCACGTTGAAGGAAGTTTATTGAAAACGTTTGGTGTATTTGAACGTTAGATGCTACGAACAATAGTGAATGCATCTTCTTCTCGAAAAAAAAAAACATGTAGGTTTTCGGGTAACAGCCTTCCTGGGAAATGGGGCATTTGGGGGACATTCGAGAAAAAGTAGCATAATCAATGGTTTCAACGCATTATTGTACAGCGGTTTTACTAACAATGATCTAACAAGGTACAACGATAGATCGTGCACAATTCGACACAAAGTATTCCTCGGTCGAGCCAGCGAAATGAAACCCACATCGCGAGAAGGAATGCTGCAGAAACCACGTCGCCTTATTAAATATTCAAACGTGCCATACTGTGCATCTTGGCGGGCCAATTTCATTGATGGACACGATGATTACGCGGTTATAATTTGGTCGTGATTTCTGTTCATTCTTGTTCATTGGCTACCTATTAAATTGCATTGATCGATTTTGACGATTCCTCAAAAATGCATAATGTGGTGCGGGAACCGCGTTATTCTTGGGAACGCCTCTATGGCAGCGTCCAGTAGCTACGTAATGTTAAACATATCAGACATTGATTCCCTACGCATACTGTACATAAACATCAACAGCTCAATATCGGCTGTAACGTTCGAGCCAATTCCGTTCTGTCCTTACAGTGTTACGGAATCAATGGATGACAATATAGTCATAGTTGAAAACGAAGACAAATTTTCTATACTACGTCGACTGATTTAAATATTCCGAGTTCAGGATGGAATTATGTTAGTGTCTTTTGTAAATTCGAATATTGAACACGTAGGGAAAACTATGTGGTGGTCTAAGCGACTAGCGGTTCAGTGGTTAATATTGAAATTTTGCATTGGATACGGCGAAATTGCTGCGCAAAATAGTTCTGCAGTTTTCGACGAAAATGGCAATTTAATGATTGGACTAGGTGATTGATTTTAAAGTTTGTCTGCATTTTGAGAAATATTATTGATTTCTATGGTGGAGTTTATTATTTGTTACGAATGCTAATTATTGCACATATTTTTTCCATAACTTCTGATAATAATGTTAGTAAGCAATAAAGAAATCAATATATTCTATATAGAGCAAGCAGCACGAAGTTGCACTGCACTAGCCTGTGTTCAAGTGACTCCAACTACGTTACGTAATATATGTTTTATTATTTCGGATTATATAGTGCTATTTTTAAATGGATAAAACGGAAATCAGATAAAACTTGAAACTTTGTTGGTGAGCATCTTCTAACGGAACACTTTCCTGAAAAATCCATGCTCATAGATAAGTTATTGGTGGATTCCCTGAAGAACATTCTAGGATTAAATCTGGAGATATTGTCAACTTATTTCCGAAACATTTTTTCGTGAAATTTCTTTGGTGAAACTCCTTGAGTTGCTTTTGTTAGAATTTCTAGAGGAAGTGTAATAGTAGGTTGGTGGAATGCCACGAAAATTTGCCTCGGATTTCCTTTAAAAAATCAGCAAGGCATCACAGATGCATTACAAGTATTGAAGCGGCTTATTGTGCAGCGTCATTGAGGATGAACGGGGAAATATTCGCCATTGCTCTGTTGTTACCGTTGAGATGGTAATCTCAGATTCTACTCCATATTAAGGAATAGACATTCATCATTGTGTAGGGTAGAAGCTTCAGTTTTGGCCAGCCCGGAGTTTTGGCCATAGTGCGGTATTCAGTCTGTTACGATCTAAATCGGCATAAATTTATTTTTTATTAGTAGATTCTAATGCAATATGATGATTAAAGCTGTGAAAACTATACATTTTGATTGAAAACTAGAAGAAAAAAAATAATTTTCCTTAAAAAATCAGCTCCCATATGTCTATTTTGGCCAGGGTGCTTCTAATTTGGCCACTCCCATAAGAAATACACGTGATTGGCCAAAATAGAAACCAAAGTTGAGAATATGGCCAAAACTGCGACAGTGCTTCTATTTTGGCCAGTGCCACTTTTAATACAAAAATCAAGTATCAGCTTGATTTCTGCATTTTTCTTATAAAGTATAGATATAAACCTTTCATTTGACGCATTGGTTGTTCCCATAGGGTTATTGGTTATTTTTATAAAAATGATTTCTCTTAGACTGGCCAAAACCGGTGCCCGCACCCTATGCGTATCACCTTGCATACAATTGAACTAGGTAAATCATAAAAAGCGATATCTCGTCAACTGCTCCATATATGTTATGGATGTTAAAAGCAACAACGTTGAGAGTGACGTTGCTAAGAAAGGCAATGCCACTTCATTGAAGGCCTTCTTCCTGGGATGAGACATAGGAATTTTCGCCAATTGTCCTGGCTCGTAAGATTAGGCTTAAGCGGCATTACTCGCTCTCTAAAACGAGAATAAGACCCAAGTAACCACGCTGTTGAAGCCGTAATGCATGCATACATACTGTGAATTTAAAGCAATAACTTTTTTAACAGGCGTCGTATCACTTTGCGGTCTTCGACAACGTTGTTTGGCATATAGTCACCTACAATAATATCAAAGGGTTTTATCATTAAACGCTTACAGCGCCACCTAGCGGCTTATCGAAAACTTAAATTTCTGCATACATTTGGCCACGTTTTCCCATACAAACTTCGAGCACTTTCAGCGCCCTCTTAGGCTTAATCGATTTTGCTCAAATTTTGAACATAGCTTCTGAGAGTCCGAAACAATCGATTGAGGAGGTAAGACTTGGCATTTTTCAAAATGTTTGTTTTTCATATATGTGTGGCCACCCTAGTAAAAAATGATAAATAGAAGCAAGAGTTGTCCTGTTTTATTTCGCACAACATTGTTTTCTCAATTCTACTGTTGAAAAAAAAAAAATGAAAAAAAATACCCTATCCTATAGGGTCTCATTGCCATTAATAATCTCAAACTCCTAAATCCATACGTCCTTTTTGTTTTCATGCGTGGCCACTTTTAACAAAATATATGTAAAAAAACAAAACAAAGAGCGCTTCAATTCTTTCTTTTGAGTAGGATGACAATGGAAGCCACATACCTACTTAATAAGGGAATCAACACCCTATTTTGACGCACCAATATAAAACGTCTTTAAGAACAGATTCCCCTGAGGCACTTGGGTGGCACCGAAAACGGACATACTGGTTCACTTTTCACAACAATCGTTTCAAAAATCCTGGAGGAGTTCTTAAAAGAATCACTTCATATATTTATGGAGGAATTTTAAAAGATTTTTCTGAACCCTGAACCTTTGGACTTTGGAGGAATTCCTAGAATAATTTCTTCAGGAATTTCAAGATACCTGAACAAAAATTTCTGAAGCAATCCTTCCAGCGTAGATTGAGGTTTCAGGGGTGTTCCCGGAGATTTCCATAGATTTTCCCAATATGCTTTCAGAGTTTCTAGAATGATCCCTCCCGAAGATCTTCCGAAGTTCCTCCTTGAGTTTCCCTTATACGTTAATAGTTACCCCCTAAGATTACTCTCAAAACCTTTTGCCGAGACGCTCCAATAAGTCGCCAGATTTCACATGGATTTCCCATTTCCAATATTTTCGTGATTTTTTTACAATGTATTTCGTAATTCATCCCGGCAGACATTCCGAAGAAAAACTTCGGGAACAACTATTAAAGAAATCCCAAAGGCATCCTGAATCCCGGGAAATTTCTGGTAGGGATTCCGAAAAGAGTTCTGATAATAATCCCAAGAAAATCTGTAAAAAAATAATAATCTAAGGGTGATCACTGCAAGAAATTCGATAAACAACAGAAAAAGCTCTGAGGGACATCATGGGACCAGCAGCGACCTTGACCTCAACATCCTACTAGGGTTAAGAAGCTCTAGGCGACATTCCAGGAATAACTCCTGTAGCAAATCTGGGAGAAATCACGGTAAATTCTTTGGGACATTGGGTTTCAAGGGTTTTCAAGGCGTTTTAGTTGCGGTCCAGAGATTTCCAAGGAGTTTCAGGGGCTGACCAGGGGCTTCAGGGGTGTTCCATGGGATTTCATGGGCGTTTAACTGTTTAAGAGGCTTTGAAGGAGTTTCATAAGTAGGTATTCCAGTTCGTTACAGGAGGTTTTAAAGGTTTTCAAATAATTTCAGGGGTGTTCCAGTGTGTTGCAGAGGCGTTATTATTCTTTTTTATTTATTTATTCATGTGTGTTTTAACATTCAACATTCAATTCTACACTCACCCCAGAGGCGTTACATATGTTTTCAATGAGTATTAGGGGTGTTCCAGATGATTTCAGTGACGTTCCAGGGGATTTTAGGATGTTTCGTAAGCGTTCGATGGGGTTATTCTGCGCAGTATCATAACGTGCGAGGCCATAATGTCCCAGGACTTTATGACGCATTTTTCCGGGGCATAACATCCGAAAATGCAGATGCGTCACAAAGTCCCAGGAAAGCAGGAACATAGGATATTTTGACGAATCTGAGTTTTTGTACGCCATTTCGCAAAAATACTATACGACCGGAACATTATTTCCTCGGACTTTATGATCCGACCCCTCCAGGGACGTTCCAAGGGTTTCAGGAGTGTTCCATGGCATTTAAGAGACATTCTAGAGGTTTTCAAGAAATTCCGGGAGTGTTACATGGCGATTCAGGGGCGTTATACGGGTTTCGAGGGTGTTCCAGGATATTTTAGTAGCGTTCCTGGAGCTGCAGGGGTGTTCCGGAGGCTTCAGTGCGTTCCAAGAGTGTCCCAGGTGATCTCAAGGAGTTTCAGAAGGGTCAAGAGCGATTCAAAGGGTTTCATGAGCTTTCAGAAGAGTTCCAGGGGCGTTTGAAGGGACTCCGGGAGGTTGCAGGGGCGTTCCATAGACTAGCACATAATCCCAGGGCGTTGCAGAGGCGTTCCAGGAGATTTCAAGAGCGTCCCCTCGATCCAACTGAAAACTCTGAAACTCTTATGTGAAACTCCCATGCAGGGTTCCTGGTTCCCACTTTACATCATCTTCCACATTTGAACGCTCACTATCATTCATCACCATTCGCCATTTATTCATTCGCTTGCGATCTAAACTGCGACGAACAGCAACGAATATCCATGTCAAACAACTTGCGCATCGCTTGCCAGTGGTAATGGGGCTGCGTGTTTGATCACGACAATCCTTTTACTGCATCTTTACCGATTCGCTCCAACAAAGAGGAGTGAATATGAATGGAATGAGGCGAATATACCGATCATTGCTCCCAAGAAAAAAAAATGAATTTCTAACACTTTTGTATTTGAACTATCAGTGTGAATCGTTCAACAATTGGGTTGTTTAGTGAATAAAATATTGCTATTGTCTATAGCCTAATCGAAAGAGCTCATTTTTCTGAGTATAACGTGATTTTATAGGATTCCAATACCTTTGTTTTGATGGCTAAATTAACAAAACAGTTTTAATTTTCGTGGATAGAATGACAGTTCAAACGATAAAGTGACAGTTTCACCCGAACAAAAAAATTTCTCCATACAAACTTTAAATTAATTTTAAAAATAGTTCCCGGACTCCAAAAATTATGAAATTTTGGATTTCGACTAATTTTTGGGCGGAGAATCCGATTATGACATAATCATGATACCCCTAAAGAACCCAATTAACAAGTATCGATAAACATTAGGATGAGTTAGCTTGAAAATGCGTTCAACATTTGGATTCACGACAGCGGTGTTCTAAAGGGTTTCAGGAGTGTTCCTAACGGTTTCAGCAGCGTTTCATGAATGTTCTATGGGCTTTCAGGGGAGTTCCAAGGGGCTTCAGGGGTGTTCTAGGAGTTTTCAAGGAGTTTCAGGAGCTTCAGGAGGAGTTCTATGGGCTTTCAGGGGAGTTCCAAGGGGCTTCAGGGGTGTTCTAGGAGTTTTCAAGGAGTTTCAGGAGCGTGCCTAGGTATTTTAGCGACATTCCAGGGGCTTCAGGGGTATTCAATGGGATTTTCGGGGGGTTCTAAAGGGTAGGGCTTTCAGGGGCGTTATTAGAGGTTTCAGGGATGTTCTTGATGCTTTACAAAGTTTGAGGGGGTGTTACATGGAGTTTCAGAGTCGTCACAATCAGAGACGTGCTGTTTTGAAAGGAAAACATAACGCACAAAAGTTGTAGGTAATCGTTTCCCACACACTAAGATTATCTCGATATTTCCCATCTTCTTACTGAGTTCTCAACGGCAGATTTTACTCGACACGCTCGGATATCTGTTAAGCTGAATATACTGTAAATGAATTAACGAGTTCAGCGAATCAACTGTCAAAAATTACAAAAACCCTTTATAAGGCATTGGCAACTATATTGCCACCTTATACACATATTTTTTTCAGTTCATTTAGAAAATTTTTACAACTTCTGTTTTAACTGATGGATACATTAGGTTTTTGTGAACACTCATGATTTTTTGAGCCATAAAAAATATGAATGGGATTTTTTAGAACAAAATATCTGTCCAAAAACTGCCATTTTTAGGTACCGTCAAATGGGGTAACTTGAAACACTTTTCGACTTTGAAGCAATATCATTGAAAATCTAAACATTTGAAACATCCTATGAAGCATCGTGTACGCTAATTACCCCGGGTAGAGTACAATACAGCACTTGGTTTATCAAAATACGTTGTCACCTAATCAGGAGGTGCGAAATACATGCTTGTTGCAAGTTTCCCCATCTGTGGGGTAACTTGCAACATAGGACATGAAGCTAAGTTAGCTATCATTAAACAGCACTAACATTCTAGTATTTAGTCGTATTGTAAATTTTTGATGTTATGCATGAAATATACCATCAAAAGATGTACACTAACCAATTGACATATAATTTTTCATGAAAGGATTGATAGTTATTGCAAGCGAGAGTATATCGTTTAGCAACAGGTCTCACGTCCCTCAAACACAAAATATATATGACTCTCGTGACTTAGCACTCATTACAAAATGTCAACAATGTTTATTGTCATTTCTTGAAAAGGTAGAGTGAGTCATCTTCAAGTAGTTTTAGGTTTGAAGTGGTGTTTGGCAATTTCATCTAAATTAACATGATTGAATAGGTGTGTTTCTACTTTGTAAATGTGAAACTCGCTAATTTGGGTATTGAACTGAAATAATTTACTCCATCTAGGCAGGGCTGGCATTTCCTCACTCACTGCGCGCAATGCGCAGTTTCTAAACGCAAAGCGCAAAGAGCAGGTGGCTACGCAATGAGAAATAAAAAGAACGCAGTGAGCAAACTCACGCGCAGAGAGCAGTTTGCCATTACACACTGCGTTATTTGTTCTGCTCACTGTCAAAGAGTGTGAAAGTAAATTGACAATGAGTGAGGCAAAACGAAGTGAAATCAGAGACAAACAGACGTAACACTGTCGAAATTTGATTCCTATATTTGTCAAGATCCTGATTACTTTGAGAATTTATGTTTTCGGTAAAGTTGTTAGGCTGATCAAGGGCCTAAAGGTTATAGATCGTTTGATTCAGTATTCCACCACTAGGTGGTGCTAGAGGTCAAACAAATTTTATATTTCATATATCTCAGGACTCTGATCACTTAGAAAGTTGGTGTCCTCGGCGATGTTGTTTGGTAAGTCAAGGGCTCAAAGTAATTGGACCACTTGTTTTGAAACTCCGCCACTAGGCGGCGCTAGTTACACATTTGCAAGATCAAGAAAATGATTCATTTTTATCATTAAGTATTCAACATGCTGTAATTTTGTTTTCTTTGAACATATTCAAAACAAGTCAAATGTTTTACAAAGACCAATATGTTAGCCGTAAATGTGCAAAATTTCATTTCATTCGGTTCAATAAATTTTGAGATGTAGCAGTTTAATGAAAAATACTCAAATATGAATCATTTAACTAGAATCGCTCTAACTTAATGTAAAATTATCCAATCAACTCCAAATTTGTACCATGTAGAGCTAACTAGTTGTGCAATAAGCGATAAAAATTTGAGAATTTAGCTAGCGCCGCCTAGTGGCAAAATTTCGAATCAAATTGTCCATGAACTGTAAGCCCTTGTCCTACCAAACAACAATGCTGAAGACACCATCTTTCAAAGTGATCAGAGTCCTGAGATATATGAAATATAAAATTTGTTCGATCACTAGCGCCGCCTAATGGAAGAATTCCGAATCAAACTACCCATTACCAGTAGGTCCTTGACCAGCCTAATAATTATGCCGAAAACACCAACTCTGTAAGTTATCAGAATCCTGAGATATATAGGAAGACATTTTCGTCAGTGTTACGTTCGTTTATCTGTGATTTCTGTCATACCAACTGCGCAATGAGCAGCGCAATGAGTATGCGTGCATCATGTGTCTTTTACTCTTTGCGTGAAACAGATACATTACGCAGTGCGCCAAAACGCAGTGCGCCTCAAAGAGCAAAAGATCCGTGAGAATGAGCATCCGTACGCAGCACATTCGTTTGTGTTGAATGCGCGCAGCCAGTGGCTCACTGCGTTTTTACACTTTGATGAGAATTCCAGCCCTGCATCTAGGTTCAAAATTGATGTTGGTGATTGATTTACAGCGTTCATAAACAAAAAATGAACTTTTAACATGATGAAACATAAATGAAACTTCAAAATGTGGTATTTCCTAACAATGTTTGAAGGTCACGTGCAAAAAAATGTAAAAAATGAATTATCATTTGAAAATGAACGCGTTACGTAATTAATAAATGATCCATTTCGGTTATTTCTGTCAAATATATCGTGAAATGAAGATAAATAATAGAAGATTTCGTCAAATTCAACTGTTGCAAGTTACCCCATAGTGGTTGTTGAATATAATAATGATTTTTTGCATTACTTAGTCGATAAGTTTATCAAACTTTTATTGTTTAGCTAAGCTTACTATTAGGTACCCTAACTGCAAGCAAGGTCATCAGACTTATCGCACTTACCATAAGGGAGAGGTGAAGCACGATTTTCATACTTGTTTTTATGGCATAACAGTGTAGCAGTGTAACAGTGTAGCTAAACCATAAACAAAGAAACAAAGCAAATTTTTATACTAAATCGATCTTTGATACACATAATCTCTATAACCGAAATAGTAGGGCATATTAGTTTTCATTATTATTAGAAAATGCTTCACATTTAGTGTATGTCATCGTGTTGCAAGTTACACCGCTGTTGCAAGTAACCCCGTTTGACGGTACACAAAGGTTTATAAGCTCAAACTTTTGCTGTGGTGAGCGAATTGAAAATTAAATGATGGGGAATGAAAGGCCTATGTTCCTTATACTTGTGGACAACATTTCAACTCGATGGCTTCATTACTTTTAGGAACTCAGCCTTTTGAAAAATTGTACTATTATAAATGGACATGTACTAAAATTGCCATATCGTCCAAAATAATTTATCAATCGAGTTCAAATCCACAAATGTAACTCATGTATATTGGGGCAATAACTTATCAAAAAATCAGAATGAATTATAAACCCATAACAAAATAACAACATTTCAAACTTTGTTGACAAGAAGTTGAAATTTAGACCAATTTTTTTCATACAAAATCGACCATGGAATTTTTTGAAAATAAAATCATTTTTGTTCATTGCACCACATGTACTGTAGAACGAGTGGATTCGGTGCCTGGTTTTCTCGGCCTTATAAAGGGTTAAGCCTGGAACACATAGCATCCGTTCCGTCGAGTTATGCGTTTTTGGCAGCTTTCCCACGGGAAATCTGTCAAACTACTGTCACGCACACGCAAACGTATCTATTATGTGGGGCACTTACTGGTGAACGGTGAAACTTTCCGTGAAACTCCCATGAAATTAGTTTCTAACATATATTTAAACTAGCAGTGTGAACCGTTCAACAATTGGGGTTTTAAATTAAGAAAAATATATCGATTTTTTGATTTTATACGAAAGAGCACTTTTTTCTGAGCCACCATGATTTTTTTCAGATTTTTAGAGCTTCATTTTGGTACCTCAAATCGATTTCGAAGAGATTTTTCGAAATCACCTTTTGACAGTTAGCCAATTGCTTGACAGCTCCATCCAGTACAAAATGCGACGGGGGTGATTCGACAAATCGCTCCCATACAAACTACAAACTGATTTTTAAATAAGTTCCCGGGCACCAAAATTCACGAAAATTTGGATTTCGGCTCAGTTTTGCATGCAGATTCTGAATATGCAAATATCTCAACACCGCTAAAGAAGCCAATTAAGGCTCATATGAGCATCTTATATTATCCAAAACTGCACTTTTCTTTACAATGACGAAAAAGCGAACGAAACCAGCGTGTTTGATTGTCACAAATGACTAAATAAACTAAATTGTCACAAATGACTAAATAAACATTCTAATTTTCTTCGATTTGTGAGTCATTTTGAAAAAAGGGCCTTTTAGTCCTAGAACATTTGCCATTCTCAATTCTCAAGCCTTAACAAGAATCGGTACATATTAGGATGAGATACCTTGTCCTACAATTGGGTTCCCGACTTCCGGAACAAATGGAATTTAGAGGATTCAAATTCAATGGGAAGTGTAAGAGACACGCAGAAAAAAGCATGGTGAAATCAAAAATATTTCAGGTAAACTCAAATAAATTGTCAATTTGTTCTGGCAACAAAAATAAAACTGTTTGGAGCAAATCGAACGTCAAATTTGAAGCAAATTCAATCCATTTTTGAAACAAACATGCATCTTCTGACAGGTTATGTTAGAAACAAATGTAAAAATTTTTGTTTTTTTGTGGCAGGTCGGCCATACGGAAATATTTGTTTTCCAATTAAATTTACAAAGACATTTCCTTCTCTAGGAAAACCCACTTCCCGCGTGGCACTTGCAATGCCAACATCATGTAGATAACATACGCTCCCGAAATCAATGGGATTTCGTGGAAACTTTTGGTGAAACTTGACTTTTTTTGCAAGAGGAAATCTTGTTTGGTGCTGCAGCTGGAACTTGTTTGTTTTGTTTATGTTCTCGACGGCGGAACGGGGGGCTCTTCATACATTGGCGTATCTAGGATTTTTTCCCAGGGGGTGCCTAGGGGGTGCCAGTTTCAGTGGCTTCTAGGTTATTTTGTTTTTTTTTTTGTAAAAGGAAGTACCGATCGTCCCTCAATTTTTTAGTATAATGATATACTGCGTCGCGGAAAAAATAGAACGTAAATTTAAACGCGCTATATTTTAAAGAACAGTTTTTTTTTTTTTGGAAAATCCAAACCGTTGTACTGATGTGAGGTTTGGAAACTTGATAACTTGATTGCGTATAATACATGGAATTTGTATTTTAGAAATTGTTTTGCAATTTATTACAATTAAGACTTTTGCAAATCTCTCAGAAATTCCTTTGGATTTGGCAAATTTCTTCGGAAATATCTTTGGATCCCCTTCGGCAATTTCTTTAAGAATTTATTTGGTAATATGTTTAGAAATTGACACTAAACACCTTTCACGCATCTTTTGATAATTTTACCGGCAATAACTTTGAAAATTTAATCGGAAATTCTTTTATATATCGCTCCAATAATTGTTATGAAAATTCTTTAGAAATTTTTTTCTGTAATTATTTAAGGAATTCCTGCAGCAGATAGTTTTGGAATACCTTCGGCAATCCCGATATTACTTACTTGCATTGAAAATTTATTTGGGAATTTTATCAGCAATTTCCTTGGAAATTTTGGTAACTTCCATTATTACTGTGAGAACTTCTTCGGTAATTCATTTGGAAATTGATTCGACAAATTCCTTAAAAATTTCCTTCGAAATTTTATTTGAAAAAAAAATCTTTGGTGGTTCTTTAAAAATTCTGTCACGGTGATACTACGACAATTACTTCTGGAATTCTTTCAAAATTTTATTCAGGAACTCCTTTGATGATTTCGGAAAATTCTTTGAGGATTTATTAGAAATTTTTTGTGAATGTTTGTGAAAATTTTTAAAGAATATATTTCGGCAATTTAGCCTTGATGTTTTCTTTAGGAATTCCACCGGTAATGAATTCCTTTGCAACTACTTTGAAAGATTTTTGTTATGTCTTGCCTCATGTCGTGTCTCGTGTGTGTCGTGAAGTTCTTACGTTAGCTTAAACTGTAAAAGTTAATAATTCCTTCAGCATGTTTTTTTTTAATTTCTGTGGTAGTTTCATTGGAATTTAATTTATTTAATTTCTTTTTTTTTTTTTTTTTACTTGTTCGTTTATTTGGAAGGCTCGGGCGCCACATGGGCATAACTGAGCCGAAATCTTTTGTTTTTACAATGGTTTTACATTTTACAATTTATTACTGCCTTAAGACCAGTCTTGCGAATAATCGCGACCATCACGAGACAATCACTTGAACCGCTTTCTGGAGTCACCGTTCCCAAGGTGATACGAACCAGCTAGCGTGTCACGCCTGGAATGACAAACATGTTGTGGGTTCCACCCTTCGCAGCTTTGCAGCGATAGCAGTTGCTGAGTATGCTTCAGGCGGGTTGCGAGAAAATCAATCTCTCTGAGCAACGATGCATAACGGGCGAAGTGAGAGCGTTTGCCGTAGCCAGGGCGAACTGCGTGGTGCGCTCAATGTGTGCGTTTAAACTGAGCTATGCAAAACGAATAGGATTTATGACGTAGTACCGTGCTTGTGATAATACACATGCATAGTTTTACATGCTATTGCGCGTGCATCTGCTTGAGGTGACGGAGAGAGTCATGACACTCACATGAGCCGTATCCAAGTCAGGATGATTGTAGCAAAACAAGGGTGACCGGGTGACTATGATGGGATTCTGTCTTTTCTGGTGTTAGCGACTGTAGAGAGAGCGAATCAGAAACCGCAGAGACAGGGTGACACAAGCTTGGTGCTTATCAGCTTTTTTGTGACTTGTACGCTGATGCTTCGCGACACTGCTTAAGACTATGTTAGTTTGGGAAGCCGAAGTACTCGCGGCTGTTTCGAGGTTAAGGATTGAAAAAAAAAAAAATAAAATAATATTGGGAAGGAGGGATTAATGGGTTTAAAACTAAATTATTTGCTAACTTATACTAAAACATTGATGGGACAATTGTCCATATCTGTAATGGAAGAAAGGACTTTATCGGTAGACAACGACAAGAAGAGGACAAACGGAAGGGGGGTGACGACAGACAGGGGCGAACAACAAAACCAAAAGGCGGACAACGAAAACAAGGAATGTACTACATCAAACTCTGACATCAACACGTTTCAAAAACTGATAAATCAGGTTCATGTATTCCAAATCAAGACCTGCCAACACTTCTCTAACGGGTTTCTGTTGTTTTCCTCGGACCCGGAGAATTTCATGCAGCTCAGATCTGACCTCACGATACTCATTGCATCCCCACACGACATGTTCGATATCCTGGTAAGCCACGCCACAGACACAGAGATTGCTTTCTGAGAGCCCGACACGGAAGGTATGTGCGTTCAACAAATAGTGGTTGGACATCAACCGACACATTACACGAATGAAATCGCGGCTCAAATCCAACCCTTTGAACCATGGCTTCTTCGACACCTGTGGAATGATGGAGTGCAACCATCTACCCATCTCTCCATCTCTCCATTTGTGTTGCCAGCTGATCAAGGTCTCCTGACGGGCCAATGCAAAAAATTCATCGAAGGCGATTTGACGCTCGTAAATATCGCCTTCGCTAGCACCCACCTTAGCCAGAGAGTCCGCTTTCTCATTGCCCGGAATTGAGCAATGTGAAGGGACCCAAGCTATGGTGATGATGTATGAGCGTTTGGACAAAGCACTCAAGACTTGGCGTATTCCTTTCAGGAAGTACGCTGAGTGCTTCATCGGTTTCATTGACCGAACAGCCTCCAGAGAGCTTAGACTGTCGGTAAAAATGAAGTAGTGCTCAGGTGGGAGAGTGCGAATGTACTCTAAGGTGTAGTATATAGCCGCTAGCTCAGCAATATATACCGAACATGGCTTTTGAAGCATAAAGGTGGCGCTATGAAATTCGTTGTAGACACCGAATCCAGTCGAATCATCGGTTTTGGAACCATCTGTGAAGAACTGTCTGGCCCCGCTAACATGCCCGAACTTACTTGCAAAAATTTGTGGAATACCTATGGAACGAAAAGATTCCGGTATACCGGTGATCTCATCCCTCATAGAGAGATCAAAATCCACAAAGGAGCTGTCGAAGTCTGAGAAGTTGTCACGATTGGTGTTAACCGGAGATGGGCTTACCTCCAGCGTCATGTACCAGTAGTACACACTCATAAAACGAGTTTGGGGATTCTGTTCGAGCAGCTTTTCGAAGTTTTCTATGACTAACGGATTCAGAACCTCGCATCGGATGAGGAACCGGAACGACAACTCCGCAAAGCGGTCTGTCAGAGGCTGTACACCAGCAAGTACCTCTAAACTCATTGTGTGAGTCGAGTTCATGCAACCTAACGCGATCCGAAGGCAACGGTACTGAACCCGTTGAAGCTTCAGCAAGTGTGTTTTCGCCGCGGATTGAAAACAGAAGCTACCGTATTCTAAAACCGATAAAATGGTTGTTTGGTACAGCCTGATCAGATCTTCCGGGTGTGCTCCCCACCATGTTCCGGTAATAGTTCGCATAAAGTTGATTCGTTTTTGGCATTTCTGTATCAGATACACAATGTGCTTCCCCCAGGTGCATTTGGAGTCGAACCAGACGCCGAGATATTGAGAAGACATGCTATGAGTGATTGTCTTACCCATCAGAACGAGCGGAAACTTAGCCGGTTTGTGTTTTTTAGAAAAGACAACCATCTCAGTTTTCTCCGGAGAGAACTCGATACCCAGCTTGAGAGCCCAAGTAGACAAATTGTCCAAAGTATCCTGTAGTGGTCCTTGCAGATCAACTGCTATTGATCCCGTTACAGAAACAACACAGTCATCCGCAAGCTGTCTTAACGTGCAATTTTCCATGAGACAATCATCTATGTCTCTAACATAAAAGTTGTAAAGAAGGGGGCTTAGACATGAACCCTGGGGGAGGCCCATGTAGCTAATTCGTGAAGCTGTCAAGTCGCCATGAGCGAAACTCATCTGCTTTTCAAACAGCAAATTATACAAAAAGTTGTTCAGAATTGGTGAAAGGCCACTGTCGTGTAGTTTGTCGGAAAGAACATCGACACAAACTGAATCAAAAGCCCCCTTAATATCCAAAAACACTGAGCCCATTTGCTGCTTTTGAGCAAAGGCAAGCTGAATTTCTGAAGAAAGCAACGCAAGACAGTCGTTCGTACCTTTGCCTCTGCGGAAACCAAACTGTGTATCTGACAACATGCCATTCGATTCAACCCATTTGTCCAGTCGAAAGAGAATCATCTTCTCCAACAGCTTCCGTAGACAAGACAACATCGCGATTGGACGGTACGAATTATGATCCGACGCGGGTTTCCCGGGTTTTTGAACAGCTATCACCCTCACTTGTCTCCAATCATCCGGAACGATGTTGTTATCCAGGAACTGATTGAACAAGTTCAACAAGCGCCTCTTAGCGACGTCGGGGAGG
Organism: Aedes albopictus; assembly: GCF_035046485.1. Taxonomy (NCBI): domain Eukaryota; kingdom Metazoa; phylum Arthropoda; class Insecta; order Diptera; family Culicidae; genus Aedes; species Aedes albopictus. Next base: position 95,573,566 of record NC_085136.1, read on the forward strand.
TTTTTAAGCAAGTTGAACTTGATTCGATCCATTCCTGGAGCGGAATTGTTACATGAAAGAAGAGCAAGTGAGAATTCAACCATTGAAAAAGGCCTATCCATGTCGTCCCTATATTCAGAAACATCACGAATTATTCGCTCGACGGGCACGGAATCTGGACAAACTTTTTTTGCGAACTTGAGAATCCACCGAGGAGAGCTTTCTCTATCCTCGTTTACCGACGACGCGTTACGCATTCTTTTTCCGACGTTCCAAAGTGTTCTCATCGAAGTCTCGCGCGACAAACCCTCGACGAACCGACGCCAGTAACCGCTTTTCTTCGCCTTGATCAAGTTCTTGAACTTGCTTTCAAGGGAAGCATACCGCTGAAAGTTTTCGACCGAACCGCGTTTCCGAAACACTTTGAACGCCGCGGATTTCTCGCGATAGATTTCTGTACACTCACTATCCCACCACGGATTGGGGGGTTTCCTGCGAACCGACGGACCTGACACTGGTCGACGTTGTGCCTGAAGCGCGCTACTGATGATCAGCTCCGACAGAAACCGATACTCTTCCCGCGGTGGAAGAACTTCTACCGATTGCTCACCGTCGATAATTGCTTCCGCGTACTTCTCCCAGTCAATGTGCTTGGTGAGATCGTAGGTGATATCGATCGATGGAGACTGATGCGACCCGTTGGAAATAGAAACAACAATCGGCAGATGATCACTACCATGGGGATCCTGGATAACCTTCCATGTACACTCCAGCGATAGTGAGCTCGAACAGATTGAGAGGTCTAATCGGCTGTTTCTGGGGCTGCCATCTTGAGCTAGAGGTGCCACTCGTGTAACTTCTCCGGTATTCAAAATTGTCATGTTGAAGTCGTCGCAGAGGTCATATATCAACGTTGAACGGCTGTCATCGTACAGTTCCCCCCAGCCTGTACCATGGGAGTTGAAATCTCCCATGAGCAGCCGAGGCTCGGGCATAACCGAGCAGATGTGAGCGAGATCCCTGCGAGATATCGCAGTTCTCGGAGGAAGATATATGGAGGCAACACTGAGGGTTTTACCTCGGATAGTCACCTCACATGCGACGGCTTCAATCCCTGTCATCGGATAAAAATCGACTCTGTAAAATGGGTGCTGCTTCTTGATCCCTAGAAGCACCCCTCCGTACGGGTCGGATCGATCAAGGCGAATGATATTATAATCGGGAAAAGGTATGGTTACATCAGGTGTCAGCCATAGTGCAAAAACATCGCATTGTAAATTGTTAACTAAAAACTTAAAAACGTCTAATTTCGGTGTAATACTACGACAGTTCCAGTGTAGAACCGAAATCGTATCTTCGACCTCGGTGGTTAAATTAGCCATCGAAAGATACGATTGTCGCAAGGAGGGGCATTTTAGAAGCCAACTGCTTCAAAAGAGGGGTCACACAAGGAAGAAGTCCTTTTACAATGTTCTTCACGGAATCTGAAGCATTGAAGAAGCTGAGGATGATGTCTACGATGCCAGAGAGCGTAAACAATGGCGCACCCTGAGGTTGCTCCTGGTGCTCCGAATGCTGTCTTTCTGGTTGAGAATTCGAAAAACGTGGGACATCTGGGATTTTAGATGTTCCCGGGAGTAATGGAAAGTCTCGTTCGTCCTGGATTTTGAATCCCGGAGGGGAACGTTTTGTGACTTTCTTACCACTCTTGAAATTTGTCATGGTGGGTTGGGGGTCGCTGCTAGGCAGATTCCGAGGTTTTTTGGTGGGTCTCTGGAGCCTCATCCGTTTCCTCGTTTCACCCTTGAAAACAAAGGGAACCCCGTCCCCGACCTCAGAGTCAGAGCCCTGATCATCGAGAGATAAAGACGAGTAGATGTTACGGGATTCAACAGTCGGGGCAGCTTTTTTCAGCATTTCGGCGTAGCTTCGCCGTGATCGCTGCTGCAACGATCGTTTTTGATGTTTTTTCTGCTGTATGTACCTTGGGCAATCAATCAGATCATGTGGACGGTCGCTGCCACAATAAACACACTTGGGCGGCGTTTTACACGCACCGTCCACATGTCTCTCCCCGCATGTTGCACAGCGAGGTTTATTGCTGCAGTACTGGGCGGTGTGACCCAGCTGCTTGCAATTGATGCAATTCATTACCTTCGGTACATACAGCCTCACAGGTAGCCGAAGTTTGCCAATCGCCAGCAGATCTGGTAATGCAGATCCGGAGAAGGTCACACAAAATTCATCAGATGGTGTGTAAACCTTCTTCTCGCCCTCCTGGGATACCGAATGCAGTTGCCGGCAATCCAGTATCTGGACAGGAGGTAGAGAAGGGTTATGGAAACGACCACAGCCTTCCATGATCGTTTCGCAGGTCAAAGATGCGTCGGCGACCTTCCCCGAAATCTCTATCGACGCGCTCGGAAGGTAAACGAAATACTCAAGAGCAGTCTTGCGAATAATCGCGACCATCACGAGACAATCACTTGAACCGCTTTCTGGAGTCACCCTTCCCAAGGTGATACGAACCAGATAGCATGTCATGCCTGGAATGACAAACCTGTTGTGGGTTCCACCCTTCGCAGCTTTGCAGCGATAGCAGTTGCTGAGTATGCTTCAGGCGGGTTGCTAGAGAATCAATCTCTCTGAGCAACGATGCATAACGGGCGAAGTGAGAGCGTTTGCCGTAGCCAGGGCGAACTGCGTGGTGCGCTCAATGTGTGCGTTTAAACTGAGCTATGCAAAACGAATAGGATTTATGACGTAGTACCGTGCTTGTGATAATACACATGCATAGTTTTACATGCTGTTGCGCGTGCATCTGCTTGAGGCGACGGAGAGAGTCATGACACTCACATGAGCCGTATCCAAGTCAGGATGATTGTAGCAAAACAAGGGTGACCGGGTGACTGTGATGGGATTCTGTCTTTTCTGGTGTTAACGACTGTAGAGAAAGCGAATCAGAAACCGCAGAGACAGGGTGATACAAGTTTGGTGTTTATCAGCTTTTTTGTGACTTGTACGCTGATGCTTCGCGACACTGCTCAAGAGTAAACAACTCGCAGGCCACAATCTCATTAGCGTGTTTTCGGTCGCCTACTGTCACCCGAAGCTTAGCTGTACCGACCATGTCAATGGAGACAACGGAAGAATACCGCTTAGTCAGATCCTTGCTGATTTGAACGGTGTTCAAACGTTTGCCTTTGGGTCGGAAGAAAACAACATATGGCCCGCCAAAGTCGGGAGGGTAGGCCTTGAGGCGGGGGGTCGTCGAAACAGATTTACTGTTGGTGTCCATTGGAGAAGCACCAGGGTGAAGGGAGACAAAGGGGTTAGCATTTATATCGCCTTGTTGGCTCGAGCAATCCGATGCCAATAACAAAGCTTCGTTGATGCGGTACGACGTACCCCCGCCATCGTCATCATCGCCCATTGTGGTAGCTAACTACCACCACGGGGCACTCAAAAACTAACACTATCACGGGGATGAGAAATAATCAAAAAAAAACAAGGGACAAAATTAACGCTACAGGAAAAGTGAGAAAAATCTGCTTATGTACCAAATTAATTCTAATCAAAGAGTCAGTGGAGAGGGGGGAACAACGAGGGGTAACTTTATTTACTTATCTTTGTGCACTCTGTTTAGCCACAGGCTCGACGACGACAGGTCCAAGCGATCGGATCGCCCGCTCTGGGAGGAAGCGAGCTGCTGCTGAGCGCCCGTCGTGGTGTGCGGCGGTTGAACGCTCTCTGCTCTTCTCTCGGTGGGCTGCTGCTGTCGACGACGATGAGCTTGGGTACTCACTGGAAGAAGCCGATCACGGCCGCGCGAGCGGCGCGGTGTGCGGGGGGTGCTGCACTTCTGTGCTCGATAGTCGGTCAACGTGATATAATGAAAACGTGAACTTTACTCAAATCAAACGAACTTTTGCGGCAAAAAATGTGGCCTAGCCAACCGCACTCGTCCCACTAGGGACAGTCACTTAATAACTTGATCACTGGGGAACACTAGCACTTTGAAAATAGCCACCGAACTGGAAAGTATCGGGAGACAAACCGGACGAACTAAACCTTGCGACTGTCTCGCACGAACGCCCGCCAAAGAGTGTTTTATTTAATTTCTTTAGTTTTTTTTTATAATTTCAATAGCTATTCTTCTGAAATTATTTTAGAAATTTTTTCCAGGTGTTTCGCTAATCTCTCAGGCAATTTCATCGTGATTACTTTTGAAATTCTTTATGATTTAATTCTAATTATATCTTTTGCTTCCGAAAATTGCTGAATTGAAAAATCAGAAATTCTAAACTGGGCTTGCTTGAAGAAAATCCTATGAAATTCATGGAAAACTTCCGACAAATCCCAAAAGAAATTACTGGAAAAATTTCCATCAAAATTACCTTAGAACTTTCGAAGTTGTGGAGTGAACCTGGTGTGATGGTTAGATCACTTGACTATCACGCCGAGGAGCTGGGATCGAATCCCACTCACAAAACAATGTGAGTTCTTCCTTCGGAAGGGAAGTAAAGCGTGGGTCCCGAGATGAACTCTTCGTTTTTGGACGTGTACGAACAACGTACGAAAATCAACGCAGTCAGTCGGACATTGTCCTGTAGATGGGCTAGATCACGCCCGAATCCGGCAATTTTTATCTTTTCTTGATGATTGTAAGAACGATAAGTGTCTTGTCTCATGCCGCATCTCGTGTGTGATGCTGAAGGAACTTGCAAAGAAATGGCCATACTGTGGTCTAGCGAACACGAAGTCGTGGGTTCGAATCCCACCCATCTCTCAATTTGTCAATTAGCTATAATCTGTGGTTTCTAATTAATTATAAGTTTTTCCCGTACTTCCCTAAAGGATTTCACTAGAAATTTTTCTAGTAATACCTCCTAGAATTTCTCTGGAAATTCCAACTATTCCCGAAATTCGTTTAGGGAATCCTCTAGAGATTTATATTGGAATTTCTTCAGCTGGAATTCCTTGAAGAAGACCAAGAGGAATTCCAGGAGTAATATCATGATTAATTTCTAGAGCAATCCTTTATTAACTCTAGAGGATCTCCTGGATGAGTCTTAAGAAAAATCCCTGGAAGAATCAAATGCATTTCTGAAAGTATCCAAGGAAAATTGCCTAGAAGAATCCCACCAAGAATACCAGAAGAAATCCCTAGAGGGATTCCTGCACGTATCACAATAATAATTTCTGGAGGAGACCTAGGAGGCATTGCTGACACATTAGAGGCAGCAGGAATCGCTTATGGAACCCCAGGAGGAGTTCCTAGATGAAAGTCAAGAGGAATTCCTGGAGGAATCCAATGATAAATATTTAGAGAAATCCCAGGAAAAAATCCTTTGAGATTTCCAGGAAGAAACACTGAAAGCAATGCTCCTATTAAGATTGCCTTGAATGAATAATCCCAGCAAGTTTTTGGAGAAATTCTTAGAAGAATCCCCAGAAGAACTCCGTGAGGTATTTCAGTAAGACTTTCAGGAGGAGGCCTAGGAGGAATTGCTGGAAGAACCACAGCAGGAATATCTTGAGAAATTCAGCTAAAATTCCTGGAGGAAGAGCATGAGGAGCTTATGAAAGAATCCTTGGTTAAAAATTCCTGGAGGAATCACCGGAGAGCTGCTGAAGAAATCACAGGAAAAATCTCAAAAGGTATTATTTGCAGCATTCTGGGATGTATCATTGTAGAAATCTCAGCATAAATCCTAGGAGAAATTGCTGGAGGAAACTACACAGAAAATGACTGGGAGAATTCAAAGAAAAATCCTTGGAATACCTAGAGAAGTCCCTGCAAGAAAAGTATTTTGAAAGAATTTATAACGAAGGCCCTGATTGAATCGCAGAAGGAATTTCTGAAGGAATCTCAGGAAGATTTTCCGGAAGAATTTTAGCCACAATTTCTGGATGTAGTCTAGTAAGAATTTATGGAGGAATTGCTGGAAGAACCGCAGGAAAACTTGTTTGAGGCATCCTTGAAGGAAGGCCAAAAGGAGTTTATGCAGGAATTTCTGGATGAATCTTTGGATAAAATCTCTGAAGGAATTCCTGGATGAGTGCTTGGAGAAATCCGTGGTAGAAGAATCAAAGAAATTTCTGCAAGAATTCCAGGAAGTTTGCCTGGAAAGATCCCAGCAAAAAAGCTAGGAGAAAGCTCTAGAAGAATCCGTAGCATAATTTCTAAATTTCCACAGTTAGAATTTCTGGAGGAATTCTTAGCTGGAATATCTGGAGGAATTCTTAGAATCAGGAATACCGGGGGTATCCTAAAATTAGTTCCCCTAAAAATGCCTGGAGGATGCCTAGAAATCTCAGGAGGATTTTCCGAAAGTATTGCAGCAAGTAAGTATGCCAGGAAAATTCCCTAGAAGTATTTCTGAAGGAGTTCTAATGATTGCTAATTGATTGCTTGAAGAATTCCAGCTGGAATTCATGGAGAAAGGGCAATAGAAGTTCTTGGAGAAATCTTCTGTGGAATTTCTGGAAGAAACTCTGGACGAAGTCCTGGATAAATCCTTAAAGAAATCTCTGGAAGAATCACCGAAGGGATTTTTAGAAAAATCCAAGGGAGATTTTCCAGAATAATGTCTGGAACTTCCCTAGTAGAATACCTGGAGGTACCATATTGAGAATTTTTGGAGGAGTTCTAAGAGAAATTGCTGGAAGAATCGCAACAGGAGTTGCTTGAGGAATCCTAGCCACAATTCCCGGAGGAATGCCAATATAAGCTCCTAGAGGAATTCCATGAGAAATTTCTGGAAAAATCTCTGAAGGAATTCCTGAAAGAATCACCGGAGAAACTTCTGAAAGGATCCTGTTTCTTTACTTTACCGGGACCGTTGGCGAAAGATTCTTCGGATACTGGTTCATAAACTCGCGACACAGAACTTAACTCAAATCGACCGATTTATTGAAACCACTACTTTGCACAAAAACTACGTATTTATTGCTCGACCGATTTATTTGCACAATTCGAGTGCGACGCGATACTGCGAGTGGTTGTATTCAGACTAAACTGCCTCTCGTATTCTCTGCGATACGATGAGGTCAGTGGTGAATATGACACCGAATGATACCGATCAGTAGCTATCGATCGGACTACCTGTGCTATCTACATCTATCTGCTGATATAGATGGGGCAGTTACTAATGGGAAGAAATGGGACGAACTGATCTGCGTTTGTGGAACATGTGTCTGCGTTGCCAGACGGACCGACCTTCAAGGGTCTAAACATGCCGGCCGCCTTGAAATCACTAGGATTTCAACCTATCTAACTAATTCAAATTTTGGTTGCTACTGTAATTTAGAATTCTAGCTATTTCTACCTACATACTACGGTTTCTGTCACACTCATTTCAAGATTTCATTGCTATACTATCACTGGTTCGGTGTAAACAAAACTTCGGGAAACTGCTAATCTGCGACTGTTACTGCTGTTGTGGTGACTGGTGACCTTGACCGACTTAGGTACAGCTGTACTGGAGACGAACTGCATCCTCTGTTTCGGTGACGGTGGGCTTGCCGACCGGAAATGGTGAAAAATTCCAATCGGATACGGGCGACAACTGGGAAACGGACTTCTGCTGGCCTTGGTCATCTTCGGTTCGCCAGGTGGAGCTGGGTGGGTTCAACGTTCGGGGCTGTGTCCTGGTATCTCCTGACGGGCCTCGGCCGCCGATGGGTGCAGGCCTCCGGGCCTGAACTGGTGCACGATTCTACAAGACATGGAGAGCTTTTTACGAGGAAATGAACAATTTTGAAAGAACTTGCCTGGAGCGGAGGCCCTTGCGTCCGGGCCTCCGCGGGTGCCCCTGGCACCGCGGTGATGCTACGGAGTGGTAGCGATTAGATGGATGGTCGCTTGCTAGTGTTGGACGTCTATGGTGCTGATCCTGGTTTGACGATGGCCTTCAGTGCGAGTGATCAATTCGCTTGATGACCGGTCGGGTAGGACCAACGGAACGAGCGAAGGGCCCTTCGCTCTCGGGATGACATTGGATGACGACCTTGGTGAGGTGATGAGGGAGACCTTGTGAATTGGGAATGCAGACCGTGCACCAAAACCTTGGACAGAACATGTGTGACGACACAGGACAAGCTTCATGCGGAACGGACGAATGACGGTTTGGAAAACGGATGAACTTCTGACGACTTCTAGGTGATGACCGGCCCGTCCCGTTGGCCGGGACGCGGGTGTAGCTATGGGGGATAAACATTCCTTGAGCTTTTTGAATTGAACTATAAAACAATTACTTAACTGGACTGCGGAGGACCGCCATTTGGGGCCCTCCGCGGTGCCGAAGCACCTCGTTGGAAAAGCTATTGCTCTTCTGATGGGGACTCCTGGTCGTTGTCCCGGATAGGCAGGATGCAAATCTTTGAAATTCCCCTTTTGAAGACACCATCCTGGGTACGGACGCTCACCACGCGGACGTTTCCGTCCTGACTCGGGAAAATCTCGGTGACTCTCCCTAGCCGCCACTTCTGAGGTGGCAGGTTGTCCTCTTTGACGAGAACCATGGTTCCGACATGAATGTTGTCCCGCTTTCGAGACCATCTCGTTCTATTGTGCAGATCGGAGAGATACTGCGTCTTCCATTTTCTCCACAGTTGCTGAACGAAGTCTTGGGTACGCTGCCAATGGGAGAGCCGGTTTTCAGGAACCTCTTGCAGGCCCGGCTCTGGAACCGCCGTGAGCGGTCGACCTACCAGGAAATGACCTGGAGTGAGCGCAGAGAAATCGTTCGGATCATTGCTCAGTGGAGTCAATGGCCTAGAGTTAAGGATCGCTGCAACCTGATGAACCACGGTGTGGAACTCGTCGTAGGTCAACACTCGATCTCCGATGGTCTTCCGAAAGTGACCTTTAAAGGATTTTACGGCCGCCTCCCAAAGTCCGCCGAAATTGGGGGTGCGCGGCGGAATGAACCTGAACTCAATTCCATCTTCTAGTGCCGCATTCACCATCGCATGTTGGACTTGTTGGTCGTTCAGCAGCCGACGGAGTGCTTCGAGCTCCTTGTTAGCTCCAACGAAATTGGTCGCGTTGTCACACATGACCAATCGTGGCTTGCCGCGAATGGCAACAAACCGTTTAAACGACGCCAGGAAAGCTTGGGTTGACAGGTCTGCTACAATCTCCAAGTGTACGGCCTTGGTGGCCAGACAAACGAAAATGCACACAAAGGATTTTATCGGTGCACTTTTCCGGCCGGGGTATCGGATGTAGAACGGTCCGCAGAGATCGATTCCGACTTTCAGAAAGACTGATCCAGGTGTGACCCGGACGGAGGGTAGATCGGCCATCAGCTGTTCATGGACCTTGGGCTTGTTCCGGAAGCACGACACGCATCGGTGGACAGTCCAACGTGCGACATCGCGGGCTCGTAGTGGCCAGAACTTCTCCCTGACGGAGCTAATCAAAAGTTGCTGTCCGGCGTGAAAAAGCTTACGGTGGTAATGCTCCATTATCAATTTCGTCAGTGGATGTTGGTGATGGAGAATCAACGGATGTTTTCGGCCTTCCGGGATGGGAGCATGCTGCAACCGGCCGCCGACACGAAGTACGCCTTCCATCAGGCTGGGATTTGCTGCGAGAAGTTTCGATGATGGACTGATTTGTTGGTTCTTGGATAATGCCGCTATTTCTGCCGGGAAGGTTTCCGACTGTGCCAACCACACCAACTGCAATTCCGATTCGTTGAGCTCTTTCGTAGATAGGTTTCCGCTTCGTTTGCAGGATCGATTCCTTGAAACTGCGTTGTGCCGGAATCGACGGATCCAGGCAACGATGCGAACGAGCGCCGAAAATGACGATCGTAGCGAAAAAATGGGATTGGGCGGTTTAATTTGAACGGGAACTGATGTTGAAGGCCTTTCCTCCAAGAGCTCGCTGTCCAACTCCGACTGAACAGTAGCTGACTTTGGCCAAGTAGACTGATCTTGGCGCAACCATAAAGGACCTTCAAACCATAGAGTCTGATACGCTAGCTGGGCTGGTGTCATTCCTCGGGAAACTATATCTGCCGGGTTTTCAGCGCCGGCGACATGGTTCCATATTCCAGACTTGGTGATATGCTGGATTTCTGAAACCCGGTTGGCAACAAAGATTTGCCAACGCGACGGCAGCGAGGATAACCAGCATTTGACTATCATGGAATCTGTCCAGAAGTAAGCCTTGGCGGGAATCTGGACACTCGTGCAGAACTTTTCGTAGAGGTGGCTGAGAAGTAACGCTGATGATAGTTCCAGCCGCGGAATCGACTGCTTTTTCTTCTTGCGAGAGAGGTCTTCCAATGGTGCCACACGAGACTTCGAAGTTATCAGTCGAACGGTGACCGATCCGTCGGTGGTTTCACACCGCAAATACAGGCAAGCACCATATGCTGCCTCTGATGCATCGCAGAAGCCGTGTAGTTCTACGGATGCTAACTTGCTATTGGAGCCTATCCACCTCGGCACAGCAAGAGACTCCAGTGCACTGGCGTTCCAACGAAACTCGTTCCAAAAGGCTTGGCAGGAATCTGGCAACGGGTCGTCCCAATCCGACTTCTCCTTCCAGAGTTGCTGAAGGAAAATCTTAGCTTGAACTGTGACCGGACCGATGAGTCCGAGGGGGTCGAAGATACGAGCGGTATCGGAGAGAACGACACGCTTGGTGATTACTGGTTCTGCGCTCCAGCGTGGAACGGCAAACTTGAAGCTGTCCCTTGAAGGCTCCCAGATGAGTCCAAGGGTTTTGACAACGGATGTAGACGAATCGAGTTCTAGGGTTGTTCGATCGTCTCGAAGCTCTGATGGAATCGTCGACAGTAGTTCGGGATTGTTCGAGCTCCACTTGCGCAGGTTGAAGCCTGCTGAATTCGTCAGGGAAATCAGCTCCGATGCAAGTGTTTTTCCCTCTTCTATACTGTCCGTACCGGTTAGCAAGTCGTCCACATAGAAATCTTTACGGACAACCTTTGCAGCTACCGGGTGTGAAGCTTCTCCTTCTGTGCCTAGTCGTTGGAGACATTTGGTTGCCAGATAGGGCGCTGATGCGGTTCCGTAGGTGACTGTGGTCAATTCGTAGGTCCTGACAGGCTGATCAGGCGAATCCCTCCACAAAATCCGTTGAAGTGGCTGATCGTCTTCCGCAACTTTGACCATGCGGTACATCTTGGCAATGTCCGGCTCGAAGGACCAAAATGTTTCTTTACTTTACCGGGACCGTTGGCGAAAGATTCTTCGGATACTGGTTCATAAACTCGCGACACAGAACTTAACTGAAATCGACCGATTTATTGAAACCACTACTTTGCACAAAAACTACGTATTTATTGCTCGACCGATTTATTTGCACAATTCGAGTGCGACGCGATACTGCGAGTGGTTGTATTCAGACTAGAACACACCATGTGGACAAGAATCGTGCTCCACTTCGACGTGTCCTCGCCAATTTTGTCCAGCATCTGGAGATTGCGGTCGTACTCGCTGATCAAATGGCAGAGGGAGTCGTAGTTCTCTCGCTTTAATGGTTCCACTGCAAATAGGGCATCGATATGGGCCTTGACGATGAGTTTTTTATTCTCATACCGCTTTTGCAGCTGTTCCCAGGCGATGATGTAATTTGCAGCGGTAATCTCAATCATCCCTATCTCCCGAAGTGCTTCACCTTCGAGCGACGACCTGAGATAAGTGAATTTATCGATGTCAGTGAGCTGCTGATTTCGGTGGATCAGGCTCCTGAACATGTCCCGAAACGTCACCCAATCTCGGATTTTACCGCCAAAACTAGGTAGACGAATCTCAGGCAATTTCACCGTGGATAAAGCTGTTGGGCCTTGGATTGACGCCACGGATGGACCAGAAGATGATCCGGAAACTAGGTTTGCTCGCAGACGTTGCAGGGACGACTTCAACTCGCAGTATGTATCCTCAGCCTGCTGAATGATCGCACTGTGTTCTAACTGCCGCTTTTCGATGAGTGCTTCTAACTGATCATGCAAGTCCGCTGGGTCGGCTTTCGACTCCATCAACTCCCGTTCATCAGCTTCCTCGGTGAGCACCTCAATCTTCCTCCGGAGTACATAAAACTTCTGCATCGCTTCCTCCAAGATTTCCATCCTTGTTTCGACCTGCGCTTCATGCTTCTCCGGCTTGAATTTGAGGATGAACTGCCGTATCCCTTCAAAGGTACTCCGAACCTGCCGTTGTTGCGACTTCAATTCCTTCAGTTCACTTGCCATTTTTAAATCCCTCTCGAACCACTTCAAATTGTTCTGGAATAGTTTGAGTTGCACTGTTTGTCCACAAAATTTCGCAAATTATCACCTTCTTTAACCACAGTGCACACACCGGGATCTACTTTAGTTTATTGCACTAGCACTTGAAATCACTCACTCCGCGCTCCGCGACTCTACTCGACGACCCACAAATTGACTGGAGACAGAACGACCAAATTTGACTGCAAGCGAGGGGAACCAACCAGGTGAAACAACGAGCCGAAAAATAGCCAGCAGAACCGAAGACCAACCGTCAATAGCAACTCAGGGAACACAAATTCGCATGCAAATAAAAGATCAAATTGGTACCACCATTTTATTCTAAATCCCACAACTTCTTTCGGTGCGCCCTACATGCATGGCGCCACCACAAATAACATGCAATTTACTTCCCTTGCCACAGCCGATCCAGGGTCCTAGGCGAATTCTCGTTGCCTGTCGAATCGCTCCTACGCATTCGCCGTGTGGACGTCCGTCGTCGTCGTCGTCGTACACTGCCGCCGTCAATTAACTGCTATTGCACAGCAGTGCGCCGCGACCGATGATAATCAGCAACCGTTGAAACGTTGATGTATAGCAGCATCCACTTTCTTCGCTCAGTTGAGCCACTTCACGATGGCGGATTTTCGTTCAACGCCAGAGGCACTTATTGTTCACTAGCCGTGTCACTGACCGGCGGGACCACAGTTCGCGGGTCCTTTGCACTAAGTCCACTGCTATCAATCGTCCAACGGTCATCCGGCTCGAAGGACCAAAATGTTTCTTTACTTTACCGGGACCGTTGGCGAAAGATTCTTCGGATACTGGTTCATAAACTCGCGACACAGAACTTAACTCAAATCGACCGATTTATTGAAACCACTACTTTGCACAAAAACTACGTATTTATTGCTCGACCGATTTATTTGCACAATTCGAGTGCGACGCGATACTGCGAGTGGTTGTATTCAGACTAAACTGCCTCTCGTATTCTCTGCGATACGATGAGGTCAGTGGTGAATATGACACCGAATGATACCGATCAGTAGCTATCGATCGGACTACCTGTGCTATCTACATCTATCTGCTGATATAGATGGGGCAGTTACTAATGGGAAGAAATGGGACGAACTGATCTGCGTTTGTGGAACATGTGTCTGCGTTGCCAGACGGACCGACCTTCAAGGGTCTAAACAGATCCCAAGAAGATTGTCTTGAATAATCCCGCCAGGAGTTCCTGAAGGAATCCCAATAGAATTTTTTAGATGAATCCCTAGAAGAATTCCAAGAATTTCCTAAGAAATCCTAGGAGAAAATGCTGGACCAATCTCTGCAGAAATTGTAGAAATCAATATGTAATTGAGTTAATAAAAATTAATATTTTAATTTTAAATATTTATCAGTTTACCGGATGAACATGAATATTTTTGTTTCAAACGAACGAAATTTGTCTCCGTGGATCATGCACGGAAAAACAAATGAAAACAAAAATTCCAGTACTCACTGATAAACATTTGACGAATTACCCTAAGCATTTCTTGGCACTTTGTTAGGTAAATCCGGAAAAATAAATGTTTTAGAACACCAACACACCTGCCTTGTTTTCATTACGGGGCCACCAGTTTTACTTTTAAATAACACTGAAGCAATGAGGAAACTGCTTAGGAATTGCCAGGGCTTAAACCCAGGACCCTATGGATAAGATTAAGAAACTGTAGCGACTAGGTCATCATGCATGTTTTTTTCAATAAAATACCATTAAAAAAAAAATAGGTAAATTTCCACCATAACTGCACTATTTAGCAGACAGCTATGTAATGGCCGCCTTTTTTCTGCACGAATTTTCTAGAGTCAAACGTATTGGTGTAAAAATGTTACACATGGCATGTTACAAAAAATATTGAGTTTTCGGATCGATTTGTTTGGCAGCTCTCTAGATTCATGCTCGAGAAAATGCGAGCAAAATTATTGTTTGAAAAAGTCCCAGTGAACCGCTATCTTGAATAAAAAATTTGCGCATATGTTCCAGATCTGATTTTATATTAGGGTTTTCTCGGTGGCATATATTTCGTCTGACATCTACACTAGGCGTCAGCGCAAAAAACGCATATTAATAGTTTGAATATATTCCCTGCAGTCGTAATTCACGAACGTGAGCAACCGGAAGTTCCCGCGCTGACGTCGCAAGCGATCCGCTCCTTCTTAGCTGGAACCAGCGGCGTATCGATATTTGACTACTACATTGTCTACAATCGAGAACATGTGGTTTTCACAGACAACCCCGAACGTAACTATCCTTCTCATAGACGCTAGAATTATCAAATTTAAAAAGTGTTTCCCAATTTCTTATAGTTTGTTCGGCGATGAACCGAGGCGTCAGCGTTATCGTGGATTTCACATGGACCGACAGCAACCGCATCATGACGGCCGCCAACAACTTCAATGTTCCGTACATCCACGCCGATGCGTTTTCGCAAACCTTCCTGAAGGTAATGGAAAACTATCTACGGGCACGTGGGGCCAACGACGTAGTGCACATCTTCGACTCGACCGAGGCAGCCGATTCGGCAATCTACTTCCTGATCACTGAGTCCCAGCTGCGAACGATAATATTCGACCGGCTTAGCGACACGTCCATCGCACGGATTAAGGCCGTCCGGCCTTATCCGTCGTATTTCACGATTACGGCCAAGACGTCTGAAATGAATGCGCTGTTCAGGAAGGCCACGGCACATGGGTTGGTGCTGAAACCGGACAAATGGAACTTGATGTTTTTGGAGCCCAACACGGATGGATTTGAGTATCACGATTTATATCCGACCATGAGTCGACTGATGTTAGATAATAGCACCTGCTGTATGTTGCTGAACCTGGACAGCGATTGCAAGTGTCCTGCGGGTTTCAAGCCGTGGGAAGCTCATTTGGGGAATGTGGTGACGAGTGTGTTGGAGAAAATCCGGTTGGATCAACATCCGTTGCTAAGTCAGGATGATTGCAGCGTGGATGAATCGGCAAATAGATCCAATAATGCCTATGACATAGCAAAGGATCTCCGGATGGACGCCCGCTTCTGGATGCCTGATGGCAGTCGAATGTTGCGATACAATATGAATGTTTCAATTTGGACATCCACCGAAGAAGACAACTCGGATGCCATACAGCTGGGGACGATCGAGAAAGGCGAGGTTATGCCGTTCGACGGACAGAAGATTAAACCGACCAAGCGGTACTTTCGTGTAGGAACTGCCGAGGTTGGTTCGTAGGTTTAGAGACTGTGTTCGAAGTCTAATACCAAATTTCTTTTGCAGTCAATCCCTTGGGCCTACCGGAAACGTGATCCACTTACCAATGAGATAATTCTGAACTACGTCGGTGAGCCGATTTGGGAGGGATACTGCGTAGATTTTCTGCATCAGTTGTCCAAGGTGATGGACTTCGACTACGATCTGGTATCGCCTGAGAAGGGAACTTTCGGTATGAGAGACAAAGCAGGTAACTGGGATGGCTTGATCGGTGATCTGGTGGTTGGTGAGATCGATTTTGCCATGGCTTCAATGAAGATGACCGCTGAGAGAGAAGAGGTGGTGGACTTCGTGGCTCCGTATTTCGAGCAGACCGGTATTCTGATCGTGATGAGAAAACCTGTCCGTGAAACGTCTTTGTTCAAGTTCATGACCGTGTTGCGATTGGAGGTATGGCTGAGCATTCTACTGGCTATCGTGGCAACTGCCGTAATGCTGTGGCTGCTGGATAAGTTTTCGCCGTATAGCGCTAAGAACAACAAGCAAGCTTATCCGTACGAGTGTCGGTAAATTACTAGGATGTATTTCTCATAATAGATAACAGTTCAAAACGACACTTCATTTCAGGGACTTCACGCTCAAGGAGAGCTTCTGGTTTGCATTGACCTCTTTCACTCCGCAAGGAGGAGGAGAAGCACCTAAAGCTCTCTCCGGTCGTACCTTGGTGGCCGCGTACTGGTTGTTCGTCGTATTGATGTTGGCTACCTTCACCGCCAACTTGGCTGCGTTCCTTACCGTTGAACGTATGCAGACTCCGGTTCAATCCCTAGAGCAGCTGTCCCGCCAGAGTCGCATCAAGTACACAGTGGTGAAGGACTCCGACACGCACGACTATTTCAAGAACATGAAAAACGCTGAGGACGTCCTGTACCAAATGTGGCGTAACTTGACGCTTTCTAGCGGTAACGATCAGACTCAATACCGTGTTTGGGACTATCCGATCAAAGAGCAGTACATAAACATTCTAGCTGCCATAGAATCTGCGAATCCAGTTCCTTCGGCTGAAGTTGGATTCCAGCGGGTTAACGACGGTCTAGAGGCCGACTTTGCATTCGTTCATGACTCGGCGGAGATCAAGTACGAAATATCTCGTAACTGTAACCTTACTGAAGTGGGGGAAGTTTTTGCCGAACAGCCGTATGCAATAGCGGTTCAACAAGGAAGCCATCTGCAGGATGAGCTGAGTTATTATATTCTGGAACTGCAGAAGGATCGTTACTTCGAATCACTGACGGCAAAGTTTTGGAACAATTCGGTACGCGGAGTTTGCCCGAATACGGACGACAGCGAGGGAATTACGCTGGAAAGCTTGGGCGGAGTGTTCATTGCGACTCTCGTGGGACTTGCGCTGGCGATGGTCACTTTGGCCGGGGAGGTGCTGTATTATCGCCGTAAGGATCTGAAAGCCAAGCTGGTTCAGGTTGAACCGATGAACGAAGGAAAGAAAAAGGATGGGAAGGATAAGCATTCGCTGACCTTCAAGAATTTGCTGAACACTGCGGACATGAAGAACAATTTGAACAAGGTCGTCGAGAAGAAGATCCCGAAGGAGATTACCATTGGAAATAAGTTTGTGCCGGCATCGGAGAAGCAGCAGAAAATTAGCTATATATCGGTGTTTCCGAAGAATCCTGTTAATTGAAGATTTCAACCACATCAACCACATCTTGAACCACAGCGATGGTTTTTAGTGGTTTTTAAAGTAGTCGTAGCAACACATTTTGGATTAAGTTTTGCACTTCTTATTTAGATCATAGCTGTACTACATGAATAATCAAAATTATCTGCTTATATGTAACCAAATAGCGTCGTCTCTCTTATTAACCCATACCGCCCAGCATTAAAGATTCCTCCCAGGATTTCGTCATTGATTTCTTCCAGGATTCTTTAAAGAATTTCTTCCGGAATTCGATTTCCCCGCGGCAATCCTTCATTGATCCTTCCCGGTTTTTCTTTAGGGATTTCTACCAGGATTCCTTAAAAGCTCTGTCAAGAATTCTTTCATATTATTTTTACTGTCCGGAGTTCCTCACGAATATTTTTATCGATTGCTTCCAGAATTCCTTTAGGGATTGCTCGCAGGGTTCTTTCGGGGATATTCTGCAGCATACTATCAGGGATTCCTCTCGGGATTCATTTATTGATTCATCTAGGGATTCCTTAAAGGATTTCTTCCGCGATTCATTCCAGGGCCGCTTTTCATAGATTAAGAATTCTTCCATAGAATCTTCCCGGGATTCTTTTAGAGATATTTCACGAGATCCCTTCTGAAATTCCTTCAATGATTTCTCCTAGCATTCCTTTCAGCTTTCTTTCAGGTATTCCTTCCGAGATACATACATCCAGGGATTCCTCTTGGATCCTTTCAGGGATTCCTTTAGAAATTTCTCTCGTGATTTCTTCTTTGATTCTTATCGTTTAGGTTATTTCAGTGGCGATTCCCTATCCTCAAACCCACTTGTTTAACAGGTGGAAATACTTTAATTTTCTAAACAAATTAGCTTGTAATGGATTACCCACAGGGAGTGCGTTCAATGCTGATAAGCAGGAGTAAAATAATGTTATTTTGTATGACGAAAAGCATCTAAACTCGAATTTATCGAAATCAAAAGCTTTTACCGAAAAAATATTTGGTAGGCATCAAACCGGTCATCATTGTGCACAACCGCTACCACATTTTTTTTCGAATAATGTGTTCTACTTCGAGAGATACGCCTTTAGATGCTATTCGCCATACAATATTTTTGAGATTTTCTTTTAGCGATTTTTCGCGCATTGAAGCTAGCGCCACATTGGTCGATGCGGAGAGTAGGAAAACAGCCAAAGCATTTAATTCATTGATAGATAATGACGAGATTAGTTGTTTTCACTAATTTTCAGTTTGATTTTGGTTGTAAATTCTTTGCAATTATAAGTTTTTGAGTCATTGAACAGGTAAAAAGTGAGGTTACGAGACGCCACTGGGTTATTTTCTTTAGGAATTTATCCTGGTATTCCTTTGTGATTCCCTGCAAGTTTTATATAATAATTCCTTCAGCGAAACTTTCAGGGATTCCTTCCGGGATTTTTTAAGAAACTTCTTCCGAAATTCCTTCAGGGATTATTTCCGGGATTGCTTCATGTGTTCCTTCCGAGATTTCTCGAGTGACTAGAGGCAGGATTTCTCACGGGAATCCTACATGAATTCATCTTCTTGGATTCCTCCAGAAATTTCTTCTACTATCCCTTCAGAGATTTCTCCAGAGATTTCCTCAAAGGTTCCTCCAAAATTCTTTCAGTGGCTTCTCCCGGAATTCTATCAGGGATTCCTCCAGGATATTTTTTTAGACTCCTTTACTGATTCTTTCAGGAATTACACAAATATTATTTAAGCGATTCCATCTGGGGTTTCTATCGGGACTGTTTCTGAATTCCTTCGGGGTTTTCTCCCGGAATTTCTCTCGGACTTCCTTCATGGATTTCTTTCGGGGATCCTTCGGGAATTCTTCTTAGTAATCCTTCTATAAGGCTTCCTGGGATTTTTTCATTGATTTCCCCGGGTTTCCATCAGGGATTTCTCTCGAGATTATTTCAGGAGCTCTTCCAAGGATTCCCCTGGGCTTGCCCCTGGGATTCTTTCATCAATTTCTATCGGGGTTCCTTCTCGCATTCTTCCAGGTATTTCATCCGAAGTTCATTTAGGGATATTCTCGGGGATTTCTCCAGGATGCTTTTACAGAGATTCTTCCAGGATTCTTTCACGAGCTGGTTTTGGAATTCAGGGGTTTCAGCCGGAATTCTTCCTGAGGAGTCTTTGGAATTTCTTCCGGGAATCGTCCATGAATGCCTTCCGGGATTCCTCCAGAGATTCTTTCCGAGATTCCTTCGAGAATTATTCCCAGAACTATTTGATTCCACTGGGATTCTTTCATCGATTTCTATCGGGATCAGTCCTGCAAAATATCAGTCTCAGTGCCTGTTTTTCAGCCGAAAATGAATGACTGCGGCGATCGTTTTCAGTTCCTCGATGTGAGAACTGACAGAGTCCGAGAGCTCCATTCGTGAGCGACCCAACAAGATCAATTCTCAATCATCCGCACACTACTCATGCTGAAAGGCCATTCGTCTCAAGCGGTGGCTTGTGAGAGTGAGTGCCCTATACGCTACCACGGGTGAAAACACTCAACTACAGAAAATTGAATGGAAATTTAGCCCTGTCAGCTCTCGCATTCAGTACGCTGCGTGAGAGTGTGAGTACCTATTTCATTTCGCTCTCCTGTTGCTGATCGGAAAGCAACATTGACAGGAAAACCAAAACGGAGAAAATGAAAAAAAGCAAAATATCGCTTTCATAAAGGCCTGTCGAAAAATTGCAGCACTGATCGGGATTCCTTCTCGTATTCTTCCGGGTATTTCTTCCGAGGTTCATTTAGGTATATTCTCGGGGATTTCTCCAGGATGCTTTTACAGAGATTCTTCCAGGACTCTTTCATGGACTGGTTTTGGAATTCAGGGGTTTCGGCCGGAATTCTTCCTGAGCAGTCTTTGAAATTTCTTCCGGGAATCGTCCATGAATGCCTTCCGGGATTCCTCCAGAGATTTATTCCGAGATTCCTTCGAGAATTACTCGCATAACTATTTGATGAATTCTTCCCATGATTCCTTCCAATATTCCTCCTAAGATTTCTCCTGAGACTAGGTTTCTACAGATGATTATCCTCGGATTACTCGATGTGAGGGGATGGACTTTCTTCGACAGTGTAACGAGCCTTATATATAGATGCTATAAGAGGCAGAACATAGGGCAGAAGAATGACAAACATTTGTTAAAATATGCAACATGATTCATGGATTTCCTTTTAAGTTAAGAGCCTGGACCGACCGAAAATCGGATTCAGGGGACCTGTCCTTGAACTACGTAGACTCTTAGGAGAGAAGGGGGTTTCTGGTCAAAGTCTACGCTCCATACAAATTTCGAAAATTTTGTTAGAACAGAAGTCTACGAGGGTGGAGGGGTGGATGTGGTTTCGGAGATAACCAAAATTAAGTCTACGTAGTTTATGGACAGCGCCGTAATGTGATCTGGCAGTCGTGTTTCTATTCGTTTCAAGTAGTTATCATTTCTTTCACATGTTTAGAGTTGTCTTGTGTCTATAGTATAGACTCTATAGGGATCAGAATGCTTCTCAGAGTCTTCAATGTGTAAGTATTGGCCATCTTATATTAATATGACACCTGGTCAAAGAACAGAAGGTAAGGGAAATGATAATGCAATCGCTCGTCCACTGCAGATCGTACAACGACGTCTGCGTGGGTTCATCCGGATGTCAAAGTGTTGAGAAATGACTGTGGCAGAGGAACTGTGACCAGTCATTCGGAAGCATAGTCATTAGATCACCAAGCATGCAAAGTGTTTTAAAGTGCTTTCGAAGAAGTAAAAACAAAATAGTCCCTCGGTATCCGTTGAGACTCGTATGTGTGTCTTTATTTCGTGCCTTTTCGCTTTCAGTTCCTTGTTTTTCGCTCGTTCGCTGTTTCTGTGTATGTGTGTTTGTGTGTATGTTTTGGGACACAACAGTGTAGTCACCTTAAATACTATTTATTTGCTGTAATTTTCTTGATTTTCCTTCTGTTTACCGTATTCGTTACGTTTACGTCCATTCCATGACTTGACTTGGC
Source organism: Aedes albopictus (assembly GCF_035046485.1). Lineage (NCBI taxonomy): Eukaryota > Metazoa > Arthropoda > Insecta > Diptera > Culicidae > Aedes > Aedes albopictus. The sequence continues at coordinate 95,594,753 of NC_085136.1, forward strand.
TAGAGGGTACAGTATACGTGTGAACAACACATACATTTTTTGCTATAGGCGTGGGAAGATTGTAGAGGGAGCTGCATACTTTCTCGAGAAAATTCCAGTTCTGTTTTATGAAGCTTGTAATATAAGTGCACCAACGAAAGATATATTATTTGCCATCAACAAAAGAAACTAAGGGAAAACGATTGGCTTTACGCAGGTAATCGAGTGAACAACGTTTATTCCACAATCCACAATTGCTACTCAGTATACATCTAACGAAACGATTCACTTCATGATATTGCATTATGTTCAGCTCTTGGGGGAGTGCAACTTTTCCTTGCATAACGCATGCCCCTTGCGTGACTTGTATGTGTTGTTGAGCTACTACTTCTATAGACATCCATTTCATCTCGTTTGTTAGGAACAGTTTTCATAATTGTTATTCAGTGACTTGCATGTGTGTCGTGCCTAAATTGAACGGAATCCTGTAGGTTGAACGGCACTACGGTCTTGAAAAGCTTTAAGACCCTAGCGCGTGTCACCTTGCTAGTTTTATTAAGTCTCAAAAAGTACACAAAACGTTTGCTTTCCTAGTCCTAGTATATAATAGCCCTTTTAGAACGTCTAAAACCTAATCGCTCGGGAGCTGTGATGGATCTCTTACTAGTGAATAGCGGGTAGAATGTTCGTTTGTTCGTCGTACCTCTCTAAAGGGAACTAATGAGGTATGGAGGTGTCTAACGAAGATTGTGTATGTGTGTGAGTGTATGCATGCTAGTTGTAAAATCATAAATGGAGGCGTGGCGACATCACCGAAACGTTCATAACTTATGGTGTAATAGAAAATCCTATTTTCTGCTAAAATAATCAAACATTTTTATATTTTTCAATACACATCATCTGACTTCAGATAATAACAGAAAAAAATAAACAGGGCACAGGCTAGAACCACATACTTAAAAGTAGCAATAAAACTAAAACATACTTCAGAGCAGTTTGTTCTCCTCTGGTGCCTTTTCTACCACCTTTTAATCTAACTCTCACTTGCGGCGGGGCAAGTGAGTAACCAAAACTTTCTACACAACAGCAAAAAGGCGCACAAAAACAAAACAAATAAAGATGAAACATAGATCAAACACAGTTTATAGTTTGCATTATAGTTCTGCTTCTTGGCATATCCATTCTATAAGAATCCTCACAATTAACGTTTTGATGCTTCCATCCAGAAACTAAACACGTGCAATTAAAAAAAAGATACAGTAACTGCGCAGCTTCATTTCGTTACATTTTTTTACAGCATTTGAATTACAGTTTTTATAATATATAGGGTTCGGTATTTTAGCAGCCGCGAGAACGTCCGTTTAGTCTTAATAAATATATATTACTCTGTTGCTGTTTAGGGTATTTTTTGTTTATTATTTTTCCTGTGGTTGGACTAAGGTTATGCAAGGTTCTTGCTTTGTTTATCCTAAACACTAGCTTTTAACTTCTTTCGACTTACTAGCATTTGTTTTGTTTTGCTTATTATCTGCTTATACATGCGTGTATGTGGTTTTATTGAGTTTTTTTGTCTGTACTTAGGGGACTGAACGGTTGACCCAAAAATTTAGTTTATAACTTCTAGAGTAGTTAAATTTATCATATGCTACGGGTTGAATTGTATTTATAGATATTACCTTTGTTATTACGATGATTTGTTACAAAATACTAGTGCACGGGGGCAGGGGCAACAGGCGGGATGCGAGTAGGAAAGGGGCAGGAGTGTGGGCGAATGGGGTGTGTTTGTATGCGTGCGCGCGCGTTTGTGTGGTTGCAAAGACATCTAGCTTGCATCGCGCGTATTACTATTGATCCGGAGCCGGTTTCAGCTCCTTTATCTGCTTGATTAGGTACGCCTTTTCGTCGTTGAACTGTTCGTCCTCGGATCGGTCCGTGTGGAATTTCGTTAGGAAGTCTACCAGCTTCTCCTGATTCCGCAGCAGGATGTCGAGAATCGGTTTCGGTTTGTTCGGATTCGCTACAAATACCTGAAACGGGAGGTAAGTGAGGATTTACTTAAAATGTTGTGGTCCAACCCTAGTCAATCGTATGATTTACCTTAAACACGTGAAATGCTTCAAACTGAATATTCCGAGATTTTTCTTTCAGCATATTCATCATTAGCTTCAGGTTGTCTGGGTTGGAGATGTATTTCGTCATTACCTGTTTAGAATTATCATGCATTAGCAAACTACAGGTAACTTAACCTAAGCATAACTAGAAGAAAAATATATATTGGATACATTCTATCGTCACCTTCCAAGGATTTGATGCCCTGATGACACGAAGAATGTTAATAGCGTGACGTTGCAACGTTGTAACGTTCTTTTGAAAATTCATTCGACAGTCAGACAGTTCGAAAAATCTGAATTGATGAAGGAGTTCACAAAGAAATTTGGAAAGGAAGTGCGATTATCAAAAGAACTAACGAAATAATTTGAAAATAGAATTTTCGAATAACTTTTCAAAGGAATTGTCAGAAAATAATAAAAAAAAAAACTGCCTGAGAAAGTTCTAAAGAGATCGCCTAAGAAATTGATATATAAATATCAAAAAATCTCATATTGCCAGGGAAATTCCCAAAATAATTTTTCAAATTGTCAGGGAAATTTCCAAAAGAATCCTCTAAGGAATTACTATATGAATTACCGAAAGGATTATAAAAGAATTTCCAAATAAAAGTAAAACAAAAATGCCGAAGGAATCCCCTGAGGAATTGCCAAAAGAATTGCAAAAAAAATTGTCGAAGAAATTGCCATAAGAATATATAAATTGATTACCGAAGAATTGTCAAAAGCAATAACCGAACAAGTTCACAAAAAATCCCTGAAAAATTTTTGAAGGAATGGATCATTGAAGCCAATTTTTCTAGCTGTTACCGCATCATAACAAAGGAGCTACTGTATATGACAGCAGTCGGGATATGTCAAACACACAAGGCTACGGTAGCGCTATCTGTTCATTTCATAGCGGCCGTTATTTTAATGATTCATTGCTAATGAATTTTACAAGAAATGTTCGAAGCAAGTTTCAAAGGAATTGCCAAAAACATTCCCAAAAGAAGCTGCCACAGGAATACCTTTGATTGCATTTATGAAGAATCTAGGAAGTAACTGACTGAACAATTTTCATAGGAATCAATTTATAAGGAACCCTAGAAAGTTCTGGAAGAAGCCCAAAAAGAACTTCTGGAGGACTCCCAAAACGAACTCCTGGAAGACTAAAAGCAATTTCTTAAAAGCAATTTCTGAAAGGACTCATGAAAGATTTCCATAACTCTGGGAGGGCTCCCAGAACGTATTTCTGGAGCATTTTTAGAATAAACTTCCACAGCATTTCCAAAAGCAATATCTGGATTATTTCCAAAACAAATCTTAGGGATTCCCTACAAAAAAAAAGTCCTGGATAATTCCAAGTATAATATCCTGAAGGGTTCCCAAAGGGAACTCCTGGAGATTTTCAGAAGGAACTCAGAAAATCTTGAAGAATGTACAAACTTGAATCGGGAGAGAATCCAGCTGGAACTTTGGAGGAATCCAAGAACAAACTTATTGATGTATCCCAAAATAAACTCCTACATGTATCCCTAAAACAAATTCTGGAGAAATTGCTATACGAAGACCTGAAATATTTGGAAGCCCCTGAAAAAAGGCCTTTTGGAAGAATCCTAAACAGAATTTCTGAGGGAACCTAAGAAGAAATTTTTAGAGGAGTCTCGGAAATTCCCATAGGAGCATTTAAAGAAAACCACGGAGAAACTATTGGAGGAATTCCAAGCGAAACTCAGAAGGAGCCCCTGGAGAAATTTTAAAATGATCTCTTGGGTAAAATTCAGTATGAAATCCAATTTCTGGTGGAAAACCCTAAAGAAATCTCCATAGAAACCCCATGAGAAATTTCAAAAGAAGCATCTCTGTTTAATTCCCATTCCTGAAGAAATCTCAGAAAGAACTCCTGGAGAAATCCCAAGGGTCAGCAACCTTTTCAGGTTCTTCTTCTTCTTTATGGCTCTAGGTCCCCACTGGGACTTGCCCTACCTCGCTTCAACTTATTGTTCTTTGAGCACTTCCACTGTTATTAATTGAAGGGCTTTCTTTGCCTGCCATTGCATGGATTTGTATATTATGAGGCAAGTACAATGATACACTATGATGCCCAGGGAGTCGAGAAAATTTTCCCGACCGGAACGGGAATCGAACCCACCTTCACCGGATTGGCGATCCATAGCCTTATCCACTAGGCTAACTGGGGACCCCTTTCAGGTGTCCAATCAAAAGTTATCTTGGAATTGGAAGTCTTCTTCTTCTTTCTTCTTTATGGCTTTACGTTCCCACTGGAATTTGGCCTATCTCTCTTCAAATTATTTTTCTTTGAGCACTTTCACAGTTAGTGAGCTTTCTGTGATGCTTTTGCATGAATTTGTATATTGCGAAGCAAGTTCTATGCCCAGTGAGTCGAGAATTTTTTTTCGACCGGAATGGGAATCGAGCCCGCCGTCTGGATTGGCGATCCATGGCCTTAATCACCAGGCTAACGGAAGAATTGGAAGTCCAACTCCAGAAATATTATTGAAGAATCTAAGAAGGAATGCTTAGGGGAAACCTAAAAGTAGTTCTGGAAGAATTTCAAGAGAAACTATACAAAATGCTATGGGACTTTCTAAATGTATTCTAGAAGAAACTCTTAAAGGAATCCGTTATAGAATCTCTGGAGGTATCTCAGAAGAAACTAATGAAATAAATACTGGTGGAACTTTTAATTCAAATCCTAAAGCAACTCATGGAGAAGTCCAGAAGAAACTCCTGGTGGGTGTCCCGGAGGAACTTTTGGAGGGATATCAAGAGGAATTTCCGGTGAAAATCCCAGAAGGAACTTCTTAAGGAATGCCAAAAGATGTTCATGTATTGATAGGCAAAGAGAACCCTTCAATCAATAACTATGAATGTGTCAAAAGAGCGCTAATTTGGGCGTGACAGGTCAAGTAATCACTGGAAGAATGACTGTATAAGTCTCGGCAGAAATCTTTAGGGAAATTTCTGTAGGTAAGTCGGCCACACTCTACGCAGGGACGGAAACGAAATCTGTAAACAAGCATTAGTCTGGACATCGCAGCATAGTCTGACCCAGAGGCTCATGGCGGTGAAGCCTCAACAACGATATCAAGCAAGTCGATAGAAATTTGACCTGGCTACAGATCAAGGCGATGGCTGGCAATCGAAGTAAGTAGTAATTCCTGGTGGAAATCCTAAATGAATCTCCAAGAATCCATGGATCCATAGACATGAATCCAGAAATCTCTACAGGCATTCCAGGAGAAATTTTAAAACAAACATCTGTTTGATACGAAGACAGAAGGAGCTTCTTAAGACATCCCAGAAGGAACTCCTGGAGAAATCCCAAAGGTCAGCGATTCTTTCAGGTGTCCAATGAAAAGCTAATCTTGAAAGTCCAATCCCAGAAATATTCTCGAAGGAATCCGAGAAGCAACCCCTGATAGAAACCTAAAAGTAGTTCTGGAACATTTTGAAGAGATTGCATACAATATCCTATTAAATTTTCTAAAGCTATCCTACCTAGAAGGAACTCCTGATTCTGCTATCGAGTTTCTGAAGAAATCTCAGACTTCAACTTCTAATTGAATTTCCAAAGGAACTCCTGAAGAAACCCAAAAAAAAAACACTGTTGGCTGGTCTCAACCAAGAGGAACTTCTGGTGAAAATCCCAGAAGAAACTTTTGAAAGAAAGCCAAAAGATGTTCATGCATTGTCAGGCAAAGAGAAACTTTCAATCATTAACTGCGGAAGTGCCGAAAGCGACCTAATTTGGGAGTGGCAGTGGAAGAATGACTGTAATCTTTAGAGGGTCTTCGGTAGAAAATGTTGGAGGCATCGCTGGACAAATTGAGGTGACTATCCTTGGATATATTCCCGATTCATCCAGGATTGCTGAATGCCCGGACTGATTATTGAAGAAAGCACTGATTATCCTAGAAGAATTTCCGAAAGAAGCCTTGAAGAAATCACTAGAGAAATTCAAACAATAAACTTGAAAGAAATTTTAGAATGAAAATCTGTAGAAAAAAAAAGTAGTGAAACTAATACAGCAATTACCAGAAAGATATCGCAATCGGTTTACCCAAGAACTCTTCCTCTTTGAGTTGCCACCAAGTAAGAAATTCCTTCAAGATTTTCCTAGTGGAAATATTCTTCAGCAAATAATCCAGAAGAGTTTCCAAAGTTCCCAATAACGAGTGCTGTGGAGATTCGTAAACTATTTTTTAGATATTTTTTCTAGAGTTTTCTTTAGCGATTGCTTTAAAACTCATCCATATTTTTTCAAAAATAACCAGACAAAACTCGAATAATTCCAAAAGTTTCGGGAACTCTGGCAGATTACTATAGAATTTCATGTATGGGCGTCAGCTGGATTTCTCTGGGAATGCCTTTAGAAGTGCATTTTTTTTTAATTTCATAAATAATATGTTAGAGACATGCCGGAAAGCTATCGATAATGCATCGAAAAAATTTCAACATATACGTATGTATTTAGTTTCTTGGAGCATACTTGAAGAAATCAAAGAAATAATTCTTCAATTTTAATTCAAAATCCCCTAACAACAATCAATCATTCTACCTTGTTCTCACATCACCAGAACTGCACGCACTACTCCTACTCACCGTGAAGTTGTGTCGATCCAGCAGCAGCTCGCCGAGCAGCTTTAAGCTCTGCCTCCGCGTCACGTAGTTCTCCGAGTTGAGCAGGTGCTGGTAGTGGTCGAACACTTTGTCGTAGTTCTGCTCCAGGAACTCGGCGCACAGGATTTTGTGCCGCGTCAGCAGCTCCTTGAAGGTCGAGAAGGCATCGGACGCGATGTCGAAGGTGGACACTTCCACGTAGCGGAAAAAGTTGAAGAACTCGTCCGAGTGGAGCATGATTTTGGCGAGCGCCTCGTACCGTGCGCACTCCCGCAGCATCGTTCCGCAGTTCAGTGCAATCTCCTGGTGTTCGTAGCTAAAAAGAAAATGAAGGCCATCGGATATCTTGGAAGCCTGATCTTTTTTTTCCAGAGGACACTTACCCCGCCATCAGTGTGAACAGGATTTCTGGCTTTGTGCAGATGTACTCCACGGTTGGTGACCGGGTGCCGATCTGTCGTCTGAGTACATTGTTGAACACCTGTGCGACGTCTTTCTTGCCCTCAAAATCGATACGACTAAGGTTCTGTCAGTCATCAGTGAGTGGAAGTGAACAAAAGTTATCAACAGTTTGGGAAATCAAGGCTTCAATTTCGTTAGGAAGATGTTCGCATGGGACCAAATCTCTTCGAAACTCATTTTATGAATAATTTCGTTTGACATCAATCCTTCTGAAATCGAGCCTCAACACATCATCGGCGCCCACCTACCTGTATCAGTAGCAAGAGTAGATTACTGTTATACAATTCCTGTGCTAACTGGGACACCACAATTTCCGTCTGTGGTTCTGCGTCTGACGTTCCGTATAGCATATTTTTGATAAGAACCTACAATCAGACCGCGCGAGAGTTGCATGAGAAAGAAAAAAAAAGCTTAAATTAATTCAATATTGCTATACACAGCGTCAGATTACGGTGCGATGACGGAGATGACGATGTGATGCGATGATCATGCTAATAGTGTCGATTGTTGAGCGCCGTGGCGCTTCGATTAATTCATTCATTGATGAAGAATGATCGGATGGGTAAGACGCAAGTTTGTTGCTTTGTAAATGGTTGTATACGTGTCGCACGCAGCTTCACCAATTAGCATCATTTATGGATGTTTCAAAGTGTCCTAGATTCATTTAGGTAAGGTCGAAATCTTTTGGCTTGATTGTTCATTGGAACAAATAGACCAAAAGATTTCGAAACCGGAAAGGAAACATACATTTGTTACGTTGATATCTCGATTAAGAGAAAATATTTGAAGTTGATATCTTATTCAGCAAAATGATTCATAGGGTATATGGATCATTCCTTGGCCTAATTTGCAAACTGCCTTGACAATTTTGACCATAACTCATAAATTAATAGCACTAGACATAATATGTTGACCCTATTACGCACTCTAGGCAATGCATGTTTCACCAATTAATTAATTGCAATTGGAAGTAAACTTACGTAAATATTCAAGAATTTACTTAACTAGGGTGACAATGGGTATTTTCGGCAGGTTTGTTCTCTTCGTCATGGGGGGTTTTTGTCAGCCAAATTGCCTGAAAGTTGGCCACATAATTCAGCTTAGTGGGGAAGGATTAGAGACCAAATCTGAGTTCAAAAGATTTCAAAAAACCTCCAAAGACGAAGAGAACAAAACGGCCGAGAATAGGCAATTTCCCCTATGTTGAAAAGATTCAATGTGATGGTATGCAACGTTGGTCTATGGTACAAAAATTGGCCTATTAGTGGATACAACGTTGGCCTATTGCTTTCCATGCACTAGAACCACTTATTATCTCATTTTTTTCAATATTTCTGCTGAAGTATTATCTCTGTTTGTTCACCAATCATACTTTCAAATTACATTTTCGGAGCCAAATTTTCAAAAAAACTATAAATAAATCACTTATACTAAAGTTCTTTCTTTATTAGTAACGAAAACAATGCAACCCGATTATTGTGTTATATTTTTACAGTCACCGCACACAAAATCTATTTTTCTGTTCGTTCTCTCTGGTTCTTACGCAAGCAATGTTTTTGGCGTCACTTTACTGATGGGCCAAGATTTGAGCATGAGCATGAGCATAGATGACCGTACTATTCGTAGTTGCTACTCCGTGATTGACCAGAACAATCGAAGTTGCACAAGGAACCAACAGACGGAGCTTGGGAGTAGCTTACCGTCCTCAATGTGCATCTTCGAGAATTCCAAACTTTATTAGGTCAATAACAGCGCCGGCCACGTCCTTACGGTCATCGAGGAAGGAAAGGAATGTTATTATGACGTGCGTTGCTTACTAAAGACCGAGATCACCTCTGCGTCTCCACGTCTGTCATGGGAAGGACTTTTTGTTAGTGGGGAGGGGAAAGGGCGCATGATATGAGTTCACTTTGGTAAGTGGAGTGATTCATGCAACCCTATTAATATCAAACCACTTATTTTCATTTGGACTAAAACAAAACACATGCCGACATCGAAGATGACGAACCATTCAGATAGTTTCGAAAATAAAGTGATTTGAACCAACGTGGCTTTGGAACTTGGGCCGACACTTGACGTGACGAACATTTCAATGTCTGTTGACTAAAATCGCAAAAAATGTTGATGTTGCATTTATCGTATCATAAATCGCCCCGTACGAAGATGAGCAGTCAAATAGACGACGACGACGACGACGACCGAATGAAAACGCGGCCTGTACACTTTTCAAAGCCAGCGCGCGATGCTTTGCTGCTGCCGAACTAGAACTACCGCACACTACTGACTGCTTGGCGTCCCGTCGTCGGAGCCCCGCAGAGAAAAGATAAAAAATCGCAAAAATCTAGCAAAGCCAGCGCGCGATGCTTTGCTGCTGCCGAACTAGAACTACCGCACACTACTGACTGCTTGGCGTCCCGTCGTCGGAGCCCCGCAGAGAAAAGAGAAAAAATCGCAAAAATCTAGCAAAGCCAGCGCGCGATGCTTTGCTGCTGCCGAACTAGAACTACCGCACACTACTCTTTACTGATGGGCCAAGATTTGGGTACATAGTGAAAAAAATGTCCTCAATATTCGGCCCACATGTAATTTGTAAAATAGTTATTATTCTTTCAAAACAAACATACAAATTCAAACTAGCATCTTTGACCGTCGCATCATATGTTCAGTTATTTAAAAGGCATTTCGAAATATTCCACAATCATGCCATTTATAATCATGTGTATAGACTACCCACTAAGCCGAAGAATCATGGCGTCTACAAAAGCAAAACAAAGTGACATTTTCATTCATTTTTAATGCTCAAAAGTGCTAAAATTGAAACGAAATGTTACAGTTGTTTGGCGCAAAGCTTTTCCGATATCCAGTTCGGCATGTTTGTTTGAGTTTTTGGTTAACGTTAAGATAGGCCGAACGAGGGGACTATGCCAACGAAGCATCCCGATACCCTACGAATGTAATTTTTCAATTTTAATGATCTCTTATTTGAAATTATCTCGCTAGATGGCGCTTCTGTACAAAAATCTTATTTCGCCGATATCTATGTCCAACGAAAAGATATAATTTTAGTGTTTTCTGAAAGGATGTTTGTCTGGCTTAGCGTTGCCGTTATTAATGAAAATTCCCCTACCATGTTGCCGAAAATAGTGTATTTTACTGAAAGGTTATAAAGTCGACGTCTTTGACGAAATCGTGCCAATTCCAGACTAGCAATTGAAAAGGCCGCAATAACATTGCGTAAACAAACACGATTCTGTCGACTTAGGGGTTTCTGGGATCCACCCACGCATCTCACCACCATTAACAGAAAGCTTGATGTTTGCGCTTTCTGTTAGTGGTGGTGAGGTGTGTGAGTGGAGCTCAAAAGGCCTTAAGTCGACAGAAACATGTTTGTTTACAAAATGTTGTTGTGGCCTTTTCAATTGTTGGTCTTGAATTATTGAGAGCAGCTTATTTGAAAAAAAAAAGGCCTGGTTCGAAATCATCTTACTTGTTCCTTTCCAGATTTTCTTCAGGTATATATTTTTCTATATATTCCTTCAGTGATCCACCCAGAGGATTCCCTCAGAATGCCTTTAAGCTGGTTCCAGCCATTGGCATTGCTTCAGGGGTTCTACAGAATTGCCACCAATAATTCCATCGATAATTGCTCCAGGAATTCCCATGCAGATACCTTCAGGAATTCCCATCCTTCCGGAATTTCTGAAGAACTCAAATCGGGATTTTTTTTTAAATATACAGGGAAATTTCAGTGATTTCTTCTAAGGTTCCTCCTAAGTTTTATCTAGGAAAATGTTTGGAATTCCCCAGAATTTTATTCAGGAATTTATCCTGAGATTGGTTTAGGAACTCCAGCAGCGATTCAAACATAAATTCATAGAGGGATTCCTTCAGAAATTCCTCCAGGAACTTGTCCCAATATTCATCCTGGTATTCCTCCATGATTTTGTTATCCCAAAATTCTTCCACGAATTCCTCCTGAAGTTCTTCTCGGGATCCCTCCAAGGACTCGTCCAGAGATTCCTTATGAAATTCCTCCCGATATTCCTCTAGGAATTTATTCCGGGATTCCTCCAGAAATTTCTTCCGGGATTCATCCAGGAATTTCTACCAGTATTTCTCCCGGGATCCCTTCAGAAATTCCTCCCGAGAATCCTCGAAGAATCTCATACAGCCTATTTTTCTTCTTCTTTGTGGCTCGACGTTTGCAATGGAACTTGGCCTGCCTCTCTTCAACTTAGTGTTCTTTGAGCACTTCCATAGTTATTAATTGAAGGGCTTCCTTTGCCTGCCATTGCATGAATTTGTACATTGTGTGGCAAGTACAATGATAGACTATGCCCAGGGAGTCGAGGAAAGTTTCCCGACTGGAACGGGAATCGAACCCGCCGTCTCCGGATTGGCGATCCATAGCCTTAACCACTAGGCTAACTGGAGATCCAAAACAGCCTATTACGATGAAGAATTGCAAAATAGTAGTTTACGCAACAAGGTGCAGAATGAATATTTTTACAGCACGAGTCGTGCATAAATCGTGGATAAATATGACGAGTGCTGTAAAAAACGAGTTCTGCACTGAGTTACGTACAACGTTTTTTGCAATTTCATAAATTTTCGCTTGAGGATAGTATTTAACAAAATTTTACCTCAAACTGCACACTGATGTTCATAGCCATATTAAAGAAAGTCTGATCATAGCATGTTATACTGTGCAGTTGTCACAATTTTTCAAAGCTGCGTCCAGAAAGCATCAAGAAGTTGATCAAAACTGAAGACAGTGCTGTAATGGTTCATTACGCAACGCAAATCAGTGCTGCAATGAACCATTACAGCACTGCCAATTTGGAGTGGGAAAGTAGGCCTTTTCCTGACAGATTTGCGTGCGGTAAAAAAGTCTATTACGATGAGAAACTGCAAAAAAAAAAATGCATTACTGTAGACACCATCTCTATAAATAATAAGCATCCAGATGTACAACAGATATAGTATATACATGTTCATTAGCACCACCTAATGGCAGAGTTCCGAATCGCATGGTCCATCAACTGTGAATTTTTGACCCATCCAACAATTGATTAACCATGACGCTGTATATAGAGCATTAAGTTCGCTTTATAGTGTATTATATGACATGCGATATAAAGTTGTTTTGTTATATACCTACCATTAAAGTAGGTTTAAAGTTGAAAGTGGCGCTACTATTGTTAATTTAACGCAAGCTTTACTGTGGTGATTGCTAAAGCATATAAAATGCTTGTACCATATAGCTAATGCAATCAAATCGTATGGAATGCATACTTAAGGCATCATGTCAAAAAAGAAAAAAAAGTATGTTTTTCATTTTTCTATCTATTTTTATCTTCTCATACCTGATCCGATGCTCTCACCCTGATGTTTTTTCATTGTATTTCGGGAATTGAACCTAGACTGCTGAAACTGGACCACGATGAAACTCGGACGCGCTAACGCTGTGTGCTACGATTACCATGTATTTTGCACCTGAAAAAATGTGCAACATAAGGTAACGTATACTTAGCTCGTGTCTTATTGAGTTGTGTTTTTAGCAGCTCTAAAAAAAATGTGCTGGGGTCTGAATGCCATCAGTTATCTTACTCTCCCAATTTCATCATATTCGAAAACAAGCAATTACAGAACCGATTGATTCCACAAACGAAGATAATGCAAAGATATAAATTCGTCTGTGTTGATTCTGTACTTTTTGTTTTCATACGAGCTCACTTCTACCAAACAATACAATAAATAAGAAACCATACAAACAGCGCTTTAATCCTTTTTTTATGAAATCGGGGTGCTATGTTAAATAAGGAAACCAATACCCCACATAATTTTTGTTCCCTCAGCATCTGATTGTTTTCATGTCCCAACAAAAACCCAAAACACCATAAATAATATAAATTTTCAAACAGCAACATGATAACACATGATAATCTAAGTGCTACGCAGCAATCCATGAAAATGTTGGTTGTTTTTTCCTTTCTTTTGAATGGTTCTGTTTATAAAAATGTTTTCAGTTTTTTTTCGAACTAAGGGGTATTTTTCTGTTTACAATGATGGAAACTTTAGTAAAGGCATATATAAAGTAATAAATGCTTGCATTATTGTATGCCATAAAGCTTTTAACATGGTAATGCAATGAAGCATTAAACAATGGCCCTATAGAACTATACCGAATTGTCAAAATCCCATAATGCTTCAATGCTTTCATAATGTAGATTAAACGCCTCATTACCTGACAGATGTAGAATAAAAGTTATCTGGCATTAGCTAAACTATAATACGATTGAATTAATGTTATGATATAATGCTTGTGGTTACTTGGGTGTTCTCTCGTCGAGTCGCATGGTTCACGAAGGAACACAAAGAGGATACTCCGATATAAACAAGCTGCGGCGATGAGCGGGCATCGCTAAGTGTAACACTTACCGATGATCGCTCATCGTTGGCTTGGGGCAACTGTGAATAATCGTTATTTTCATCAGTATTTAATGCGTTTTCGCTTTAAAAACATGAAATACTATTTAATTTAACTGTATTCATGACGTTGCAGGTTGTGTAGTCACAATAAAAAAAGAATTATGGCAATAAAATATTCTTACCGAATGCATCGCTTTCATTAGCGTCATCGAGCATCTTCTCTCTTGATTGCGTTCTCGTATCGAACCGGGCAAGAGAATGAACAGCATTTCGGAGAGCGTTCCCGAGCATGTTGGTTCATGAAATGTTACATTCGCGAATGTATCACTTGCTGAGCATGGACCATTCAGTGGTTCGCGATAAAAATCCACACACTGTGCAGGAATATATGTTGGTGAACCATTATTTGGCATTCTTTTGAGGGTTAATGAGAACTATGACAGAATTCTTGAAGTATGTACTTTCCAGCGTATCTTTTCAGAAGATTTTCAGGGAGAACATCGAATAAATAAACGCTAAACTTTTGGAATATCTTGTGACGAAAAGTATAGAAGAATTTGTAACGTAATTTCTCATTATATTTTTTCCCTGAGCAATGCTATCGAACAATTCTGGAAAATTCTATAGAATACAATTTCTTAATTAGGCCGATGCAAATGTTATTTTCTTTGATGTCCTCTCATCGGTTACGAGTCATGGACCACCTTGTTCTTCTTGTCGCCCCTTTAATATTTTGAGATTTTTTAAGTAGGAGGGGGGAGGTGTTTGGTTACATAAAATAATTTAAATTGCACCGGCTTTATCAGGGGAAAATTTCTGATAAATTTTCGAATGGATTTATAATCAATTTTTTATAACATGCTGCGAGAAGTGTTCTGGTTTCTTGTTGACAAACCTTCTCTCTAAGTTTACAATGAAATCTGAAATATTTGTGTAAAAATTTAAAGGAAATGTTTGGCAAATCCTAAAAAAATGTCTACAGTAAATTTGGAAAAATGTCTGAATCTAAAAAACAAACATTTCAAAACTTAAACTAAGGCTCCGCGGCAAATTTTTCAAAAATTTTCATTAATATCATCAAGACCTCCAGGTAGCCTTTAAAAGTTTCTCCAAGAATTAATATCTACTCAATTAATTTTGCTGGTAGACATACGCGTAACTACAACGCATTTGGCCCCACAGCTCCAATGTCAAGCACGCTGACTGTAGTGCATAGTAAGCGAGCATGACATTGGAGCTGAGGGGCCAAATGTGCTGTAGTTACGCGCATGCTGGTAGGTCCATGAACTTCCTAAATAAAAATCCTTCAATATTTGCTAAATTTTCTAGAATATTGTCAATTAATTACTGCAGTATGTTGCCTAGAAATTCGAAACTTCCGTTTGAGTATTTAAATTTCAAATTTATTAAAAAATAAAAGATTTTTCCATTGTTCCATTTTTCACAATAATAATATGAAAATTAACCAATAAACAATTAAATAAAGAAATTGATGAATGAATAAAATACAGCAATAGTGGAGCGTAATAAGCATATCCATGAAACTAGAAGCTCAAATTTGGTGAGCTGAAGTTACAATCACTAGTTTTGACACGTCTCCTTCGAAATTCACAGTAAGGTTTAGTATTTTATTTCACGATGTGTTGTGTAGAACAACTTTATAATAAAAAAAAAGTAAGTCTGAAATTTTGCCCAATGATAGGGAAGTGGAACCATCTCGGCAGGGGTCCTATTTTGGGCACTTTTCTGCTATAACTCAACCAATTCTGAACCAATTGACACAATTTTTGGAACGCGATGAGATACGTATAGTATCTAGCCGTGTACAAAATTTCAAGTCAATTGGTTTGGAATTGACTGAGTTATAGCTAAGAGTGCCCAAAATACCGGCCGCTGCCCAAGTAGTTCACTACCCTACTTTGGGCCATTCCCTTCAATTTGCTGGGTCGGTGGGAAACATCCTTCGGGGAGTCTAGAACAAAAATTTTTTTGAAGGTTTTTCATGCAAAAACTGTTAAAAGCGCATATTGTAAATTATTGCATCTCCTACAAATACTCACAACTTTTTTGTCTTTGAAGATTGTTATGGTTCAATAAATAATTAATGCATAATAATAATTGCAACATAATGACAGTGTGTGTGTTTGCCATACCAATAAGTGATTGGGAGGCAGTGCCCGAAGCTCTCGACAATTAAAAATAACTTCCTCTCCCGTTTGACATACATGTGCACAACAGACAATGTGTTAGATATTCATCTAATCCCATACGAAGGAGGTTTGGATTGTGAAAAGATGATAACCATTAGTGTGGGACACGCTTGTATGGAAAAAATAAATCCTCGCTCCAGTCGACTTTTTAGATCCCATTTAGGTCCCATATGAACTGTACAAAATTTCAGCGCAATCGGTGAAACTATAATTTAGCGCAAGCGGTTCAAAGTTTTCATAGGATTTACTATGGGAAAAGTTACACTTTCAATCAAAAAATCCCAGAGGTCGCCCTTTGCCGCCTTAATTCAAATCGATCAACGTTTCTTATAGAAAAATCATTTGTGAAACTTTCCTTCGAAGACCGCAAAACGATTGGATGCTTGTGGAAAAAGTTATTGATTTATTACCGATTAGTGATCCAACGAACGGCTTTTTGTTTTGTTTTATCAGCAGCACTGCTGCTGCCGTTGTTGCATGGGGTGGCGGGAGGCATCACCACCCCCAGAAACAGCAGCAGCCAAGGCAGCAGCTACAGTGCTGCTAATAAAACAAATCAAAAATCCGTTCGTTGGATCACTAATCGGTAATAAATCAATAACTTTTTCCACAAGCATCCAATCGTTTTGGGGTCTTCGAAGGAAAGTTTCATAAACGATTTTTCTACAAGAAACGTCGATCGATTTGAATTAAGGAGGCAAAGGGCGACCTCTGGGATTTTTTGATTGAAAGTGCAACTTTTCCCATAGTAAATCCTATGAAAACTTTGAACCGCTTGCGCTAAATTATAGTTTCGCCGATTGCGCTGAAATTTTGCACAGTTCATATGGGACCTAAATGGAATCAAAAAAGTCTACTGGAGCGAGAATTTGATGTTTGTCCCATACTAATAACCATGTGCGATTGTGGAATCGAGTTCAGTTCTAGGCCTACTGACGACGGAGATAGTCGAGTGGCTCCGTAGCTTGAAGGAATAGAAGCGCCCGTCTAGCGAATTGGGAGTCGTGAGTTCGAGTCCCACCGGAGTACGTGGATTTCTTTTCATAATTTCAAATCTCAATTTGTTCATCGAGCACATGTTCTGTTGTGCACATGGATGTCCAAAGTTCCTGAAAAAAAGATGGAAGTCATATTTGAATCGACCCTGAATTGTGTGCATTAGATTTTACATATGTCCGTCATGCATTACTGCTCCTTAGAACCAACATAAAACCAAATCAAATCTCTTTAAGGAAAAGGTATTTGGAGTACATTGCTCAAAATTTCTAGAGCACCGTTTTTTTTTAAAGGGTTGAATGGATTTGGATGAAAATGCATCACGCTAATTGTTCAGTGGTTGTCAATAGCGTTCAACGATTCTAAAAAACGGTGCCCTAGAAATTTTGAGCAATGTACTCCAAATACCTTGTCCTTAAGATATTATGATGGTTTTCACAACCTCTCTAATACTTGTTTGATTCGAAACTGTTGTTTGGTTCAGCAATTTCCGTTGCTGAAAAGAGCCGAAGGACAAATATCACCATAAAAATAAAATAAAATAACTTAAGTGGACTGCCTAACCCTAATGACGAAATCCAAAGAAAAATATAGGTCTAATCCGAGGGCTAGAAATCTCGATAATAATTTGATGACGGTATTTTTAGATGGACTACGTATATCGGTAGTCTATAAAATTGCTAATATGTACATTTAAAAAAGCATAACATTTATCTAATAAAATCGTTCTTTAAATAAGACCTAATGTACATTTAAATAAGACCTATGTACATTTAAAAAAGCATAACATTTATTTAATAAAATCGTTCTTTAAATAAGACCTAAAATTTTGGAAACTGACGTAAACTGGCAGACATTTGAACAAGCAAGATTAGTTTGGGGAGATATCCGCCAATTTGTTCGGAAAAGTGCCAGTAAATTAATTAAATCTTTGTTAATATCACCTGAGATTTTTTTCTACATCAACCACGGTTCATCTAGATTTGAAATTTACTTTCAAATGGAAATAAATACTGTATCAAATAGTACATATCAAGTTGAAAGATATTTGTAGTACTTACAATAGTAATTTACGTGTCGATAATTTTCTTCATAAATACCGATGCGTTGTGATTGTTCGTCTTTTTGCACTATCTTGCTAATGTATCATAAATGGGCATTATTTGCGTTATTTTAAACTTATGCAAACAAATAAATCGAAAATATGGTGGGCCTACATAGACCAGGCAGCACTTATACTTGTTCTTGAAATTGTCATAACATCTCAAATGGGACAAAGCCTGTTTCTCAAAATGTTTTTTAGACTACAGTCCCGGTTATCAACGTGCAATTCAGTTTGGTGCATTAGGCAAAAAATAAAAAGTAGTTTTATCATCTAAATTTTACTATCCAGGTTTGAAAAACGGTCAGCTTAATTCTATATAGGCTCATGGAATTGTCGTTTCTGTGTTATTTTAAGTTGAATATAGACGAGAAAACTGCATTTTCAATTTTTGGATATGCAGCAATATGATTTGCTTCATCTGATTGATTGATTTGTCTTTATTAGAGAGACTTTCAGCCCTTGGCTGGTTCGTCTCTTACTTCTTCTGATATTTTTCTTTGTCAATGATCATTTTGCATGTGTATATCGTCTGAAGGCTTGGTGGACCGTCCCCACTGGGACAAAACCTGTTTCTCAGTATTCTATCAGCACTTCCACAGAAATTAATTGGGAGTTTCTTCTGTCATTTATCATTTTGCGGTATACACATTCGTGTGATAGGCCCGACGATACTCTAAGCCCAAGATAGTCAGGGGAATTGTTATTACACGAAAAGTGTCGAATATATGGGCCCTTAGACCAGCACTAACTGGCATGCTTAATTAGAAGACCATTTTGAGGGTCTTTCGGATCGAATACTGATCTGATTGGAAACCTTTTCGGATTGAAAATTGTCCCTGCCACCCAGAGCATTAAGTGACTTTGTGACTACTACCACACAGTATTTGAGTACAGAAATGGTCAGGCATTGGCCTGATGGTAATGTAGAAAATGTAAAAAATAGTTCCGCCTAGGAAGAAGCTAATATTTTAGTTAAAGTAAAAATGCTAAACACATTTTATTAGGGAAGCATGTCTACAGATAACTATCGCAGAACTGGTTATAGAGTAACAGGCTTAAATGCAAGCGCTAGCCAACAACATTTTAATACATTTTTTCTACTAGGGTCAAAGTACCATCAGTAATCTCACGCTCTCAAATTCATCCCATTCGAAAACAAGCGTTTACGGCACCGATTGATTCCGTTCTTTTTGGTTTCATGCGTGCTCACTTCTAACAAGAAATACAAAAAAAACGAACAGCGCTTCAATTCTTTGTTTTTAGTAGGATGAAAATAGGAGCAACTTGTTTAATAAGGAAACCATTACCCTACTTCTGTTTTTTTTTTTTGCAAACAAATACTAGGTCCTTTTAAACCTTTGGTTTAAACTGAGGTTAGTAATTTTGTTGAAGATCGTCCTCTAGGTATTTCGAATGATTCAATTCTATTATTCATCTTTAAAGTCCGTTAGAAACTAATGGAGTAGAATGATTCCACGGTGTTTACGAGCTTTTTTTTCCACAGAAGTACACTTGTCGAACTAGAATTCGAGTGGCAATACTAGAGGATAAATATAGTGACTGAAGGTCGCAGTTTCGTAGTTATTCAGTACTCATTGAGAACACAAAACTGCAACGCTCATTATTTATTCCCCCGTATTGAGTACATCATCCATCATATTGCAGTTAGTCATCGAGTTTTCTTATCAATAATTGTTGTCTTCCTCTGTATATAGATATGTATGTATAATTAGATAACGTTAGTGATGGCATTTGATTTCGCTTCTCCAAGTTATGGATGGGTTGTGCAACGACGAAATCATCATCACATCGAATTTCAGTTATCTCTTTCATACCTATGTATGAATTTGCTATGAGTACTTCCGCTGTTGTACCGAGATAATAAGCTTGATATTTTCTATTGAGCAATTGTTTAAGGACAAACGTCTTGAAATCCCGCTTCAACATTGCATCGAAACTTCAGACGCACGAATCTCAAGAAGCAAGCTTCAAATAACAATGTATTTCATTATTCTGTTCTTGCTCACTTGTAATTAGCTTAAAGTAAAGAGCTCAGGTGCACTGGTTTTGTTTACAAAGAGATTTGTGCCAGAAATAGTGAGTAGAAATAGGTGCCAAAGTCGACCATTTAGGGATTCTAACAAGTCTGTCCTTAATGGACCACGAACTTTTCAAATCATAAACCTAAAATGATCTCCGAGCTAAAAACAAGAGAAAAATAAAAATTGAACGATGCATGACGTTGAGTCTATTACATTCTTAAGTTATAGAGTAATCTAAGGATATCAACAATCACGAACTTGAAAGCTATCTTTACCTATTTATTACCTATTTGTATTATAACAAAAATCAAGGAAATTTCCATTACTAAAAGTTCCTGAGGCGACTGGATATCACACTTGCAGCATGTTCTTGATGAATAGCCACGGCTAGATGGATCCAAAAGGGGCAAATATTGTTGTGAAATTGAGAATTGTATGTCATTCCATTTCGTATGGCAATCAGCTTATTTGAGTTGACATATCGCTGACGTCCAACGCGCCAGACAATACCACCATTTCCATTCAATTTCGAAAAACCACGACGAAAAGGACGACGCCGAAGACGTTGGTGGGATGTTTGATTTCTTGCTGCTGCTGTTGCAGACGGGGGCATCTATTGTGGCACAAGCCACCGCCGTCGAAGGTCAACTTGGCCAAATATCCATTAGAGAATAAAAGAGCCTTCTCTTCATCGGCCCCTGTCTCACTCGTCTTCTTAACCAAAAAAAAACTATTCGTGTCTGCATCATCACGGTGCCAAAAATACTGACTGCAAATGCTGTTTGACAACGCTATTATCGTCGCGAAACGGCTGCTAGTTCTTTCTTCCATTCCATCATAATTGTCACAAGAATTGTAAAACGGGGTAACTTTGATAATGCGAATATGTTTGATAGTTGGACGCAATGTATTCAAATGTTTTTTAGAGGATTTTTCATTCAGTACTTCACAAAGTCATATTTATACGTGAAATCTCGTGGGAAAATCCATATTTTGATAGGGAAATGTAATATTGATACAGAATGCGGAACCATTTGAACAAGGAGTCCTATTTAAGGAATTTACGCTTATAACTCAGTAATTTGTTTACCGATTGGCTTGGAATTTTACAGTGGCGATTCCCTAACCTCAAATCTACCTGTTCAACGAACATAAATTCTTGAATTTTGTCATCAAATAAGCTTGTAATTTGTAGAAACTGACGAGAATTGCCATTTCCGTCCATTTTCTATTTGAAGCTGTTCCTGAAATCTTTGCAAATTTAAGTTTTAGAGTAGTTGAACAGGTAAAAAGTGAGGTTACGAGACGCCACTGGAATTTTATATACAGTTCGATACTGTATGCATCTCATGAGTGAAAATTATCCAAAATCGAACTTTTTAAATGGTTCCGAACCCTGCTTTCCATGCATTCTTTAACCCTCTTAACCCTCTTTTGGTATTTGAGTCATTTTTGACCCAAACCGTACACTGCGACAGTGAGCTGCTCCCAACGGGATGCAAAAGAAAGGTTATGATGTTAGGCTAAGTGCACCGCGATGACGTGGTGCACGTTCAGCGAGCCTGTCTGGGTCAGGGTCATATTGTCCAAAACATCTTACTAGAGTTAATTGTGTTTGTGTTCCAGAGACTTCAATCTAAAATTAAAGATATTATTATGCTGTTTAGGACACTATCAAAGTTAATCCGAAATAGAAATATTAGCTTTCTCTCACTTTTATGAGTCACCCAAAAATCTACACTAACATCCCAAAAACGGCTGAAAAACTATCAAAGTTACTCTATTTTATGATATTTATGTATGGACAGCAGGACCATATATGTTACCTATGATCGCTATAAATGTTCGAAGCAGCAAACCAATCCTTTTCATAATACAGACGATGGTCAACAAAAATAATTCAAACTTTTATTGATTTAGAATACTCTATCTTAAGCGTTCTCATGTTGAATAGGAATCATAACATTTTGGTTTTTTACCTCTTATTACCAATTGAGTAATCGCCCATACTGCCCAAGTATTGACTTCTGCTCAGTCAGTGATCAGGTTGACTGGAATAATCTTCAACGACGGAAACCATCGAAAATGGCGGTTTCCAAGTACTTTCTTTGAATGTGCAATGCACCGTGTCGGCAACTTAAAAGTATATATGCATATGGTTTCGGTGGTGAAGGTAAACCGTGCAAAAAAGAGCATACCTGCGACGTTGCTGCAAACAGAGGACAAATGGAAATTGTGAATCACAGCAGCGACAGCACATATTTGAGTGCATGACGTGTATATCTATCAACCTCTTAGAAGGAAGTATATAACATGCAGTACCAAGCAAGTTGACAGGTTGTCCTTGTACTATATACAACACAGATTGACCCGAGAGGTGTGAAGGTGGACAACAGGTCGAGCACATTTGGCTTATTCGATTCCGACAAATTTGCATATGACTTACGAATGGGGCACACGTGAAACAGATCGATCGCATCCATTTGGAGGTGTGTCCGTAGATTTTCACAAAAAATATATTTGAGAGTGTAATTTACATTTGTTAAAAAAAACCTTGACGTTCGATTGTCTATGTCTAAATTTAAGTGTAGAATTAGCATTTAAGTTAAAATACACGTTAATATAAACAAAAAAAAAATATGTCTAAATTTATGAATTAACCAAAACCAAAATAAATAATTTAAATAGTGGATTAATAGGGGATGAACGACCCAAGTAAAACGTGCAACTTGTTTATGATAGTGATTTTCTCAACTGCAACTTTATTCCTGTCAGTTGCCCCGTAACGTGGGTAGATCACCTTGGAATGGTGCGTTACGGTGTAGGATCGGTGTCAGGCCATTCGGCCGAAGGCTATTCGGCCGAAGGTCATTAGGCCGAATGGTCATTAGGCCGAATGGTCATTAGGCCGAATGGTCATTAGGCCAAATGGTCATCAGGCCGAATGGTCATTGGGTCTTCTTCTTGCCGTTACGTCCCCACTGTACAATGGTCCACGAACCAGATTTACGAGGAAAGATGCATGCAGCGCCTTCAAATGGTTTTTTAGAAAAATATGGTCTTCTACAAAGTTGTCTCTAAAAATAAGGTCCTCTTTTCAATATACATGAAAATTAGGGTGGTCCATATTTTCAAAGAAATTGGTAATCAAACTTTTTTATTTGCAAGAATAACTGTATACAGGGTGGCAACGTAGAAATGATACACTCGAAAACTGATGCAAAATTTAAACTGGATTTAATTTTTTTGCAAATTTACTTTTAATAACACAACAAAGTATTACACTTACAAAGTATTTAGCTCAATTAGAACCATTCCCCTTTGTTTTGAATTACGGCCCGCAAACGCTTCTCGAAGTTATTACAAGTCGCACGCACCTCTTCGTCCGGCATTTCATCCCAAATTTTTACCAAACGGTTTTTGAAGGTATCGAAAACCAAGTTCTTCGCGTCGTCCAGGTTCTCTAGCATGCATTCCCATGAACAAAAGTCCAGTGGGTTTAGATCGGGAGCAGGGATAGGGTGCGACTCAAAACTCTTTGCGTGCCGCACACTCTGTTACGAGACAGCACAACAAACTAGAAGGAGACGAGTACGCGCAATCGGTTGTGTGTTGCTCGCTTGCTTTGCCGCGCGCTGGAGCTCTCCTGTCTCTCACGCTTTTTCGTATGCACTCTCTCGGTGCTTGTCTCCGTGCTTGGCACTTGGCTTGATACTACGCACGATTGGAAAAATTTCGAATCAAACGACCCATCACTTGTCAACCCTTGACAAGCTTAACAACTTTGCCGAAAACACAAATTCTTCAATTAATTTATTAATTGATTTTTTCTGTTTGGAGACAAGCGCAGTCCCAAGCACCGTGCATTACTCCCTGCGCCGTAGAGCTAGTGCTGCGATTGCCTCTCGCACAATTATGAAAGCTCTCACTCATACGTCTCTTGTCTCTCGGCAAAATGGGAGACGAGCACTTGCGATTGTGTGAAGCACACGCTTTTTTCGCACCGCACGGTGCATGCCGCCAATCCCTGATCGGGAGACGAAACCAGCTATTCCGATGAGCTGATGAAGCACGGTAAATTTTGCTTGCATCACTGTTCAACAACCACTGCTTTATGCGTCGGTACTGAGTCCTGCTGGAACCAAAAGCTTTCTTTTCCAAACAGTTTCTTGGCACTGGGGAATAGGTGATCTTTGATGACGTGTTGTAAAAAGTCCTCTTTGTTGATTTTTATGCCCCTGTCGATGAACAACAATGGTAATTGGCCTTTTGTTGATATGACGCCCCAAACCATCACCGCTGCAGCACTTCGATATCGTTGAACCTCTCGTTTGTCGGCAGGAATTTCGCGAAGACTTGCTTTATACACACGATCATTTTGTTTATTCGGAGACGCTTCCAAAGTAAAAAAAAATCGTCCGAAAAAAAATGTTGTGAGCAGCGTGCATCTTGAGCAGAACGCGAGATCTGGCAACCCTGTCGGAAATATCCTTCTGAGTCAATCCGTGAATCCTTTGTATCTTAAAAGCCCCCCATCTAAGATCCCGTTTCCCCAAGCACACTTGTTTTCAATGCAACAGCATGAATGGCAACGTATGGCTCCGAAACTAGTGTATCACTTTCACACGTTGCCACCCTGTACATTCTTCGGGAAAGTTGTAGATCTATCAATTCTGAGCAAGTTTGCCGAAGACACTATTTATGTAGCTTTAAAATTGACCGATCTAGAGGTATTTTTCTGAATAAGCTTAGGGTGGTTCAAGAAAACCAGGTTTTCTGGCGTTAACTTTTTCAGTTTCGATTTTTCATCAAAGTCGCCCAAGAAACACTTGTAGAGCATTTGAAGATGATCGTTATCTCTTTTGGTTCAAAAGTTATAGGCATTTTTCTTAAAAAATCATAGTTTTTTAAAAAGGTGTTTTGACGGGTTGGGGCAAACATAAAAAATATCTTTTGCCCGCATTCAAAAGAAGAAATGTTGTTATAAAACATATCAAAAAATTAAAGGGGTGTTATTTTTGTAACTCAAGTGAAAAATACTTGAAAAGTGCCAATTCTTCCTAGAAAATCATCAATATCTTTTGAACGGAAGGACGTAGCAACATTCTCAGCACTCAAAAATTTGCGTTTTTTAAAGCTCTAAAACTGGTTCTTAGACAACTTTGATGAGAAATTTGAAACAATTTTTTCGTCAGCACAGAGATAGGTGCTGAAGTGATTTCACATTTGATTTTGCTGGAAGTTCGGCACTGGTGCCGGGAATTGGTGCTGGACTAGGTGCAGTGAACTCGTTCAAAACCAACTTTCCGGTATAAAATCTTTACAACAATCACTGTTAACAACAAGTTCACGCAATTAGGTATATGGTTCAGATGGAAGAAGTAGACAAAAATGGTCTTTTCGTCAAGAATTTAATGCACAATTTTGTTTACCTATGGACATATGGAAAATTCCTGTCCTGTTCTTTGATATATTTAATCTTTTTGGGGCAGTATGTTTCATCATCCATTACAACTCAAGGGAATTTTGTGAGAAGTTGTAAATAAGGAATAGGGATTTTCCAAGCATTTTTGCAAGATAGATTTTCTGCGTGCTTACTCAGATGTCGCTATATTGAATACCGAAAGCGAATTTGAGAACAATGTATTTAATTCACGTTTGTTTATGTAATTTGTCTTGAGCATGGCAAGTTTTGGACTAAGAAACAGGATCAATACTTAGTCCGTATTTTGGTGTGAACGGCTTTTAATAACCGTGAAAGTGCGAATGCGTGACATTTTATATGTTTTCACAATCAACATAAAGTACTGGGCGTTCACGTTCACAAAAGATAGTCGCACTCATTTAAACTCCACAGTTTCCTCAAATCAGGGTAGAAATAAATCATTTTCCTTAAAATTTCGGCTTCCTTGCACCCTTTTTCGCCATAGTGTACCAGTTATGGCTAACCCCATAAGGAATGCATGCAAATAGTGCGAAAAAGAACCGTAGTTAAAAAATGTAATCATAACTGGTACAGGGTTCCTATCATTGGCACACGCTGTAATCAATACTAAAAATAGTTTTGGCTCCGTTTCTATATTTTTCCTGTAAAGAATGGAAACTAAGCTGTCTTTTAACTTATTGATGATATTCGTTGGTCTTCTCGTTATTTTTATATAAATAGCTTTCCTTAGGTAGTGCCATAATTGGTACACCCACCCTACTTAAAAGCTAATAGAAATTTGTAATATGTAGGATCGTCCAAACTGCCACGGAGCTGAGTCGTAATAAACTGTAATATCACAATGCATTTCTCGCGCTTAGTATCATATACGGGAGTATCTGTAATGGCCGATTTGTCTACATCGATTCATTCTTCGGAATGTTCTGGAAAATACGATCAGTTTTTGGAAGATCTCTTGATGTAGTCCGATAGTGGGACTCCATAGTCAGAGCGAAACAAAAAGTTGTATCCCCTTTCCAGCACGCGAAACTGTTATATCTTTTATAAAAGGCGTCGAACTGTCGTTTATGTTGGTAAACAAAAACATTTGATCCAACCTGTATTCTAGTTTTGGCAAAGAATACAGGAACGAAGATTGGCATCTAAGACATGCACAAAACTAGCTGCTGGAAATCTACTTATTCATTTTGTCATAAATTAATTGAAATCTGCGAAATAACACATCCACGTTTCGTATATCGATCTGCCGTTATATTTAAGGCTAGAAAACGGTTTTTTAATGTGACTTCACAAAATTTCACACAATTTATATCTTATTTTAGATCTCCACGTGCTGCCAGTCTACATCTATGAGGTCTTTGTTTTACTTCACAGCAATGAAAAATGGTACACATGCTGAAAATTGCTATGACAATAATAATATAACTATTTGAGCCAGAGTTCCACTTATGTTATGTGCCGATAGAGTACGACTAGGATGATTTACTGGTCAAGTTATTAGTAGAAGAGTGGTGTTGGTGAAAACAAATCGATACTATACGCTAGATATTATATTTTACAAACTTGACAAAACTACTCTGGAGTTCTGATCGTCCAGTCTACACTTATGACTAGGTAGTTACACAATCAACCATATTTACTAAGCTTCTTGAAAACCTTTAGGCAATGTAATATATGTTTGTGGTGTTCTGGGTCGTCTAAACTGCCTCGTTCTTAACACCAGAACTACCGTGTGCAGCGTAGTCCCATGTTAATAGGAATTCCCATAGAATATGGGACAACTATGCTGCACACGGCAGAGAAGATCTTGTTATTAGCAGTCAAGTTTCATGAGCAAGTAGATCCATGAACTTCTTGCAATCTTAAGAATCTTTCCAGAATACTTTTGAGATAATTCAGGTTACACTACAATACATGGACCATTAACTCAGAACGTTTAAGCGTTCCCCTTTAGCTTTTTTCATATACTGAACATCGTTACATTTATAACCATGTTGTCTGAACTAAAATAAACAAATAAATAGGCAATGTTCAGGAGCCTCTAGGTTCACTATCGAGAACATAAAAAAATCACAAGTTCTAGGAGCGAATAAAAATTCTCTTAAATACATTTTGTTTTTGGGAGAAAAGGTAAACTACATGGCGTTGGAATTGAAAACGCCAAAAGGTTGGTGATTTATATTGCAAGAAGGATAAGTTTTTAAATATATTTGCAAAATAAATATTTCATATCCTGTCAAATTAAACTTTTTTTACATTTATTTCAAATAGAACCTGTTTGAAATAAATAAATGGCTCGCATGCGTGACACACATTTGGGAATTAAGAGTTTCTGTGGTTTTGTAAATATCATAGCTGCCATTGTCTCACTTGGAATATAAACAATAGGTGCACGTGTTATCGGTGAAGGCTGGGTATTTCGCGCAGTAACAGTAATTCTTCATTACACCAACAAAGCTAGCCATGAAAAGGTTTGACAATTCTCAGGTCATTTTGACAGACCACACACATGCACGAAAAAGACGGATTATATATTCTACTTTATCGATCTTGTTGCCGTCCTTTTCATGTTATATCTGTCAAAATGACGTGAGAGTTGTCAGTCATTTGGAGGTTAGGTTCGTTGGTGTAATAAAGAATAGTAACAGTAACTCGTATCCCTGGAGCCTTTGGACGAAAACGATGTCTCTGGAAAACTCACTAAACTGATAAAAGCAACGATAGACTTTGTAGAAAACTGCTTAAGGGTTTCGGGCGATATGTTTGGTTCGTTCGAATCTCACCGGGACTACGACAAGGTGATAGACTCTCATGCCTGCTGTTCAATATCGCTCTCAAACGTGTTATCCAATGCGCCGGGACACGATTTTTACGAAATTATGCCGATTTGCCTGTTTTACGGATGAGATGGATATTATTACTAAAACATTTGGAACGGTGGCAGTACTGTACTCCGGCCGGAAACGTGAAGCAGAGGAACCACAAAAGAAAGGGTAAATCTAGGCAGCAATGGTATGAGAGACGGGGATACCTTCGAGATGGTGGAGAACTTCGCCTACCTTGGATCTTTTATAACGGCAAAGAACAATGTTAGCTGGAAGAATACGATGAGCAGGACATGTTGTGAGAATTGCGGACAACAGCACTGCTAAACTCTCAAATGTTCGCAAGAGATCCGGACAGTACAAGAACACCTGAAGGGCAGCGTGCAAGGTGGGCGGAGAGATCTGACCAGCGTTGGGCGAGACAGAGGTTTGAGATTGACAGTCACGAACCGTGTGTTATGGAGCAAGAGTGTTGATACGAGCTAAAGGCTTCTGCTTCCTGCTGGGATGAAAATGCGCGAAAGATTGGTTTCGTTGGGATGAAAATTCGCGAAAGGCTTGTTATCGCGTGAAAAAAGTGGTCAGTTGATTGTGCGCGGAGACCAGTATCGATACTAATGGGCATGAATGTCACCATTATTGACCTGACTAAAGCTTTACCCATCTGTACATATGTACGTTGAGTTATTTGAATTTCATAATTTGACCACACGGATTGGTATTACCGAAAATTTGCACTTCAAGTGAGTCGTTTTCGAGCATCTACCTCTACGTAGTTACCCGTCGTATCAAATAGAATGCGAACGACGCGTTTGATCGCCTTCCAGGTAGCATTGTTCTTCCTCTACAAGTGGTTGAGGAAGCGTTGCCTGTACGATAGGCAAACAGTTTCAAACAATAAACAAATCGCTTTCGCTCTTCGTACATATGTACAACAGAGATGGTTATATTTGCGGTTTAGGGGAAGATGATATAGATCGATGAGATTAGAATTGAACCTTATGACAACTAAGTTGCCGGGTCATTAATTGGATCGGTAGCTTAGTTGGTAAAGCACTTGTCTAGCGAATAAGGGTCGTGAGTTCAAATCTCACCTGAGCTGTGGATTTTTTCCCAATTTAAACAATAATTTACCCATCTGTACATATGTACGTTGAGTTATTTGAATTTCATAAAGATAGAAGTTTTCGAACTATGCACATTTATAATGATTTGCGGGTTTACAGCTGGTTTGTGGTGCCTCGTAGTAGCCTCTGATTGCATCATGTTCAATGATAAACTCGAATCGAATTTGCAGGTTATTGTTGGAGTATTTATAATTTCTGAAATAATCTATAGATACTAGTGAATTTTATGCTGGAAAATGCGTAGGGTCATGGTGACGTTAGAAATCTTATGCTTCCAAATTCCTCCTACAAATCTAAAAAAAAATTAACATTAATACAAACATAAGAAACAAAGCAACCAACGCTTCAGTTCTCTGTTTTCACTGAAAACGTTTCAGTAGGATGAATATAGGAGCGCCCTGCTGAGCAGTGTAGGTACGGTGTGCCTACTACGATAGCTTCCATTAGATTAATTTGCTTAGCTTCAGTTTATATCTATGTTTGGTACTCCGTTGTTCGAGTTATAAAGGCATGAGCATTGGTGACCGTGCACTTCGTGCTACTCCGCGATTGACCAGAGCTAGCGGAATTGCACAGGGAATTAACAGATGAGGCTAGGGACCAGCACAACATGTACACGTTCCCAGAGCTCTAACTTTATTGGGTCAAAAACGGCGCCGGCCACGTCCATACGGTCAACCGGGGAAAGGAAGGAATGTTAGTTTGACAACCGTTGCTACTAGAGCTTGTATTGTATATACTACTGTACCCTCCACAGTTGTCACGGGAAGGAATTTTTATTAGTAGGGAGGCATAGATAAGGCTTCACTTTGGTAAGCGATGTGATCCATGCAACTGTGATCATGAACAAAACACATGCACAAGCAATTGCGTCACCTCAAAATTTAGAAGAATGGTGAGACCCAGATGATTTAGCATAGAAATTAGAGGATGCCTTATGTAACGATCTTGTGCTACCTCGCAATTAGGAGGACTAGTGTACAATTATTGAATGTTACTTGCTTTTATTGCCATGAAATCGAGATATTGAACCACGTTAGAGGTGATGGCTGGACTAACACCGTTAGTAGGGTGGCCCACACTTAAATTTCGAAAAATACCAAGTCTTACCTCCTAAATCAGTTGTTTTGGACTCCCAGAAGCTAAGTTCAAATTTTGAGCAAAATCGGTTGAGCCTAAGGAGGCGCTCAAAACGCTTGAAGTTTGTATGGGAAAACTTGGCCAAATGTATGCAGAAATTTTAAGTTTTCTAATTTTGCCGCTAGGTGGCGCTGTAAGCGTTCAATATTCAAACCCTTTGGTATTATTGTAGGTGACTATATGCCAGAGAACTTTGTCGAAGACCGCGAAGTGATCCGACGGCTGTGAAAAAAGTTGTACCCTAGGCAAAGTGAGGCAAAGTATTGAGATTTCATTATTGATATTATTCCTTTACTTTACATGTATTGGAAAAACAACAATAAAGTTTATCCTCACTTTACCTAGGGTATAACTTTTTTCACAGACTTTGGATCACTTCGCGGTCTTCGACAAAGTTGTTTGGCATATAGTCACCTACAATAATACCAAAGGGTTTG
Organism: Aedes albopictus; assembly: GCF_035046485.1. Lineage (NCBI taxonomy): Eukaryota > Metazoa > Arthropoda > Insecta > Diptera > Culicidae > Aedes > Aedes albopictus. Next base: position 95,625,688 of record NC_085136.1, read on the forward strand.
ATTATTGAACGCTTACAGTGCCACCTAGCGGCAAAATTCGAAAACCTAAAATTTCTGCATACATTTGGCCTAGTTTTCCCATACAAACTTCAAGCGTTTTGAGCGCCCGCTTAATTGATTTTGCTCAAATTTTGAACTTAGCTTCTGGGAGTCCAGAACAACTGATTTAGGAGGTAAGACTTGACATTTTTCGAAATTTTTGTTTTTCATATAAGTGTGGGCCACCTTAGTCTGAAGGCTTCAGACTCAGTTAAACTCAGTAAGTTTAATTTAAACTTGCTTATTTCTCGATATCATAACAAGAGATACCACCACATAAACTCTTTGTACTTCAGCAAGCGACATCGACTCATCCAGTAGTCGAGTGTAGCGTGGCATTACGGCGTTTACCGTCAGCTTTTGTTCTGACCTGGGCTCGTTTTCGAACAGCTGGTAAACAAACCTTGGAGGCATATTTTACGGTAGCAACCCGCGGTAGTAAAGTAAGCACCTGTTTGTACCAAACCGACGACTATCAGCGAGATGCTGGTGGCATTATTTGCTACGACTACGAGGTATTGGCGCGCAAGGTGAGGTGAGATAGCGGAAAAGCTTCGTTTTCACGTTAGCACTTCTCGATAACTTGTGCGATTTCGCGCGAACAAAACACGTCGCGCAGAACAGATATTCAAATAGAAGACGATAACACAAGTGCAAACAACAAATGGGAACTTTAAATTCGAATTAACAGTCGCGGAGGTGTAGACTCTGTATGAATCGGTTCGTAAACGTAGCTATTCAACAAGAACATGCAGAAGGTGTATGAGTTGGAATCCCGATCGATCCAGGAACTTTTCATAATGGAAATTTATTTGACTGGCTTGGGTACAGTGTAGCATCATGTCTCCCTCAAAATATGTGAACGAAAAATGATCAAATGGCGACAAACATATCTAAAGGACCAATCTGCAAAAGAGAGGCTCTCTTTGTTACGATTCTCTTTAAATTATTACGATGTCACAGTGGACATTTTGACAATTGTTTATGATGTGTAGATCGGAAAAGGATTGTTTAACCCTAAAAGGGATACCTGGGGTCCATTGGACCCCAGGCGCCTTTCAGAGCTCGTCTTTGATGGAACACACTCAGCGAGGTGACAAAACTGAGGCCATGAAGTTATCCCTTTTAGGGTTAATCTACCTTCCGACGCAAGAAATAAATCAAAATACAAGCACGTTATAATCGAAAGAGAGGAGACTTAAAAAGAGCCTCTCATCTGCACTTAGGACCTATAGAAAAGTTTGGCCTGAAATAGGAACCGAAATCTTTCAGCTATTGTCTTTTATTGCTTATCCCAAAAAGACTATAAAACCTACGTTCTATATTGTAATCAACTAGGTACCATGTATCATCATCATTATCCCCATCATCTTCGTAGATACCTACAGCTACAACAAATAGGAGCCATGCACAGAGGTGGTAGCCTGTGCAGACGAAAACGGACACAGCATGTGTACCGTTCCACGCCGATCGGTTGGGGATTTCGTCAGTTTGCGTTCGCTTTCTCCGGTAGCGCGCTCATATTCTTTGCTTCGAGCTAAGGTAAATAAAATGGATTTGATTTCAATGCAATGCTGCTGACCGAAGAATGGGATTGATAGTGATACCAAATGCTACGAAATCGATACGATAGCCATCCATATGGAATTGTGGAGATGCGTCCGCCGCCAGTTTAGTATGGTGTAGCAACGGATGAATCTCCCGTTGGACGCGGGTCGAAAACGTACTGATACCGAGATACGGTTAGGTCATAAATATGAACTTAAATCGAGTGGTAACCGTTAATCAAGATAGTTTGGTATGTCTGTTTCGACCAACTGGCTCTGATACGGGTGTACGGACGGATGCTAGCCATAGCCATGCAGTTGAGTTCAAAATCCAATGATATTGACCAACATTGAGTGGTAGAAAAACTGTACGTCAGTGGTCTTCAACTGGGGGTACATATTTGAACAAACAAGGAAAATTGTCCATTACACGCACAAACACGACAACCGGGAAGCAGCATGCATTTGCGCAACACAGCTCCTCAAAAGATCCTACCTCATACTTCCACGGGTCGAGAGATAGATAACAAAGACCATTATGAGCTAAGGGTTGCTGTTTCGAAATAGAACGTGCAAAAATTGTCCGATTATCGAACAGAAATGTACAACATCAAACGCATCGGAAATCACTGCTCGTCACAAAATGATGCATTCGATCTATGTAGGGTTTTTTGCCCTATTCCCGGCACAACATGTAAACACAATTATTTAGAACCTAAATTCACAACGAAACGACTGTTTTCAACCACTTCTTCCGTCTGAATCAGATACCTTATTGATTGAACTTGTTGTTAACAGTGATTGTTGTGAAGATTTTCTGCCGGAAAGTTGATTTTGAACGAGTTTACTGCACCTAGTCCAGCACCAATTCTCGGCATCAGTGCCGAACTTCCAGCAAAATCAAATGGGAAATCACTTGGGCACCCATCTTAGTGCTGCCGAAGTGCATCCGTCTGCGAGTAATATTTGTTTTGAGCACTTGTGCGGCTTCAGAGTGAAAGTGTAGCTCATTGACTGTGGATTCTGTTGCGAAAAGGTTGCGGGAGACGATTACCTACGGAAGGGCGTTTGGAAAATATGCGGCAAGTGATATTTTGATTTGTATTGCTGTGAGGTGCCGGAAATTGACGCGGGTGCCGAAGTAGTTCGAAACCCTATGTATAACGTGAATGGCATAAGCATGGTCATGATAATGACTGAGTACTAATTGAGTGAACCGACTTACCAGATTTTTACTGACGTCCTCTTGTGCCTTTTCCGCCTTTTTGTCGCCTCGTTCCAGCGAGTTGACCGCTTCCTTCAGTGCTTTCACGAGCTCCTGCGGACTTTTCTGCGATTTGCCAAAAAGAGGCATTCTGTCGGCTGGTTGTGGCTACTTCTTCTCGGAAATCGCGACACTTTTCCACTCACTTTTCCACTGTGCTGCTGCTCACGATTGATTGCCTATTTTCACTGTTCCGTTTCGTCACTTATGGTGATCACACCTACTAGGTAATCAGGGGAAAGATATTTAGAGGCGAATAGAGAAAACTGATTGATTGCACTTTGCGCCACCACCACCACTGGTCATGAACTCTCTTCGCAATCTTCGATGTTTGACTTCCTTCCTTGCACCGATTTTTTCGGTTTGGTTTTACTTTGCTGCAATTTATTGCCCCTATCTCTTGCGCGTATCTCTTCAATCGAGCGAAACGGAGCAAGTTTCACTTCACGGGCACAAGGTTGCGAGATGTGATGATAAAATTTCCCAAAAGGCACACGCGGCGGTTCGATTAGTGTATACGATAGCGTCGATGACGAAGTTCGAGGAATTCCGATTGCCTAGCACCTGCAGAGTGATTGGGCGGGATTGGTGATTATGAACTTTGGATGATGAACCCGCCTGTGGCTACGGATTAACATCATGAGTGCGGTGACTCACAATCAGAAATACCGTCCAGTATATACAGCTGTAGTATAGCAGTGGTTGACTTAAAGCTTTAAAAGCCCGCACAATTGGTTGATGATCATTCAAGCTTCCTATAGTTCTGTTGGTCATGAATGCTATCAAGGTTCTAAGTTGAAACATAGCAGTTTCAAAATATTTACGAACACACAGCTGCAACAACGATGACGTTTCCTTTGTCATATACTAGAACATGTGTCGTTTATTGCAGTCACGAAAATATCACTAAAGAGTAAAGGGATTCTCGCTTTCAGTCGAAGGAAGGAAGACTGAACTCAACCATACATACCTTCCTTCCTGACATATACACAACCATGCTTTTCTTTCAAAGTACCTACATACGGAGGCAAAAGCAAATGTGCAAAAACTAGAGACTGTCATCATAGATATACATACGTCAACGTGATTCCCTGTGATAGCTACTGTTCCGTCTGTGCTCCTCTCAGTGTTTTTCTTTTAGGGTAAGAAATCAAACTTTGAACTAGTCAAATTGTAATCTTAATTTGAACCATTTCAAAATTCATTAAAACGACGTACTTTTCAGGCAAATATTGTCCCGAAAAAGATGTTAAACAGCTTTCCGTAATATAACTTGATAACATGGACTTTAAAAGCATTGAAAAAAGCGTGTTTGTCATGGAAAACAGGCAATTGAAAAATCACTGTGATTTCACCCATTTCCCCCCAGAGAAAGCACATTTTCGGTGCACTCATACAGCTCATGCATTGTATCACACGCAATATGTGAACACGTCAAATGAAAGCTTATTTATCGTAGAATCGACCAACCAAATAATATTCTGCATTATTTGTCATAAAACTATCAAATTTAAGTGATTCTTACTTGGAGAATGTTATCTTAAGTTGAACCATTTGTAATCTAAATTTGAACTAGTAAACAAGGATGAGCTTCTAGTGTTGGCCTGTAGATTGCGCTAGTGGTTGCTTTGTTTACTCTTGGGGGATGAAAAAATCTAAATTTAGTTTCCAAATTCCTAAAGAATTTCGAACATTCTGAGTTGAGATTCCACTGCCTAATGAAAAATAGGTATGAGAATTAGCAGATTCATGTGATTTTTCATTGTTTAGTATGGAATTGGCTGTTTTGTGAGTTGCTCGAGCTGCTGCCGCCAGTAGTTCAAATTAAGATTAAAATTGGTTCAAATTATGATTACGATGGTTCAAATTAAGATTAAAATCATTGTTGATGAAAAATCAAATATTTCAATGAAATTTGGTGCAAATACAAACTTTTTACCATTTAACAAAAAGCTTATACCCGTTGCTTTCATGCACATACGATTTTGCCGTAGTAAATTATTTCCATGTGGGAGAAAAAATCACTTCAAATTTGCACTGCTTCAGAAAGCCGCAATTTGGTTCAAATTTTGATTACCTACCCTATTGCAAATGCAAAGAAAACAAATATTTATAAATATAATTTCACTGCTGACACCCGTGGTCGCTTATCTCGTTCTACGATAGAATTATACGGTGTGTTGAGGTGTACTATAGACTTTACTCTTCCTCACGGACACCACAATGCAATGAATGATGTGCCTCCATGACGTACACGGCCGTACGTAGCGAGGGATCATATGAATAAATAGAGTTAATAAACCTCGGCGAAGAAGGTCTTCAAACATAAACTCTAATATAAACTAGTGAGTTCTGAAAATCATGTTCAAACTAGTTTATTCATTGAGGTTTTAAAATTAGCTTCCTGAGCTACGTCCTACGATCACAAATGATGTTCTCAAAAATTTGTTAAAATCTGGCGTTCGATTTGAATAGGTCAAATTTGCATAGGAATCACAGTAAACTTACGAGCTATTCAAATCAAACGAAAACATTATTTCTTTTGATGATTGAAGCGATATTTCATATGGCTTCTAGATTTTATGTAGTTTTTAAGGGTGAAAAATGACGTTTCCTCGAAATCATTACCAATCTAGTTGAAAAATTGTCCAGAAATTAGTTTAAACTTTACCATTGAGATGTGAAGGTGACTTATAATTTTATATTTATTTATGTTTTTATGAAAGTTTACTTTGGAGTAGACTCACTAGGAATAGAGGCCGTTCACACCAAAATCCGGACATACAACACATATTCTAGAACAACAACAGCATGATTATACAAATGTGATACTCAACACAACAGCATACATATAGGTTTACATGGATTTGATTCCATAAGCTGCTGAGGGCACTTTCTTATTTACACCTTTCGTGAAGTTTTGCATGGTAAACTTTAACTCGATTTTCTTCTAAGTAGTTATGTCGCTTAGAACGAAATAATTGGATCGATGACACCTGTCCACTGCTTTTTGAGGTCTTCCTTCATCATATTCCAGTTTCCAGTATGTTTCAAATGGTCGCCGCTCGCCGCAGCTGTGGTCTCCAGTTAGCCTAGTGGTTAAGGCTATGGATCGCCAATCCGGAGACCGCGGGTTCGATTCCCGTTCCGGTCGGGAAAAATTTTCTCGACTCCCTGGGCATAGTGTATCATTATACTTGCCTCACAATATACAAATTCATGCAATGGCAGGCAAAGAAAACCCTTCAATTAATAACTGTGGAAGTGCTCAAAGAACACTAAGTTGAAGCGAAGCAGGCCAAGTCGCAGTGGGGACGTCGAGCCATAAAAAAGAAGAAGCTGTGGACGATTTGATGAATAACAATCCTTAATTACATAAGCAACGTTGTTTTGATCGTACCAAGTGATTGCATTTTTTAGGTTGACAGCTGGCCAAATCAGACCAGAACAGGGTCACGTTTTTTTTTTTTGTTCAGAAACCGTAAGCGATGGTTTTGGAGCATTCTTTTGCAAAAATGCATTTATGTTGTTACAATAATCTGAGATTTTAGCTCACACGAACATATTGCTTGCCATATTTAATATTTTTCAGGGAATTTGGTTTTCAATTTTCATTTCATACGCTCAGAAACTTATTTTTAGTTAGTTGCTGTCTAACAATTCTGTCCTGTGAGATATTCGAACTTTTTGAAGCAGCATGTTTCATCATTCATTAAAACTCAAAATGAAAGAAACAGGATCAATAATTTGTTCGGATTTTGGTGTGAACGGCCTTTAGGCAAACATTTGGCTGTAAAGATTACATATGCTTTCATTTTATAAAAGGTATTTCAAATCTTTTACGCTGATATGAAATTGGAGTCTTTTGTTCATACGAATGTAAACCAACTATCAAGCCGTAATTCTGCAGTGATTTGAGCGACATTGACAATGTTGGCACATTTTTGGTTATAATCATCAAACTCTGGGTCATTCACTAAGTTTCCTTGCATAGATGCTAGAATAGAGCTAGATCTTGCATCCTTAGATAGCAGGCATGCCACAATGTTATTCACCAGATATATACCAAGAATTGTCCAAACCGGGAATGGCGCTTACGTGGCTAAACTTGAAAATATGGTACATGAAAAGCTTGTCCGGTCAGACCAGTTCTACAAGAAAGTCACGGGAAACCGTTCTCACTTTGATACTTAAGGTCAATGACATCGGCTATCTTCGAAAAATGCCAATTGATATTCATGATGACATTTACCTTACTGTTTTAAGATAAAGCGGTTTTCCAGTGACTTTCTGGTAGAAATGGTCCGGCCGAACAAGTTTTTCATATACCATATTTTTAGGTTTAACTTCTGAAATGAGCTGTAGGCATTGAGTCAACATTCAACCATCGCGCAAACATAATGACAATGTCACAACATGCATTTGTTGCGACAATCCTGTCCCTACTTAAACAGAATAGGATAAAGATCGTACACCTGGAGTTAACAGATTTTCAAGCCTTGCATTTCTATTTTCAAGGGGTAACTTGAGTCGGTTAACATTACAACGTTTTTGAATATCTGGATTGGAGTTTGGATTTTTGTTAGTAATAATTTATTATTCACGAGTTGAAAAGTACGCAACAAATTTAGCTTCTTTTTTGTCACCAACAGGAATGTACGAGATCATGTTATTTTCTGTTACCAGTTGGGATAAAGAGTAATCGCCTCGCCTTCTGTGTTGCTTGTTTTGTGCCTATTTTGTCCGACAATTTTCTTTTCTGGCATCCACCGATTTGGAACATATTTTTCTTCGAATGAATGTAATCGGTTTGTACCTTTTAATTCCGCCTGTATCCACTAACAAGAAGATTACAAGTGGTAGTCGAAATACGCGGATCTGTCGAAGGATAAGCATAACACAGCATACTTGTTTTCATATCTTTACTGACGAGTGTTTTACTGCCTTGAATCGCATATCAGTCCCATCTTTGCTGGATTTCCTATGCAAATGGGACAAATATGCGATTCACGGCAGTTTAGCCCTGGGCAAGATCATCTCGCAACACAAGGCTTTACTTTCCCTCCGAAGAAAGAACCATCTTGTGAGTTTGTCGGGAGTGGAATTCGATCCCAGGTCTCGGCGTGATAGCAAAGAGTTCCAACCATCACACCAGGTCCACTCCACACTAAAAAAAATCCTTTAAGTTCCTCCAGAAGTTCCTTCCTCAGGGAGCTTCTTCTAAGATTCGTTCAGGGATTTCTCAGGAATTCCTTCAGCGGCTTCCTTTTGAATTGCTCCAAGAACTGCATTAGAGATTCCTTCAAAAATTTCTTCAGGAATTCGTTTCGAGATTCCTCCAGGAATTTCTTTAGTGATTCTTCCAGGAATTTCTTCTGGGACTTCTGCAGGAGGACTCCTGAAGTACCTTCTTTTGAGATTTTTCCTGATGTTTGTTTGTAATGTGTAATTTATTAATAACATCACGACACCCTGTTTACAGGCCATATATCAGGTCTTATATAATGATGTGCATTCGTGCCAGTTTCCTTACGGGATTTCTTCTGTAATTTTTCTAGGAATCTTCAGGATTTCTCCATGAATTTCAGAAATCCTTTAGGGATAATTTCCGAGGTTCTTGCAGGAATTATTTTTGATATTTTTTCAGGTGTTTCTGAGATTCCTCTAAAAGCTCCTTAAGGGATTCCATCAGAAATTCTTTCTGGGATTCCTCAACGAGATGTTCATAGGACTCTTCAATAAGTTCCTTTCAGGAGTTCTCAATCCTCAAGCTTCTGAAATTTCTCTAGGATCTTTTCCTGGGCTTCTTATAGATGTCCGGATAGGAATTCCTACCGGAGTTCCTACTAGAACTCCTTCAGAAGTTCCATCACACTGCCCATAATCGCATAGTTGACGTAAGTGCCACTGTAGTTTTAACCACACTTTTGAAATTTTAATAATGATTAATGAAAAGTTTATGACTTTTTTCACGTTGATATTTAACTAGTGATTAAATCTTGTGCTCTATTGAATGAGGCTAGTCACAATTATGCACATTTCAGTAACAAATTTTGAAAACGACGTATAACCAATGCTACAACATTGATTATACGTCGTTTTCAAAATTTGTTACTGATTTGATAGATACATGTATTAGCTTGTGAGTGCTGACATTGTCAATGGTGGTTACGTCAACTATGCGATTATGGGCAATACAGGATGGCACTCCTGCAAGAATCCCGGACCTTTTGGAGGAATCCCAGGAAAAAAATCTGGGGAAATCTCGGAGCAAATTTTTGGAGGAATTTACTTAAATTCTTAAATTCTCGATCAGCCTAGAGAGCTGTGTAGTGTCGGTAGCGATTGTCCACGAAAGTCCACCAGCAGCAGCCTAACTTTACCAAACACCGTATCTAACAAAATCCACAAACGGAGAAAATCCAAGTGAAAGTTAGCTGTTCCCATAGCAACTCATACATTAAGCATTTCGGAAACGTGAAAAATTTGAAAAAATTCGGGTATTTTTTACAAATCATTCCCAAGGTGAATGATACAAGTAATCCTCAACGAAATTCAGCGCCTCAGTTAAAATTCTTTTTTTTTTTGTTCACATATGTTACATACGGTGTTTGGTAAAGTTAGGCTTGAATTCATGGTGTGATGCGGCTTTATGCTTACCGTGGCTAGAAATGAATGGCTAGCGGATCTAATATTTAAAAACCTAACTGCTAACGGAGCCTATGGAGCACCAGAGCGCACTCCACAATATTTTACCCATACTGCGCTAACCGGAGCAATAGTGCAGTGGCCCTTATATTTCTCCGAGACAATCAGCTGCTCTTCTTTAGTCTCAAACACAAACTAAGGAAAAACTTTAGAGAATACAAAAATGGCTGCCAAAATGGCCGACTTGGACTCATACTCACGTGTTCAAGACACAGTAATCTTAGAAAATCGTAAACAAGTGCGCTCGATTTGGAAAAGCTGCCTCTTTGAAGAGTTGATTCTTGCCTAGTTTGGGTAGTGGCTACGGTTGGGATAGCTCAGATCAATCTTCAGCATGTTCTTTTACGCAACGATCAATATTTGTACTTATGTAAAATGGCACATCCCAAGTGGCCTTGGTCCAAAACATTACTTTCGTACTTTCTATCTAGAAAACCTTGTGAACCCGGTGTTTGCTACTTTCAGTAAAAATAAAATGGCAAATTCGCGTGTCATACCTCGAGCTGTGCAGTAGGGCCCATATAGCCGAGGCGGTAAACGCACGGGTATTCAGCATGACCATGCTGAGGGTGACGGGTTCGATTCCCGGTCGGTCCAGGATCTTTTCGTAAAAGGAAATTTCCTTGACTTCCTTGGGCATAGAGTATCTTCGTGCCTGCCACACGATATACACATGCAAAATGGTCATTGGCAGAGGAAGCTCTCAGTTAAAAACTGTGGAAGTGCTCATAGAACACTAAGCTGAGAAGCAGGCTTTGTCCCAGTGAGGACGTTACGCCAAGAAGAGGAAGAGGAGGAGGACCTCGAGCTGTGTGCTTGTCAACAATGCAATCGTTGCTACACTCGTCTTTGAATTAACCACTAGAGATATGTGTCCTGTCACAACACAATCGATGTATCGATGTATGTGTAGGTCGAAGATAGTTATCGCTTGTCGAACTCATATCAGCAGGAGCTGAATTCAGCAATAGGCTGAATTGGATGATGAGATAGCTCACACTGGAGCATCACATGACTTGATTTGACCTGAGCCAGCTATTCCGATATCGAAGTGTTGGGTTAAGCTTCGGATTGACACCTGGCCTGCACTCAACACAAACAATAGGACAGATTGGTGAAGTACTAGATTTGTAGTAATGAGCTGAATTTTAGTATGGTGAGAAGGTCAGTTCTCCGTTTCTGCAATGAAATGATGCAAAAAGCGTGGGTATTATGATTCCTTGCCTAATTTGATGCTGTTTGAGCAAAACTTTGGATAACTATGTTGTTTATGTTGCAAGAAATGGAGAAAACAACAACACTGTTGCCCAAAGTTTTGCTCAAACAATTGACTGAGTTATAGTGGCAAATAGACGAATATAGAAGCCACCGCTCAAGAGGCGCGATACCCTACATAAACAATAAGACTACATAATAGGACAGATCGGTGAAGTACTAGATTTGTAGTAATGAGCTGAATTTTTGTATGGTGAGAAGATCAATTCTCCGTTTATGCAATGAAATGGTGCAAAAAGCGTGGGTATTATGATTCCTTGCCTAATTTGATGTTGTTTGAGCAAAACTTTGGGCAACAGTGTTGTTATTTTCTCCATTTCTTGCAATATAAATAATATAGTTATCCAAAGTTTTTCTCAAACGGCATCATATTAGACAAGGAATCATAATGCCCACGCTTTTTGCACCATTTCATTGCAGAAACGGAGATGTGACCTTCTCACCATACAAAAATTCAGCTCATTACTACAAATCTAGTACTACACCGAACGTGCCCCATTATTATTTTTCTATGAACAAGTACTTTGCACGTCTATGTCACCATTCTTTAGCAGAATCTCCTCTACAACATTCTCGGTCACTAGAGCAATCGGATCCATAACAAACTTTTAAGGACGATTTCATCGACAATTTCGTCCACATATGCAGCACAACCCATTTTTCCTGGATTCCGACACTATCCCTTCCGGAATCGGACCAAATCCTAGCCCGATACTGTTCGGAACCGTTCAGCTTCTAAAGCGTAGTTTATTTTCCTCTCTTCTCCACTCTTGTTTCCGCCTCTGGCAAGCTCTCTTCTTTGCATGCGGAGCCTCCTCCACCGAGGGCAAACTTCCACCAACAAAAAAAAAAAACTTCACTCTTTCCGCGATTTTCCATCAAGCACTTTCCGAACAATCCGACACCGATCGGGAAGTCCCACCGTTATAAATACCCCCGGAAAGCACTCGGAATTACGTGACAATGAAATTCGTACCACTGGAAAGGACGGGAACACTATTTTTTCCTGCGCGAATAGCCACACAACACGAAGACGACCTTTTCGACGGTGCGACGATTTTCGTTTTAACACTTTTTTGGCCTTTGCTCTGCGCTCCCGTTGCGTTGATTTTCACTATTTTGACAGTTCGCTTTTGTGCTGCAAATTCGTTCTTGCCCGATGAAAGCGAAAAATCCCTCTCAATCAGATGGGAAGGGGAGGGCACTGCACAGTGGTTCTACAAAATTGTATACATTTTTGAGTTGCATAATTCGCCTTGACGGAACTCTTTGAGAGAATTGCTCTGTGCGTGAAAACATTTTTTTTTAACATGGGAAAGGATAGGAGCTGCATTTTCAAATGCTTCTAAAATATTTTAGGGACTTCAGATTGAAAAAAGAGTTAATGTTTTGCAATATACTTTCAATTAGCTACACTATAACTGGTTTTAGACAAAATGTTTTTAAATCACAATGTTATGTCTATAATATAGCTTATCAAAATCTCATTCGATAACATTAAGAACGTTTTGCTTAAAAAAATTTCTATAAAGAATTAGAAGCATTTGAAAATGCAGCTCCTATCCTTTCCCATGTTAAAAAAAATTGTTTTCACGCACAGCGCAATTCTCTCAGAGAGCCTCCGTCAAGGCGAATGAACCAGTTAGGAAAAAATGATCATTATGCTATTATGGATGATGGGGGATCAAAGGCCTATATGCCCTTTTTAAAATTTTGATCCAGAATTCTGGAGCAACATTTGAAAAGGGCATACAAGCATGAAAAGGGTATAAGCACAGACAAACAGACGTATCACTTGGAAAAAATTGCGATAAAAATCATCGTCACGAAAACATAATCGCCCAATGCTAACCAGGCTGTGTTACGCAAATCACTCAGTAGGTGGCAGTAGTGAGCAAACGTCAAACAGGAACAAAAACGATGCGAGCGCCGTGACCGAGCGCTTTGCGAAGTACAAAATATTTGAACTAACCGTTAAAAAGGGTAACGATGACAAGTGAGTAGAGTGAGACGTCTGTTTGTCTGTGATTTTATTATTCTGTTCTTTTTCACTTGTAATAAGCTTAAAATAAGAAGATCAGGTGCGCTGGTTTTGTTTACGAAGAGATTTGTGCCTTCAAAATCGTGAGTAGGTGCCAAAGAAGGCCATTGTGGCGGCCATTTTGGGATTCTAACAAGTCTGTCCTTAATCCCATAGTAAATTAGAAAAATAAAATTTAAAATTGTTGGCCAAATTACCCCGACGAGGGCTGAACAAAAACACCACATAAGACTTCTCTTGTTTAAATACCTTAGATGACTTTCAAATTAGTTTATTTTCCATATACAGTTAACTTTCGTACGTTGCACTAATCCCATACAGATGAAGTTGCGGGGGACTTCTTTATAGTGGTTTCGCAGCGCGGCGTCACGAACACTAATGCAAATCTACTGGTTGAAAATATGCCCATTTGATTTTGCCGGGAACAGCTGATTTTTGTTTACTATTTTCAACCAGTAACTCAGGTAGTGTTCGTGTAATGCAACGTGTACGTACACGCAACACCACTAAAAGCAGAAACCACTATAGGGAACTGTGTGACAAAAACACAGTAGGCAGCCAGAACGACTGTCTGTCTGACACTTATGGATTCGGAAACTACTGAACCGATCGGTGTGAAATTTTGTATGTGGGTATTTTTGGAGCCGTGGAAGGTTCTTAGATTGGTGTGAGATCTCTCCGGTCGAAATTAAAGCTCTACAGCGCATTTTTGAAAAATAGGGACAAAGACCTCTTGGTGGCCCTTCTCAAATGTTGCTCCCAGAATTCAGGTTTCAGTGCACAGTTGCAGAATCCATCTATCACAAACCTGTCACTTTCTATTTTCAGTGTTTCTTTATGTTTTCTCACTTGATAGCTGGTGCTGCCGGTGGCGATGGTGTTTTTCTCCGAACGCGAAGAAAATTGATTAGCGGAGTCAAAAATTCCCAAAAACAGGTCGCAAAAGTTGCAGTTTGTAGTTTAATTTACGCTCCGATTTTTCGTTTTAAAACATTTTCCACTTGCATAGGTGAGTTAACAGGTGAAGGAAAGTGAAATGTGAGCGGTTTCGAAGAATTTGAAGATTTTTCATCCGCGCATTGTTTGTATGTTGGCAGTGTACGTCACTTCGAGTAGAGTACAAAAATAATCAGATTTACGAGCCCATCCGGATTAGTCATCCACTCATTAATGCAACTTGGAATTGTGGCTCGGTTTTAGTGTTTGGTACCGGAAAACAAATGTGCAGTTTACGTAAATAGTTCGAAAAAGTGATAAAAAAGTCGTGATTTTCTGTTTCCCACAGCGTAACTTACATTTGGCCCGAAGGTAAACAACCTCCAGGAGAGGCAAACAATGGCTGCTGGATCAACGCTGCAGAAGGCGATCGATATCGTCACGAAGGCCACCGAGGAAGATCGCAACAAGAACTACGAGGAAGCGTTACGCCTGTACGAGCACGGAGTGGAGTACTTTCTGCATGCCATTAAGTGTGGGTATTTCAGTGGATATTCCGAATCGATGCGCGTCGATGGCCTTGAACGCTGCTGGATGAACTCTGGCTGGCCGTGACCTTTCGATGCTGGCAGGATGTCTAATTCTAGCTACTTCTAATTCTAGACGAGGCACAGGGAGACAAGGCAAAGGATTCGATTCGAGCGAAATGCCTTCAATATTTGGACCGTGCCGAGAAGCTGAAAGCCTACCTAAAGAAGGGCAAAAAGAAGCCTGTCAAGGACGGTGGCAGCAGCAGCTCGAAGGACAGCAAAAGCGGTGGCAAGAACAACGGTGATAGTTCCGATTCCGACTCGGATGATCCGGAGAAGAAGAAGCTGCAGTCCAAGCTGGAGGGTGCCATTGTTGTGGAAAAACCGCACGTCAAGTGGTCGGACGTTGCCGGCTTGGAGGGCGCCAAGGAAGCGCTGAAAGAGGCCGTGATTCTGCCGATTAAGTTCCCACATTTGTTCACCGGGAAACGCATCCCCTGGAAGGGAATTTTGCTGTTTGGGGTAAGTTTAGTATAACTTATTGCTAATTATTTATAATTGATTGAAGGGTTCCTATAGCCACATCTAAGGCCGTGGGTGTTCAGTATGACCATTCTAAGGGCGACGGGTTTGATTCCCAGTCGCTCCACGAACCTTTCGTAATGCAAATTTCCTTGACTTCCTTGGACATAGTATGTTTGTACCTGCCGTACGATATACACATGCAAAATTGTCATTGGCAGAAGAATAAATGTCAGGCTTTTCCCCAGTGGGGACATTACGCCAAAAATTAGTAAACGAAGATTTGATTTAAGATTTACGAATTACAAAAATTAGATGCTCATTTTATCTAGGTATTCGATTTTTCGATTCGATTTTAATAGAGACGTATGTACTACATTTAGAAATAGCTAGCTTACTTATCTTACCGATCAGGCTGGGGTGGCCTCTGCTGTACATAGTAGCCGTCTCCATTCCACTCGGCCCATGGCTGTTTGTCTCCAGTTCCGCACTCTGCGTAGGGTCCGCAGATCGTCCTCCACTGGGTCACCTAGCTCGCTGCGCACCACGTCTTCTTGTAGCGGTCGGATGACTCTCGAGAACCATTTTAGTCGGGTTGCTATCCGACATCCTGATGACGTGACCCGTCCACCGTAGCCTCCCGATTTTCGCGGTGTGGACGATGGTTAGTTCTCGCAGCAGTTGATGCAGCTCGTGGTTCATTCGCCTTCTCCAAGTCCCGTCTTCCAACTACACTCCGTCGTAGATGGTACGCAACACCTTCCGTTCGATAACTACAAGGGCGCGTTGGTCCTCTGCACGTAGGATCCATGTTTCGTGCCCATAGAGGACTACTGATTAGACCAGCGTTTTGTAGATAGTTAACTTCGTGTTACGGCGAACTTTATTCGATCGTATAGTTCTGCGGAGTCCAAAGTAAGCATGATTTCCTGCCACAATACGCCTCTAAATTTCTCTGCAAGTACACGAATTCTTCAACCGTCTCGATTTCATCACCGTCAATTGAAATTCGGGGTGGCGGGCGCGGTGATTCATCCCTGGAGCCCTTTGCCATTATGTGTTTTCGACACATTAATGACTAATCCGATTCGCCTGGCTTCACTCTTTGGTCGGATGAACGTTTCCGCCATCGTATCAAATTTACGAGCTATACTGCCGTGAATCGCATATCAGTCCCATCTTTGTTGGATTTCCTATGCAAATGGGACTGATATGCGATTCAGGGCAGTATAATATCAATATCATCAGTGAAACCAAGCAGCTGAACGGACTTCGTGAAAATCGTCCCACTCGTGTTTATCCCCGCTCTCTTTATTACACCTTCTAACGCAATGTTGAACAGCTAGCACGAAACCCTCTGCGAGATTCGAAGGGACTCGAGAGTGTCCCTGATACTCGAACTACGCACATCACTCGATCCATCGTCGCCTTGATCAATCGTATCAGTTTATCCGGGAATCCGTATTCGTGCATAATCTGCCATAGCTGATCTCGATCGATTGTATCATACGCCGATTTGAAATCGATGAACAAGTGATGTGTGGGCACGTTGTATTCGCGGCATTTCTGCAACACCTGACGGATGGCGAACATCTGGTCCGTTGTAGCGCGTTCACCCATAAATCCAGCCTGATATTGCCCCACGAACTCTCTTGCAATCGGTGATAGACGGCGGCATAAATTTTGAGAGAGTATCTTGTAGGCAGCGCTCAGTAGTGTGATCGCGCGGTAGTTCCCGTAATCCAACTTGTCGCCCTTTTTGTAGATACCTTCCATCCATTCCTACGGTAATACTTCCACCTCCCAAATCTTGGTGATGACCCAGTGTAGTGCTCTCACCAGTGCTTCTCCACCGTGTTTTAGTAACTCGCTTGGTAGTTGATCTGCTCCAGCGGCTTTGTTGTTTTTCAACCGGCTAACCTCCTCCTCAATGTCTTGGTGGTCAGGGGCCGGAAGTCTTTCGTCCTGTGCACATACTCCTAGATCTGTTACCACGCCACCTTCGGTGCATGCAACGTCGCCATTGAGGTGCTCATCCGCCACTTGAGGTGCTGCCGCCACCTCTCGATCACCTCACGCTCGCTCGTTAGAATATTCCCTTGATTATCTCGGCACATGTCGGCTTGTAGCACAAAGCCTCTGCGTGAGCGGTTCAGCTTCTCGTAGAACTTTCGTGTGCCCTTAGCGCGGTACAGCTCTTCCATCGCTTCGCGATCTCGTTCTTCCTGCTGGCGCTTCTTCATCCGGAAGACGGAGTTCTGCCTGTTCCGCGCCTGTTTGTAACGTGCCTCATTCGCTCTTGTACGGTGTTGCAGCATTCTCGCCCATGCTGCATTCTTCTCGTTTTTCAACTGTTCACATTCGCCATCGTACCAGTCGTTTCTTTGATTCGGGGTCGCGAAGCTTAGTGCTGTAGCCGAGGTACTACCTATGGCGGATCGGATGTCCCTCCAGCCATCTTCAAGTGTAGCTGCGCCAAGCTGCTCTTCCGTTGGTAGGGTCACTGCTAACTGCTGCGCGTAGTCTTGAGCCACTTCTACGTTACAAAGTTGCTCGATGTTGAGCCGCGGCGTTCGACTTCTGTCGTGGTGATAACTGTCGAAAGTTTTGAGCGCATGCATACAGCGACTAAGTAGTGATCCGAATCTATATTCGCACTGCGGTATGTGCGGACGTTGGTTATATCCGAGAAGAATTTACCGTTGATTATAACGTGGTCGATTTGATTTTCTGTTTGTTGGTCGGGTGATCTCCAGGTGGCTTTGTGGATATCTTTGCGGGGGAAGAAGGTGCTTCGGACTACCATACCACGGGAAGCTGCAAAGTTTACACATCGCTGGCCGTTATCATTCGATACGGCGTGCAGGCTGTTTCGCCCGATTACCGGTCTGTACATTTCCTCCCTTCCTACCTGCGCGTTCATGTCGCCGACGATGATTTTCACGTCACGCGGCGAGCAACCATCGTATGTTTGATCTAACTGCGCGTAGAACGCTTCTTTCTCGTCATCGGGTCTCCCTTCGTGTGGGCAGTGGACGTTGATGATGCTGTAGTTGAAGAAACGGCCCTTAACTCTTAACATGCATATCCTTGCGTTGTCGCATCTTGCCCAACACTATAAATCCTGTTCCCAGTTCATTGGTGGTAGGGTAAGAAATCAAGCTTTGAACTAGTCAAATTGTAATCTTAATTTGAACCATTTCAAAATTCATTAAAACGAAGTACTTTTCAGGCAAATATTGTCCCGAAAAAGATGTTAAACAGCTTTCCGTAATATAACCTGATAGCATGGACTTTAAAAGCATTGAAAAAAGCGTTTTTGTAATGGAAAACAGGCAATTGAAAAATCACTGTGATTTCATCCATTTCCCCCAACAGAAAGCACATTTTCGGTGCACTCGTACAGCTCATGCATTGTATAACACGCAATATGTGAACACGTCAAATGAAAGCTTATTTATCGTAGAATCGACCAACTGAATAATATTCCGCATTATTTGTCATAAAATTATCAAATTTAAGTGATTCTTACTTGGAGAATGTTATCTTAAGTTGAACCATTTGTAATCTAAATTTGAACTAGTAAATGGGGGTGAGCTTCTAGTGTTGGCCTGTAGATTGCGCTAGTGGTTGCTTTGTTTACTCTTGGGGGATGAAAAAATCCAAATTTAGTTTCCAAATTCCTAGAGAATTTCGAACATTCTGAGTTGGGATTCCACTGCCTAATGAAAAATAGGTATGAGAATTAGCAGATTCATGTGATTTTTCATTGTTTAGCATGAAATTGGCTGTTTTGTGAGTTGCTCGAGCTGCTGCCGCCAGTAGTTCAAAATAAGATTAAAATTGGTTCAAATTATGATTACGATGGTTCAAATTAAGATTAAAATCATTATTGATGAAACATAAAATATTTCAATGAAATTCGGTGCAAATACAAACTTTTTGCCATTTAACAGAAAACTTATACCCGTGGCTTTCATGTACATACGATTTTGCCGTAGTAAATTATTTCCATATGGGAGAAAAAATCACTTAAAATTGGCACTGCTTCAGAAAGCCGCAGTTTGGTTCAAATTTTGATTACCTACCCTACCACAGCTTTGGTAGAAGGTAGCTGCTCGATGCCCGCTTTTCCACTAGACCGATGCAAGTTTTGAAATTTTTGCTCCCCTAGGCTTAAACGATGCCATTTTGGGTTCTGATCATCCTACCAAAATTTGAAATTATTCGGATCAAATTTGACTGAGCACACGCCATTTAAAGTTTGTATGGAAATTACTATGGGAAATGTTATCTTTCATTTGCACAGGCTGTAGTATTTTTCTATGATGTCTTAAGAATTGAACCTATATTGAGTCATATAGCTTACATTGTCATCTATCAAAATGCCAAACAAACATGACACGTAAAACCTATAGAAAAATTGTTATTCAATAAAATTGAATTTTGAATCTTTAGTAATGACGTTTTACTTTCCTTTTTGGGAACACCGCGGGAGGAAAAATTTACCTAGTAGGCAAGGACAAATTGAGTAGTGCAATGTGTCAAAACGAAAACAGAATGAGCTGCACTTGAAGGGGATCCGATGAAGGTGAACTCCTAATAAACATTTTTTTCCTGTGATTTCCTGAAATTGTGATTCCGCGCACCAATGTAGGTGCCTGGCCACTGTAGAGTCGTCCCCGGGAAGCTTTGGTTCCATTCAATCCTTTGGACACGTCCACTCCTCTTTGCTCGAATTCCTCTCCTCCATTAGATTCCCCATATCCGCTCCGCTTCCAATGTGTAACCACTCTGATTATATGTTTCGTGTCCTTTTCGTTTGTTATTGACGTTGCTGTCATCCGCACCGCTACACTCGACCAAATGCCACTCTCATATCTCTTTACATAACTCTACATCCTTCTCCTCGTCCAGAAAATTTCAGGAACTGAAAAAAAATCTTAATTTATGCATCTAGTGGTGACGCTACCTTTCTCGTCAAATATGTACCTACGATCTTTCCATCTACGTTAAGCGAAGTGTCCCTGAAACCTAGTACAGCCTTGTTTTAATTTTATCACACCATCCGCGCATACCTTTATATCTCATAAATACATTTCCTGTTACATTTGAAGCGCAATCTCCTCTTCCTTTCCTTCCTCCATCAGCATACTGCAGACAGTCTGAGATTCGCTGTGTGGTTAAGGCTTTTTTACGGCATCATCAACATCGGCAGCCATGTTGGATATGTGGCTCGAAATTTAAAAGTGATAATTCTCTGCCACCAAAGCGAATATTGCGTCTTGCTTTGCTTTATAGATTACCGTGCAAATGTTCAATCGACTGAAATATTTGTTCACACGTCAAACACCAAAGAAAATAGCAAGTAAACAAACCGATTATTCCATGCACCACCCAAAAAGTGTAACAGACGCTTAAAATTTCTAGCAGCGAAACGAACCAATGTATGCTGAAACTGGTGGGAACATATTGTGGTGTGACAAAAAATTTCTGCAGGGGGTCGAATACGGTGCAAAAAAAGCAATATTCTTATGAAAAAGTATCATCCTATTTGCTCACTCGCGGTAATTGCAATGATACTTTTTCTGATGCGTTGCTGCAGAATTGACCGTTTTTTATCACTTCAAAAACGCGAGGCAAACAATCATTGAACATCAAAAAGTCAATGATTCGTTTGAAAGCTTAGTGATGCATCAAGACACCTTAACTGCAGCTGCAGGAACATCTTTCACGATCAAGGGGCGCCGTAAACTTCCGAGATACAATCCCGGCGACCAGGTGGTGCCACCACATGCAACTCTGTCTCTCGCTTTGCAAGAAGTCATCGGATACATTCAGATCTTCACCTATGTCCAGATACTTGGAAACGAGCTCTCAGAAAATCGACGTAGACGTGGACGATAGCACTTTTCTTGTTCCAGTGCCATGTTGGGATCAATCTTTAGCTCTTTTGATAGCCGAGGATATTGCACGGACCGCTCGAAATATACTGGCAAAAACATAGACTAATTTTAAGACCTCGATGTACCACAGAAAATCATTAAATTGTGTGTATCTAGTCCGGTACCCAACCATATTCATTTCCGTGTATTTGTTTTGTGTAAATTGCCTTTTATGTAAATTATATTTAGCGTATTATATCAATCTGACAGTAAAGGACTACTTATAAATTACGTAATTGGGTAAAGAGGATTGTTCATAATCTGCAAACTCGACTGCGGAAAAATCGCTATCATGACGCCGTTGGTAACACCGAAGAGATGATACACGATGTGGAAATGGGGTTTATCAAAAAATACAATCAATGCACATGTCTACCAACGAAAGCTAATATCCGGAAGGTCACCGTTATCATGCATCATCATCACTATCACCATCATCAGCATCATCATCACCATCATCATCCCTATCATCATCACCATGATTATCATCATCATCATCATCATTATCATCACCATCATCATCATCATCATCATGATTATCATCATCCATCATCATCATCATAATCACCATCATCATTATCATCACCATCATCATCATAATCCTCATCACCATCATCATCATCATCACCATCATCATCATCACCACCATCATCATTATCACCATCACAGCATCATCATCACCATCATCATCCCTATCATCATCATCATCATCATCATCGTCATCACCATCATCCATCATCATCATCATCATCTTCATTATCACCATCATCAGCATCATCATCACCATCATCATCATCATCATCATCCATCATCATTATCATCACCATCATCATCATAATCCTCATCATCATAATCCTCATCATCATCATCATCCATCATCATCATCCATCATTCCAGAATCGGTGAAAAGTACTTGCGGCGGTCCGGAAGTCTGCGCACTTCCGAATTTGCTGCCTCTGTTGGAAAAAACTTTCTCTTAGCAGATCCGCTGGGAAAATCACACTTCCCCCCGACTGAAATCCTCGCATTCGCAATGCTGCGAAACCATCCCGTCACACTATGTTTACAACGCTACGGAGCTATCCGGACTCGTTTTACCCTTGTCTAAGTTGGCGCTTCGGAACACATCCGGACTCGCATCTTTTCTGAAGCTTCGAAACACATACAAGCTCTCTCATTGTTTTCATCATAGCGCTTCGGTTTACACCGGACTCGCTTCTTTTCTAGCGCTTCGGAACACATCCGGACTCGCTTATTGTTTTTTCATGGCGCTTCGGACTCGCTTCTTTTCTATCGCTTCAGAACAAATCTGGACTCGCTCATTGATTTTTCGTGGCGCTTCGGTTTTCACCGGACTCGCATCTTTTCTAGCGCTTCGGAACAAATCCGGACTCGCTCATTTATTTTTCTTATGGCGCTTCGGTTTATACCGGACTCGCATCTTTTCTAGCGCTTCGGAAAAGTCCGGACTCGCTCTTTATGGCACTACGGTTTTAGCCGGACTTGCCTTGGTGCGCTTCGGAATACATCCGGACTCGCAATCGTCACCTCTTACTCGTCTTCCGTTCTCCTTCCTCCTGCTCAGGGAAAAAAAACTAGACCACTGAAAATACATACCGGCTGCGCCAAATTGTAGAGTCGTCCCCGGGAAGCTTTGGTTCCATTCAATCCTTTGGACACGTCCACTCCTCTTTGCTCGAATTCCTCTCCTCCATTAGATTCCCCATATCCGCTCCGCTTCCAATGTGTAACCACTCTGATTATATGTTTCGTGTCCTTTTCGTTTGTTATTGACGTTGCTGTCATCCGCACCGCTACACTCGACCAAATGCCACTCTCATATCTCTTTACATAACTCTACAGCCACATCCTTATTTTCTGTATACCGATCCCCAAAGAGCCCACTATAAAAAAAAATCAGGTCACGATCTTACTACGTTTGATCACCATCACCATGAACTTTAACTTTATCTTGTTATTGGGAGGTAAAGTTCAGTATGGCATTGGAAAAGCATTTTTGGGAATGATTGAGACATTTACTGGTTGAATGAAAATTAATAAACTTTAAGTATCAGTTCGTCTGTGGTTAAGGATCCCTGAACTCTATGGCTTAACTTTATTTAACATTTAACTAATATATTAGACTATAAACTTATTGTTCTGGTCAACCCCAAATCGATTTTAAATTATCTGGATTATAATGTGTAATACCTAATTAATGGTATGACCGCCGTGAACACCCGGATGAAGGATGTTTTGAGTTGCCGAATATTAGCAATAAATTGGCTCGATTCGACCCTATCGTATTGTATTTCTGAGTATCTGAAAGTAGAAGAGTATCCTCTTAGGTAATCCACGACTTTTTGTTTCCAGCCGGTTATTTTTTGCCCAATTTATAATCACACAAATACTTGGTGCTGCTGTAGTCGTTTTTGCTTCACGCCTTTGCATTTCCATGTTGACATTTGGCATTGCAAAATTTTCATGTGGCCTACTAGGCATAATTTTCCTCCCGCAGTGTTCCCAAGAAGTAAAATAAAATATCATTGCTAAAGATTAAAAACTAAATTTTATTGAATAACAATTTTTTTATAGGTTTTACGTATCATGTGTCTTCGGCACTTTGATAGATGGCAATGTAAGCTATTAAAATCAATATCGGTTTGATTATTAAGACATCATAGAAAAATATTACAGCCTGTGCAAAAGAAACACGAGATTTCCCATAGTAATTTCCATACAAACTTTAAATGGCGTGTGCTCAGTCAAATTTCATCCGAATGATTTAAAATTTTGGTAGGATGATCAGCACCCAAATTGTCATCGTTTAAACCTAGGGGAGCAAAAATTTCGAAATTTGCATCGGTCTATTTTCCACACTTTCTGTCCAGTCCAACAAAGTTCCTGCAACGCCACGATGTCGAAGTTGCGGGGATGTAGTTTGTCGTAGATTATCCTGTCACATCCTGCGAAACCTAGTGACTTGCAATTCCATATTCCAAGTTTCCAATCGTAGTCCTTATTTCGTCGCGTGGGTCTTTGCCGATTGTATCGAGTCGTATTTTCTCCTATGTTATTCGCAATGGGGATTTTTACGGGTGGTTTTTTGGGCCTACGCCAACACTCCTGTCTCGCCGGAGGGCCATCGTGCCAGTTCTGTTTAACGTCCCAACCAACACTGGGACGACCACGCTGATGGGGCTAACACCTTGGGTCTAGCTGGGCGTGGTGCAGCGTTTCTTACTCAGCCGCTGGATGCCAGAACAGACGCTGTTTGAGCCGCACCTCCTTGGTGAACAGACACTCGGATCGTACCTCCTCAATCTAGCTGAAGTCAGAAGGACAACAGTGCCCAGGCTGCACTACCAGCTAAGCACACAACTCTTAGCTGGCGGTCTTTGTCATCGCTTGACCCGTGGAAGCATGAGGTAGGAACTTGTGAGGACCAGAGCTATATTGGACGCTCTCCTTATCGACTCACCGTTTTGCAGCCCAGCTTTTGATATATTGTGCTTATTAAATTATCGTTTAAAAATGATAAAATTTCTGAATGCAAACTAGAGTGACTTTGGATATCCCTTTCGGGACGGAGAGCCAAAAACAGAAATTTCCATACAAATTGCTTAAATTTGGCTCTTCAGAACTCTCAGACTTTTTATTATATCAACATTTTTTCTTTGGCATTTGCAAGAACTACTCTTTAACTTTAGATTCCTAGCTTTGTCCACCTAGACAAATCAAAAATTAAAAATTTGCGACAGATACAACTTTTTCATGTTTTACTATTTTTGTTCACTTTTTGTTTAACTTGTTGTGATAAATCTCACACATAACATAAACAAAAGTTTGTTTGCACACATGCAATTATATGTAATGGTTCAATATATAAAACAATTTACATGAGCATGAGATGACCGTACAATTCGTAGTTGCTACTCCGTTACTGACCAGAACTAGAAATCCTCTACATAGAGATAAGCGGAAGTTACATATGTCGATTCGGCAACGCTGTTCATTTTGTTTACATCAGCTGCCAACACTTGATTCAAAGCTAGATGTTCAAACTTTGTGCGTGACTTCGTAGTGGTTCAAGTTGTTTTGTTTACATTTTCTAATTATGGTAGATTTTTTTTTTTTTCAAAATTTTGAAATAAAATAGCGGAGCAATCGATGAAATATCGGCAGAAATGAAGCAAGAAGCAGCAATGAAAGTTTTTTCGAGAAGTGCAGCAACAAAAGTTTCGTCATAAGCTTGAGCTTTTGAAAGCAGAATTAATTAAATTCTATCTTTTTACTAAACTTACATATACCGTCAATTTCTCGATACTAAAAATAAATAATTTTAATTTATTTAGTTCGGATTGCAATACCGTTCAATCGACGCCTTCTTACAAACGATCAGCCTGTTCATTTGGCTCACACTTTGACAGTTCTTTCTGCACGATTGGCTTACAATGGCCGCCTCCGCAGATCTCTATAATGTAGGATTACTAACCAGAACAGTCAACATTGCCCAGGGAACCAAATGGATGGGGCCTGGGTGTAGCTTTCCATCCCCAATGTGCAATTTTGAAGGTGCAATATATAAAACAATTTACAACAGGTAAACCAAAAACTAAAAAGTTGAAAAAAATACGCAAAACTGTTACTGCTCAACAGCACAATTGTGCTGGTTCGTCACGAAAAGGATATAGGGCACTGCATAAAATTCACTCTTACAGAAATTTTGTAAACAACAAGCCCAAGAAACGTCAAAATTCCATACTAAATCAAAACAATGCAGTGCCCTATTATCGGAAGGTTTGTTCTCTTCGTGATTAGGGATTTTTGAAGGCCAAATTGCATGAAACTTGGTCCTATAAGTGGGTTGGGAAAAATTGAGGTTAACTTTGAGTCCAACAGGTTTAAGAAACAAACCATGACGAAGAGAATAAAGCGGCCGAAAATACGTAAGTTCCTCTATTAGAATTTTTAAGAAGAGCAAAACTATTTGAATTTATTTAACTTTTCCCACTCTGATGAGACGATGAATCACAAAATGCAAACCGTACTAAACACAAAAATACACTATCGAAGAATCCCCTTCTTTCCACATGGGCTAATCCTCATAGGAAACTTGAAAAAATTACCAGGAAGAACACAGTTTTAGGAAAAATCTCGGGGAAAATCCTACGAGGAATATTGGAAGGAATCACGAGAGGAATCCTTGAAAGAATTCAGAGATAAATCTCGGGAGAAATCTCAGGGGAATCCCAGGAGGCATCTCTGGATGATCTCGGCAGAAATTGCCGATAGAATCCCGGGAGCATTCCCATAATAATAAAAGAAACCGAGAAATTTAAGAGGAGTTTCTGAGAGAATCTTATAAGAATTCCTGCATGAATCACATACGAAATCTTCCGAGACGAATATATGAAGGCAAGGCATCCCTGAAATAATTTTAAAAGGAATAAATAAAGGAACTACTTTCTACTTTAAGTCATGAACACTCATAGTGGTGTAGAGGGTCGAATTGAACGGCTTTCTGGTCAGTTGTACAAATGAAGGATGTCTCGAAAAAATCGTTCAAAGAATCCCGGGGAATCTCGAAAAAAAAACGAAGGAAATCCTGAAAGAATCCCAGAAAAATCCCTAAAAAATTCCTAATAGGGTTTTGAAGTAATATCTCTTAAAGAATTTCAATGGGTGCTCCTTCGAATATCCTAGAGTAATCTATGGAAAATTCCTGGGAGCATTATATGAAAGAATCCTGGAGCAACCCCTAGAAAAATCCTTTGACTAATCCCAAGAGGAGTTAATGTGGAAATCCTGAGAGAAACTTCAGGGATTTCTCCGTGGAATCCCGGAATAAATCACTGGGGGGAATTCCTAATGATCAGAGGCGTCGCGTCCGCATGTGCAACATGTGCATTACACGTGTAGCTAAAATTGAAATTTCGTGAAAAAATATGTTTGACACCCATATGAATTTAACGGAAAAGTGTGTAACGATTTATTTCAGCTTTCCCCTATCTTTACTATCCCCAACATCGCGCGCAAACCACATGACGAGCGAGAAGCAACTTGCATAAAAGTAACGCGGGAATCGCGATCTTGCACACTCTGAAAGAGGAAACATCTTATTGGAAAGCGGTCCTAGTGCGATAGTTCCCGAGCAACGGCTGTGTGTATAGGTAGGCAAAGCGGCACCCATCTGCTACGCACCGCATGCTTTCGCTTGGCTTCCAAACAGCAACACGGAAACCTCGGTTGGAAACGCTCTGGCGCATATCGTATTCCCGTAGTGGTTTAACAGTATTGGTTGCTGGCTGAGAAAAATTTCAAACACATAGGCAATCAACGTGTGTCATCGCTTTGGTGCACTTGATGCTTCTTCGCATAGCTTTTGCAAACGGGGGTGCGGCGCTCACTGTTTCGTACTGATCTCTCGCGCAAAAACGTTTCGCTCTCCCAGTAGGGTGGTCGAAAGCTACAAATTCAAATAGCGCTACAAGTTATTTTGTCAATGAAGATTCGAGAATAACTTCTGATTCTAAACTCTAATGCTAGAAATACGTATTTGTCAAAATGTACCGTTCTAAGATCGATCGCATATTGCCTAAACAGAAATCTTAAAACCTGTCTTTTAAAAAAATTGGCAGTACGTCTCCCGGGAAAACTAGTACATTTTAAATATCGTCACAATGTCAGATACTAACTGTACTTAGATTGTATGAAGTTTCAAACTAGACAAAGTTATTTTCCCAAAGGAAAATAGACAGTTTCTGTGATCGATTAAGATCGACAGTTTTGGATGTGATAAACATTGAATTGTCGACTAACACCTATTTTTCTTTAAAAAAGGTAGATTTCCATAGAGTAAACCGTATTAAATTTTGAACGGTTAGCGGTAAAATTATAGTACCCTCATACGAGCAGTTTAACCATTAAAAAAAGATCCCATAAAGTGAACTGGAGTGAAAATCAATTTATGGCCGTATAGCCTGTCCCAGATCAATGGCAAGTCCAAGCTCACAAATAAACTAGCACTTGTGTATGTCCAAAAAGGGGAAACTTTATTAGAAGGAGGTTAGGGAATCACATTTTAATAGTACCGAAGTAGTAATGTATCGTTCCGATTAAAATTATAATGATCAATCAGGCAAAATTTAATATGTAAGGAAATGGGATGGAGGGTGATTTGAGATGGCTAATAACTGGTCTACATAATTTATGAAAAATCTGCAAGTGCACATGTGGCTAAACGAGGCACGCGACGCCTCTGCTAATGATATTCTATGGGAAATTCTGGAAGGAACCCCGAGTAGAATCCCTAAGCAAACAGGGTGTCTACTACCTGGAAAAACCTGGAAAATCGGGAATGTTTAGGAAATTTTATTTAACCCTTTGTTTCCCACAAGGTTTGTTGACATTTAAAAATAGCCAAAATGGTGTCTAAACAAATCACCAATACAAAAGATGTATAGTTTTATTCCAAAATATCGATAGAAATGAAAAAAAAATCGGAGAGGATCGCCTATGATCCATTGGGAAGGTAGATTTTTTTTGGAAGCAAATTTATATATTTTTTTTATATATTTGTTCTTTTTTTTCAAAAGTAGGTATATATTTATAAATCGTACATTATAAATACCGATTTCGCTATTTATTTAGCTCTAGAGCAAAAACGAGCAGAGATATTTTGGCCAATCTTGGCATAATAGTTCATGATCAGTACGCTGATCATAATGTAAATTTGTAAATAGTTGAATTCTGTAAATAGTGTAATTGTAAATAGTACCTAGAGATAAGTTATACCGAACACGCAACTAATTGTATCCGTCACAATATTTTCACACCACACTGTATACATTCAAAGCTAAACCCACTCCCATGAAGACACTGAAATTGAATTGTAACCCAACCCAGCAATAGTACAAAATAGACACCCAAAACAATCGGTCGCGTTCTATTCTTTTATCCCGGCCTCGCTCAATAAACCCAAGTTTAAGTGCAAATCATATCAGATCGAATATCTATCCCCTTCCGAAACCGTCTCTGCGGTAGTGGCCGACGGTGGCAATAAAACATTCAATCGATCGTCAGATGTGCGTGCGTGCGTGCGTGAAGGCACAGTGAAAAGAGTGGGATCTGGTACCTACCGTGAAGTGTGTCTGAAGGTGTTGATCGTGCCTACAACTTGTGATACAAGGATCGAAGAAGCGATCCTAGTGGCAATTCCAACGTTCCCGTGATTTGGTGCGCCGCTGTTGCTACAGCGGGCAAGAAAAACCTCCGGTGGCCGGCAACTTGAGCTCCACGCTCGAACAGTTCATTAAACATATTCAAGCATGTGATGAAAAAATGGAAATGATCTAACTTATCCAGTTTTGTATGAACAGTGCAAAGTAGTGGATCATCTGTACAACAATAAAACATTGGGTAGTATATGAATAAAAAATAGCGAATTTTATTACTTGTAGATCTACTCAAAAATCCACAGAGTTTACTACATCATGTGTCTGAATAAAAATGTTTTCGATTATGTAGTGCTAGCGTATCCATCTAGAAAATCAGCTACAACGGTTTTTCTAGATATTCTGTCAGTGTTTCTTTCTGGAATTTCTTTGTAAATGCCTCTTAAAATTCCTCCCAGGGTTTCTTTTTACAAGATTCCTTCCGTACTTTTCACGCCTTTTGTCTTGGTATTCATTTTTGAATTCCTTCCGGAGATTCTTCCGGATTCCTACCAGCATTTTTCCATCATTCGAACATTTTTTCCGGTATTCTTCCTTGAGAATCTTCCAGGATTCCTGGATTTCTTCTAGAAATTTTACCGGGATCATTCAGAATTTCTCTTGAGAATTTCCCAGTATTGCTCCCAGAGTTCCCTTGGCTTTCTACCAGGATTTATCCTGAGATATCCGCAAGAGTTTTTCTCATGATATATAGCAGATGTTGTCGCGGAATTTCTGTCAAAGTTTCTCTCGGTATTCCTCTTGAGGGAGTTATTCCTGGGATTGCTACTAAAGCTTCTCCGACGATTTTAAGGAGTTTTTCACTATTTTTCGGCAGGAATTCTTTCCGGGATTTCTCCCAAAGTCTTTCCTGAGATTTCTTGCTAGAAATTTCCGATAGCTTGCTTCTAGAGTTTCTCCTTGGATTTTTTCTACAGAAATTTCAGCTGGTATATTTTCCAAAGCTTCTCGCGGGATTTCTTTTGAAATTTCACTCGGAGCTTCTGTGAGAAAGATTCCTTCCGGCGTTGATCCTGGGATGTCTCTCAGAGTTTTTCAGAATTTATCCTGGACTTTCTCCTAAGATGTTTTAGAGAGTCTTCTGGTATTTCTTATGGAGTTTGTCCCGTATTTTTTTCGGATATTTATCAAGGCTTTTCCTTGTAGGTAGTTGATTGTCTAATTTCTTGTAGTGATCCACCTGAGATTATTTTCTTACAGATTTTCTCCGGATTCCCAATGCTCTTTCAGGAATCTCTATCAGAAGTTATTCCGAGTTTTTGAATGCTCCTCCTTAGGATTTCTTAAAAAATTACTCCCGGAGTTCCTGCACGTTTTTTTTAAACCAAACTTCTCGAAATATCTCCTGGGATAACTTGCGAGACTTCTAACAAGAAATTCTTGGAGAAATATCTGAAGGAATCCCTGTCAAATTTTGCGAAAATCAACGCACGGACTCATTGAAGAAAAGAGGAACTATGAAATAAATCCTGAGTGAAACTGGGACATCTCGGAACAAAAAAAGTTCTGCGGACTAATCCCAGGAGGAAATTTATTTAAGGAAACTTAAGGAGGATCTCTGAAAACCTCTAAAAATAATCCCGGAGTAAACTACGTGCGAAATCCCGCAAGGAAATTCACGTGAAATATCTGAAAACTGTGTCTGGAAGAAATCTCTGGAATATAACTTCTGTAAAAACCCCTAGAGAAACTCTTAGGAAACCATCCCGAAACAACCAAGAAACATTCCTGGAAGAACTTTGGAAAGACCTCTGGGAGGAATTCAGTGAGAAAATTTGGAGGAAAGTCCGGTCTCTAGCAGAGACCCCGTGAAAAAACTCGAAAAACCTGAAATTGTGGAAAATCCCGGAAGGAGTTATTTATGGAAGCAAATACGTAAAAAACTCTGGACATACATCGGAAAACTGGAGAAAGCCAAAAAAGAAAAATATTTCATAATTTTAAAGAAAAACTCTGCGAAAAACTGTAAATAAATTTAAATTTAAAGAAGGAATTCTGGAAGGATTTGAAGGAAAAATCATGGGTAGAATTTCGAAATCCCAACATTACTACACTACCAGCATAGAGTACAAACATCCAAGTTCAGATTCGAAACTGTGTATGGAATTTAACGTTCATATGTTACATAATCTGTGGAATTGTAGGTGGAAATGTTAAAAAAATTCTTGCAATTAATCCAAAAGAACTTTAAGTAAAGTTTAGAAATATTCCTCAACTGATTTTTGCATTACATTCAAAAGAGTTTTGTTAAACAGTTCATAAAAGAATTCAGTGATTTGGTGGAATCTCTTGTATAATAAATCTTGTGCATTTTCCTTAATTTTTACCCTTCTTACACCCATAAGAAGGGTATAAATACCGCTTGGAAAACCGACTTTCGATCCGAGGCCCGCAGGGCCGAGTCACATATACCAATCAACTCAGCTCGACGAATTGAGCAAATGTCTGTATGTGCGTGTGTGTGTGTATGTGTGTGTGTATGTGTGTGTATGTATGTTACAAAAAAATGTCACTCACGGTTCTCAGCCGTCTGTTGACCGATTTGAGTTCTCTTGGAAGCAAATGAAAGCTACTACATCCTAGTAGAACGCTATTGAATTTTGTTTTTATTGGACGTTCGGTTACCGAGATATCTTTCAAAGAGTGCTAGGGAGTAGTACAACTTAATTATTTTAGATATTTTTGACAAAGTGTATCACCATAAATTTCTCAGCCGTCTATCAACCGATTTGGGTTCTTGAGGCCCCAAACGAAAGCTACTACATCCTAGTAGAACGCTATTGAATTTTTTTTTTGATTGGACGTTCGGTTACCGCGATATCTTTCAAAGAGTGCTAGGGAGTAGTACAACTTAATTATTTTAGATATTTTTGACAAAGTGTATCACCATAAATTTCTCAGCCGTCTATCAACCGAATCGAGTTCTTAAGGCTCGAAACGAAAGCTACTGCACCCTAGAAGAACGCTTTTGAATTTCATTCCGATTGGACATTTTGTAACCGAGATATCTTTCGGGGAGTACTTTGGAGTAATACAACTTAACTTTTTAAGAGGTCTTTGCCAAAATGCTTCATAATAAATGAATCAGCCGTGTGTCAATCGATTTGAGTTCTCTCAGCATCAAATGAAAGCTACAGCATCCAAGTAGTATGCTATTAAATTTTATGCCGTTTGGACATTTTGTTTCCGAGATATCTTTCCACGAGTACTAAGGAGTAATGAAATTTACGCTTTTGAGAGATTTTTGATAAAATGTATCATAATACATTTCTCAGCCGTTTGTCAACAGATTTTTACCCTTCTTACACCCATAAGAAGGGTATAAATATCGCTCGAAAAACCGACTTTCGATCCGAGGCCCGGAGGGCCGAGTCTCATATACCAATGAACTCAGCTCGACGAACTGAGCAAATGTCTGTATGTGTGTGTGTGTGTGTGTGTGTGTGTGTGTGTGTGTGTGTGTGTGTGTGTGTGTGTGTGTGTGTGTGTGTGTGTGTGTGTGTGTGTGTGTGTGTGTGTGTGTGTGTGTGTGTGTGTGTGTGTGTGTGTGTGTGTGTGTGTGTGTGTGTGTGTGTGTGTGTGTGTGTGTGTGTGTGTGTGTGTGTGTGTGTGTGTGTGTGTGTGTGTGTGTGTGTGTGTGTGTGTGTGTGTGTGTGTGTGTGTGTGTGTGTGTGTGTGTGTGTGTGTGTGTGTGTGTGTGTGTGTGTGTGTGTGTGTGTGTGTGTGTGTGTGTGTGTGTGTGTGTGTGTGTGTGTGTGTGTGTGTGTGTGTGTGTGTGTGTGTGTGTGTGTGTGTGTGTGTGTGTGTGTGTGTGTGTGTGTATGTGTGTATGTGTGTGTGTGTATGTGCGTTACAAAAAAAAAGTCACGCACGTTTCTCAGCCGTCTGCCAACCGATTTGAGTTCTCTTGGAAGCAAATGAAAGCTACTACATCCTAGTAGAACGCTATTGAATTTTTTTTTCGATTGTACGTTTGATTACCGAGATATCTCTCGAAGAGTACGTATGAGTCATACATCTAAACTTTTTAAGATTTTTGACCAAATGTATCATAATAAATATTTTGGCCGTTTGTCGATCGATTTGGGTTCTCTTGGCACCAAATGAAAGCTACAGCATCCTGGTAGATCGCCCAGAAATTTTATTTCGATTGGACATTTGGTTACAGAGATATCTTTCGAAGAGTACTTAGGATTTATACAACTAAACCTTTTGAGATTTTTGACCAAGTGTATCATAATAAATATTCTGGCCGTCTTTCAACCGATTTCGGTTATCCTGGCACCAAATGAATGCTACAACATTCTAGTAGAACCCTATACAATTTTATTAGGATTTGACATTTGGTTACCGAGATATCTTTCAAAGAGTACTTGGGAGTAAGGTTAACTTTTTGAGAGATTTTTGACCAAGGGTACCATAATAAATATCTCAGCTGTGTGTCAACCGATTTGGGTTCTCTAAGCACCAAATGAAAGCTACAATATCCATGTATAAGGCCTTGAAATTTTATTTCGATTCGACATTTGATTACTGAGATATCTTACGAAGAGTATTTCTATAAATTCTTTTTTATTAATCTATTCACTTACTTGATATCTTGCATTAGTTTTTGACCAGTCTATGGGAAATTATTTTTCAATAAATAATGCTGACAAAGTGTATTGTTGTTTTCAATAAAATTATAAATAGCAAATTACAAATACACAGGAATTTTATGAAAACTAACAATATGTTCATTGAAAGCTTTGAATTTATATATTGTGGGAAAAATGCAAGAACCGGACAGCCAGAATAACTAGCTAATGCCAAAACTGATTAACTTAGTAGATATATCATTGTTGTCCTTTTTGCACCATAACCATGAATACCAAGTACTTCGGAGCTAATTTAATCGACTGATTAAGAGATATTAGACAAAGTATACCCAAGCAACCAAAAGTTCGGATAAAATAGCATGTTTGGGCTTAATCAGCTATTCGAAGGTATATGAATAGCATTCTATTCAGCTCACTTTTTAAGTAATTAACCGAACTTCAGTTCACAAAAAGTACACTTGTGTCGCTGAAAGGAACGCTATTCAGCTTGAAAATAAACTTCGAAAAAATGAAAAAAAATGTTTAGTCCTCAAAAGTAATTTATTATTAAGAACCATTAGTTCATGTGGAATCCAAATTGACTAATACCTTGAAATAATGTTTGATGTTTTTTACTTACTGAGATTTGAACTCGGGATCTCCTCGTTGAAAGTCGGTGCCTAACCACTACTCCATGTATGTGTTGTTATGCACTGTGGGATTTTACTCAATGTGCTGATATCATATAGTAGAGCTCAATCAGGTTCGCGTGTGAACTTTCCCTGAACTTGGAATAGTTTTTGAAGTCGAAAGTTCGAAAGAAGTTCACGTGGAACTTCTTGTGAACTTACGCAGTTTGACATTTTCAGTTTGTTGTGGTTCGCAGTGCAAAGCAATAAATTAAGGCCAGTGTATCGACTTCAAGAAAAAAATAAGTTTTCAGCTTGGTTTTCAGTGAATACGATTGCGTCGATTACCGGTGCGCTGCAGTGACAAGTGAGACGGGTGTGAAAACATCCAGCAAAGCTGGACAATTTTTGTGCGCAGCCGAAAAACCCCCGGCGGCATCCTGGGGGGAACAGTTTTCCGCTGCGGGAGCAGCCTTTGATCCATACAATACGGATCCTTTGCGTTGATTACAAGTAAGTACGTTCAAATATTATAGTGGAACAAAGTGTACTTGTGGAATTAACACAAGCTGTGGCTGCTGGGCTCGATTTCCGAGTGATTTAATTGAATAAGAACTTCTCCCCGGCCCCGCTGTCGCCGAAGTTCAAGTGAAGTTCACTTTTGGTACGGTTAATATTTATCCGAACTTTCAGTAGTAAGTTCAAAACAAGTTCGGAACGGATGATTTCAAGTTGTTGGAATATGTTCAAATGAACTATATTTGAATTTTAAAGGCACGCAAAAGTTCAACATGAGTTCGGTTAATATTTGATTGAACTCTGTTTTAAAGTTCAACATAAGTTCTTTTTGAACCTTTTTTCGACTTTAATGTCGTTTTGAAGAGAAGTCAAAAGCTTGTACATGTACTTCCAAGTTCATAAACAATACAAGAGTAACTTTTTGGAGAATTAAGTTCAACGAAACCTGGAATTGAACCGAACTTGAACTTCTGAGTTCGTTCTTCAAGTGGAATCCGAACTTTTGGTTGCTTGGGTATCTCGCTGATTTTCTTATCCATTTGTTAATCGATTCAAGGTCTTTTGGCAGTTAACAAAAGATACAATATTCCAGAATATGTAAGCTATTTTTTAAAAATTTCACACAAGATTCCAGAAGGTGTCTGGCATTTCTGGTAGTCCATGGTCCATGATGCTATTTTGGAAACCAATTCACTAGATGCCAAATCCACAATATTTTCTAGAACTTTTGGTCCATCACACAAAATAAATATTTTAAATACAAACTATTGTTGTATAGTTTTAATAAGTGTAAGAAGGGTTCTGTTCACCATAGGTGGATTAAATCGGGTTTTTTACCTTCAGTTTAGTATAGAAGCTTTATAAAATTTGGTCTATTTTTTATTTATTAACAAAATTTTACCCTGGAAACTCATTTTGTTTTATGAGTAGATACACTGCTAAAGGAATTCCGAAAAAGTCTCTGAAGAAATCCAGGAGAAATCCATAGAAAAAATACCGAGTAGAATCTCTGAAAACGTCTCTGAAGTAAAAAAAAAAACCTTAGGAAGAATCCCGAAGGAATATCGAGATAAACCAAGAGAGAAATTTCTGTATCCCTGAATGGACCTTGGAGTGAATATCTAAAAGAAACCTGGCAAAATCAATGAAGAAATCCGAGGAGGAATCAACGAAGATATCCTGGTAGGAATCCCGGGTGGTAACCCGTATGACGAACTCATGAAGGAAGTCCGGGAGAAATCTCTAAAGAAATTCTGGAAGAAACCCCAGGAAGGATTCCGGGGAACTCCCAAGCTCGGAAGGAATGCCGGGAGAAATACCTAAAGAAATCACTGAAAAAATCCGGGAAGAATTCCCTGAGTAATCCCGTGAATCAGTATAAGAGAAAATCCCTACAGAGAATGCGATAAGGATTAATAAAGGAATCTTGGAAACAATCCCGAAAGAAAATTCGGTAGAATCGCGAAAACCGCTGAAGGAATCCATAAAAGAATATCGTAGAAATCTATAAAGAAATACCAAGCGAAATCTCTCAAAGAAACCAGGGAAGAATCCCTGATAAATCCTTGACAGAAACCCAGAAGAAAATTCTTAAGAAATATCAGGAGAAGACACTTAAGGAATCCCGTGAGAACGTAATGAAAGAATTCCTGAAAAAAAAAATAACAGGAGGAATTCTCAAAAGTATCCTCAAATGAATCTCGGGAGGAATGCTCGAAAGAATATTGAAAGGAGTCCTGGGAGAAATCCCTAAACGAATCCCAGGAGAAAGCAATGAGAGATGTCTGAAAAATCTTTGATTGGTATCCCTAAATATATGAAACCCGTGAAAAAACGATAAATAAATCCCTGAAAAAATAACTTAACAGAAATCCAGAAGTATTTCCAGGAGGAATCTTTACCACAATCCTAGAGGAACCTCTGAATGAATCCCAGGAGAAATCTTTAATTAAAATCCGGGCAGGATCACTGACAGAATTCCGGAAAGAGTCCCGAGCTAAAATAAATACCTTCAGGAAAGCACTGTTGTTGTGGTAGAGGGGTAAATAAACCCACTTTAGTATGAATCCCTTTGGGAATACCGAGAGGAACCACAGAAAAAATCTCGGGAGGTATTCTTGGAGGAATCCTTAGTAGCATACCGGGAACAATTCCAGAAGAAATCCCGGGACAAATCCCTACAGATTCTTGGATAAATCCCTGCGAGAAGCCTTGTATGTAGACCAATATATCCGTGATGCATGTTGCATCATTGCCATCTATTTCAATAATTTTTAACTGGAAATCTTTTCCACACATACTGTTGATGGCTCGTATTCTCCCTATGATCGCATAACTGTCCTATATGAACAGAAAACCCAGCAAATATGGGACTGATGTGCGGTCATAGGCAGTAATCATAATCTGCAAAGTTATTCAGCCTGGTCATTTTAATAGTCGCATTGTATCATCGCTGATAATATCTATAACTAACTAGGTAATTTATAAAATTAAACAACGTGATGAAACAGGAAATAATAGGAACCTCGGTATCTTATCTTGAGTGATCATTAAACTAAGCAAAACAGTTTTGATTCTTATTTAACAATTTACCATTTTTTATACTTCACAGCCACCCGGTACCGGTAAGTCCTATCTGGCTAAGGCAGTAGCCACGGAGGCCAACAATTCGACGTTCTTCTCCGTTTCGAGTTCGGATTTGGTATCGAAATGGCTCGGCGAGTCGGAAAAGTTGGTCAAGAATCTATTCGAGCTGGCCCGAACCCATAAACCTAGCATTATCTTCATCGACGAAGTGGACTCGCTCTGCTCGTCCAGGTCGGACAATGAAAGCGAAAGTGCCCGTCGAATCAAAACGGAATTCCTGGTCCAGATGCAGGGCGTGGGCAGTGATAACGATGGAATTTTGGTGCTAGGCGCCACCAATACTCCTTGGATTTTAGATTCCGCCATTCGGAGACGTTTCGAGAAACGTATCTATATCCCGTTGCCTGAGGAGCATGCCCGGTTGGTCATGTTCAAGCTCCACCTGGGAAACACGTCCCATTGTCTTACGGAGGAAAACATTCGGACGCTGGCCAAAAAGACGGAAGGCTACTCCGGAGCGGATATTTCCATTGTGGTTCGTGATGCTCTGATGCAACCGGTACGAAAGGTCCAATCGTCGACACATTTCAAGAAAATCACCGGCCAGTCCCCTGTCGATAAGGAAACGATTTGTGATGATCTGCTGGTCCCATGCAGTCCGGGTGATGCCGGAGCCATCGAGATGACCTGGATGGAGGTGCCTAGTGATAAACTGTCTGTACCACCGGTTACAATGGTAAGTTTATTTGTGTTTGTTCTATGTTACATTTTGCTGTACTATCTCGAGGTCGTCATTAGCCCCTTGTCGATAATAGATTAAAAAAACTATCGAAACCGCCACTTACCCTATGCTAGATTCTAGGAGTTCTCAATAAGTAAATCTTTTTTTTTTGCAGGGCGATATGCTAAAATCGCTTTCCAGCACCAAACCGACCGTCAACGAGGAAGATATGAAAAAGTTGGACAAATTTACGGAAGATTTCGGACAGGAAGGCTAGACCGTCCGGGTGTCGTCAAGAGTTGGCTTCGTAAGTTCGTCTTTGCTTTCAAAACTCTATTTCAACCGTGTTTTCGATTTAGTTTGTATCTAACGGCTTTAAGTGTCGACCCTAATCGGTGGTAAATTTTAGAGCGGACTCGTGGAACGTGGACCATAAAAGTGCGCTGGATATCTGCACGGGGATATTCCCAATATACTTAATAGATTTTTATTTTTCTGAGTTCCAATACAGATTCAAACTTCATCGGTGTATAAATACGAATCGTTTTCGAACACGTAGTGAGATAATTTTACTTTTTCCCACTTTACTTTCTTTCCGCCTTTTACGCTATGAAATTGTACGAATAATATATAAACATACACTGATTTGAAAGAAGTGAAAAATCACTCCAAAAACAGTGCCGTTTCATTTTTTTGTATCCATCCATATTCTGCAAAGAGTGGGCTCTCAATAGTGTACCTAATCTGTATACTTTCGGAAATGTCCATAAGTCGCGTTGCGTATAGAAAAGTGATTATTTTGGCAGAAATATGGACCCAATCATATGATATTTGTGGGTTCATGTTTAAATTTTGAGTAAAGGGACACAGATAAACGCAGAGTTTATGACAATGGTAATTTTTGCGGGACGTAATTGATGGACATTTCTCTACATATAGTAAATGTATATGCTGCGGTTGGTTGGACACTGCTGAAATAGATTCGTGGACATTATTGCTATTATAGATTGGCAGCAAACGAAAAACAAAAAAATGCTGATGAAATAGGAATAAGTGAATGAATACTACTACACTGTTATAATATTGCTGAAAATTTCGTTGGTATATTCAGTTGAAAGAAAGCCATTTATCTTATGTTAACAATGTGCTACAGTCCCTCTAGTAACGCTGTAGTTTGAATAAAGGAAAACACGACTTCGACAGCTTATTAACCCTTTATAAGGCAGTGGCAACTATATTGCCACTGCTTTATAACAATTTATTTCGAACTTTTTTTTTGGTTTACGCAAAAATGGGACTACTAACAACGCCTGGTATTTTTTTGGTACTAAACAAAGCTTTAACAACAATTTAGGAGCCACTTGTAGTCTCAAAAATGGCTAATTTTGACCGCGTGAAGAAAATTAGCTCAAACTTATTGTAAAATTATAGATTTGGTAAATATTTTAAGAAATAATCAAATTCTGGGTTGACATGAGCTGAACTACACAATTGATATTATGGGTTAAGCCCCAATCCACTTTAAAATCTCTTTTCCGGCTTTTTGTCGAAGTCAAAAGAAGAAAAGTACCCTAAACGGGCAGTGGCAAGAATATTGCCACCAGCGCTGGTGGCCTAAACGGGCAGTGGCAACTATATTGCCACCTCAATAGCGCGTTTTTGGGGTTAACGGGCAGTGGCAACTATATTGCCACCAGCGTTTTTGGCCTAAACGGGCAGTGGCAACTATATTGCCACCACGATTTTTGAGAGTTTCTTTCAAACAAAAATTGTTTTGTACATGTAATCATGTATATAATCATTTCCATAATAGTATGCGTTGACAACTCTTCTAGTTTTCTCGGCCTTATAAAGGGTTAAAATATTAACTTCAGGGGGTAAATTGAGTTGGTGGGGGCTGGCTCACCAACACTTCCGGTCCGCTTTAGTGCTTTATGCATCATTGTGGCCAGGTGTTGTTCTAGTTTTTCCAACTGTATTGTAAAGCATGAGCGGTGATCCTTGGTATTCTTGTGTAAATTGGGGTACTCGGAATGTTGATCGATCACCGGTTATTGCTGGCAGATGCAGTGGAAAGTTTGTCTTAATACACTCAGCGAAGTAAACTACCGAAATTCATCAAAATACCTTATGAAATTTAGCCATAACTGTAAAGTATGGATGCCATAAGAATACCTTATGAAAATTAAACATGCTTATGATGACCTAATTACATAAGATAAACTTATGAAAAGAGCAGAAAAATCGTAAAATGATGCAGACTGGTATCGATCCATGAACGTCGAGATCACTGAGCTCGTGCCCAACCCACGCGGCTATCGACGCTTGGGAATATCGTGGTGCTAAATGTGTATAAAAGCCAAACTGTGAGTCGATTTTGCGTCATAAATCGACCTTATGAAATTCAATCTAGCCGTTATGAATTGTTTAAAGGCCATTTCATAACGTAGACCTTATGATAATCTTAGGTTTATTTGCCTGAGTGTACGTATCAATCGTCTCTGACAAACGAGAAAAACTGACCTCACTGATTACCTGTCTCTGAGCCAAATTTGGTAAGGAGTCTTCAGTCTCCGATTAATCGCTTCATGTTTGATGGAGGCTTTTAATCCAATGGGTTACATAGCCGCTATCCGAATGAAGAGAGTAATGTTCCGCGTAATATATCACAAATCAAAAGAGGTGCGGTACATCACGTGGAGCGGATATACTGAATTGGGTACCAGACCAAGTCCCTGCTGGGTGGCACGAAATAGGCGAGCCATAGACAATAGGATCGTCTATGTCGTAGGGCATAGTATGTGACTATTGTCGAAACAACACTATTTTTGGTCATTGTCCAACCAAAATCATAAGCGGCGTCTACTTACACTAAGCGCATAACTATGTTAGGGTCAAGATTAGGATGAAATCATTGGTAAAATATAATAACACTTTTTAGTTTGTGTAGTTAGTTGAACTAGAGTTAACTTTTTATTGAGACATTTTCTGTAGGTTTATTCTGGATTACAATACATTAGCTGTCCTTTAACTGAATTATTTTATAACAGTAAACAACTTTATTCCTTCTTGATAAAAGTTGTATTAACAAAAGCATTTCAATGTGGACAAAGAATTGTCAAACAATACATCTGATCAGATATTTTTCCGGTATTAAATTTGGGGTGGAGAGTTAAACACTTACGGCAAATAGTTTTTAAATGTCAGACAAACATCACATGAACACAACTACCAATGAACCAAACCTTCTCTACTGTCTTCTCATTTTGCCGCTTCCTATCCTCAATTGAACTTATCTGATACTAGTTAGGACTGTCTGTGGAAGATCCGGGTTACTAATTCTGTGTAGGACTTGTTAAAACGGGATGCCTGATATGTACTGCGGACAAATGGGCTGGAAGCACTGAGCAATCACAATTACTGTCGTACTAATCATATTAAATGCATGCTTTTCTACTTACATCCCGAACGTCGCCAACCGGCAAAGAGGACATGACGAAAAAACGCGAGCTGGCCCTAACAAAAACTAGAAAGGCGATCAAAAGGTCACCGATGCAACGATATGGAAACAAAATAGATGAGAAATTATCGACCAAATCAAAATCTATGAACATATCGCTAATGTTCTTTATCATTCTTTCTTTTTCTCGTTTCAGCAACAAAATCGAAACCTCTCTACTATCTCTTCATTTTCTGCCTCTTCCCATCCTATTCCCACATCTTCTTATATCCTCTACCCCATCTATTTAATGTATCTGACACTTGTTGGGACTGGTAACGCCAGCGCCTGCCTGTGGAAGATCCTGGTGTGCTAATTCGGTGTAGGACATGTTAACGGGGGAGGCTTAGTAGGTCCACATCTGCCTACAAGCAGATGGGCTGACAGTTGTCGGCCTGGGTGTGGACTGAGCAATTACAATTACAATTACAATTACAACTTCAGGGGGTAAATTGAGTCATTGCACACTCACATGTACGTTTCAAACCATTGAACGTTTCACGTGTTGGGGCAGCAGAAGGCTAACCCCTTGGCAAGGAGTGGGTTGGCTAGGCCTCCACCAGGAGAAGTGAGGAGTCATGAGCTGGATCCTGGGCACCCAGCTCCAGCGTGGGAGCTCCAATTCATTACCCGGCCAGCCTGCCGGGGGATACAGTGGACGGAGCGTGGTTGATGAAGGCTTGGCAAGATCATCGACTTTGCTTCCACGAAGTCCAACATAAGCAAGCAGCACCTTAAAACGGCCCTGTTGCAGCTTCGTAAGTCGATGGATGATGCCAAGGAAGATCACGAGAGACTCGCGAAAACTTCAGCAGCGGCAGAACCGGCGAAAGCAAAGGTTATGAAGTCTACCCAGACGGAGGCGTTCGTTTTCGCAGGAAGTCCAAAAAGTATGGCGGATGCTAATGCTTTTGATAAGCACTCGCAGAAGTAGATGAGGAGCTGTCCTGCGGTGTCCGCAAGGCTAGGCGGATACTAATCCCGAAGGTCGGCAGTAATGCCGGGTAGTCGGTCCCCAGCCTTGCGTCCCGGAAAGGGTGGGCCTGAAAAGGCTGGCCCGTCCCGGATGGAAGGGAACAGGAGATTGCGAGCGTTGCTAGGCGTTCAACAGCCGCAGAGAAGGGCGAACCAAAAGAAGGACCCCCTTGGACGAATATCAAGCGGAGGAAGAAGAAAACAAAACCGCTTGTAGAAGAAGCTAGGGACGCCAAGCCAAGACGTAAAAGAGTTGGTGCCAAACGCGAGAAAGATGACGTGCTCGTCATCAAGACCGAACAGTCGAAGCACTCGGACGTCTTGAAGGCGATGCGAAGCGACGCCGAGCTCGAAGATCTGGGAGCCGACGTGCGCAGTATCAGACGTACTCGTACGGGTGAGATGATCCTGGAACTAAAGCGTGATAAGGAGCGCAAGGGCACCGCCTACTAAAGTTTGGCGGAAAAGGTCCTTGGCGAAGAGGTGAGGGCTCTCATACAAGAGGCGA
This sequence comes from Aedes albopictus, assembly GCF_035046485.1. Classification (NCBI taxonomy): domain Eukaryota; kingdom Metazoa; phylum Arthropoda; class Insecta; order Diptera; family Culicidae; genus Aedes; species Aedes albopictus. The sequence continues at coordinate 95,668,746 of NC_085136.1, forward strand.
CTCTGAAGGTGAAAAACCTAGACGAGATCACCGAAGTGGGAGAGCTCGTCACGGCACTGCAGGAACAGTGCGAGGTGCAGGTGGGCCGCAGCCGTTATGTTACGGAAGGGGCCGGCACGGACACAGGTTGCTTTGGTTCAGAAAAGTCCATTAAAGTAGGGAGGATTAAGGTAGGCTGATGCGTATATCATCTGACGTTCCACAAGCCATCGGAGGTTTGTTTCAGGCGTCTGGAACCAGGACACAAGTCATGGGACTGCAAAGGCCCTAATAGGAACAAATTGTTTAGGAGATGCAGCGCCGAAGGCCATAAGGCACAAGGCTGCACGAGTCCACCCATTTGTCTGATCTGTATCGGGAAATCCGTGAATAACAGGCATTCAACGGTCAAAGGTGCCCGACCCTCAAAAAAGCCCCAGTGATCAAATCAGAGTGTAGGTAACGCAGCTGAACCTGAACCACTGTGACGCGGCTCAGCAACTGCTTTGTCAGGCGGTTTCTGAGTGGGGGACGGATATAGCCATCATAGCGGATCTATACCGAGTACCCGCCGCCAACGGCAATTGTGTCGCGGATATGCCGTTCAGGAGTTGGTGTCTACTACCTATGAAGGCTTTGTGGTCGCCAAAGTAAATGGGCTCTTCTTCTGTAGCTGTTATGCGCATCCGCCGATCGAGCAGTTCACGCAGATGCTGGACTGTATGATGACCGTACTAACAGGCAGGCCCGGGGCCAGAACAGATGTGGTGGAGGCCCCTCGGAGCGATGAGCAAAACAGTTTTTCCATGTTTTTGAACAGTATTTGAGCAAAATGAAGAATAAAGTTAATGTGTAGCAACCAAAAATGATTTTGTGGGGGGCTCTAAAATGTGGGGGCCCGGGGCTTAAGCTGTATAAATTTAAACTTTGCAATTTTATCAGTGTAGACGAGTGCATCGCCTATTGATTACTTGCGTCATACTCCATAGAAACTGTTCCGCTTCAAGAAACTCATCCTGCGTCAATGGCACCTTGCGGACGGCCCCTTCTGAACTCAGCAGATTTGCTTGATTTTCAGTAGCTTGAATGGTTTCTATTGGTTGTCCAGATAAGCGCAAACGGCCGCAATTACTGAAACTGATAAAACCGGTAAATGCATGCCATGGTCCACAGCAATACACTCCACTTCTAAAATCTACCATAGTCTATCATGCTCACGGGAAGCACGATGTGAGCAAGCAGGTAGGCCGACCGTAGCTGGTCCGCCCCGTACACATCTGTTCAACAATCTTGTCCGGAGTTATATCTCTACCGCATATCTCGTGCATACTCGACCTTCGTTCCACGTAGCGTGGACATTCCAAGAGCACAAGCTCTGCAGTTTCGTCGCAGTCATGTGACGATGCCCTCGTTCAACGTGGAAATTATTTCTGGTACCGGAATTCGACCGGTTGTACAGATCGCCGCCAGCTTGGTCTTAACCGCTACCAAGTTCCAGTTGTCGAGAGGGCGATATCTGTACTTGAATCCGAGACTGACTGCCACAACAACTGTTGTAGGGCTTCGCAGTGGTTTAGGTTCATCAGCTGTATAACCTGGCGAGCATGTGGCACCGAACATTGCTTGCTACATCTGCGTTGCAGACTTCTGCAGCATGTTGCGAGTCGAAACGAAACAGGAACCACTGGAAATATTTGTCTGCTGTCTACATTCGAAGCTGCCGAAACATTTCGCGGATATCATCTCCAAATGCAAGGCAACACGCTTCTCCCGGAATTTGCAGATCATGATGATCATCATTATGAAGGCATCGACACTAGCAGGTTTTGCCATTGCCTTATAAAAGGTTAAATACCTATTCATATTCCAAAATTATTTTATTATTTTGAAAACAATATTTTGAACATCAAAAACCGAAAAGAAGGACCAGTGTAGAATTAGCTTTAGTTAAAATACACAGAAATAAAAACCAAAAAAAAAAGGACCAGATTTTTTACCAAGGTAAATTTCAAGTTATTAACAATGCCCAGTTGAAGCACGAAACGAAGTCAATCGAAACTGATCTTCAGAGCTTCGAATTCGAATATTTTTTGTAAAATCTGGCATGTTTTACTTCATTTTGTCCAATACTGTAAGTTCTGTTTGACGAAATAAATACCATAAATTTTGTCTATGGTAATGTGGTATTGTAAGTTTAATAACACTAGTTTACAGCATTTTTGAACTCGGTAAGCTGATGATCGTTTTTGGTGTAGAATCATGCCCTGAGTTTGAAAACACGAAGGAAAAAAATTACAGTAGAGCAGATTTTTTTTTCGACATTCCATACAAGGTTGACGATTTGAAATCGTTTTTTGTTCTATTTTTAAGCAAAGTCGCTCACTTCACACATCTCATTATCCGTAATCAATGCTCCGATAGAGCTGAATTTTTTACCGTAACTCGCCTACATATGATATGTCAAATAAACGTTGAGAAAGAATTTTTTAATTGTCCTTTTCTTATTGAAAAAAAATACATCTATCTATATACAGGGTGTTAGGTTCCTGAGTGCAAACTTTTTAAAGGGTGATAGAGGACCACAAATGGAGAAAAAAATGTTCTACGCATATGGTCAAATCTCAACCGTTACGTAGTTATTGAATTTCCCATGTTTATGACTCTTATTGCCTTAACTGGCAATAACTTGAAAATGGTCAAACTTATCGAAGTTTTTTTACCCTTATTCGAAAGATTATTGAATTTTCTAACAAATGGCATCTTTGAATCGATTGGTTTAGTTAAATAACTAAGTTTTCTAGAGCAAAATAGCTAAAAATAGTGTATTTTTATTGGTTTTTGTCAATTATCTTTGAAACATGCGTAATAAATTAAAACTCTTTCTTTGGCAAAGTTGTGGCCCCTGTCGCACTCTACAATTCGTTCTTTGATACCAAACTTCTAGCTCTTATCGTTTTCTTGCAATTTTGATTTAAATGTGCGGCATAATGCGCAAAAAAGTGCTTTCCATGACAGTTGCAAATTTATGATCTGAAATGCGATGGTAAAATCGAAATTGCAACAAAACGATAAGAGATAGAAGTTTGGTGCCAAAGAACGAATTGTAGAGTGTAACAGGGGCCACAACTTTGTCAAAGAAAGAATTTTAATTTATTACGCATGTTTCAAAGATAATTGACAAAAACCAATAAAAATACACTATTTTTAGCTATTTTGCTCTAGAAAACTTAGTTATTTAACTAAACCAATCGATTCAAAGATGCCATTTGTTAGAAAATTCAATAATCTTTCGAATAAGGGTAAAAAAAACTTCGATAAGTTTGACCATTTTCAAGTTATTGCCAGGTAAGGCAATAAGAGTCATAAACATGGGAAGTTCAATAACTACGTAACGGTTGAGATTTGACCACATGCGTAGAACATTTTTTTTCTCCATTTATGGTCCTCTATCACCCTTTAAAAAGTTTGCACTCAGGAACCTAACACCCTGTATATAAAAAATGTAGTGGCATACGTGGGACCGCGCATAACTCGCGAATGGATTTAGGTCGTCTTTGTTTTGTTCTGTTAATTTTCACCCAAGGAAGGTTTATGAGGCAAAAAAAACAAGAAAAAATCTAAAGTTTTTGAAAATCGAATTTTCATACATTTTGTGACCGACTTGGTCTTGGATAGAAACTTGAAACGTCAAAAAACGCAGTAGGCAAGACAAAGTTTGCCGGGTACAGCTAGTTTCTTCATAAATTTTTGGAAATTTTGCAAAAATTTAAGGAGATCGTCCCCAAAACTCGCCAATATCTTGAATTTCATCAATCTGATGCAAAACTTGCATTTAGATGATCGAATGGTATTATATTCAGCTTTTAATTTATGGAAAAAGATTTAAAATTGGTTGAACAAAACGCAAGATATTTGAATTTTATTAAATTCCAAATTTTAAAAAGTTGAAAAACTCGATATTGAGCTCTCAAAAGCTGTGCTACTTTAAATTTTTTGAAGCACGGTTTCGCAATCAGCGCTAAATTATGCTTCAAAAATTTTGGTCGTTGACAGAAGTTCACGACTTTCATTTTATTTTGTAAACTAGTGTAATAAGCAAAAATAGTTATTTAAGTGAAAAGCCATAAAGTTCAGTTATGATTGTACTTTGAAACATACATAGGGTGACAAAGGGTATTATCGGCAGGTTTGTTCTCTTCGTCATGGGGGGTTTTTATGGTCCAAAATGCCTGAAATTTGGGCATATAACTCAGCTTGGTTGGAAAGGATTTGAGGCCAACTTTGAGATCAACAGGTTTCAAAAAACCCCCCATGACGAAGAGAACAAAACGGCCGAAAATACGTAAGTTCCCCTACATAATACATTCATTCCGATTAGGAGTCGCAGTACCGACCGCTTTTGGTGAGTACCGGTATTTCGGTACTGGAGCTGACAGTACCGGTAGGTAGTACCGGTAAAATACCGGTACTGGGAATTTTTTCACTAAAATGAAGAATAATCTTTTTTGCACAGAATATCTACAATTTACCAGATATTTTTGAATTCCGGTTTTCAGGGATATCATATAAGCTAACCAGAAAATACTAAATTAATCAAAAAATATAGATAAACAAAAAATATAGAAAGAAATGAGTTATATGAAACTTCTTTTGGAGCCATTCTTTAGCTTCTGCGCAGCTTTACAGCCAGTATCTTGGTCGGTCTAAAATGAAACAGGAACATCCTTACATTAAGGCTTTGGATCACCAATCCGGAGACGACGGGTTCGATTCCCGTTCTCGACTCCCTGGGCATAGTGTATCATTGTACTTGTCACACAATGTACAAATTCATGCAATGGCAGGCAAAGAAAGCCCTTCATTAATAACTGTGGAAGTGCTCAAAGTTCCAATGCGTCGTGCAATACGTCATGCCATAAAGAAGAAGAAGATGAAGAAGCTGCAAAGTGAAGACGGAATTTAACTGATTTTTCCTTTATGATGCAACGGATTCTAAAAACCGAAATAATAACAAGAAACAAGATTTATTCTAAGCTAGTAAATCCATTTCCAAAATTCAATGTTCATTAAATCAATCATTGCTATGATATCCTGGATTTGCAGAAAGATAGCATATATGAAATGTTTGTTTATGAAAGTACTTTGTTTTAAATGTTTTCGTTTATTTCTATTTCATATTGGCTATACTAATGACCGAACTCAGCACTTCGGAAAGTTTTCACGGTACCGAAAATACCGGTACCAAGGTTCAGTCAGTACCGGTATTTCGATACCAAAAATTGGTCGGTAATACCGGTATTTTTGGTACCGGTACTACCGGTACTACATCCCTAATTCCGATTACTTCTCTAGCATCTATGACAAAATGCTTCATATGTTCACTCTCAGATGTTCACTATACGCCTCACCTATATCTGTGTGGCTCATTCAGTAAAAAATGACTCATAGGGTAATTCATGTATTTTGGACAGGCTGAGGACAACGTTGGAAAAATCGTCCCCTAGCTTCCTTAGAAAGCATTTGATTATTTTGCAAAGTTACTAATACGCTTATAATATGATTGTACTTTGCCTTCCTGGCGATAAAAACCTTAACGAAAGCATTTTAAGCTGAGAAAATCACAATTTTTAATCGCCTGTTAGAATCGCATTTTGGACACCGAATATATGTTTTGGACACCCTCAGGTATATATAATTTGGACAGGGCAATTATCTCAATGTTTAGCCATGAATACTGCTAAATCACGGAAGTAGCATAAATTAATAAATATTTTCTTGCAAATAATCAAATTTCTCCGCTTAACAGGCATCTAATTTGATGACTATTACAGTTTTTGTTGAAATCGTGGAAACATCGCCAGACCCACAGAATACGCCTCCAAGTATGCAATCGCATAGCATCCCCATGTAGTTTGTCAGATGACCAAAATATATTTACAGTAGAAAACATGCAATGTATTTTGGACACCTCTTATTTTAAGCGTTCTAGATGAATGTTAAGAGATTGGCTGCCTAATGCTTCTTTATTAAACATTTTTCATTGCAAAAAGGCATTTCAATTTCTTACAATTATTATTTCAACGTTTCTGGGGTGAATATTGTATGTGACTGTGAAGTGTATGTTGTCTTGCATACCTGTGCATTTGAGGGGTTTTAGTGAAATAATTTACATTTTCAATAATTTTGAAGCAAATCCGTAATTGCTAAGCATATTTTCAACGTAAGTGATCAGAATAGGGTCTGTTTGATCCAATAATCCATATTGAGAAATGTCTACTTTAATTAGCTTTCCAGAACAAGACATACATTGCCGTGCATGTCCAAATTATATACATGTCCAAATTATATTTTTTACCCTACGATAGGTATCGATAGCAAAATAAAGCATCACCACACAGCTGATTGAATGATGTCGTATGAAATGGGAATCCTAAGTGTGTGCGGGCAAGTTGCGGTCGATCTCACAAATGTTATCGTGAAAGATACCTGAAGATTTGTTCGTGGATTTATGAAAAAAAAACTTCCGGATAATATCGAGAATGACCGGAACCAGTGCCATCGACCCGGATGTATTAGAAGGGAATAAATTGCTACGCGATTTTGAAACATCAATTCTTTCCAAAGACACCAATGTTCAATGGTCGGAGGTTGCTGGACTAGAAGATGTGAAAGAAGTACTGAATGAAGCTGTAGTTCTACCAATCCAGAATAGGCAATCGCTTACGGGGGTGCCAACATGCTGCAAAAGAATTTTGTTGATTGGTGTAAGAACCCTTCCTAGCTATAATAAGTCTCCATCAATAATTAATTTGGTTTATTTCAGCCTCCTGGTACTGGAAAAACGTATATAGTCAAAGCATTAGCAACACAGGTGAACAGTTCAACGTTCTCCTGTGTATCAAGTTCAGACTTGGTATCAAAATGGGTGGAGACATCGGAAAAGTTAATACCGCATTTATTTGAAATGGCTCGAGCCCGGAAACCCAGTATTATTTTCATCGATGAGATAGACATGCTGTGTCAATTAAGATTGGACAACGAAAGTGTCCGAAGAATAAAAATAGAATTACTGTCTCAAATAAAAAATTTAGATAATACTGATGAAATTTCCTTACTTGGAGCGACAAACGCTCCTTGGTTTTTAGATTCCGATGTTCTGGAATGTTTCCGGAAATGTGTCTACGTTCCATTGCCACACGAACAAGCTCGGCTGATGTTGCTCAAACACCATCTAGGCAAAGCTACCAATAATCTTACTCAGCAAGATATCGAAATCATTGCCAACCGGACCGAGGGTTACACAGGGGCCGATATCATTTCGTTAACTCGGGATGCACTGATGCATCCAGTACGGAAGGTTCAATCGGCGACGCATTTCAAAAAGACTGCCGGTTCGTCTCCTAACGACGAGAATACGATCGTAGATGATCTATTTGTGCCTTGTGATGCAAACGATGCCGAAGCCATCGAAATAAGTTGGACGGAAGTTGCCAGCGAAAAGCTTTGCATTCCGCCAGCTACGATGGTGAGGTTATTCCAAATAATCTGAAAGTGATTCGATTTTGTTCAACAACATTTTATTTTTACAGGACGATGTTCTCGCGTCGTTTTCCAATGCCAAACCAACTGTAGACGAACAATATGTGGAAAAGTTGAACAAATTTGTGGAAGATTTTGGAAATATATAGGCTACAGGTAACACTAGAGGTGTATGACATGCAAATAAAAACTAGCATTGCAGTGATCCAATGTCCTACCTTTTATTTAGTTTAACATTTTCACAATTAAAAGCTAAGTGAACTATTGTATGTCACAAAGCTTAGTTCCCTGTTGCTTTCTTCCAAACTCGGGTACGTCCCAAACTGACCAGTCCACCTTATCCGTTGCTCTTTTCGTTGTCTTGTACCTTTCGCATCTCCTGCGGACACTACCTTTACATAGTTGCAATCCGGAATTCTTGCAATGTGCCCTGCCCACCAAATCCTTTCGACTTTGGCTACTGGATTCGTCGTAGAGAGCAGCGAGTCCCCCGATAACATCCATGTCAGATTCTCCGGAAAGCCGTTCTTGAAATTGATGAACAGGTGAACTGCCCTGCCGCCTTGAAATTGATGAACAGGTGATGGGTGCATTTCTGGGGGATTTGGCCATGGTAGATAACCCCTTTCTTGCATTCCTCCGGTAGCTGTTACGCTTTTTAGATCCTGACAATCAGCCGGTGCTGACTAATGGTCAACATTTGCGGGTTCATATTAATGAGTCAAGCTGCAATATTATCCTTACCAGCCGCCTTATTGGTTGATTACCATCATCTGCCTTGCTGACGTAATAATTTTCATCCGTTGCCTTGTTCCTCTGTGCCAGCGTTTTCTGCATCATTCAGGTGTCCGTCGAAGTGCTACCTTCACCTTTCGATCAGCTCAAGTTGGTCCGACAAGAAGCTCCCGTCCTTGTACCTGCCATGTTCTTGAGAAGGGCACAGAAGTTCAATTTATTCGCTTTCCACTACATCCAAGCGCCGTTCTTCTCCCGCATCCGCTTGGATGTGGGAGATTCTATGAAAACCATACCCCGGACGTTGAGCCCAGATCGTCGCATCCTACCTTCCAAAGCAGGCATGAGAGCCTTGTTGCGGTCGAAACTGTTGTATATCGTCTTTAAGTCGATAAACAGGTGACGTGTTGATATCTTCTGATAGTTTTCTGGATAGTTCACCCGCAACCCTTACGCTGTTTTGCACACCGTCCATCGTTGCTTGAATCAGTCTAGTCAGCTTCCCAGGAAAGCCGATTTCGTCCATGATTCTCCATAGCTCTGTGCGGTCGATACTGTCGTATGCCGCTTTGACGTTGATGAACAGGTGATGCGTTGGGACCTGGTATTCACGGCATTTCTGAAGGATTTGCCGTACGGTGAAGATTTGGTCCGTAGTCGACCGGCCGTCGATGAAACCGGCTTGATAACTTCCCACAAAATCATCCGTTTTAGGTGGCAGACGACGGATAATGATCTGGGATAGCACTTTATAAGCAGCATTCAAAATAGTGATCGCTCTGAAGTTCTCGCATTCTAAATGGTCGCCTTTCTTGTGAATGGGGCCGATTACCCCTTCATTCTACCCCTCCGGTAGCTGTTCGGTTTCCCAGATCCTGCCTATCAATCGGTGCAGACAGGTGGCCAACTTTTCTGGACCCATCTTGATGAGTTCAGCTGCGATACTATCCTTATCAGCTGCTTTGTTGGTTTTGCGCTGATGAATGGCATCCTTAACTTAGCGTGGGAGTTGGTTCATTTCCGTCTTCCGCTGCGTTCTCCACGCCATTCAGGTGCTGATCGAAGTGCTGCTTCCACCTTTCGATCACCTCATGTCAGTCCATCAAAAGGCCCGCGTCATTAGCCTTGCATATTTCGGCTCGCGGCACGCATCCGTTGCGGGATGCGTTGAGCTCCTGGTAGAACTTCTGTCTTTCATGGGAACGGCACAGCAGTTCCATTTCTTCGCACTCCGCTTCTTCCAGGTTTTTTTCTTCAGAAAGAGGCGGGTCTGCTGTTTCCGCTTCTATTTGTAACGTTCCACGATCTGTCGAGTCCCTTCCTGCAGCATTACTGCCCACGCTGTGTTCTTCTACTCCAAGTGTGAACTAGCAAGGAATTTCTCAAAGAGACATAAACACCTACACATCATTATTTTGGAATAATATTTTATTATACGATAAAAAGAAAACAAAATAACCACGATCCTTAGGGGTTTTGCACAAAACAAAAATATGAAAAATAAACAGAAATAATAATGCAATCAATCACAAAGAGGCTGTTTGTTGTATGGTAGGAAACGAATAGTAGAAAAAAAAACGAAATCTACATCAGCGCGCTATGTAACTATTGTGTCTAGGTTAGGTTTGATTAGTAATGTAACGTTCGTTTTTTTGTGGTTTCCAGAAAAGCATTTTAGCATTCTTAGGTTTTACACTGGTTTCAACTTCCAAAAAACTGTATTCTGTTTCTAGTTTGTTTTTTCTTCTAGTAATAAATTTTGTGTTGTGGTTTTGGTAATCTCCTCCCTTTTGGTACACAAGTGCAACACCGCCAGCCACACCGACAAGAAAACCTATAGAGATGGTTCCACAAGTTTAGAAACTAGGAGGAAACAAACTTCGCGCGCCACTTTGAATTTTGTATTGGCAAACACTGACTTCCGCGTTTCAAACTCTAGTTATGATGTTTCAATTCTGGTTTCTGGTTCGAATAATAAATGAACAAGTTGCACAATTTTCATTCTTGGATCGTTACGTCTTCTTCCTATCCTTACTTTTGCCGGTTTACACGCATTTTCAAACGAAATGGTTTCGCCGAGCCAATCCCCTCCCTCTTATCTGGTAAATCGCGATTCCTAGAAATGTATCGTCTTAAAGTTAAACAAAAAAAATATAAACCGCAGTTCAACAAGGTTTTTCAGAGTGATCTCTGTAGCAGAGCTGTTGTGGGGAATTAGTGCAATAATCGGATAAATTTGGGGCCCATGGGGTCGACAGGTTTTTCAAAACAGTTTGATTATTCCTGGCTTCACTAACTTAAAAACTTAATGCTTCTCGCAATTCCAAAATTTAAAATGAATTTCTAACAGCTCATATAGCCAAAGACGTGAACGCGTCGACCATGGTAAGGGTCTGATCTGCGTTCGATTCTCGATCGATCTAGGATTTTTTTTTCGAAATGCATATTTTCTTGGGTCAATATAGCCGTTGTGGCAAGCGCACCAGTATCCAGCACGATCATGCTGGGGGTGACTGACGGGATCGATTCCCGGTCAGTCCAGGAACTTTTCATGAAGGAAATTTCCTTGTCTTCCTTGGGCATAAACTATCTTCGTGGCTGCCACACCATTTGCATATGCAAAATGGTAATTCGCAGAGGAAACTTTCAGTTAAAAACTGTGGAAGTGTTCATAGAACACTAGGCTGAGAAGCAGGCTTTGTCCCAGTGGGGGCAAGAAGAAGCAGATCCTTCCTCGCGGTTTACAGACAAATTTTTGATAGAATCTTTCCAGAATATTTTTTATGTTTCAACAACATGATTCAGGAAGTAGGTGATGATTCTGCGAATGGAGTGGCGTAACGCAGCTCACCTCGAATATCGAGATGAGAAATCTCGACTTGAATAAGGTCGAATTCGGGAATTCGAGTCCAGATTTCTCACCTCGATAGTCAGGTCGAGCTGCGTCACGTCACTTCATTCGACCTAAGAATGAGCACAAAAAATATGTGTGTTACTGGGAGACGAGAAACTTTGCAGACGTATTCACTTTTGAATACCTACATTTGATTAGTTTGAATCCGTAACCCTTTCGATATTGTAGGTGTAAACGGAAATGCCAACCAGAAGTTTTAGTTTTGTAAGCATACTTCCACCGGAACCTAATTTTGGTTTCCCGTAAGCTTCTGAGAGCACCACAATGAAGAGTCAGCCAATGCTTTCGCTTTAGTTAGTTTTACGACGATCTACGAATTTCTCCTTTCGCACCATTTGCGGAAAAACTACCCCCGACAAAAGAAACGTTGAACTGTCATCATAACCCGACGTCTCCACTAGACAGAAATGTCTTGCCATTTTGCTGGACAGATGTGTCATGACAGAAATGTTCTTTCACTGTTTGCATGGAAAGCAGCAGTGTTGATCATTTCTGTTACGTTTTCTCTTTCTGGCAGCAAAATGGCAAGACATTTCTGTCTAGTGGAGACGTAGGTTACCCGACGTCTCCACTAGACAGAAATGTCTTGCCATTTTGCTGCCAGAAAGAGAAAACGTAACAGAAATGATCAACACCGCTGCTTTCCATGCAAACAGCGAGAAAACATTTCTGTCATGACACATCTGTCCAGCAAAATGGCAAGACATTTCTGTCTAGTGGAGACGTCGGGTAAAGCAGCAGCACCCATGTTGGACAAGTAAAAACTTAGAACGTTCCAACCACAACAATTTTAATATTGGTTAACAAGAAAAGAACACTAAAAGCATGAATGTCATTATTATTCGCGGTCACGTCCATCTTTACCGTAAAGTCTACGAGGGGAAGGGGTCTGAGATGACCAAAATTTGGTCTACGTTGTTTAAAAACGGTCCCTAGCTAGAAACAGCCCAAATGATAAACACACAGAACTACAACGCCAATATGGTGCCATTTCCCGGATAAGGGCAAATATTTCTTCGTTGAGATCCTGTTCCGGAAGATGTGTTTGAAAAGTTTTAGAAGTTAGTGAAGCCAATCAAAATTTGAAATAATTAACTCAAGTTTTCCAAAAAAAATAAACGACGTCCATGTTTTGAATTTTGTTTAGATTCCAACTTGCCAGTTAGACAATTCGGTCCCGAATTTTCCGATAATAGAACAATCCCCTGATAGCAAGCCAACACAACACAAAGGAAAGCTCCAATTATGCATCCCTAAACTGGTTATAGAACGACGGTTGCGGTCAACCGATGTATAAACGTAACAAATACGACTTTTGCTTTACCACCCCCCTTTCGATCGTACTTTTCTATTCTGGTTGCTGTTGTAGTCCCCCTACTAGTTCTCTATTCGTAGCAGCTGTAGTAGTTCCTAGTCGGTAGTGTTCTTTTTTAGTTGGTAAATCTTATCCGCTAGAGAAGGGCTTTCGCTTTCTGATAAATGAAAAATTTCAAATCACTACACGACTTTTATGTATTCTTCTCTCTTCCGCGTCCACGTCCGGTGCCAGCGCGTGCGCTCGGGCGCACAAACGAACGAATAAATTTATTATATAGCGTGGCATGGTTGGTAATCCTAGTGTAGTTGTTGTTGTTAATAATGATTCCCGATCCTAATAATGCTCATCATCGTAAACATTCTCCGCGGATTGCTCGTCGTCGTAGTCGCTCATCTCTCACATATGCTTATTCCACTCGTATCGTGTCCTGTTAGGTGAGAGGAATCGTGCCAGACGGGGACGTTTCGTCTTAGAATTTACGCCGTGGGAAACGTCCACGTTGACTGTCCACAGTGGGGGGTAAAACATGGATCTAAAATCGTATTTGAAGAAATCCAACATTTTCCTTGAATTGCCCTATTCAGCTACATTTTCCACTGATGTTCTTCAAAAAGTTCACCAAGCTGTGTTACTAGATAACCCATCCATTGCCAATAGTTTTTTTTAAATTTGAATACAAGTTAACGGAAGGGTTGAACAATTTTCCGATTCCTTAAACCATAATGGACACTTCAATACTGAAATCTACAAAAACAACTGAACAAATATGATTGGGCGTCTTTAGGACCTGCTCAGGTCCGACGATAGCAGCATTGCATATCTGTAGACTTCTATATACAATTGTAGATAGTAAATATATTCTAAACCACAAGCAGAAAACATAAAAAAAAATAACGCCATCATATGGGACAAATCGAGGTGATGCTAAAACCTGCACAGGTACGGGAACCTGTGCAATATCTGAATAGCAACTAGCATGCGCATGAACACGTGAAAAGCTGCATAACTTTCCCAACAGTTAAGTGGAATTAAGCCGGAAAAAGACGACATAATCCATTCCCACGTTCGATCCACGTTTTACCGACTGTGCATTTTGCGAGATGACTTCCACAACTCCATATAGGTATTTTGCTTAACTTTGTTTTTTTTTTTGCCTTTTGATAAAACTACGTCTAAGCGAGAGCATCTTTGTATGCGCGTGTTTGTGTTTTTTATGTATTTGTTTGTTTGTTTATATGTGTGAGTGTTGTTTTTCGTTCGCATTTACAATTGCTTTCAAATGAAAAAAGGGTTGACTCAATTGTTTTACCACATTATCCCATTATGGTTAGAAATCAGCAACAAGAGAAAATCTCGATAACTAATTACGGTATCCCTCTCTCTCTCTCTTTCTCTCTCAGTTCCTGTAACTTGCTTTCTTCTGGCAATTTTGTTTTTTGTTGTTTGAATTTTAGGATAAACACGTTTTCATAATGTTCAGTTTTTATCTTGCTTTTTTCCATGGAACCTGCCACTGGCAGACGATGTTTGATTTAGTTTTTCTTTCATGTTTTAACAGTTGTTTTTTTTTCTGCTGTCCTTTTCGAATGGTTTTCTGTTCGAGTTATTCTAGTTTTAGTTCAGCTTCACATTGATTTTCATGTTCTTTTGTATATTATTCTTTTATTTTAACCATTTAGGGCTTATTTATTTGTTTTACTGCTAGGGTCTCCTTTACAGCGAGAACTGCTTTGTGTTTGTTTCATTTTTATTGTTGGTAGTACAATGAATGCCGTATCGGTTTCCTATATTTCTCAAAGTATGGTAGACCAAGCGCAGAATGGGTTCCACTTTGCGCTTACTCAACCGTTCCCCATTTAGTGTTCAATTAATTATACGCCTACTTGCTTATTTTTGTCTCTCATATAAGTTTATTTCCTTATTTTCTCGTTTTCTTTGTTTTTCCCTTCCCAATTCCCAACCTATATGCCTTTAAATAGTTTTTTTTGTTTCTTCTGGTTTGCCTTATGTTGTTATATGCTACTACATTCTGAACTCAGTTATTTAAACTTATTATCATTGCCGTCGCTGTTGTTAGAGCTCATGCCACTGCCGCCGCTGCCGGTGTCCGGGTTCAGTGTTCAGAGCACAAACTTGCCCAGAATAAGCCCGAATATAGCCATGGCAATGGCGACGGCCACGTACACGATCGGCAACTGCTGCTGGTTGGCCAGCTGAGGCGGGCTGTATGGGTTCTGGTACTGGGCGGCCGCCGCTGCCGATGCTGACGAGGGCGAACCACCGGACCCCAAACCGCTGGAAACCGACGATTGCTGTTGCTGTTCCTTGGCGGCACTGTTTTCCATATCTAGCCGCATTCGGAGCAGTTTTTCCTATGGAAGATAGAATCATAAAATAGAAATATGGTTAGTTGCTTGTGCAAGCCTGATCGTCTGTTCTCCAGAGATAGCGGCTCCAACAGCGTTTGTCCCCCATGCTAGAACTCTGAGCTTAACTGTGCACCATGGTCCTCCAAAATTTCGGATGATTGGTGTCCGTGCAGCGCTGCGGGCCAGCCGTACGTAATAATTGCACCGGGAAGTCAGCAACAAAACCAATGGCGACGATCTCAGCGAACACCAAGGACATGCGATTGGAAGCTCGGTACGTAGAATCTCTCGTACGATCTCTCAACTTCATTGGGAGCACCCGCATTCTCGGCAATCATTGGAAGGACTGCCATTGGAAGGGTTCGCCATTGTAGCACCGCAGGAAGTGTGCTGGACAGAATTTAACACACGGCAAACTGTAAACAGCTTTCATCGTGATGGGCGCAGGTAGGCCAGGAGAAGGAATTCAGATCGACGATTGGATAGATCAGCGCTCACCAGCAGACGAACGAAAACGGCATACGACTCATCGATTTCGAAGCCTCCAAGAACATGACCATACGCAGCACAGTTTTCCAACACAGTTTGCTATACGAGGACAAGCTCAATGTTTCCTCAATTCTAGAGGACTGATAGCTGGTGTACAGAAAAAGCAGTCAAGTGCACCATTCGGTACCAACATGGAACGGAATTGACGGAATGAATGATTCGATGAGTAGTGTAGAGAAATTTTGGAGGAGTATTATATTAATAACACAGCCCCGGCCGTAATGCTGCAGCATGGAACCCGGCATCGTGTGTCCCATCTACAAAAAAGGGCGACTAGTTGGATTGCGGGAACTATCGCGCGATCACACTACTGAGCCCTGCCTACAAGATACTCTCTCAAATCTTATGCCGCCGTCTATCACCGATTGCAAGATCAGGCTGGATTCATGGGTGAACGCGCTACAACGGACCAGATGTTCGCCATCCGCCAGGTGTTACAGAAATGCCACGAATACAACGTGCCCACATATCACTTGTTCATCTATTTCAAATCGGCGTATGATACAATCGATCGAGAACAGCTATGGCAGATTTATGCACGAATACGGGTTCCCGGATAAACTGATACGATTAATCAAGGCGATGATGAATCCAGTGATGTGCGTAGTTCGAGTATCAGGCACACTCTCGAATCTCTCAGAGGGTTACGGCAAGGTGATGGTCTTTCGTGCTTGCTGTTCAACATTGCGTTAGAAGGTGGAATAAGGAGAGCGGGGATAAACACGAGTGGGACGATTTTCACGAAGTCGTTCAGCTGCTTGGTTTCGCTTATGATATTGATATTATAGCTCGTAAATTTGAGACGATGGCGGAAACGTACATCCAAAAAGAGTGAAGCCAGGCGAATCGGATTAGTCATTAATGTGTCGAAGACAATGCACAAAGGGCACGCCCGCCACCCCGAATTTCTATCGACGGTGATGAATTTGAGGCGGTTGAAGAATTCGTGTACTTCGTCTCACTGGGTACCGCCGATAACGACACCGACAGAGACCGGTCGTCTTTTTTTTTCAAAGTGTTTATTTGTAAGGCTCATTTGTTTACTTAAAAACTTTACGGAGCCGATCAGCGTATTGAAAAAATTACAATTCTAATTACATACATTTTCAAAGAAATTCAATATAATGTTCTACGTCCAACTTTCTTCCTGGGGCGTGATCCAGAACCAGAACTAGATATTGCGTATTCAGCACGTCGTTGGTTTGCCTGTGGATTCCTCATCGCTTCCTGTATTGCTTTGGCTACCTCTTCTAGTGTTTCCAAGCCTTGTTTCCGGCGTATCTCCTTTTCTGATATCGCTTCAGCAGTACGACTGCAGCGACCAACATGTTTGGTCGTGTTTCGCGGCGTGCTCGCCAGAAAGTAAACTCCATTGGAGTATAAACGAAAACTCGTTGGCAATATAGCGCTAGTTCGCTGCGCCATTTTTCGCTCTTTGGTAATCCAAGAGCATTCAGAATTAAGAAGAAGAAGATACCGCTTCACACTGACATTGATCTGCTTCTAATTGCTCCGTAGGCTCTTCTTCCAGTTCTTCTTCCAGCAGTTCAATAATATCACCATCATCCAAGTCATCCGTTGGTTGCTGAACTTCCGATATGATTCCTTCGCCAGACACGATCGCAGCATACGAACTTGTTTCCTTTTCTTTTCTCGTCTCTTGCTTGTTCCGATGCTTTCGCTGAAGACAAACGTTTTGTCGATGTCCGATACCACAACACAATAGTTTTTTTTAAATTTGAATACAAGTTAACGGAAGGGTTGAACAATTTTCCGATTCCTTAAACCATAATGGACACTTCAATACTGAAATCTACAAAAACAACTGAACAAATATGATTGGGCGTCTTTAGGACCTGCTCAGGTCCGACGATAGCAGCATTGCATATCTGTAGACTTCTATATACAATTGTAGATAGTAAATATATTCTAAACCACAAGCAGAAAACATAAAAAAAAATAACGCCATCATATGGGACAAATCGAGGTGATGCTAAAACCTGCACAGGTACGGGAACCTGTGCAATATCTGAATAGCAACTAGCATGCGCATGAACACGTGAAAAGCTGCATAACTTTCCCAACAGTTAAGTGGAATTAAGCCGGAAAAAGACGACATAATCCATTCCCACGTTCGATCCACGTTTTACCGACTGTGCATTTTGCGAGATGACTTCCACAACTCCATATAGGTATTTTGCTTAACTTTGTTTTTTTTTTTGCCTTTTGATAAAACTACGTCTAAGCGAGAGCATCTTTGTATGCGCGTGTTTGTGTTTTTTATGTATTTGTTTGTTTGTTTATATGTGTGAGTGTTGTTTTTCGTTCGCATTTACAATTGCTTTCAAATGAAAAAAGGGTTGACTCAATTGTTTTACCACATTATCCCATTATGGTTAGAAATCAGCAACAAGAGAAAATCTCGATAACTAATTACGGTATCCCTCTCTCTCTCTCTTTCTCTCTCAGTTCCTGTAACTTGCTTTCTTCTGGCAATTTTGTTTTTTGTTGTTTGAATTTTAGGATAAACACGTTTTCATAATGTTCAGTTTTTATCTTGCTTTTTTCCATGGAACCTGCCACTGGCAGACGATGTTTGATTTAGTTTTTCTTTCATGTTTTAACAGTTGTTTTTTTTTCTGCTGTCCTTTTCGAATGGTTTTCTGTTCGAGTTATTCTAGTTTTAGTTCAGCTTCACATTGATTTTCATGTTCTTTTGTATATTATTCTTTTATTTTAACCATTTAGGGCTTATTTATTTGTTTTACTGCTAGGGTCTCCTTTACAGCGAGAACTGCTTTGTGTTTGTTTCATTTTTATTGTTGGTAGTACAATGAATGCCGTATCGGTTTCCTATATTTCTCAAAGTATGGTAGACCAAGCGCAGAATGGGTTCCACTTTGCGCTTACTCAACCGTTCCCCATTTAGTGTTCAATTAATTATACGCCTACTTGCTTATTTTTGTCTCTCATATAAGTTTATTTCCTTATTTTCTCGTTTTCTTTGTTTTTCCCTTCCCAATTCCCAACCTATATGCCTTTAAATAGTTTTTTTTGTTTCTTCTGGTTTGCCTTATGTTGTTATATGCTACTACATTCTGAACTCAGTTATTTAAACTTATTATCATTGCCGTCGCTGTTGTTAGAGCTCATGCCACTGCCGCCGCTGCCGGTGTCCGGGTTCAGTGTTCAGAGCACAAACTTGCCCAGAATAAGCCCGAATATAGCCATGGCAATGGCGACGGCCACGTACACGATCGGCAACTGCTGCTGGTTGGCCAGCTGAGGCGGGCTGTATGGGTTCTGGTACTGGGCGGCCGCCGCTGCCGATGCTGACGAGGGCGAACCACCGGACCCCAAACCGCTGGAAACCGACGATTGCTGTTGCTGTTCCTTGGCGGCACTGTTTTCCATATCTAGCCGCATTCGGAGCAGTTTTTCCTATGGAAGATAGAATCATAAAATAGAAATATGGTTAGTTGCTTGTGCAAGCCTGATCGTCTGTTCTCCAGAGATAGCGGCTCCAACAGCGTTTGTCCCCCATGCTAGAACTCTGAGCTTAACTGTGCACCATGGTCCTCCAAAATTTCGGATGATTGGTGTCCGTGCAGCGCTGCGGGCCAGCCGTACGTAATAATTGCACCGGGAAGTCAGCAACAAAACCAATGGCGACGATCTCAGCGAACACCAAGGACATGCGATTGGAAGCTCGGTACGTAGAATCTCTCGTACGATCTCTCAACTTCATTGGGAGCACCCGCATTCTCGGCAATCATTGGAAGGACTGCCATTGGAAGGGTTCGCCATTGTAGCACCGCAGGAAGTGTGCTGGACAGAATTTAACACACGGCAAACTGTAAACAGCTTTCATCGTGATGGGCGCAGGTAGGCCAGGAGAAGGAATTCAGATCGACGATTGGATAGATCAGCGCTCACCAGCAGACGAACGAAAACGGCATACGACTCATCGATTTCGAAGCCTCCAAGAACATGACCATACGCAGCACAGTTTTCCAACACAGTTTGCTATACGAGGACAAGCTCAATGTTTCCTCAATTCTAGAGGACTGATAGCTGGTGTACAGAAAAAGCAGTCAAGTGCACCATTCGGTACCAACATGGAACGGAATTGACGGAATGAATGATTCGATGAGTAGTGTAGAGAAATTTTGGAGGAGTATTATATTAATAACACAGCCCCGGCCGTAATGCTGCAGCATGGAACCCGGCATCGTGTGTCCCATCTACAAAAAAGGGCGACTAGTTGGATTGCGGGAACTATCGCGCGATCACACTACTGAGCCCTGCCTACAAGATACTCTCTCAAATCTTATGCCGCCGTCTATCACCGATTGCAAGATCAGGCTGGATTCATGGGTGAACGCGCTACAACGGACCAGATGTTCGCCATCCGCCAGGTGTTACAGAAATGCCACGAATACAACGTGCCCACATATCACTTGTTCATCTATTTCAAATCGGCGTATGATACAATCGATCGAGAACAGCTATGGCAGATTTATGCACGAATACGGGTTCCCGGATAAACTGATACGATTAATCAAGGCGATGATGAATCCAGTGATGTGCGTAGTTCGAGTATCAGGCACACTCTCGAATCTCTCAGAGGGTTACGGCAAGGTGATGGTCTTTCGTGCTTGCTGTTCAACATTGCGTTAGAAGGTGGAATAAGGAGAGCGGGGATAAACACGAGTGGGACGATTTTCACGAAGTCGTTCAGCTGCTTGGTTTCGCTTATGATATTGATATTATAGCTCGTAAATTTGAGACGATGGCGGAAACGTACATCCAAAAAGAGTGAAGCCAGGCGAATCGGATTAGTCATTAATGTGTCGAAGACAATGCACAAAGGGCACGCCCGCCACCCCGAATTTCTATCGACGGTGATGAATTTGAGGCGGTTGAAGAATTCGTGTACTTCGTCTCACTGGGTACCGCCGATAACGACACCGACAGAGACCGGTCGTCTTTTTTTTTCAAAGTGTTTATTTGTAAGGCTCATTTGTTTACTTAAAAACTTTACGGAGCCGATCAGCGTATTGAAAAAATTACAATTCTAATTACATACATTTTCAAAGAAATTCAATATAATGTTCTACGTCCAACTTTCTTCCTGGGGCGTGATCCAGAACCAGAACTAGATATTGCGTATTCAGCACGTCGTTGGTTTGCCTGTGGATTCCTCATCGCTTCCTGTATTGCTTTGGCTACCTCTTCTAGTGTTTCCAAGCCTTGTTTCCGGCGTATCTCCTTTTCTGATATCGCTTCAGCAGTACGACTGCAGCGACCAACATGTTTGGTCGTGTTTCGCGGCGTGCTCGCCAGAAAGTAAACTCCATTGGAGTATAAACGAAAACTCGTTGGCAATATAGCGCTAGTTCGCTGCGCCATTTTTCGCTCTTTGGTAATCCAAGAGCATTCAGAATTAAGAAGAAGAAGATACCGCTTCACACTGACATTGATCTGCTTCTAATTGCTCCGTAGGCTCTTCTTCCAGTTCTTCTTCCAGCAGTTCAATAATATCACCATCATCCAAGTCATCCGTTGGTTGCTGAACTTCCGATATGATTCCTTCGCCAGACACGATCGCAGCATACGAACTTGTTTCCTTTTCTTTTCTCGTCTCTTGCTTGTTCCGATGCTTTCGCTGAAGACAAACGTTTTGTCGATGTCCGATACCACAACACAAGAAACACGTGTCGCCCAAACCGTCATAGAATATCCTTTCTTTGTGTTTACCGACGTCAACTGATGGCGGAATGCTTTTCTTCACGTCCATATATACTCCCCGTATACCGTTTGGGAGATGGTCGAGGCCCAAGTTTGCCGGGAATTTTTCCCGCACCACTCGTTCAACTTCTCCGTACTGCTGGAGGACCAACGATAACCTTTCGTCGGTCAATTCCGGCGGCAAATCAAATACCCGGACATACTGGGTTCCCGCGACTGACATACGTACTTCCACTGAGTTTCCGCTAGTGTAGTCGAATTTCCTGGGATTCCGATTCTTCTCCAACGACAGCATCATTGCTTCCAGAGACGAAAACTTTATAAAAAGCGAGCGATCGTTCGCTGTTTTATAGACTGCTTCCATCACCATCAAGTCCGTATCCAGCTGTTTGAGAAAGCTGGCGATTTCCACCCATGATGGACGTGGGCTACCCACCGGGAAGCGGAATTGAACTGTGTTCACTATCGACTCAGTCATAACGATTATTAAACGCTATTTCAATGCACATAAAGTACTACCGAGCCGAGCGACACTGATGTGAACGACCGAGAACAACGGACAACCTAACAGCACGCGCTCGCTGTAGGCATAGAAAAACAATCCGAAGAGCACACTTGCCTCCGTCTGCACAGGATGGCAGTAGCGACAGAACTGAGAGATCGGTCGTCCTCAATGGACACAAAGCATGGACTCTACGTGCAGAGGACCAACGCGCCCTTGAAGTTTTCGAACGGAAGGTGTTGCGTAACATCTACAGCGGAGTGCAGATGGAAAACGGGACTTGGAGAAAGCGAATGAACCACGAGCTGCATCAGCTGCTGAGAGAACCAACCATCGTCCACACCGCGAAAATCGAGAGGCTACGGTGGGCGGGTCATGTCATCTGGATGTCGGATAGCAACCCGACTAAAGTGGTTCTCGATAGTCATCCGTCCAGTATAAGAAGACATGGTGCGCAGCGAGTTAGGTGGGTCGACCAAGTGGAGTATGATCTACGGACCAGAGGCGTCGCGTGCCTCGTTTAGCCACATGTGCACTTGCAGATTTTTCATAAATTATGTAGACCAGTTATTAGCCATCTCAAATCACCCTCCATCCCATTTCCTTACATATTAAATTTTGCCTGATTGATCATTATAATTTTAATCGGAACGATACATTACTACTTCGGTACTATTAAAATGTGATTCCCTAACCTCCTTCTAATAAAGTTTCCCCTTTTTGGACATACACAAGTGCTAGTTTATTTGTGAGCTTGGACTTGCCATTGATCTGGGACAGGCTATACGGCCATAAATTGATTTTCACTCCAGTTCACTTTATGGGATCTTTTTTTAATGGTTAAACTGCTCGTATGAGGGTACTATAATTTTACCGCTAACCGTTCAAAATTTAATACGGTTTACTCTATGGAAATCTACCTTTTTTAAAGAAAAATAGGTGTTAGTCGACAATTCAATGTTTATCACATCCAAAACTGTCGATCTTAATCGATCACAGAAACTGTCTATTTTCCTTTGGGAAAATAACTTTGTCTAGTTTGAAACTTCATACAATCTAAGTACAGTTAGTATCTGACATTGTGACGATATTTAAAATGTACTAGTTTTCCCGGGAGACGTACTGCCAATTTTTTTAAAAGACAGGTTTTAAGATTTCTGTTTAGGCAATATGCGATCGATCTTAGAACGGTACATTTTGACAAATACGTATTTCTAGCATTAGAGTTTAGAATCAGAAGTTATTCTCGAATCTTCATTGACAAAATAACTTGTAGCGCTATTTGAATTTGTAGCTTTCGACCACCCTACTGGGAGAGCGAAACGTTTTTGCGCGAGAGATCAGTACGAAACAGTGAGCGCCGCACCCCCGTTTGCAAAAGCTATGCGAAGAAGCATCAAGTGCACCAAAGCGATGACACACGTTGATTGCCTATGTGTTTGAAATTTTTCTCAGCCAGCAACCAATACTGTTAAACCACTACGGGAATACGATATGCGCCAGAGCGTTTCCAACCGAGGTTTCCGTGTTGCTGTTTGGAAGCCAAGCGAAAGCATGCGGTGCGTAGCAGATGGGTGCCGCTTTGCCTACCTATACACACAGCCGTTGCTCGGGAACTATCGCACTAGGACCGCTTTCCAATAAGATGTTTCCTCTTTCAGAGTGTGCAAGATCGCGATTCCCGCGTTACTTTTATGCAAGTTGCTTCTCGCTCGTCATGTGGTTTGCGCGCGATGTTGGGGATAGTAAAGATAGGGGAAAGCTGAAATAAATCGTTACACACTTTTCCGTTAAATTCATATGGGTGTCAAACATATTTTTTCACGAAATTTCAATTTTAGCTACACGTGTAATGCACATGTTGCACATGCGGACGCGACGCCTCTGCTACGGACCCTTCGCAGAGTGCGGAACTGGAGACACACAGCCATGGACCGAGTACAATGGAGACGGCTACTATGTACAGCAGAGGCCACTCAGGCCTTAAGCTATCAGTACACGCTTTGACAAGTGTGCAAACTTTTCCGCACGCATCAACCAACAGCAAAGCATACGCTTGACATTGTCGATGTTTTGTCAATGTTGGGACCGCTTTCGGCATGTTAGATTATGCGTACGGAAAAATTTGCACACTTGACAAAGCGTGTACTGGAAGGACCGGTAAGGTAAGGTAATGGAACCCGACAGAACGTGGATCGATCCAAATAGAAGCGGAAACAGCAGACCTGCCTCTTCCGAGCGAAAAAACTGCCTGGAAGCGGAGTACGAAGAAATGGAACTACTGCGCCAAGAAACACGAAAGTTCTACCAGAAGCTCAGCGCATCTCGCGACGGCTTTGTGTCGCGTGCCGAAATTTGTAGGGCAACAGCACTTCGATGAGCACCTGAATGGCGTGGAAAACGTATGCACGGGACACCACGGCAACGGAGGGAATGATTGCGCTAGTCCAGCAGAAGACGGAAACGATCCAACTCTAACGCTGAGGGAAGTTAAGGATGCCATTCAGCAGCTCAAAACCAACAAAGCAGCTGGAAAGGATGGTATCATAGCTAAACTAGGTAATCAAGATGGCCCTAGAAAAGTTTCCCACTTGTCTGCGCCGGTTGGTAGTCAGGATCTGGGAAACCGAACGGCTAATGGAGGAGTTGAAGGAAGGGATAGTCTGTCCCATTCACAAGAAAGGTAACCATTTGGAATGCAAGAATTTCAGAGCGATCACCGTTTTGAATGCTAACTATGTACAACATAATATCCCATATTATCTTTCGTCGTCTGTCAAATTCATGGGAAATTATCAAGCCGGCTTCATCGACGGCCGGTCGACAACGGACCCGGTCTTCACCGTACGGCAAATCCTTCAGAAATGCCACGAATACCAGATCCCAACGCATCACCTATTTATCGACTTCAAGGCGACATACGACAGAGCATAGAGCTTTGGAAAAGCTAAGACGAAAACCAGCTTTCCTGGGAAGCTGACTAGACTGATTAAAGCAACGATGGACGGTGTGCAAAACCGCGTAAGGGTTTAGGGTAAACAATCCAGTTCATGCGAATCTCATCGGATACTGCGACAAGGTGACGGAACCTCATGCCTACTCTTCAACATCGCTCTGCAAGGTGTGATGCGACGAGCCGGGCTCAACAGCCGGGGAACGATTTTCACATCACATAATCCGTTCAATTTGTGTGCGTTGTGTGACGACATGGACATTATCGCCAGAACATTTGGAGATTTGGAACGGTGGCAGAGCTATACACCTATCTGAAACGCGAAGCAGCAAAGGTCGGACTGGTGGTGAATGCCTCAAAAACAAAGACCTGATCTGTCTGGGTAGAAATGCTACGATAGACGGGGATACCTGCGAGGTGGTGGAGGAATTCGTCTACCTCGGATTCATACTGACGGCTAACAACAATGTTAGTCGTGAAATTCGAAGGCGCATCATCAATGGAAGTCGTGCCAACTAGGGGCTCTAGAAGAAGTTGCGGCCCAAAAAGATGCACCCACGCACCAACTGCGCTATGTACAAAACGATAATAAGGCCGGTGGTCCTCTACGGACATGAGGCATGGACTAAGCTCGAGGAGCACATGTAAGCATTAGGATTTTACGAGCGACGCGTGATAAGGACGAGTTTCAATGTGCGCAGAAGAGTGGTGTGTGGCGAAAAAGGATTAACTACGAGTCCACTTCACTCTACGGCGAACCCAGCATCCAGAAGGAGGCCAAAGCCGGAAAGATACGGTGGGCAAGGGGAGCGGGACATTTGGCATAAAGTCATTTGGCATAAGGTCGTTTGGCATAAGGTCACTTGGCATAAAGACATTTGGCATAACGGTCATTTGGCATAATGGACATTTGGCATAACCGAAATGCACCCTTCTTTATTATGCCAAGTGTCCATTATGCCAAATGACCGTTATGCCAAATGACTTTATGCCAAGTGACCTTATGCCAAACGGCCTTATGCCAAATGACTTTATGCCAAATGACACAGACCCGTGGGCAAGGCATGTTGCAAGAATGCCGGACAACAATCCTCTAAAGTTGGTGTTCGCTACTGGATCCGGTTGGAACAAAGGGATCTGTGTCATTTGGCATAAAGTCATTTGGCATAAGGTCACTTGGCATAAAGACATTTGGCATAACGGTCATTTGGCATAATAAAGAGGGGGCATTTCGATTATACCAAATGTTCATTATGCCAAATGACCGTTATGCCAAATGTCTTTATGCCAAGTGACCTTATGCCAAACGACTTTATGCCAAATGACTTTATGCTAAATGTACCGCTCCCGGCACAAAGTGCAGAGAGCAAGATGGACGGACTAGATGGAGAGTGACCTGGCGAGCATTGGGCGTTACCGAGGATGGAGAGTGGTAGCTATTAACCGAGTGTTTTGGCGTACTGTTGTTGATGTAAAATCATGAAATTCCGGCGCTGTAGGTAGAAAAAAACCCTTTCAGACACTCACCTTCAGCAATAGATTTTCGTGACGTAAAGAGCATTCAGATTCCCGCAGTTTCTTCACTTCCGTCATTAGCGCATCCTTGTCTTCTTCGTTGCTGACACCGCTGCCGTACTGTGCGTCCGCCGCCGGGGCACCGGATTCGTTTTTATTCGGTGTAGCTAAAATAACGAAAGTAGGTATTAATAGCTTGAACAATGAAGTTTTAACTGAATTTGACCCTTACCGTTCGCTGACTGACTGGTAGTAGTGCTGGTGGCCGTAATAGGTCCTCCCGGTGCAGCCTGGGTGGTGTCCGCCGGCAACTCGAACACGCACCGCAGTTTGGAATCCATCAGGTCGTCCGGGCTGACATCCTTCCACAGCTGTTCGGCGCTGACGTCGCCTTCCGGCATGATCATCGACTGCACCATGAATTTGTGTTTGTTCTTTTCGGCCGCATCGAAGATGAACGGCTGGAGAATAACTAGAAGAAAAAGAACAGGAATTATTGACAAACGCTTTGTTTGTGCGTATTCTTCGTCAACGTGATCGTACTTGCAATTTCGATCGTCGTCTTTGGTTCTAATACACCACAGTTTGGACGCACACAGTACTTTTTAGGCGCAGTCGTTTTGATTTTAAACAGGATAACATGCTCCGTCGGGTTCGTCAATCGCATATAGGATGAGACAGCTGTGCAGAATGGTCCTGGAAAATGGAGAAAAAGTGTGTGCATTAGAGACATGAGTATTTAATACCTATGTACGAAGATTAGTGAAGTTAAAAATAGATATCTGATTACTGAGGAATTCAATTTCTCCTGGAACTAATGAGGGATTCCCAGAAGAAACATCTAACGGAATCTCAACCGTTAAGTTTGTTTTACAGGAAAAATTCGATAAAGGTAACAACTTTTACCGAAGTTCGTTAGACAGATAAACGATAACATTTTACCGAAATTTGTTACTTTGTAATTTGAACTGCTTTTGGGATTCCTTCAGGAATTTCCTCTGTATACCTGTGGTATCTTCTGAGAGCCCTCCAGATTTGCCTTACAAAAATCTTTCAGGAGTTAATTCTGGAAATCCTATAGAAATTTCTCCTGAAAATGGGAATCAGCACAGCTAATCGCGTTCGGTAACTTTTTACCGAAATCTCAACCGCTGAGCGTTCGGTAATGGATTTTTAACGAAATTCTGTAGAAAAATAACAAATTTTGGTAAAATGTTATCGTTTATCTGTCAAGCTCTAACGAACTTCGGTAAAAGTTGTTACCTTTACCGAATTTTTCCTGTAAAACAAACTTAACGGTTGAGATTTCGGTAAAACATTACCGAAGTCGGGGAATTTTTCTGTGTACAAAGAACTTGTGGTGAAATTTTGGGATGATTTTCAGAAGAATTTCCTGAAGAAATATTAAAAGAAACTCTTTAAAGAATCACAAAAGGAACTCCTGATGGAATACTAGAAAAACTTTCGAAGGAATCCCAGAAGAAAATTTTGGGGGAACCCCAGAGGGAACTCGAAGACACAAGTACGTAGCCGGGGTGAACGATCCGCACCAATTCGAATAGACCGTTTCCAGCAATCTGCTCGTTGTCAACTCTGGTGGCACTGGTGACGAAGTCTGCTACAATGTCCCTCATTCGAAGCCCCCTTCAAACCAAGTGACGGCCAAACGTTGCGAGAGACACTTTTAGCCCAGCAGGGTACATTGGCATAACTAGCCAATGAGCCATGCCGTATAAAGCTTGAGATCCTAGGACTGATCCAATGTTACGCGCCAACCGATGCTGCCGAATTGCAAGATAAAGAGAACTTTTACAGTCAACTGAATGCTGTCGTGGACAAGATTCCGAAAGGTGATATCAAGATCCTCATCCGTAGTATGAAATCGAACAGGGCCCCACTGCCGGTGGACGCATAAATGTCCCATGTGCAAAAACAGACAATCGAGAAAATTGCGTCCAAAGTTCGAAAAAGTAAATAGTCTCAACTATGAAGTACCTATAAGTGCCGAATCGTGTTCTAACATCAACCAGTTTTGATTTTGAGCACTAATTTTTGTTCTAGAGCGATTTTGAAGTTTCATAGGATTTCCAATGAAACGTGACACTTATGCGTCCACATTTTAGAATGTGACAAATCGGCGTTGCATTTTTTCAACAATTTTCGGAACAAACTACCTATTTTTATTTCCCTAGGTACACCATACTACATGGTCATGGGCTGCAAAATCTCAATATTGCCAAAAATGCACATGGGACAATTATGCTTCCACCGGCAGCCCAGGGGTCGTTTGCATATCAGCTGAGATGCTCAAATCTGACCCCGTAGTATCCGCACAACTACTGCATCAATTATTCTGCAACATATGGGAAACCGCGATATTTCCGGCCGACTGGATGCAAGGCGTTTTACCCAAAAAGGGTACCGTGATTTCGGGCGAAATTGATCACTTTCGTAGTTTTTGGCGAATAATTTTTAAACACTTGTCGATATGGTTAAATTTAATGCTTTAAAACAAGTACGGCCATGGTTTTCATCAGTCAACGAGGTTAAAAATTCTACTGCAAATCATTTTATTACAAAAAATATCATTTGAAGTAAAAAATCTGAAATTTTAATTTCGGGGTGAAATTGATCAGTCAGTGAAATGTTTTTGTATGTGCTGAAAATATATTTTCCTTCTGAATTAACCACTCCGGAATGCGAAAAGCTATGCCAAATTTCTACAAGTCTACTAAATTTTCAATTATTATAATTTTAAGTTTATTAAATCTTAATAAAACGCCTGAAAGTATGCAATTTCCGTACTAAATATGTTATAACTTCCGAAAAAGTACAATTTTTTGCATTAATTTCAATATTTATAGAACTTTTGATGAAAAAATCAGGTTTAGCGAAAACTTGGCAGCTAGGAACATTCATTCGAATATTCATTACATTAGCGATACTGTTATGACAACAACAGTTTGAAAGTGTCTTTGAAACTCGCCTGACAGGCAGTTTCGGAAAACATTGAGTTTTATACAAAAATATGTGACTAGTTGACTGAAAAACATGTAAACTTATCATTCAATAACTCTTGAGCCAGATGATGAACATTTTTTACAAATTGTTTTAAGTTTAAAGCGTTATTTTTAACAATTAAAAATAGTCCTCTCGTCGATCAATTTCACCCCACTGATCAATTTCACCCGAAATCACGGTACCCAAAAGGGGTGACCTGACTGTATGCGATTATTGGCGGGGCATCATTTTACTGTGTATCGTTCTCAAACTTCTCTGCAAAGTTATCCATAACCGGATACGAGATTGACGCAACTCTCCGACGGCAGCAAGCAGGATTCCGTGCCGGACGATCCTGTGTGGACCATATTGTCACGCTCCGTATCATTCTGGAGCAAATCAATGAATTCCAAGAGTCTCTCTATCTGGTGTTCATTGATTAAAAAAAAAAAACACGGACAACGTCTTCAGCTTTCGGCTGTACAGACTGTTTTAAACTTAACATTAGACAATGGACAACGGAGCATGCACCAGTGGAAACGGGGAAGAACCAATTCACACGAAAAGTTTCAACACCCGAAGCGGGATTCGAACCCTCACCCCATAGCATGGTGCGATTATAAGCTTGGTGACCCTAACCGCATGGCTACGAGGCTCCACGAGGCTCCATGATTAAAAATAAGCTTTCGACTGTCTCAATCACGGAAACATGTGGGAAGCCCTCAGGCGCAAGGGTGTCCCTGAGAAAATCATCGGCCTCATTGAAGCACAGCACAAAGCATTTTCGTGCATAGTACTGCACAACGATGTTTTGTCCGAACCTATCTGGGTCGTTGCTGGAGTGAGGCAAGGATGCATACTATCACCGCTACTGTTCCTTATCGTAATCGACGAGATCGTGGTAGGTGGCAGCCCATTACCTTGGAGCACCTAAATGACTTCGAACTGGCTGATGACGTTGCTCTCCTAGCTCAACGGCGCTCTGATATGTAGAGCAAGCTCGATGATCTTGCCAATCGCTCCTCAGCGGTAGGTCTTATTATCAACGTCAATAGGACCAAATCGTTGGATGTATACACGGTCAACCCTTCCAGCTTTACGGTAGCTGGGCAATCAGTTGAGAATGTTGAAAGTATCCAATATCTTGGTAGTCAAACGGTGGAACCATTTTTGCGAGTTTAAGAAATGTATGGAAAAACAACCACATTAGTCGACGCACCATAATCCCAATTTTCAACTCGAACGTGAAATCTGTGCTGCTATACGCCAGTGAAACCTGGTGTGTATCAGTGGAGAATACTCAACAACTGCAGGTCTTCATCAATAGATGCCTGCGGTATAAAATTCGTACATGGATTGGATCTCCATCGTCTGCAAATCTGCAAGTAAGCGTTAGATTGAAACCCAGCAGGACATCGCAGCAGAAGCAGACCCAGAGGCTCATGGCGGCGCAGCCTCAACAACGAAATCAAGCAAGTCGACAGAAATTTAACCCGGCCATCCTGATCCTGGCAATCGCCCAGGATGGAGATCTTTCAATTCGGCCCTCTGCAACACCGCGGATGCCCAGGACTGAAATTAAAGTAAGTAGTAATATGGAACGAACGCACCAACTCTTATATCTTCCGAAGAACATACCAATGCATAGGGTAAGGGAGGTATTTTGGACCCCTTAAGGAAATGGATGAACAATTCAGTGAAAAAAGAAGGTTTTCACTATAAAACATGGGTGATTTCAGTAGGCATTACTGAGCAACATGTGTTTTATCGAAAAAGGCCAACCAGACAGAACTTAAAATTGTTGTAGTAAATACAAGAAATATCAAAACTTCTAAAAAATCTTGGGCTTCTATTTTGGACCATCTGACTTTATTTTGGACCACCAAGTGAACATATTTTGGCCCAACTCATTAAATTTTGATTTCATGATGAAATGAAGGCACCTCAGCAAAACTTTACATATAGTTAAAACTACGTGAGTATTACAACTTTTTTTCGCTTTTTGAGGCAGGGAATGCTTAAAAATTACGTAACGTTAAAAAAAATTACGAAATATTGTTGCAATCGTCAGTTTTTACACGTTATAGTATAATGTTTCATAAAAAAAATGTTAGGCAAAACGTGAATTCATTAACCAATAGTTAGTGACGTCAGTCTCCATGCATACATTACGTAACGCTTCAGAGGAAGTGTGAAAATCTAGTGATTTTGTTAAATATAGGGGTGGTGGGGGTGAAGTGGACAGGTGGGGTAAAATGGACAGGGTACAGTTTCATGACTTTTATCGTTTTTCAAAATGTTTCAACGATTGAAGCTTATGCCTAAGCATGAATCATTATACTTTTGCTGATCTTGAACATTAAAATCAAATAAACCTCTTCAAGATGACAAAAATGTTAAAAATCACGTGAAAAATCGGAAATGATGTAAAATCTGCTTATAATTGCTAAGGTTTTCTCGTAAGCTATTTTCAAATTCTTACAAGTTTTACACCGTAAACCAATAAAGTCCACGTAAAAGAATATATTTGACCGAAAAAAAAAAATTTAGTTTTGCAAAAAAAAAAAGTTTTGGAAATATTTTTAACAAAATCAGACCGTGGGGGTAAAATGGACAATCGGTTCAAATTTCACCAAAATTTCATATTTGTTTTGCAAACTTCAGAATCATCAGCCGTCATACCCATCGTGAGATAATTGAAGTAAAAAGTTATAAAAAAATATTTTATATCAACAAAATATAATTTTCATCCAAAACAGTGCTTGCTTTTTACTCTATTTTTACAATAATTATTTAAGTGTGTTTCAAAGTTTGTATTAAAAGTTTGAAAACAACAAAATAAAGGCATCGTATGAAATTTGATAGTTTGTATTTAAAAACATAGAAACAATATGCTGTTATATAACTTTCAACGACTTGTTCATTTTACCCCATCGATTGTCCATTTTACCCCCACCAATTTTTTTCATGCTATTTTGATGCACGATTTGTTGAAGAAAATAATCAAAGAAAACAATATTTTTTTAAATGCAACTCCTTACAAGATTTCTAGAGTATATGATTACCTTCCATGTTACTCGGAAAAGCAGATGGATTTTGCCGCATTTCCGCGGGAAACGTCCAAAATGCTTAGATTGTCCACTTTACCCCCACCACCCCTAAGGGCATTCCACACATATTGTAATGAGTGGGAAGGCCATCAAAAATAAAGTAATTTCAATGGTACGTAATTTGTCAAACATACATTAGATAACACATTGTCTCAGTCATCAACTAATTTGCGAGAAGGATAACTGTTCTAAACTGGATGACTGAAAACCTGAAATTTTTAACTTGTAGAGCACATCGAACCCACAACAATCTCATTATAAAATAAACGTATAACAATCCAGATCACGGGAGGTCCCAACTTATCCTATTTATCTGTTTTAGAGTACATTACATTGGCATAAATATTTTCTCCCATTAGAAGGAACTGGAGAGATGGATCTGACAGGTGGTCCAAAATAAGGTATGCACACAGCAAAATCTAGCCACCGCATTTGGGATAGAAATTTCTCTATTTTCAACGAATCGTGGCAATCTCTGGCGCAAATGAAAGCTAATTGTGTAAGGAATCGAAAAATATTTACTTCGGGATATATTTTGACATTTTGTTTAAAATAGAGTCAAGGGAACAAGAAGTCCTCGAAAAGTTTTTGCACAAACGTGCTGAAAATCTGACAATGTACATTAATGCGACCGTCCCCGCAGACCTAAGTTAGCTTTCAAGTATTCGGTTATATACATCATTACAACCTGGAAAGGTTGCAGATCAACTTAAGAGCAAGAAAAAATCGAAGTTTGGCAAGAAATACATAGTTTGGTCAACAATATGAATTTGTGGTTTGAAAAACCGAACTTTTAGAAATACATGTACAGCAAATCATCTTTTTCACTAGGGGAAATGTCGGGAAAAATGGCTGGCACCCCTTATTCAAAAGCTTAGATATTGTGTATTGATTTGAATTGATTTTTGTCCCCTGTTTTTGGCGGAGAATGCTTGCGTTTGTATGCAGAAAACTATGTAGAAATTGTACTGCATTTTTCCAAAAAACGTAAAATCTCATACACTTCAAAACTC
Organism: Aedes albopictus; assembly: GCF_035046485.1. NCBI lineage: Eukaryota > Metazoa > Arthropoda > Insecta > Diptera > Culicidae > Aedes > Aedes albopictus. Next base: position 95,701,993 of record NC_085136.1, read on the forward strand.
AACCCAATTGAAAAATATTGAGTAACCGTGAATTGGAACCTTCAAAAAATGTCAAGAACGACAGCTTTCATCGAAAAATAAGATTGATTTTGACACAAAGGTGGTAAAAATTTCTTGGCATGCGGTCGAAGGTACTGTGCAAAACTTTACGGAAGGACTCAAGCTCAAAACTTGAGATGACGGATATAACAAGTCAAATCAGCAATGTCTTGATGTTGATTTAAAGTAAAATAATGCTTTTTTACGATGAATTGCTTTTGGTTTGGGAATAAGTTGGAATGAATTATTACTGCTTGATTTTCTTTGGCCAGATTTTGCTGTGCGCATACCTTATGTCCACATCTGATTATGTTGAACATATTTTGGTCATACCTCAAACCACCATTTTAGTAAATATTATCGCTCCAACGAGCTTAAAAACAGTTTATTTTGAGTTCTTACAAGGCCATAACTACATTCACATGAAATAAATATTTATTTGTAACATTTATTACCTCTTCGAAGCTACAAATTTGTCACCTTCTTTGTTTTTGGTGCTTTTTCGTGCGTTTTAGGAAGTGGAAACATTTTTTCTATTTTTGATACTGAACAGCATATTTAACTGGCATAAAAAATGAAGGTCATCACATAGTTGAATACTTTTCGTGTTCCAACAAAAAATTACCAAGATTTAGTAGAGATTATGTAATAAATATCATAAAACTCTCTAAGTGGGCCAAAATACCTGCCCGGTCCAAAATACCTCCACTACCCTAATCACGTAAGGTGAAACTGCTGTACCCAAAAAAATATTTCCATTAACCCTCTACTTCCCATGGTTGCTCTAGCGCACCAACGATTTTTGACGAACTCGAGACAAACGGAACTAGATGCATATGATCCAATAGTTTCATTAAGTAAACTCAACTGTCAATTATTTGTTTCAATAGTGGAACTATTGATAAACAATCTAAATACTATTGATTTACAAATTAATTTATTTTTCGTTGATTTCGAAAAATTTGGCCAATTTGCAATAATTTTGTTCCAGTACTTTCTTCGGAAACGCTATCTTGGCATAGAAATCGTCGTTCAAAGTCGCGGGAAGGAAAGGGTTAAAGAACTCATTAAAGAAAAAGATTAGCAGCATTGCTTGTTTACAGCCGAAACGAGCACTAAAAATATTTCACTATCAAGCTTGTGGTATTGCGACAGGTTGAAATGTTAAAAGGATTTCGCGATTTTCAATATCAATGATTGTATGGTAAGTGGGGGCAGGATGGGTCACCTAAGAAATGGATCCCTATAACTTTTTGAATATAAATCGCATTTCGCTGTATTCTACCACGACTCTCAGATACACTAGTCAGCTATAATATAAGAGTATAGAAAGGTCATAAAGTTTGAAACCTGCTTCTTGACAAGCAATTTTCAAAACATGACCCATCTTGCCCCACCCCTTTTTTGCGGGGGCAAGATGGGTCGGCTATCAGAAAACTCGATTTTTCTCCAACAAAAAATACTACAGGGGATGGCCAAAATGTTTGGGATAGGCAACTTTTTTTTCTCTCACAAAAAAGTTCAACATGCTATAACTTTTCATTGAGTGTAATAAAAAATCCCAAATTTTGACTGCTTGTCAACCTATTATGTGTGCATCATTGGTACAAATTTGAGCTCGATTGATTAATATTTCGCAAAGTTAGAACCGTTCGGGTAAAACACTATTTTTCAAACAACTCATTTTTGAGGTGTCATATCTCGGAAACCAGTGAACCGAATTTAATGAAATTTTGAACGTTTGCTAATAATATGTAAATGCTTCACAAACTATTAAAATATAGGTACTTTTTAAACGTTGAAAAAAGTTATCATGAATTGAGATTTTTTGGACTTCTCTCGAAAAAATGTAATTTTTTTACATCAATGTCAATAAATTTTAGTGTTGATATCCAAAGATTTTCCACTTCTGATTTCAAGCTATCTCTAATCAGATATATTAGAGCCTATTTAGATTGAAGAAAGAACACATTTAATAATTTTTGCAATTAAGTTGCAAAATAGCTAACTTTTCACTCGCGAGAATAGCACTAAAATGTGCTATTTTTCGATACTAAAAGAAGTATGCCGAAAAGTACTACTTTTCGGCACACTTAAAAGTGCCGAAAAGTACCACTTTTCGGCACTTTTGTTCCTATACACTTTTGTCAAACTACAGTGAAATTCTCGGGATTTCTAAGGGAACATTAGACCGGGGCCAGATTCTACTGCTACTTCTACGTTCATTGAGTAGAGGAAAAAACTGCTATCGTTGACCTACTTCCGGAAAATCAAAATTCTTTCACGAAGGTTTGTCGCACTGATTTCCTACGGCTGCCTAAAAACTTCTGACACCCAACTTTAGCACAGCATACCTGATTGAAAAACGTGCTCCAGCGCGGCATGGATGCTTACACGTGGTATCTCTTGCAACATAGTTGTGCAGCTAGAAATGACCCAACTCAATGAGATTTTTTTCAATTGCAAAAAATGTTGTATGCAACTCGTTGCAAAACTCGATTTTTTCAGCACTCGTCATATTTATCCAACTCGGCAAGCCTCGTTGGATAAATGTAAGACTCGTGCTGAAAAAAACCATCATTTTGCAACTTGTTGCATAAATAACTATTTTGTGTAGTATTGTGAATTTGACTTATTTTCCTTTATATGGGTAAAAATTTCAACCAAGTATAACTTAATTCGTTGTGAGAAAATATTACATTTTATAACGTTGTATCAAGTATCAATATATTGTTGATAAACGCTAAAAAATTCATTCAATTCGGTTCACTGGTTTCCGAGATATGACAGTTCAAAAATTAGTTGTCTATATAAAAGTGTTTTAACCGAACGGTTCTAACTTCGCGAAAAATTAATCAATCGAGCCCAAATTTGTACCAATGATGCACATATAATAGGTTGACAAACAGTCAAAATTTGAGATTTTTTGATGTACTCTATAAGAAGTTATAGCATGTTGAATTTTTTTGTGGAAGTAAAAAAGTAGCCTATCCCAAACATTTTGGCCATCCCCTGTATATCTTCCATTTTTTCTCTATACATCTAAGCTTCACAGACGTACAGATTACATGAAAAAAGTGTTGAAATATATCGGTAGATTATTCTCAGAATTAGAAGATTTTTGTTCAGGTAGCCATAAACAAACTTTGAAAACCTCTATTTTTTGTAGAAAAATTTCAAAAATAGTTTCACAAATTCTCAGTGCTCTAATTGCTTCGATAATGTAGGTCACAGAATAGCCTTTCAATGAAGAATAAAACATATTGAAAAACTATGCAAACATACCGAAAAATTAGGGTGACCCATCTTGCCCCGTCTACACAATACACGTAGTAATATGGAATGTATAGCATAAGGAGTATATCGAAAAAATATTTTATTTTTTTTTTCTGCGCAAGGAACGTAAAGAATTTTCCAAACAATAGACACATTCCACGCACCTCTACGCCAAGGGTGTGAAATATCAAAGTGATTGTTTCGCCCCAAGCTTTCCAGCATATGAAAAAGGGTAGATTCAATCTTAGGAAAACCATTTGTTTCACTTAAAATTTGACTGGTTACGTATTTAAATAGCTAGGTGAAGTAATAGCATTTTATGTAAGAAAAATGAAATTTTTCATTGATAATTTTCAAATATGCCTGCTG